>NC_060139.1:145378494-146075994 GCF_021461385.2 Schistocerca piceifrons
TCAATGTGTCTGACGTAATAAATAATCATAGTATTTACCGCTATTTTGGAGAATATACCATGATCTCATTAAATTACAGTAAAATTATTGTGGTATATAGTAATTCAGCCATACCACTGTCTTCTAGAAGTGTTACCTTATAAATTATGGTAATATTTCCGTAATTTTTTGAAGTATGGTAACTCTGCTGCTGGTGATCCTTTACCTCGCTATGGAGCACAGGGCACAAATGATGGGGTTCATGCTACTGAATAAGTAAAGGAGTAGGAGAAGGGAAACTCGATTCCTGTTGGTGTAGAGAGAGAAAAGATAGGGGAGGCTTTTATTTTTTTAACACGCCTCAGGGGCTTGGATGGACACGAGTAACCTCGAAACACGCTAGCTGCTTTTCTCGCAAATTTAGACATACAAGTACCACAGGGCCGTAGGCAGACATGGGTGACCTCAACATATGGTGCTTCATCGCCAAAGATGCAGGTATCCCCTTGGGAGTGAGGGGGGTTCCAGAAGTCTTATCACCTTGAGGCATGATCATTATCTGTTCTCGTATGCTCATTGATATCCTACTCACTCTCATTTCTTTTAGGCGTTTGAAAATGGGATATTTCTAGATTTTAGCACAATATCCTAAGTCAATATCAGTAGTGACCTTCTTGGAACACTGCTTAAGGATGACTTGTTTTTTATTAGCGTAGGCTAAACCCATTTTCCCTACACGCTCCTAAATAAGGCCCCTTCCCATCAGGCAATGTTGTTGCTTCCGCTGTGTTATCATGAATATGCATTTTGTGAGTTGACGAGCATTGCGCTCTAATTTAAATGTATGGCTGAAAGAGTCAGCCTACTGGAATTGTGAAACGAACCCTGTCGTCCAGGACCGCGTGCCACGCAGGGCGCAGATTCACCATGAAATGGGGAAACTCACAGGCGTCTATTGTCTATTGAGGCCTAAGCGCTGTAGTGTGCGACTGAGACAGACGAGAACCTACGTCATAGGGAAACCCAGTAGCAGCCGCTGTGGCCAAGGAAACGTAGCAGTGTTAAATATGGCGGACCTAAGATCGACCATAAAGGGAAACATTTTATGAAAAGTATTTAATTCTGTAGTAATGCAGGCAATCAAGCCACAGTAATTTTAATCTGCCATCTTCCATAACTTTTCATCGTTATCTCAACAAAATTTGAATATTGATCATATCTGTAATAGTTTATGATTTACTGTTAAAGTGAAATTAGCAAGTTTGTAACAAAGACCTGAGTGCTAAAATCTGAACGCTTTGGTCGACCTTAACGATCAAAATTTCATGTAGAAGCGCCTCGTTAAAATGACAAACGTCTTAAATATCAACTCTGTAACTTTATTTGTTTAAAAGCTCTAGTAAATTTAAATTATCAGTATTTTCAGTTAAGCATCGTATCATCATTTCCTCCACACAAAATACATTGAACGATGAAAGCATGACGCCTTATTGAATAATTAGGTAATAGAATGTTTGTTGCAAAGTTTAGTGCATAATAGTTACTTTTGTTCTTTATTTATTTATCAGAAAGCACACTGATGCAAGGCTGCTAGCCATGACATTCAAAGTTAAGAAGGAAATTGTATTGGTTTTATGTAAAAGAATTTAACTTTTATTATGTAATGGATATTATTGTTACTTTATTTAGAACGTGAAAGTGGTCAAGCTTTGACTATTTAAATATGTTAAAATGTAAAGTAATGTACAATAAGCTGTAGCCAATCAGAGTTATGCCTTTAGGAAAGGGAACTGCGCTAGTCAGTTCAGCAAACATGTTCGGAGTCCTGGAAACGCTGTCGGAGACGGGCAGAGGGCAGTTCTGGTCGAGCCACCAAAGAGTGCATTTCGGCTGTAGACACCAAAGGGTACAGTTCATATTGAGACGCGAAAGCGGGCAGTCAGTCTTTAGGCAACTAGGAAGTGAAACGACTTAGAAAATCTCGCGTTGTGTGGTATCGCGGGACATAGCCCCTGAACAGTGAGCAGCTGCGCACCTGGTGTGAACTCTAATTTTTCGTGTAAATATCGAGGTGAAGTATTGGACTTGTGTTTCGCGATGAGATTGTGAGTGATCGAGCTGTGTTAAATGCATATGCGCTCGAGTGTAACAGTAACTCTAAATACGACCACTTTCGCTATTAGTTTGCTTTCTGAATAAACATTATTCTAACCAAATCGCAACTGTGTGGCCTACATCCGTTTTGGGTCGTTAATTTAGTTCCCGATATTGTTATTATTGTTATTATATGTTATATTAACTTTCTATTTCGCAAACTTACAATCAGCCAGACAATTTAACCAAAGGGTCACAAGTGTCTAATTTAAGGCGTGTAATGCGACACATGTGGTTCAACCCCTAAACGAGTAGGAGCCAAGACATTTCCACGAAATGGAACCGCATGTGAGCCCGAACATCTTTAGGATGTTAGCTCGCAATTTCAGCTGGGTGTTTGTGAGTGGCTTTTGAGCCTTTACTACCACTGCTGCACCTTCCAAGTGCTGATAATGCATCGGATATTTGAATGAGTGATAATATTCCACACGTTATGTAGATGGTTGTTAATATCTCTCCACTGAGTAGTTTTGCTCTTGAAGCAACATGCGACGCAATTGTACCAGCGAATTCCGCAGCTGCTGCGAGGTATTGCCTGGGTCCGTACACTTGACACTAGTTTGAACTGTTTTAATTACTCTTTTCATTATATTTTTCTGCATTTTCTTCATCTTCTTCCCCATCCTTTTCGTGCCCGTGCCCATTTAACTTTAGTTTTCACTGCATCAGTCAGTGCTAAAGCAAATAATTTTACGCTGTACTTAGTGACTTTTACCTTCACTCTACACCATTTTTCAACCAGAATCTGGTTTGCTCATGTTTATCTGAAAAACAGTATCAGTCCATTGCATAAGCAATATCATACTCTTTAACATTACATCTAACGGGTTGAGTCCAACAACAGCTGTATTTAACTACTCCCTCTCATTTTTTTACAAGCCGAGAGATTGAGTAGCCAGGTATAAGAACTTCTATAGCTAAGTTACTAATAACACAATAAAGTATACATTCACCTTGCTTCTTCTTCTCTTTGTTCATTGCTCGAATGCCTTCTGATGAGTAATATACTAGAATCTAGACAATGCTCTTACATATTAGTTGCTGCAAAGCAGTAAAATCCTTAGTCTGTTTGAAGATGCTGGTCAAGAAGCATATAGTTCAACATCCCATCAGTCACTGATGAAAGTAGATTACAATTAAAATCACAAACTGTTTCTAATATAATCTGACATATCATGAAAATGATCTCAAATTTTATATATAAAAAGAACAAGTATTTAAATATTTGAACGATATTGGACACTTGACGTCTTCAAATAAAGAAGTTCAAATAATGAAGTTCTACCGTTTTCGATTTATATTTTTATGACATTGCTTGTGATAAGCAGGATCATATGAAGATTTCCTTTTCTATGGGCCTCCATAATGGTGTACACAGCTTTTATTTATCTCAGGCATAAAATTGGATACCGTCAGATCACCGAAGTGCTGTCGGGCTTACTCAGCCCTTGTGAGGTAAATTGAGGAGCTACTTGATTGAGAAGTAGCGGCCCCAGTCTCGTAAACTGACAACGGCCATACCCCTCCATATCCGTATCCGGTAACGCCTATAGGCTGAGGATGACATGGCGGTCGGCCAATACTGTTGGGCCTACTGAGGCCTATTAGGAATGAGTATATCGTAAAATTCCGAAACAGTGGATTAGAGGTAATGCTAATGTTAATATTCTTTCCAAACGTGTAATTTGAGGCATGTACATAATGTGTAGAACAATGAAACAATTTAAAATCAGAGATGATGCAATAGTCTATATTAAAATTGAGTGGAACTCCACAACAGCTGTTTCTTGTGTTTTCACTCTACGACTACCGATTTCATAGCCTGGAGGTATATCTTCAGGTTATATCTGCATTCAGAATAAAACTACATAAGTGAAAGCTCCAGTAGTCAACATAATATACCGAACAAAGTAGACAGTAATGCGATGTACTCACAAAACTAATCATTATATGTCACGAATTCCAAGGTACAAGTGCACGTAAAAACATGTCACTTCTCAGTAAAACCTTGGGTGAAACGGCAGATGGGCCACCTATCCGAATCATGCATGATCACTAATACATTTCCAAAACACAGTCAAACGGAGAGTCTGTAACATTACTATCGATACTAACTGTAATGGTCAATGGTCAATGTAGCTTTCTGTCTGTGTTTTTTTTTTTTTTTTACTTAATGTGATTTCTGTACAGCTATTCTCTTTGATACAACATCCACGTACATTTTTCATTGATTATTTGTGATAATTTATACAACTGTAATTAATCTATAGATATAATTAACCTATAGATATAATATCAAAAGTTATGTGTTGTGAAAGAATGAAAATGTTATATTTTTCCGCCTCATGCACAGGGAAAGTGGGTTTCTAATCATATAAAACTTCGAAGTCCCTCTGCAACGGAACTGCTATGCGGGAATAGAAAAGGTGGATCTGGCGGTCGAACTGCAAAGCTCTTTTGTGGCATGAGTCAGTTGGTGGCTAAAAGGCAAAGAGTGCGCATCTTCCGAACTGAATGAGGTGAGAAGAAGAGCAAGATTATATAACATAGCCTCGGATGCGGAAGTAATACGACTTATTTTTCATGCCATACTTTGGTTAGCTCTGTACTATGAAAATCCGACGCCAAGAAGAGAATTTCCAGAGTCTGTTGCACAGGAGGAGCCGTGGATATTTTCGTCGCCTTTTTGAATAACACAGGAGATTGATGGTGCCTCCACCTTCATTTTAAATGGACCAGTTATGTGGTTTCGGTTTCACTAATAATTTTGTGTTCTGTAAACTTTGTGTTGAGCCACTGTAACTTATCCTTAGTCATTTACCAAGACAGGGTCCTACCCCAAGTATTATGATGAATCCACGTGTCCTGTTTTACTGAACTGAAAATCAATTATTTTCCGTAACGAAAGTTAACTAACTTTGTGTAGTTGTAAAATACATAATTTTTAGTGAGCATAAGTTTTGTAATACTCCACGTAGTTTTCATAAATGGATAATTGAAGTATTCAGTTCAAAGATTCTTTTTATTGAAATAACAGTATTTCCAATTTCGTGTGTTATGTAGTTAACAGTTTTTCCCGTATTGTGTTATGACTTAAGTGTTCAGCCACATTCTGAATCTACCGATAAATTGGTTTCTGAGTACACACGCTAATTGTTGAGCCAAATCTAATGGTCATAGTGCAATAACAGCAATCAAGAATAAGCAATTGGCTACATTTATTCAAACCATACACATCCAGATGTCACATATGCCGTTTGCGTTAAATTATATAAGGTAGTGAATATTCCTTGAGAATTCAAATAATAATCAGTACAAAAGACACAATTACGTCATAACTATTTCACTATTAGTAATTTCCTATGACAAGACTGACAGAAGAATCTCTTGTCCACATCAGTAATGCTCCACCATTAGTAATCATTTACCTGCTATCGTCATCATCTTCCTACTGTATTGTATATATAGTAAGTGTGCTGTATCGTTCAAATCAATTCACTCTTACGTTACTTGCTAAACTGTGCTACTGTCTTGTACCTTATTAGCAAACCAGAAGTTTAATAAATGGGTTCAAATCGCCCTTAGCACTATGGGACTTAACATCTGAGGTCATCAGTCCCTTAGAACTTAGAACTACTTAAACGTAACTAACCTAATGACATCACACACATCGACGCCCGAGGCAGGATTCGAACCTGCGACCGTAGCGGTCGCGCGGTTCCAGATTGTAGCGCCTAGAACCGCTCGGCCACTCCGGCCGGCAGAAGTTTAACCCACATAGTTAACTTTCTTTACGAACCATGATAGTACTGGGCCACTTAAAACTGTAAATGCAAGTCTTACAGTCCAGACTGTATACCAGTTAGGTTCCTTTCAAAGTATGCTTACGCAATAGCCCCACGCTCAACAATAATATACAGCTGCTTACTCGACAGAGATCCGTATCCGAAGTCTGGAAAGTTGCACAGGCAAGACAGACAATAGGAGTAATCCTCTAAATTATAGGTCCATATCATTAATGTCGACATGCAACGAAATTTTGGAACATATAATGTGTTCGAATATTACGAATTACCTCAAAGAGAACGGTCTGACACACAGTCAACACGGATTTAGAAAACATCGAGGAAAAAAAAGAAAAAAAGAGCTTTGTACTCACACGAAGTGTTGAATGCTATTGACAATGGTTTCAAATTGATTTCGTATTTCTAGATTTCCAGAGAGATTTTGACACTGTATCTCACAAGCTGCTTCTAACGAAATTGCACACCTACGGAATATCATTTCAGTTAAGCGACTAGATTAGTGATTTCCTGTCAGAGAGGTCTCAGTTCGTCGTAACAGACGGAAAGTCGTCAAGAAAAGAAGAAGTGATTTGTGCGTTCCCCAAGGTAGTGTTATAGGCCTTTTGCTGTTCCTTGTCTATATAAATGATTTAGAAGACAATCTGAGAAGCCGTCTTAGGTTTTTTGCAGATGATGGTGTCGTTTATCGTCTAGTAAAGTCAGCAGAAGGTCAAAACAAACTGCAAAACGATTTAGAAAATATATCTATAAGGAACCGAAAGAGTGGCAGTTGACTTTAAATAATGAAAATTGTGAGGTGATCCACATGAGTAGCATAAGGAATCCGTTAAATTTCCGTTACATGGTAACTCAATCAAATTTAAAAGCCGCGCGGTCGGCGCGGCTCCCCCTGTCGGAGGTTCGAGTCCTCCCTCGGGCATGGGTGTGTGTGTCGTCAGCGTAAGTTAGTTTAAGTCAGATTAAGTAGAGTGTAAGCTTAGGGACCGATGACCTCAGCAGTTTGGTCCCGCAAGACCTTACCACAAATTTCCAAATTTTAAAGACTGTAAATTCAACTAAATACCTAGGAATTACAATTATGAACAACTTAAATTGGAAAGAACACATAACAGAACACTTAGAAGATGCAAAAGATCTACTAAAAAGACTGCCCAGAGTAAGCTCGTCCGTCCTCTGCGTTGTGGGATCCCTACCACATAGGATTAATGGAATATATCCAGAAAATTGAAAGAAGAGCAACACGTTTTGTATTACCGAGAAATATAGGAGAGAGTGTCATGGACATGATACAGAACTTTGGGTGGACATCATTAAAACAAAGACGTTTCTCCTTGCTGTGGAATATCCAAGAAATTTCAATCACAAACTTTCTCCTTCGGACGCGAAAATATTTTGTGGACCGCTGACCTACATAGGGAGAAACGATCATCATAAAAAAATAAGAGAAATCAGAGCTCGCAGGGAAAGATATTAGTGTTCGTTTTCTCAGCGAGATGTTCGAGAGTCGAATAATAGAGAATTGTTGTGAAGGTGGCTCGATGAACCCTCTGCCAGGCACTTATGTGTGGTTTGTACAGCATCCTTGTAAATGTAGATGTAAATATAGATGTACATGTAGGTAAGCATGGATCACATATCGAACATATTGATAAAATCAGGTCAAGTGATTCTACTGCGACTGGTTGTCATTGAGCTATGAAGCACCCGCACCAATGTCCAGTGGATAATTTTAGAGGTTCCATGAGGCTGTTAGAATTGTATCAGGTCAATTCGATACCTCATTTGAAAAGTGACAGAAGTTCGGGGAACTTAAATGCGGATCCTTGGATTAAAGATGAAGTATTTTTCGCAGAACGCTTTTGGAATAACTGTAGAGAAACTACTCAGTGAAGGTTGTAAGAGCATTATGCCATCACAACCATGTATCTGGCGTAGAAATCATAAAAATATAATAAAGGAGATTAGGGTACATGCAGAGGCACATGGACCGTCATTGTTTGCTGTATCAGTAGAGCAGTGGAATAAAGAAGAAAATAGGTAATACTATTTCAGTGTATCACCCACTGTACGGTGGCTTCCAGTGTGTGTGTTTAGACGTATATGTATGCTGTTCTCAGACAATGTTATTGTCTGTGGGAGGGTTGCAGCACCACCAGGCAGTAATTAAATGTACCAGAAAATTCTGAGGAAAGACGAGTGTTGCACGCACTGAATATTGCCCCTGATATAAATAAATATACTGCACATAAATAGCTGAAGAGATCCATTATTGTTAATTACCTTCAGTTACACTAAAGGAAAAAGCCATTGGAAATAGCAACAGCTATAGAATACCTAGGAGTGAGCGTCTCGAGTAACCTAAAGTATAACGATCACATAACGTAACTTGTAGGAAAATTAAATTCATTGGAAGAATCTTAAGGAAATGGAATTCATCCCAAAAAGAAGTGGTTTTCAAAACCGTCTTAAGACCGATTCCTTTTGAGTATTGCTCATCAGTTTTGATTAATACATGAGATCGAGAAGATCTGACTAAGTGTGTCACATTTTGTCACGTGATCATTACGGAGATTCTCAAGAAACTCCTATGATACACGCTTTATGAGACGCAGTTTACGAGTATTTTTCTTGTTGCGATATTAGTCTACATAGTCAGTGACAGACTGGGGTCAGGATGGCTTTTTGTCTAATGAAGTGATACTGTCACGCCAGACAGTGATCCCAAGAGAATCAGTGTAAATATTACTTTACACTTCCTCGCAAAACGAAACACTGATGAAGCACATAACAACATTCATAACGCAAAGATGAGAAACCAGCCCGGGAGAAGCATAAAAAAATGTCAGATATCGGCCAAAACAACATTCTCAGGGTGACCTCTGTACCAGCCAAAATGTCGCAAGTGTGCGTAGGTAAGCAATAGGTTTGTTTAAAAAACAGCTTTTTTCTACTGTCTGTTCTGTTTTAATTTTTAAAATGACTGCTACATGGCAAGGGCAGATGGACTCTACATGAAATTACATAGTGCTTAGTTGAATAAATTAATCTCGATAAAACCTTTATGGTGTTACTGGCTGTTAAATCAAAATGCAATGCATCTGTGTCTAACAATATCACCACTTGCAAATTCGGTTAGAAATCAGATTAATAATGTTGCTCACGCAGCATATGTTAGCTTTATCAGGCACCAACAAAGTTATTGACTGTGGATGTTATCGTCAGAATGGAAATAATGAAGTCACTGTAAAAAAGTCATTAATTTTGGTGCTTATCTTGAATGGATTCCCACGTAGATTTCGTCGAAGTTGTTGTGGCTCACCTTTTTGATTCTAGGATGATTCCACTTTGACTGCTAGAAGGTTCCAGATCTGTATTTTAGAAATATTTGTAGACCTAACAAATGCGTTTTCCAGGAAATTCTTAATGATCAAACAATCCCAGATCAGAACAACGGTATGATAGAAATAATTTTTGACTTGGTGTTCACGATCCACATTTTTATTAAACTTCTTGCAAATTCACAAATACTTCCTCTTAATTCTCGCATCATCAAGAAAACAGTTTTGTATCAATCTTCATATATTTAATTTCCAGTTTAATCAAACACAAGACTTGACTGTTCTTTTACAAAGCGAAATAACGACTTAACTTCTGCAAAGTGAAACAAAGACTGCCCTGTACGCATTCGCGCCAAAAGGGTTACAAGTAAGTCAAAGATTATGACAGTCTCAGAGAAATGAATACACACAAGAACCATATCACTGTAATATATCGATATATCGAAGTACCTATACATTAATAAAACTAAATGTGAATATTGTCACAAAAATATGTCTGTTACTTCGCAGAAAAGTAGTACGATATTACTGGTGTCAAGAACTGGGGTTGAAGTGCCGTAATGGTCACGCAAATAAAAAAGCGTTACATGTGGAAACAGGAGTGACAAGGCGTGAGGGGCAATAAGCTGTAGTGTGTGATGTCAGCTATTCAGCGAGGGCGTCACCTGGACCGCCTCCGGATGGAATACTGTTCATAAACCAATCGTTTCCTACTCCGGAGAGAAGATCTCCGACTCTCTAATTCCTGTGGTGTACCATAAGCCACGTTATTAGAGTACATTCTATATTTGGACCAGAGAGCAGCAGCTAATGTAAATGATTTTTTTAAAAAATAACGAAGAGGTGAAAAGCATTTATATTTATTTGCACTGCACTGGCTCATCCTTTTATTGTTGAGTGATGAACCAGCCACATATGTTGGATAAAAATATGGAAACACAACATATTAGCTTGGCTAAATGGTGTAGGAAAACCTTTGGCACTGGAAACTGGTTCTAGTAGCCTCGTAACAGATGAATAAGGTTCTGTGTGGTTTTAGCGTAATCTTAAACCACTGTTCCTGCAAAATACTGACAAGTTCAGTTAACGGTGGTGGAGGTGGATAGTGACCAAACACATTTCTCTCAAAAAGAGACCGCAAAGGCTAAATGATATTGAGATCTGATAACTGTGGTAGTCAGAGAAGATGTGACAATTCATCCTGGTGCTCACAAACCCCAGTGCTGAACGATGCGAACGGCCCTGTCGTCTTGGAAGACAGCGTCACCATTGAGGAACAAACGTTGTACCATGGGATGGACCCGATCAGCGAAAATGGTGACATAATCCTTGACACTAGGCCACCTCGCAGAATATGTGCGGCTCTCGTGGAATACCATGATGTGGCTGCCCAAATCATCACCGAACTCCCGCCACTCCGAAGACTCTTGGGATGTAAACTCGACCGAAGTTGGAAACAGTGAGAACCAAGACCCATCTGCTGTCTGTGATGCCAAGGTATACGTCACACCCGTCACTCGACGGAATACAGTTACCTTGGCCGGCCTCCATAGGCCAGGTATTATACTTTGGCACCACGTTTTCCTGTTACGGGCTTCTGCATCAATGATGATTCTGAAATTCCGGCTCGCGCTGGAGTTTTCTCCTCATTGAGCTTCCTTTGTGTTGTTTTTGTGCTGACATTCAGCTCTGCAGTGACTCTTGCACGTGTCGTCCTATTTTTCGTTACTGTCCTCTTCAACGACGTCTGTCACGACCACCCAACACAAACTTTCGTCCGTTTTGTGACTCGTCCGCTTTGTAACTTAGCCGATAATGTTTTTCTGCTTCCCCTGTATGCTGTATAAATCTTGGTTATGGTGCCTCTTGGAACACCAAACATTTCGGCTACCTTCGTTATGGAAGCATCCACCGTACGACCACCAACAATTTGCCCACCCTCGAATGCACTGAGTTCCTACATAATGTACTCACAATTACATAGAACATGGTTCTGACCATAACTGACAACTGCAACACGTCGAAGACAACAGTGCAACCTGCAGGCTTCGCTAACATCTACATTTATGTTCAAGTACGAATTTCGTACTGTGTTTCCACACTTTTGTCCAAGCCCTGTATGTCTGAAATGATCTTTTAAACTATTTTTTATTATTTTAGTGCTACTTGTTTTTATCTTTATTCCATTGTGGCGTTCGCTGTGTTATTCAGTGGTTTGGTATTTAACTAATTTGTAAACGAAAATGATAATGTTATTTCATTACAGAGAGTAATTGCAAAATAATTTTTTCTCCCGGCTAAACATTTGGTCAAGTTGCTAAATAAATCCAAGTTAACGTTGGGTTAAAGTGTTGTCTGCAAGTTGTGTTAGTGTCACTAAATCACAGTTCATACAACAGATTCTATACAACTATTGATTATGATGGAAACTGTTATCATCAGCAAAATGATCATTAAAACCACCGAATATCAGCCACGCACAACACTGACGTATGTTACCTGAAACAATGTTCTTCGCAAGTTCTGCGTAATAAACTTCGGCTCCATACATCAGCAAGAAAAGTTTGTTATATGGATCGTGCTATGAGCACTGTTTTTAAAGAACAGAATCTGATTCGAATTATTTTCATTAAAATGAGTTCGGGGCCACCGGTGCACATTTATTTTTACACATTTTTATTACCGTCGGCCTTTATGTCTGCAGAGTCGTGTAATTTGAATTTGTTGCTGAGATAATTGTTAAGATGGCAGCAGACAATTGACAGAGACTTTCTATTGTGAGAGCAAATTTCCTTTTAACGGGATAAGTATTTGAATTAACGCTTATTAAACTTTACTTTTATATTGTGCACTATTTAGACTAATCTTCACGAAGCAAACCTTTCATACTTTCGTAGGAAACACAGATAAAAATGCGATACAAATCGCTATCATCATGGGCTGCGCTCCTTGCATCGGAAAGAAATAATTAACACAAATAATGCTTATTGAGAGAGGAATTAAAGTTACAAATAATTATTCACTCATATTTATAATAATAATGAACTCTATTCTCAAGTAATAATTAACAAATAACTACAATTTCTTAACAGACCTCAGTTTGGTATGCGTCTTGCGTCCGCAACCTAAAAAAGCCAACCAAAAAAAGGTAAATACAAAGGAAGACGAATGCAGATCATAAAAAGAATTTACAATTATCATTGTCTTTGTATGATACACATCGATAAGTCCAATTACATCATAAAATATTATATAAATAGTTAATATTTATCCTCGTTTCGTTTTATTTCACTGCTTTTCTATATGTCGGATAGATTATAACTGTTAGAGGCATAATTTCCTTTCGTCGTTCTGTAGCTAAAATTTATCTCGTGGATGTTACACCATTTTAATCATAATTTTTAGTATGGGGACTAAAGACTTCGATGTTATGCGCCAGAACAATCCTTTCATGCCATCTTGTCAACGTTCTGCACAAAAGGAGTCATCCTAATGACACACATTTAGACAATGGTTCGTTTGTAATGTAATTATTACAGAGTATAAAACTACGGAACATGAACATGATGTGCAAGTTAGCTCGTTAAACTACGAGAAAGATTGAATGAAAGCTTTAGGTAATGTGTGAATGATGGTTTTAACTGTACGCCAGATGTTATATTCCTAAATCTTATTATTTATTGTTGCAAAGCGGTACTGATTAATTCATATTACTATTTATTGACCTGGGATTCAGTTTGAGAATTTATATCAACAACAAAACTTTATGAAACCAACTAATACATGAGTAGTTATGTCACACCCATCATGAAACTATATATTCATTAATTCATTCATATCTGAAATATTATGTAACATAATCTATGGTAGTTTTCAAACGAACTATCATCATCATCGAGAAACATCAGATTCGTAAAAATTTAGTTGTACCGCTTGTTCACAATCTTTCGTTTTAGAACGTGTAACGCAGTAGTTGGTTGGGACTAACTGCACTCAACTGTCAGGTGAGAATAAGGGCTTAGATACCACTGTATTTTCCTTTTCGTTGTGCAAGTGCTGATAGTCATATTACTTTCCTCTGAGACAGTGCACATATGTCAAAGAGATTAATGGACAGACAACTACCGCACTATCAACAGAAATTTGACCTTGAGTTCCTCGGACAAGCTCTCCGCGGACGAATGGCATGGCGCTACCCTTCTTATGGACTCCCCATTTGTCGTTCACCCTGGCAAGAGGCAATTAGGTGAGTGACGAGAGGGAATTGCTTCCTAACAAGACGCATGTGCCTTGACGTCGCTGCCCGCCGCTCTGTCACTGCGCTAGATCGATGTTCTGTTCCGAATTAGACTGGAAGAATTCATTACCGCAGCGTGGTCACTGGAAATGTAGTACCGCATGGAACGACCATACAGTAAAGACTTAATTAAACAACATGGGCGGAACATATTACCGAATAATATTAATTGCAGTAAATAAAATTCCACCAACTCTCCAATCTTCTTTATTAATATCACGTTTAGAACGATTAATTCTTCCGTCGTCAGGCTTTTATCCTCAGACTGGCAGGAATCTCATTTATTGCCAGTAATAACTGTTACGCACAAGTCACAAAATGAGTGAGCTTATGAACCATGCTACTGCTTTATATTGCACCATAAGCTGAAAAAACTATAGTTTAAAAAATCCCACCATCGTCACCTCTGACTGTGAAAATAGATTTGTATGTAGAAACCACGATTGCAGATTCGGCACTTAAACTATTTTCTCTCACACGTTTAGCATTAACAGCTAATACGTAAAATTCTGAAATGCGGAAAGTATCATTCAAAGTTGTTCCGCGTGAGTGGTTCAGACACCTGTTAATCGAAATGGTTCTAGTAGCACCAGTTACAATGTGTTCCAAAAAAAGCAGGTGTCGCTGTTATCTTCTGGCCGACACCTCCAGTAATCTGACAGCAGTACACCCAAGTTCATTCAGTTATAATCTGCCAAGAAATTTCAAAATCGCGGTGCAGAGTGGAAAACTGATTTTGTCGACAATCCCTTGACCATGCTAAAGTTGCTTCTCCGCAGCATTATTTATTCCACGATTGTTAGTCCCATTAAAAAAAAAAAAAAAAAAAAAAAAAAAAAAAAAAAAAAAAAAAAAAAAAAACTATCGAGTTTGGAAGATCAGAAGTAAAGTTTTGATGGCATCTCGTGAGTCATGACTGGACGTCTCAGCCGTTGGGAGCATTACTTTCGAAAGATACGGTTCTGGGTTTCAGTTCCTGTGCGGTAAACTGCTTCGATCTGCCAGGATATTACCGCTACATAGCCAACTCATATAGACCAGTGAACAAAGTTGCTCTGCCCCCCACAAGTTAAAGATGCCAACTTAGATCATCACACATGTCTGTACGTCACAGAGGTGCTCTTATTACTTGCTCTAAGAATACTGTCGGGAGACAGAAAGAGACACAAACTGATGAAGCAAAACGTTATGACCACCTACCTTAGACGGTACTGGTCCAGCTTTCGAACGAAATGCACCAATCATTCTACGTGGTACAGATTCGTAAGGTCTTGGTATCAGAATGAATTTTTCACTCCGTAGCGGAGTATGCTCTGATATGAAACTTCCTGGCAGAGTAAAACTGTGTGCTGGACCGAGATTTGAACTTGAGACCTTTTATTTTCGCGAGAATGTGCTCTACCGACTGAGCTACCCAAGCACGACTCGCGACCCCTCCTCACAGCTTTACTTTCGCCAGTATCTCATCTTCTACTTTCTAAGCGTTCAGGCTGTGAGAACGAGTCTTGAATCGTGCTTGGGTAGCCCAGTCAGTAGAGCACTTTCCGGCAAAAGGCAAAAGTGCTGAGTCGTTCCGGCACATAGTTTGAGTCTTTGAGGAAGTTTCAAGTCCTTGGTAAGTTTCCAGAGATTTGTATCATCGGATGTAGACGCACGGGTCATGCAATTCTCGTCAATTACGACCCGGTGGTTTGCTCACATGGAACTGGCTCCCAATTGCGTTCCATATGTGTTTTATTGGGAACAGAACAGGGGAACCTGGTAATCAAAATGTCAACCTGCTTCTCAGATTACTCTATCACGATTCCAACTTTCTAACACATACTGCTTGAAGATGCCATCACTGTCGAAGCAGACATCAGGCATCAATGGAGGTAGCTGGTGTTTACACAGTCCGCAACTGTCATGCTGCCTATGATTCCTACCAAAGGTCATATGGGAGCCCAGATAAACGTCCGCCAAATTACATAACCCGTCCTCCCCAAAGACCTTTCTGTGCGATATAATTTTTTCGAGCAGACATTCGCATGATTGTATACCAATTCTGACACTACCATCGGCCCTGTGTTACAGAAAACATGATTCATGTAACAAGGTGACACGCTTTCATAGATCCAAAGTCC
The DNA here is from genome assembly GCF_021461385.2 of Schistocerca piceifrons. Classification (NCBI taxonomy): domain Eukaryota; kingdom Metazoa; phylum Arthropoda; class Insecta; order Orthoptera; family Acrididae; genus Schistocerca; species Schistocerca piceifrons. Next base: position 145,394,192 of record NC_060139.1, read on the forward strand.
AATCTCGATGACTGAGTGCCCACTTCTATCGTAACTGACATAGTCGCGTAAACTTGGGAAACCCTAAGTTGGAATGCTTGGGACAGTGGCGCCCCATGTTCAGTTACTAATACAGAACAGTATACTCTGAAACACTTGTAGCTGCACTAGACTTGTACTCTGTCCTACTCTGTCCTGCTTTAAAGAGTTGGCAAGCCTCCAACCTCCACGATCTATAATCAGGTGTCGACGTGCAACACCTTGTGGCTTACTCGTGGTTTCACCGTCTTCGGATCACTTTCTGTAGATTTTCATGTCAACAGCACTCGAATAGTGGACTAATTTCGCTATGACGTCCTCTTTTGTGACCCTTGACGCAGTCCGAATGGTTCCTCACTCGTCTCTGCTCCGCTTATACACATACCACACAGCGTCACGTGCTAGCAATTCCACCAAACGGCATTCATTCTGGATGTGGAGAATTGTCATACTGTTTCGGCCAAGTCTATATTGGAGTTCTCCATTGTTCGGTAATGAACTGCATAACGCTAGATTCCGCATACGCTACGAACTACTTAAAGACATATGCTATGAACTAGTTAAAGACCGTCGATCCGTAGGGACTGTAAACGTTTTCTTGTTAATTAACATTCATTAACGTTTGCTACCACAGAGCCCGTTTTCAAATTATGGATGTACACTTAAAACATACACTACTGGCCTTTAAAATTGCTACACCACGAATATGACGTGCTACAGACGTGAAATTTAACCAACAGGAAGAAGATGCTGTGCTACGCAAATGATTAGCTTTTCAGAGCATTCACACAAGGTTGGCGCCGGTGGCGACACCTACAACGTGCTGAAACCCGGAAAGTTTCCAACCGTTTTCTCATACACAAACAGCAGCTGACCGACGTTGCCTGGTGAAACATTGTTGTGATGCCTCGTGTAAGGAGGAGAAATGCGTACCATCACGTTTCCGACTTTGATAAAGGTCGGATTATAGCCTATAGCGATTGCGGTTTATGGTATCGCGACATTGATGCTCGCGTTGGTCGAGATAAAAAAAAGGTTCAAATGGCTCTGAGCACTATGAGACATAACACCTGAGGTCATCAGTCCCCTAGAACTTAGAACTACTTAAACCTAACTAACCTAAGGACATCACACACATCCATACCCAAGGCAGGATTCGAACCTGCGACCGTAGCGGATGCGCGGTTCCAGACTGAAGCGCCTAGAACCGCTCAACCACTCCGGCTGGCGGTCGAGATTCAATGACTGTTATCAGAATATGGAATCGATGGATTCAGGAGGGTAATACGGAACGCCGTACTGGATCCCAAGGGCCTCGTATCACTAGCAGTCGAGATGACAGGCATCTTATCCGCATGGCTGTAACGAATTGCGCAGCCACGTCTCGATCCCTGCGTCAACAGATGGGGACGTTTGCAAGACAACAACCATCTGCACGAACAGTTCGACGATGTTTGCAGCAACATGGACTATCAGCTCGGAGACCCTGGATGCGGTTACCCTTGACGCTGCATCACAGACAGGAACACCTGCGATGGTGTACTCAACGACGAACCTGGGTGCACGAATGGCAAAACGTCATTTTTTCGGATGAATCCAGGTTCTGTTTACAGCATCATGATGGTCGTATCCGTGTTTGGCGACATCGCGGTGAACGCACATTGGAAGCGTGTATTCGTCATCGCCATACAACGTATCACCCGGCGTGATGGTATGGGGTGCCATTGGTTACACGTCTCGGTCACCTCTTGTTCGCATTGACGGCACTTTGAACAGTGGACGTTACATTTCAGATGTATTACTACCCGTGGCTCTACCCTTCATTCGATCCCCCCGAAACCCTACATTTCAGCAGGATAATGCACGAGCGCATGTTGCAGGTCCTGTACGGGCCTTTCTGGATATAGAAAATGTTCGACTGCTGCCCTGGTCAGCACATTCTCCAGATCTCTCACCAGTTGAAAACTTCTGGTCAATGGTGGCAGAGCAACTGGCTCGTCACAATGCGCCAGTCACTACTCTTGATGAACTGTGGTATCGTCTTGAAGCTGCATGGGCAGCTGTACCTGTACACGCCATCCAGTACTCAATGCCCAGGCGTATCAAGGCCGTTATTAAGGCCAGAGGTGGTTGTTCTGGGTACTGATTTCTCAGGATCTATGCACCCAAATAGCGTGAAACTGTAATCACATGTCAGTTCTAGTATAATATATTTCTCCAATTAATACCCGTTTATCATCTGCATTTCTTCTTGGTATAGAAAGTGTAATGGCCTGTAGTGTAGTTAAAAGCCGTCCATCAGCAGGAACTGTAAACGTTTTCTTATAAACTAACATTTATTAACGTTTTGCTGCTGGTCTTTTTCTACCACAGAGCCCGTTTTCAAATTATGGATGCACACTTAAAACATATGAAAGTTAGGCAAATCAATTATAAATTGCCCATATAGATAATCATATTTAAGTACATTTTTCTAATTCCACGCCAGTCACTTTTACGTGCCTGTAAGACCAAAAACCTACTGTCTTGTGTAAATAAATGCCAAATAATTAAAGAATAATGTAATCCCTACATTAGGGAGGTTGTAAGCTTAACGAGGCAGAGAAAGTTCTAAGAAACATATTGGACCCCAGACATGGTGGAGGGTAAATAATTAATTGTTTGTTCTCTACTTTTGTAACTTGAAATTTTTGTAGTCTTGTGCATATTTTAGATATCACAGCCTTTTACACGCTCCTGAAATCTGTTTCTGCCGACAGCTAGAAAGCGCTGGAGACCGTACTAGTCTTCATTGCACAGGTCCACCTCTCAGCTCACCCAAACTGGCATAAAATGGTCAAACTTCTTAAGAATAATGCAAAGGAGTCAGGAATCACGACGATAACTAGACGTCTACTGTCGTTTAACGAAACCGTACGTTACGATCAATGTTCGCACGCACAAGGAATTGGTTCTCCAAATGATTAATGTTGCCTCACGTACTCAGCAATCTGAACAGTTCAGAGACGATTTCTTCTCATTGTTCCCATTTAATAAAAGTTAACTGCTGGCCTTAAAAGTGGAGAGTAATCTCGGACACTTGTCACGCGGTTTTCTATCAAATAGCGGCCGGCATACAGAAAAGGACGCAGAGAACGAAAACATGGTTTTTCCAGAAACTTCCCAATCCAAGTAAGTTCACTTTTACATAGTTTCACCAGTTATAAGCGATATATCACACGACTGAAAAGCAATATTGTTATTACTGACGCCATCAGACGCATAAACGGATGCGAAGGGAATCACTGAGAAACGTAGCACATTCCCATATGACTGACAATGATCGAATAACTTCAGGAGCAAACGTCTCGTTACTTCTATGGCTGGTGCGGACGGCAAAGGGAATTTTTGCTCCAAAACCGCTTCTAGAGTTGGCAGCAGTGCCCAGCCAGCACCCTTTATCACTACAAGATTATTTATAGCTTTGTTAATTTAAGACTATCAACATTACCAATTTTTCTATAAGTATCTCTGCCTTTATTTATTTTCTATAAAATGTTTAGCCTGTTAGCTCTTAAATTTTGAACTCTAGAATTTTCCAAACGGAACCGACAGCAGATAGTGATTAGTCTCTGTTTTAATTCCGTACCTTTTAAATTTTACAATATTATCTTGAAACTTGGTGGTTTATAGTGAAAGACGGATCAGGCGTGCGTTGTGCTATCGCCCATCTGTGCACCTGGTGAGTTTTGATAATACTGAGGTTGCACAAAATTCTGCGGCCTTTTTGTCTTTCGCAGGGGGTATTTCAGACGGGATTGAACTGATTTTGTGGAAATGCGATGTGAAGTGTGTTTTTTCACCACCACCTCACTTCAGGGTCCTTTTAAGTTTCGTACAGGATGGTCTTGGTTTACAGTACATGGATGTCTACCGTATTACTTGCAGGTATACACTGTGCGATCAAAAGTATCCAGACACCTGGCTGAAAATGACTTACAAGTTCGTGGAAAGAAAATTGTGAAAGATACCAACAAACGTCTGCCCATAAGCCTTTGTTTGTGGTCCAGATTTCTGTGATGGTAGCTTAGAGCCATTACTGAACCAGCTTCAGAATATAACAAACACTAGAGGCTGCATTTCCCACGCAGACGATCTTTTAGTTACAGTATCGGCCAACACAAAGGTTAAATTAGAGGAAAATAGTAAGGTGGGTAGTTCTTTACAGACTAAGTAACTAACGGTAGCAGAGGACAAAACAGTCTATATTTTACTACAAGGAACATGATCAAGAGCGAGAAGTCCCACATTCAGAATAAACGATCAACCTATGAAAAGAAGTGTAGAGGTCCCTTGGAATTAACATCGACTACAAGCAAGGCATCCATGTACATGTAGAAATCGTCTGCCAGAGAGGCACTAAAATCCTAAATAAAATAGCACCAATCGACCAAAGAAGTTTTCAGCTGCTACTAGGTCCAAAAAGAACGTATCACAATGCAGTCTCAGTTGCTATTGTGGGCTATGGGTCGAGCTTTTGGGCTCAGAGACAGAAAGCTAAAGACCGCACAGGTTTTACTGCAAGCACAGACATGTGTAGTCCTGCACCTGACAGGCACATATAGAAAAAAACCGACTTAGGCGCTTCTGCTGATTTTAGGCTTACTGCCTCTATACCTGGCAGTGAGAACGATAGCTGCACAGTATTGGCTCAAAAAGCCCGAATATGGTGAGGTAAATGAGATACTGGGCAAATTAAATGAGATACTTGGCACAAGAGCCGTATCGAACAAGGAAATAGCTATTCACAACCTGTCGGGACGTAGTCCATATTCCAGATACTTACTAAAAATACGACACACACTTATGAATGTGGAGCGGTCGGCACCCCGGATGACATCCTCTGGGTATGTGTCATTAGACGAGATGTAACAGACAAGGGCAGGAATGAATTTGGAAGTGCCCAACGTACACCCCCGGTCGTTATGTTCCGTCCTTACCACTTGCAATGCACTCAGGTATCTGACCGAACTAAAGTGCCTGTGAACCAACGCCCTGCAAAGTAAGCAGATCCTGGATGAAGTCACTACTAAATATCAGAATAACAGCCGTAATACATGCCCAAAAATATTTCATTGAGAAATCACCATACACATTAGGTTAAAGTGTGTAGCTGGTGACTTTGGAAAATCCTATATAATTAGAAAGCTCCTGAAAATGAATTCACAAAGTAAATAATATTAATTGTCGTAAATATGAACACATAACAACCTTTCACAAATGTTCCCACATGAGAAAAGAACCCCTAGCGTAACCTACAAAACAATGATCACAAAACAGTTTGCCCTCAAAAATATTACACTCAAACACTTCGCTATGCCCTATTTTCTATGCTATTTTAGTCGGACAGTGACGTATGTTTACCGATACCTTTCCGGACTTTTAAGCCCTATGAACACACATGCGATTCGTGGCTAGCATGGACACAAGGGAATGAGAAGAAAATACGAAACACAACTCTAATCTCCAATAGAACTGAAGTGCACACCCTAGCTGGTGACTCCCCTACTGAGCGCCTGAGCAAACGCGATATATACCGAGCTTTGTCGGCAGCTGCTGTGGTCGGCAGTGGCTTACGATGGCGACGGCGCGTCGAAGCTGTGCGGACCTGTAAACCTCAATACTATTCTGGCTTTGATTGTAGCAGCAGCCGCTCTGGTTTAGCAACGTGTACGCCTCAGCCCTCTTTGACTGTTCCGCAGAACTCAACCAGCTCTGGACGAAATCCATAATCTCCACTCCCGAGATGTTACGATATTTTCGAACCCTGGACGTAAAAGTTTCACTAAAACTCTTCCAGGCCGACAGAACAGGAAGTGTTCCGTCTACACATGGCCCTGGTCTGAAGAGACCTCTGTCCCTTCTAGTCCTGGCCCCGCTCTGTATGTCTTTTTTTTATCAACCCCCCCCCCCTCCCCTTGTACCTTGTGTTCATCCCCTATATAAGCCGTAGCAACCAACGCTGATTGTGGTACGACTGGTGTCGTTTCTTGGCCCAATGAAGCTTGAGAAGCGTACTGGGGATGGAAACTATTTTCCTTCTGGCCTAAAGCATTCATTTTTCGCTCCTATACTCTCAGACACTGCTCAGACACAAGCTGTCCGCGTGCAACCTCGTGTTTTCCAAACCTTCATCACGTGATATGCGAATATTCGTTAAAAACAGCGGTGCTTTCCACTGCGGTCTGTTTTCTGTTTCGAAAAAGGAAACACAATGTTTTTCGTGCTTTTCAAAGACCTTCCGTTGTGATTTTGAAAGCATTCCTTTCATAGAAGCTTTCCTAGGCATCAGGTGTGGTCTTTTTATATGTGTTCTGTCCAGTCATCTCTGACCCGCTGTTCAAATGGTTCAAATGGCTCTGAGCACTATGGGACTTAATATCTGAGGTCATCAGTCCCCTAGAACTTAGAACTACTTAAACCTAACTAACCTAAGGACATCACACACATCCATGCCCGAGGGAGGATTCGAACCTGCGACCGTAGCAGTCGCGCAGTACCCGGCTGAAGCGCCTAGAACCGCTCGGACACAGGGGCCGGCGACCCGCTCTTAACTCTATTTTGTGCGACTCAACATTTTCGTAAATGCGAATTCCATGTATTGGTCCTCTAAGAGGGGCCACACGGAGCCGTGCTATGCTAAGATGTTTCTTTCGTTTCACGTAGGTGTGAGTCAGAGAAGCTCGCTTAATGCCTTATTGTTAGCTAATGGTGCCTGCCTCCCCACTGCGAATGGTAGGCTTTTTTATGGCACGTCTCGAAACGCATTTCACATTCTACTTCTCTCGACGGCTGGGAACTCCCTGCGTCCACTTCAGTTCAGACTGATTGCAATACGACGTGACTACTAACATGCAAAGTGGGGAATGCTTGTTAGATCGAGTTCATGTTAGCTGTTTATTAATGATTACTCTCTGTACTACGTAAATTAGTATCACTTTACTTGAAGTACGACATGCATGGTATCAAACTGGTTGGCTTCATGAATAGATTATGTTTCTATATTTAAAACAGTATGTTAAGGGGCAGAATTATGCCGCTACCTTACAGTGCAACAGTCTATAATATAATAAGAAATGAGGAATCGTGGCATAAGCTGAACCTGCTGACACCTAAAATTCAACTTAGAAACTGCAAGCCTACATGGCTGAGAGACAAGCTAGAAGAGGCCATATATCATGATAACAAGATTCCCAACAGCAAAACGTTCACCTACAACAACTTCCTGGAAGCAGTGAAGAGATTAACCTCGGGGAGTGCCAGGTAGGATTTCCTGAGACCTTGAATTTAGATTACATTGTCCGTGGAGCGCTGTGATAGTGGTATCACGTGAAAAACCGAAGACCCGCCAGCACCAGCTATAGGGGGTCCGAAAACTCTGAGGATGACTTTAACGTAAGCCAAAACCGGTTGTAATAAACATATGTTATTGCGATCACAAATGTTGTTTTAACCAAAGATTTGAGACCCTGACAGCCATCTCCCAATCTCGACAGTTTGGGTGGTGCAGCAACACAGCCTCTTTGGATCCTGAGTTGCATATAGTGCACTGGGGGCTAACTACGAGAAATCCACGTTGATTCTGATACCAAGTACATTAGTGTAGTGTACCACAGTGCTGTGTAGTACAGTATTATAGTAGTGTAGTCCAGAACAGTGTAACAGAACAGTAGCGATTGCCTTCAGGATTCCAGATGAACAGCCATCTATGCACCAGGCGGCCAAATGGTAAACTCTATACTTTTTTAGTTATTGTTATTATTTTACTTTTTATGTAGATATTATTTGTAGATTCTTCCTCCCCTTAATTTAAAATTTTGTTAAGATGTTAAGTGCTATATTCGTTCCAATTCATGTGAAACATTCTGTCTGTTCTTTAATAAAAATAATGGACTAATAGAAAATAGCAGATGAATAGACAAAAATGTCAATGAAGCTACTGTCTTCACAGATTCAGGATCCGGAAAGGTCTCTCATACCCCATATACCAATGGTCCCTATTGATTTACCCATTTATTTTAAGCGACTTGAGTTGGCTATAGCAATAAACAAGGCTCAAGCTAAATGAGAGGGGAAAGAGCAAATTGACAGAGGGGGGGCAGGGTGAGGAGAAATGGACATATGGAGGAGAAGGTTCAAAATGGCTCTGAGCACTATGGGACTTAACAGCTATGGTCATCAGTCCCCTAGAACTTAGAACTACTTAAACCTAACTAAGGACATCACGCAACACCCAGTCATCACGAGTCAAAGAAAGGAGGAGAAGGAGGAGATGGGAAGATAGAGGAGCGAGGAGCAGGTGGAGACAGGTCGGGGAGGAGCAGATGAACAGGGTGTGGGGGGAGGGGGGAGGTGATAGAGAGAGAGGAGGGGGAGATGGGCATACAAAGGGGATGGGAAGGAGGTCATGACATATATCCAAATCTCTTACTTATTTAGAAAATGTGAAGCGCTGTGGGGTTCGCTATAGTTGGAGTCACAAACGATGGCGTTTAAGTTTATGCTTGTTCAGCACACCTACGTTACACGTTCTCCGACAGCCAATGAGCATTCAGTAGCGATCTGAGAACTCCGCTTGAATGTTGGAATCAGTGCGAGCATAAAGAGATTTCGTAGCGGGTTGTTTAGTGAATTTCTACTCGATTTGTTGCCAATTGTTATGGCTGATGGCGGTGGTAAGCCAAAAATTCTACGAAAACAAATGAGAGACCTAATTTGCAGGATACGCGTTTTCAATAAGCGGGAAGCAGGTTTACGCGTGTACCTCAACTGTCGCTTGGAACAGGCAACAATGCATTCCCCGTCCGTTTTTCGACCTGAGCAACTGCCATCGGTCTTAGATCGGACTATCGTAGTAAATAAAACAGGTAGTAGTGCTATGTAGCGTCCAAGGGTAGGGGTCCAGTACAAAGTTGTCCACGTTCTTACATTACTTTTAACTAATTTTATGTGCGGCTGGTTATGTCTGGTTATGGGTCTCCTGGCTAAATTATTTAGTGCGGTCCTTGCAGTAGTGTAAGGCGAAGTAAATTTGCTATTGGGAGACAATTTAATTATTCTTGGTGAATGGTCTAGAGTGCACCAATCTGTCTCCACAAACAGCCCAATACTGATCAAGTCCAGCAAACGGATCAATAAATACACTCAGATAAAGTTGAAGCTACAAACCACAAGTTACAAATTGCTGTAACTCAAGGACAATATACTCTTCCGAATTCCATACAAATGTTGCACCACTGGAGTCTCTGGTTATCGTTAATCTGTATTAATTACATTTCGTTAACACATCAAGCAAATCTGAATTGGTACAGACAAATCTGTACAAAACTGACATATAATGATATTGTAATTTATTTCGTTTCTTCAGCGAGCTTAGTCGGGCGCTCCTCGGATGCTGTCACATTATTGCAACACTACCGTAGGGCACGCTGCCAACGACCACTTGCCATAGGTCCAGAGGTCGCTTGGTGGACAGTGTAGCTCAAGCAAGTGACAGAGGTCTGCACAATTTTTGTACAGGTAAGCATACATAAGATTCCCTACACCGGTAGACAGGTGATCCCTCAGCAGTAATGCTAAAACCTCATGAATTAAAATAAATCTTAATTGGCGTTATGGGCGATCCTTTACAATTCGTATTGTGAGTTTAGGATGTACTTGCATCTGGAAGATAAATGCGTTTTGCGATCGGTTAATCTATAAGTGTTGGTTATGTTATTAATCTTTTTTTTTTCATTTTATTGTTCATTTGTGGGGCACTGAGCACCACGAACTAGAGCTCGATTATCTTCTGCAATCTATGGTCGAAATTCTATGTGTATTTTTCTTTTCTTTGTATCGTTAGTATTGACTTTTCCTTCATTAGGTTTGATTTTGTTCATTATAGATTCGTTAACCTTAATTCTGTGTAGGCATTATATAGATTCATTGTCCCAGAAGCTCTGTGTTATTGATTACTACTTGCTAAGAAAGCTAAAATTACTATTGTTTATCGTTCTTTGAATCACTGACGTAATTTTTCAGCGAAACCTTGTCCTATTCATTGTCCAATCATTTTGTAGCTTGATGGCTGTGTACAACTTTAATGTATTTGCTTGCTTAAAATTTTTTATAATATTTACATTATCAAGAAACTGCGTATCCTGATAAGGAAAGTACACAGCTCTACAACCTCCAGTCAAATCCACTCCTCTTGCAAATTTCGGAATATTTTTCCGAAAGTGAAATGGTACATTCCCAAACTAACGTATTCTACCCACCAACATGAATAGTTGTTTTGTTGCCACTTCCCTAACTAACATACTCTACACACCAACATGAATAGTCGTTCTGTTGCCATTTCCTCCAATGTTTTTAGAAATTCTGATGGAACATTATCCATCTCTTTTGCTTTTTTGATCTAAAGTCTTCCAAAGCTCTTTTAAATTTTGATTCCAATACTGGAACCCCTATCTCTTCTACATCGACTCCTGATTCATCTTTTATCACGTCATCCGACACGTTTTCCCCCTTATAGAGGTCTTCACTGTACTCTTTTCACCTAACCGCTCCATTTTCCGTTGCAATCTCGATGTTACCACATTTGCTTTTAATTTCACTACAGTGCTATTCCTTATCGCAGTATTTACAGCCTCGGAGAACTTCAAGCGGACCTCTTCATTTCTTACTACTTCCGTATCCTACTTCTTTGGGCCCAGCTTATTCCTGACTAGTCCCTTAAACTTTACCCCCCTCTACGAAATTATGATCTGAGTCTATATCTGCTCCTGGATACGTCTTACAATCCAGTACAGTATCTGATTTCTAATCTGTGCCTGACCATGGTGAAATCTTCCCGTTTCTCCCGGCCTTTTCCAAGTATACGTCCTCCTCTTGTGATTCTTGAACAGATTATTCGCTATTACTAGCTGAAATGTATTGCAGAACTCAATTAGTATTTCCCCTTTCTTATTCCTAGTACCAAGGCCATATCCTCCCGTAACCCTTTATTCTACTCATTCCCCTACAATCGCTTTTGAGTCCCCCATGACTATTAGATTTTCATCTCCCTTTACCTGTTCAATATCCGCTTATGGTTTCTCCACCTGTTCAGTTTCGGCTTGTGTACCCGAACTATCGTTGTCAGTGGTGATCTGTTGTCGATTCAGTTGAAAACAGCTCTATCACTGAACTGTTCACAGCAACTCATTCGCTGTCCTGCCTTCTTATTCATAACGAATCCTACTCCCTTTATGCCATGTTCTGCTGCTGTTAATATTACCCTGTACTCACACCACCAGAAATCGTTGTCTTCTTTCCATTTCACTTCACTGAAACCCCACTATGTCTTTACCTTCTCAGATTTTCTAGCTCCCATACAACGTTCAGACCTGACATTCTGCTCCCAGATCCTTAGAATGTTATCCTCTCCCTGGTTATTCAGTTTTTCTCATGGCCACCTCACCTGACCGTCGTCTCCCGGAGATCCGAATGGGGGACAAGTCTGGAACTTTTTCCTAATAGAGATATCATCAAGTACACATTATGTGTCTTTAATGCTGTGGTTTTCAATGTTTTCCTTATGCCATAGATCATTGCTGGTTCTTCTGCCTTTAGGGGCAGTTTCCCACCCTGCGGGAAAGACAGTGCCCTGAATCTTTGTCCGCTCCTGTGCCGTTTTTGACAAAGCCGATGGCTGAATGAGTGTGACTTCTTATGCCGGAAGCCTTCAGCCACTATTACTTATGAGTTTTATTTAAAATTTAAGCGTGGCCGGATTCGAGCCCGGTACCGAGGATATTTTGATTACTAATCTAAGACTCTACCCCTAGATCTATGACTCTTAAAGCCACAAATAATTTGCTGAAAATGATGAACGAAATTTGAAACAGATGAACAAAGTTGTAGCATAAAAATACAGGTATAAATATGTGTGACGTAGTGCTTCAAATACACAGCTGAGTACAATCACCGTCAGGAATGACATCTGAGAGCTTTCAAAATATAAGATTTGATTCCCAGGATCAAATAATGCAGAAGAAAGTTACGCATACATACAGATTACTGCAAAAAATTCTTCTAAAAGCTGTATCTAGGACACATATAAGTTCTGTTTCGCTTAAAGAAGAGTTTCTGCCTTGAAAACTTTACCGTACGGACTTACAGAATAAACCTGTCTTTTCCCACTGCGCCCATTTGCTCGTAGAAGAAGAGGAACATTCTGCAAATTTACTGTGGCAGCATACGCCGTTCTGCACTTCAGGGTTGTGCACAACTGGTCTAATACGAGGCCACGCTCACATGCGCGTTTAATTCAATGCTGCTTTAGAGCCGCTAACAAGTTGGCCGTCCCAAGCCAAGCACCGTGGCCGCCGGACGTCTGCCCTGCCCCTGCAGAGCTAGACCCGCCCGCGGCGCACCGACGGGGAAGCTCCGAAGTTAATTCTCGTAACTGGATTGAGTGGCGGCCCGTGTTGGAACCAACAAAGCGTGCTGCGCAGGGACAAGTCTTAAATCAGCTTTTCCGCGTTTTAATTTCACAGACGGCCACTCCCCGGAAAGTGACGGAAAATTTCCAAGTGGCGTTGAGAAAGATAAATTGCATTTTTATTTTCTGAGTGAGCAATGCATTGCGACAGCTTTCGAAAAAATCTCAGACAGTGTATACTCTTTTTCGCTGAAAATTGAAAACAATTTCACTTGGAAACTTATTTAACCTCTGAAACCAGCAATTTATGTTTGTCATACTCCTTATACCGTCGCTAAAGTTATTGAGTCATATGATAAATAAAACTCATATAATGGTTTAAAAGGTATTCGGTTTCCACAGGAGTGGAGACAGTTGAGATGTAACCTCCATCAATGAATGTATTGAATACACCATAATATGTGCATTTTCTGTTTAGATAAAGAGGTATGACCGAAAACGATAGACAAAAACATTCAGAGGAACTTTTATTACCAGTAATAAAATTATAAACAGCCCACCAGAGATTTTCAGAGTAACTACACTAGCCGATTACACTCAGACGGTTGTAAGCTCTGCAAGATCCATGAGCTATTTTATATTAACGGTACAAACCCTAATTCTAAGGCTATATTTAATTTTTGACACATGGTCTATGCCAACAAATGTAAAAACGGCGATGGTACATTAATCCTTACTAATGTAAAATTGTTGCCTTTTGAACAAGACAAATTTAGATTTGTCGAAACCTAGGTAAAGAATTTCTTTATCCATTGCAACTGGTCGGCTGTTTATAATTTTATTACGTGAAACCTGTGCTGTTGTGCAGCTATGTTTAAAATATTTTATCACCAGATTATCATTAACGGTAAAATTGAACTATATGTATATTTCTAACTTCTATGTTTTCTCTCAAATATTTGCCATATTTTTCATTTATTGCCTGTTGTACCGAAAACTATATCTGTTCTTCCCCTTCAACAGGAATCGTAATATATTTTCCCTTGTTATTTTTGATGGCACAGTTACAAAACACACGTGATGGTTGCATTTCACACTGGTCATGGCTGTACTTGTATGTACTATTGTTGCATGAAATACCGTTAGGGAGCCAACATATGTCCTTTCTTTTCCAACATTAATGTGTAGAATATAGCATGCCATAATCACTAAAACTTTAACTGTGATACAGTTCGATATTGTCCAAGGGGAGAAATTAGCTACTTGATAGATAACGAAATAAAGTGTACATTTTAAAATAATGTGAAAAAAGTGGCTTCATGTAATAAATTTGCGGCGGCTTTTGGACCACACACAAAAAAGACTACAGAAGGATTCACAGTACTTATGAAATAATAAGACGACTGTCCAACTAAATTGTTTTGCGTGTCTTCATTACATTTCCAACAAGTGTGTCGGAATCACATGAAAACAAAACAGTCCCGCAGAAAGCCTGTCCAATTATTCATGCCCGTGATGAAAAAATGATGGATTGTTCACTATAACAACTTGCTTTAAATTAATAAAACTACAATTTTCCAGATATGTGAACGTATTTTATTGGTGCTTAAAAACATGTCACTAATTATGTATTTGAGCACGTAAGTAAATGAATAAAAAAAATTTCGCGTTGTTCATGAAGCGCTATCGGTAAATAATGATTGCTTATCATGTATATAATTCACAGTTGCATGAGAATTGATATTGTTACTAATTACGCGAAAGAAGCATTCAATAGAACTACAAAGGTGACAAGCAATAAAATGCATAGAGTTAAAGCTCCACTGATGAGAAAAACATCAGAAGATGAGAACTGTTGGGAAACAGTAGAAGAAATTACACCTGTCAGGTGATATGTACAATGATTGACAAAATAAGCTGAGCAGCTAACAGGAAAGGTCCAATTTAGAAGGTATTTTGCATACACATAAAATCACTTGGTATGTAGTCCGCGGCTCGTGGTCTTGCGGTAGCGTTCTCGCTTCCCGCGCACGGGGTCCCGGATTCGATTCCCGGCGGGGTCAGGGAGTTTCTCTGTCTCGAGATGACTCTGTGTTGTGTGTCTTTCATCATCATTTCATCCTCATTCACTTCCAAGTCGCCGTAGTGACCTTAAAGAACTTGTGGAGCGGCGGCCGAACTGCCCAGCGAGGGGTCTCCGGCCACCAATGCCATACGCTCATTATTATTACTTGGTATGTAAATGATTACACCTGAAGTGAACTGTGATGCATAGATGGGTATCTAGTGGAAAAGACGACGAGAATATGTAATGCTTATTTGAGACAACGTTAACAGCACTCGACAGAGTGCGAAATGACATCATCGCCGTCTGTAGTGGTTACGTATCTGCTAATACAGTGCAACACCGCCTCAGACTTGATAATTCGGCGAGAAAGAGAGGCCAAACGTTTCTCCACGTCTGTTACAACGAGATGAAGCATTGATCATCAAATCCCATAGAGCTATCAAATTGTGGGAAAGTCCCATACATTTTCTGCGGTATTATGATCGCACAATTTAGCGGGCTGGTTGAAATGCGACAGAATGCTTGAGCGTCCGCCAAACAAGAAACGAGTGCGTGCATCCTTTTGAACGCAGTTGCAGTCTTGGAAGCTGGAATTTACGCAGTATATTCATCGTGAAGACGTATCAGAAAGGGAAGCACTTGGTCACTGAGAATACTGAAATAACTTTCAAATTCGCAGCAACTTGAGCGATCGTGCCCAAGTTGTAGCACGAGAATCATCGCCAAAACATCACAGAACTACCTGCACCCTGAATCGCTTCTCCAAACACTACTTAGTGGACTGTTTTATGCTACACTGAGAACAATGGGCTTTTGCCAGGTACCGGACGACAAGTAACCAATAAATATTCATTACATGCAGTTACTTTCTCGGTGTTCTCTCGCATACTGGTTGAGAGGGACTTGTCGCGGTTTTGAACGGATTCTCATTGACAAGATGTGTCACTCGCCACTATTTTATACCGGGTAGGATATTTTTACGATCACTGTTCGGGCATCACGTTATGTGGTTGCGAGTGCGAACACTTTGTAAACTAACAAATCTTGTCAAGTAAAAACACGATGACTGTCTTCTGCGATTCTGCTACAATGGCCACCTTAAAGCGCTGATTCCACACAACTGACTGACACGTTCGTACCACTTCGCTGTCACGAATAACGTCAATGGTTGAGGGTCATGCAACAGACCGATACAGGCCCCACACCATCTACAGCACCCCCAAAGATCTAATGTACTTTTTTTCAAGCTGGTGGCTACCATTTTGTCCCGTGAGCTTACTTGAACAGGTGTCGAAAGACAAGAGTGTTTGCCTCGCCAGTGAGGCGTAAACTGACGGCGACCCTGCCAGCACCAACTTGCCTGCGACCGCCCTTCGTATTAATTAGAGGCAAGGCGTAGCTATCCTGCCCTCGCCCTGCCGCATAATGGACGGTCATTATAGCGCCTGCCCTGCTGCGAGTCTGCTACGCGGCTCGCACCTCACCCCGCTGGGGGATTACGAAGGCGCCGGCCCCACGGGCGTTATTCCCCGCCGGCCCCCAGCTGCCTCGCTGCCCTTGGGAGCTTCCTGAGTGACGTCACAACACTAGCGAGTCAATGCAGTTACCGGGTCCTGCAAGGAGCAACTTCTCAATGTACGAGGGCTATTAGGAAAGTAAGGAACGATAGGTCACGAAATGGGAACCACAGTGAAAATAAAAACTGTTTTATTTGCAACAGTTAGCTACAACTTCCTGCTACTCATCTCCATAGTCGCCAATCCGACTTAGACGTTTGTCGTAGCGTTGTACCAGCTTTCCAATACCCTCGTTATAGAAGGCAGCCGCCAGTGCTTTCTGCCTACTCTCTACGCTGGCCTACAGCTCGTTGTCTGTGCCAAAATGTTGTCTTCATAGGCAGCGGTTCATGTGAACATAGCTGAGAGGGAGATAATTACGGGTTTTATTGTGGATAATCAAATTTCTCCAGCTGAAAAAAGTGCAGGAGCATCTTCATTGCCCCTGCAGAATGTGGCTGGGAATTGTCTTGAAGAAGAAACTGCACGACAGTTGTGTAATGTTGGCTGCATAGCTTCAGGCGAAATTTCTCACCAGGCCCTCGTGCTTGGTGGGAGACACTATTCTCCTAGGTATCTTTATGTGCTCCATGTGTGCTCATAAGTAAAAAGAACGACGTAACACGATCGACGGGCATACTAGAGACACTGCCCAACACACCTGCGCAAAACTGTATCCGATATTCACTATAGTTTTCACTTCGCGACCGATCGTTCCTAACTTTTGGAATAACCCTCGTATCACTAACAACTTCCAGAACATTACAATTCAAGTTAATACTCTATAGCCCTTTGTCATATGAGCTTGTCTTGGAATGTTCAATTGTGAAGACATTAATGTGCACATACAGGAAGAATATTAAATTTATATGGATGTATACAGGATCCGAAATTTAGTAGACAGGCGCACGCATCTCTAGCAGCAACAATGGCACTATCCTGGCAGAGCACCGAGTCGAGCTGAGCTTGGATGATACACTACTTGCAATTAAAATTGCTACACCACAAAGATGAGGTGCTACAGACGCGAAATTTAACCGACAGGAAGAAGATGCTGCGATATGCAAATGATTAGCTTTTCAGAGCATTCACACAAGGTTGGTGTAGATGGCGACACCTACAACGTGCTGACATGAGGAAAGTTTCCAACCGATTTCTCGTACACAAACAGCAATTGACCGGTGTTTCCTGGTGAAACGTTGTTGTGATGCCTCGTGTAAGGAGGAGAAATGCGTACCATCACGTTTCCGACTTTGATAAAGGTCGGATTGTAGCCCATCGCGATTGCGGTTTATCGTATCGCGACATTGCTGCTCGCGTTGGTCGAGATCCAATGACTGTTAGCAGAATATGGAATCGGTGGGTTCAG
Organism: Schistocerca piceifrons; assembly: GCF_021461385.2. Lineage (NCBI taxonomy): Eukaryota > Metazoa > Arthropoda > Insecta > Orthoptera > Acrididae > Schistocerca > Schistocerca piceifrons. The sequence continues at coordinate 145,411,648 of NC_060139.1, forward strand.
GAGGGTAATACGGAACGCCGCGCTGGATCCCAACGACCTCTTATCACTAGTAGTCGAGATGACAGGCATCTTATCCGCATGGCTGTAACGGATCGTGCAGCCACGTCTCGATCCCTGAGTCAACAGATGGGTAATTTTCAAAGACAACAACCATCTGCACGAACAGTTCGACGAAGTTTGCATCAGGATGGACTATCAGCTTGGAGACCATGGCTGCGATTACCCTTGACCCTGCATCTCAGACAGGAGCGCCTGCGATGGTGTACTCAACGACGAACCTGGGTGTACTAATGGCAAAACGTCATTTTTTTTCGGATGAATCCAGGTCTGTTTACAGCATTATGATGGTCGCATCCGTGTTTGGCGACATCGCGGTGAACGCACATTGGAAGCGTGTAATCGTCCTCGTCAAACTGGCGTATCACCTGGCGTCATGGTATGAGGTGGTTACACGTCTCGGTCACTTCTTGTTCGCATTGACGGCACTTTGAACAGTGGACATTACATTTCAGATGTGTTACGACCCGAAGCTCTACCCTTCATTCGGACCCTGCGAAACCCTACATTTCAGCGGGATAATGCGCAACCGCATGTTGCAGGTCGTGTACGGGCCTTTCTGGATATAGAAAATGTTCGACTGCTGCCCTGGCCAGCACATTCTCCAGATCTCTCACCAATTGTAAACGTCTGGTCAATGGTGGCCGAGCAACGGGCTCGTCACAATACGCCAGTCACTACCCTTGATGAACTGTGGTATCGTGTTGAAGCTGCATGGGCAGCTGTACCTTTACACGCCATCCAAGCTCTGTTTGAGTCAGTGCCCAGGCGTATCAAGGCCGTTATTACGGCCAGAAATGGTTGTTCTGGGTACTGATTTCTCAGGATCTATGCAGCCAAACTGCGTGAAAATGTAATCACATGTCAGTTCTAGTATAATATATTTGACCAATGAATACTCGTTTTACATCTGCATTTCTTCTTGGTGTAGCAATTTTAATGGTCAGTAGTGTAGCTACGGGTACATCATTCCATGCTGCTTCAGCAATATGTCAGAGATAATCGAGCGCAGCAGCTGGCGCAGTACGAGCGTACAGAATATCAGACCAGCTGTGTGATTGTATTGATGAATTCCTGTATATAAAGGTTCAGAAAGACCCAGTATTATATTGCTACACTATTGCAGAAAAATCACTGGAAGAAGTCTCGTCCGTTAAATATTAGGAGTGATTTAAAGTAGAACGACCACACAAATCTAATCGCACATGTGGTACAAACATTGGAAAGCATTGGAAAAAGCCTCATGAAGTGTAGTCCTCCCCCAAAGGAGGTAGCTTACGCAACCGGCTTTCGACCAATACTCGAATATTTCTCGTTTGTCCGAGAGGTAGATTGAGGAGAAAGAGTACTCTAAGGAAGAATAGCACATTTCGTTAATAGTTCATGCACTGCACACGAAAGTGCCACAGAGATGCTCAGTCAGCTCCAGTCGCAAACAATACAAGATAGGCGTTCTGCATCACCGTGGTTTACTGTTAAAATTCGGAGGACGCATATTGCTAGAAGAGTCAAAAAGTACGTTGCTCCCCACTATGCATATCTCGTGAAGAGACCATGAAGCTAAAATTAAACAATTTTGGGTTCACGCAGAGGCTCCCCTACAATTGTTCTTCTCACAGACCATTCACGCTGGAACAGGAGTACGTAAGAGTAGTACAAAAGATACACCACACACCATAAGATGGCTAGTAAAGTATAGATGTACACTCCTGGAAATTGAAATAAGAACACCGTGAATTCATTGTCCCAGGAAGGGGAAACTTTATTGATACATTCCTGGGGTCAGACACATCACATGGTCACACTGACAGAACCACAGGCACATAGACACAGGCAACAGAGCATGCACAATGTCGGCACTAGTACAGTGTATATCCACCTTTCGCAGCAATGCAGGCTGCTATTCTCCCATGGAGACGACCGTAGAGATGCTGGATGTAGTCCTGTGGAACGGCTTGCCATGCCATTTCCACCTGGCGCCTCAGTTGGACCAGCGTTCGTGCTGGACGTGCAGACCGCGTGAGACGACGCTTCATCCAGTCCCAAACATGCTCAATGGGGGACAGATGCGGAGATCTTGCTGGCCAGGGTAGTTGACTTACACCTTCTAGAGCACGTTGGGTGGCACGGGATACATCCGGACGTGCATTGTCCTGTTGGAACAGCAAGTTCCCTTTCCGGTCTAGGAATGGTAGAACGATGGGTTCGATGACGGTTTGGATGTACCGTGCACTATTCAGTGTCCCCTCGACGATCACCAGTGGTGTACGGCCAGTGTAGGAGATCGCTCCCCACACCATGATGCCGGGTGTTGGCCCTGTGTGCCTCGGTCGTATGCAGTCCTGATTGTGGCGCTCACCTGCACGGCGCCAAACACGCATACGACCATCATTGGCACCAAGGCAGAAGCGACTCTCATCGCTGAAGACGACACGTCTCCATTCGTCCCTCCATTCACGCCTGTCGCGACACCACTGGAGGCGGGCTGTACGATGTTGGGGCGTGAGCGGAAGACGGCCTAACGGTGTGCGGGACCGTAGCCCAGCTTCATGGAGACGGTTGCGAATGGTCCTCGCCGATACCCCAGGAGCAACAGTGTCCCTAATTTGCTGGGAAGTGGCGGTGCGGTCCCCTACGGCACTGCGTAGGATCCTACGGTCTTGGCGTGCATCCGTGCGTCGCTGCGGTCCGGTCCCAGGTCGACGGGCACGTGCACCTTCCGCCGACCACTGGCGACAGCATCGATGTACTGTGGAGACCTCACGCCCCACGTGTTGAGCAATTCGGCGGTACGTCCACCCGGCCTCCCGCATGCCCACTATACGCCCTCGCTCAAAGTCCGTCAACTGCACATACGGTTCACGTCCACGCTGTCGCGGCATGCTACCAGTGTTAAAGACTGCGATGGAGCTCCGTATGCCACGGCAAACTGGCTGACACTGACGGTGGCGGTGCACAAATGCTGCGCAGCTAGCGCCATTCGACGGCCAACGCCGCGGTTCCTGGTGTGTCCGCTGTGCCGTGCGTGTGATCATTGCTTGTACAGCCCTCTCGCAGTGTCCGGAGCAAGTATGGTGGGTCTGACACACCGGTGTCAATGTGTTCTTTTCCATTTCCAGGAGTGTATATGTGGTACCGTGCAAATCTCTCCGCAAGCCATTACCGAGGATTTTCAGTGGATGAGAGATCTGTATGACGTACTGGTCAGGACAGCAATCGAACGTCCTCCGTATCGAGGTATGTCAGGGCAGCATGGACAACATCTTGCGTTATCTTGATGGAGAGTGATATTACATAGGGCGCAACCATCTGCATCAATCACAGAAATGAAACGGCTGCTTTCCAAATTACCGGCTTTACGAACTAGAGGTCATTGTGTTCCCTTTAGCACTCCATGGACCTATCGATGGACAAGTGCATGTGTTGCGCACATTGTGTCAGTGGTGCGTCACTGGTGTCAGCAGTGGTCTATGGATAATTCCCACGCCCGCAGACCAGATTGTGGGCGTCCGGTCGATGTCGGGCGAACATCATCCAAGGAAATATACGGCACAAGTTGCGCCTACTGTGTCACAAAGGACACTGGGAATCGTCGGCTTGCAAACACTAAGGCAACGTTTGCCTTTGGCAAGACTACCACCGACAACCCTACACCGCCAAGCACAGCTTCTCTGGTGTCGTAAAAGAGACGACTGGAGATTGGAATAGAGCTCTGTTGTCTTCACACAGGATCTACACCAGGCATCATGTTTGAGGGGGAGGGGACACCATTACAAACTCGCTATCACATTTTTTGGTGTTTTGCAGGATCAAGTAACCAGTGCCTACGACATTACAGAAGCTGTAATCCCAATGCTGCTGCTTTTTCTTCTACAGGAAGGTGATGTACTTTTTCAGCAGGACAGTGCATTTCCACATACGGCTGCTACGACACAACGTGCTGTTTGTAGTGTGCAATTGTCCTCCCCAGCAAGATTACCAGATCCCCTGCCAACTGAACGCGAATGGGACATGATGGAGCGGAATTAACCCGTTCTAAAGAGCCTGTAAGAATCACTGCCGATTTGCAACAAAGGGTACAAGATGCTTGGGAAGTCTACCGCAGGATGCAAATTCGGCACCTTTATGGTCGTTTGCATGCGAGAAAATACGCCAGAGGAAGGTACACTGTATATTAATGTGACGATTTGGACCCTATTTACTGTGTGATCTGTGTGTTTCAGTTGGTCAGAATTTATCATATACACCTACATCATATACGCCTTATGACTAAAATTACGTTGTCCTCGAGGCGTTGACATCTTTTTTTTTTTTCTCACAGTGTACATTAGTTGTCTGACTCTTTTGAGGGCCAGTTACTTTGTTAGTGATGTAGTAACTCGGAATTACTGAAATCTCCTCCTAGTTGTGGCATCACGCTTTCTTGTTCGTTACACTGTGCATTGTACCTAAAAGAGTCACTCCGATTCAATGAATAACCCACTAGACAACTGAATAGAGATAAACGTTTCCTGTTCTAAATGAAACGACGCTGACATATTGTTTGAGATGTATTACTTCGCCCGTGCAGTGAGCGAAGCGAAGATTGAATTGAACCGGCCGAACTTTAATGCATTTTAGGCGAGTTAGAAATTCTACAAGCGTCTTGTATGCCACAGTGCGTCTCACTTCTGACTGAAAGCTTTTGTGTTGTAAGTTCTCAAAGTTGTCGGTCGGTAACGGATGCAAGAAAATTACTTTCCAGAAGGGTTGTCATGTTAATGGAGTCGTTACTCAGGGAATGGCGGAACAGATGCCTGGAAGAACGGCATTATGAAAAGCTACACGTAATACAAAAGTTCTTACCTACTGCTCAACAATTTTTTTTTTATTATTTAACGTTTCGTCAATGATGAGGGCATTACAGAAGGTGAATAATTTTAGGTTGAACTGAGAAGAGGATGGTAATCGGTCGTGTCCTTTTCATAAACTCATATCGGTAGCTGCTTAAGCTATAGAAGCAAATATAGGCAATCAGACGATTGTTCGAACCCAGCAGCTTCCGAATTAGGGACCAGCAGTAGTGACGAAGTAATATTCACTAATATATAATCATTTAGAACTCGGTTACATCAGTTTAAATTTCCACGAAGAAAAAGCTCATAAAATGCTGAAGTTTGTTGATAAAAAAAAATCTGTAACTTCGTCATCCACAGCTGCTACGTCCGTTGTTGCTGTTGCAACTCTCGATGTTAATACATCCTCTTCACCTCAGCATAATTGCTGCAACTACATTTACTTGAACCTGCTTATTGTTGTCAAGTCTTGATGTACCTTCATTATTTTTACCCCTTTCATTTCTCTACATTAACAAACTGACGAGTCCTTGATGCCTCAAAATGTGTTGTATCAACCGATCCCTTATTTAATCAAGTTGTGCCAAGAACATATTTTCTCATCAGTTCGACTTACTATTCTTCATTAGATACTCTACCCAGTCTTATCTTCAGCATTCTTCAGTAAACCTATGCTTCGAAGCATTCTCTTTCCGCTTGTCTTTGCTGTTTGTCGGCGACGTTTCACTCTGGGTTTCTTCAGAATAGACTTACTAACACTTAAATTTATAATCGATGTTAGCAAATTTCTCTTGTTTAGCAACGCTTTCTTTGCTGTTACCAGTCTGCGTTTTACATACTACTTACTTCTTCCATCGTAAGTTATTGCTCGCCACAAAGCAAAATAGTCTACTCCTTTTAATGTCTCGTTTCCTAATCTAAATAATTCAGTAAGGCCAGATTTAATTAGATTAGACTACATCACGTTAACCTTGCTTTACTTTAACGGGTGTTCAGCTTTTGAAGGATACTGTTTGCCATATTTACTCTGTTTGCCCTGTTCAGGAGAGCTTCCTGGAACTTTTACGTTCTTTGACAGAATTACATTGTGATCAGAGTTTTTACACCTTATCGCTGAACTTTAATTTCCTCTCAAAATTTCTTTTCGACGTCCTTTATTGTTTGCTTAGTGTACTTATTGAATGACATCGGTGATATGCTATTACCCTGTCTCATTTCCTTCTCATCTACTGTTTTCCTTTCAGCTCCTGTACCTTATCTAACTACAGTCTGGTTTCTGTACAAGTTGTAGGCAGCCTTTCGCTGGTTTCGTTTCCTTATCCCCAAATAATTTAGAATTGTGAAAGAGTATATTCCTGTCAGCATTATCAGTACTTCGTATCTAAATCTACAAATGCAATAAATGTGGGTATGTCGTAGTGCAATTTTTTTTTCTTTTTTTCAGATAATTCTGGTTGAAACTTCCTGGCAGATTAAAACTGTGTGCCCGACCGAGACCCGAACTCGGGACCTTTGCCTTTCGTGGGCAAGTGCTCTACCATCTGAGCTACCGAAGCACGACTCACGCCCGGTACTCACAGCTTTACTTCTGCCAGTATCTCGTCTCCTACCATCCAAACTGTAAAGTTTTAATCTGCCAGGAAGTTTCGTATCAGCGCACACTCCGCTGCAGAGTGAAAATCTCATTCTGAATTCTTTAGGTTAATATTGTTCCTACATTTCTCCAGAAGCAAAAGTAATCTTTCCGCTGCTCCCTTCCTCTTAGTCGTCCTATCGTTCTGTATCCAATGTTACATGCGTCTTTAATTCAGACAATCGCGCGCTACGGAAGTATCATGCTGGCGAGTCCGAGCGGCTCCTTTCAGCCTCGCGCATCGCATTGCGACGGCACACGGAACCCACTTATACTCACGTATGTAACAGTCATATCTCCACATTCACATCAAGTGTCCCACAGTCCAGACACACACAAATGTCTGTCAACGCAAAATAAATACGTAGCAATTACAACAACAAAAAAATGGTTCAAATGGCTCTAAGCACTATGGGACTTAACGTCTGAGGTCATCAGTCCTCTAGACTACTTAAACCTAACTAACCTAAGGACATCACACACATCCATGCCCGAGGCAGGATTCGAACCTGCGACCGTAGCAGCAGCGCGGTTCCGGACTGAAGCGCCTAGAACCGCTCAGCCACAGCGGCCGGCAATTACAACAACAGAAATTCTATTCACAAAACACACAGTGTTGTTAACAGTCATCTACAATTTTCGACAAAGCTATTGAGTCACGTACTGTTTCAGGTTACGGTCGTTAAACATCCCAACTCGCGTTCGTCGTCGTAAGTTGCGTAGGCTATCAGTGCTAGTACCTGTCGCATCGTGTATGGGCCCTCGTACAAGTGGAAGAACTTTTCTACCTTTTTCTTTTTGGCGTCCGCCATCCTATGCATTCTTACGAGGTCTCGGTCCCCGAACTCTTAAGTCTTCGTCTTTTTTCCCTGCTCCCTTTCTATTCTTTTCGTCGCCTTCTCCATCACGAACTCTCGGGATCGATTCTCGCATTGCTGGTGCGTTTCTGCCTCTTCTCCTGCCGTACGTTTGATATTCCTGTCAGCCATAGACTTCTCCGGTTTCTGGAATTCTAGGTCTACTGGTCTGTATCCTGTACCGCAATACACGGTTTAGTTGATGCACCTCTTTGTCTTCGGTAGGTTCCGGACCCAGACATTATGTCTGTCAGAAACCAATATCCTAAAGAACACTCCCAGTTGGCGCATGTATCATTCTGCAGGATTGAATTGAGGGTTTCTAATAGAGGAGAATGTCACTTTGATTCCTTCCTTTTCTAATCCTGTCATCCATCTCGGAGACGTGAAAGTTTTAGCATGGTCTGAGAGGCCTCTCTTCGGCCTACCACCCTTGTGCACACATAATCTTCCGTCAAAATTTTTACACAACTTTTCTGTGAATGTGTGGTGTCTGTTCTTTTGGGCATGTCCGAAGGAACAGACACCACGCATTCACATAACTGATTCACCTAGAAGGGTATTGCATCCACCTTCTTCACTGCAGATGCACTAACGTTCGACCCCCTGCAGGAAACTCAAGAGTAGCGATCATGGAGGGAATGGACAGGGACTGCGGACAGGTTGCTCTCGTCGGGAATGTGGGTCGGCCAGCAGGCGTGCTGAGGTAACCGGCGCAGTTACAATAAACACTGTGTCTGGGTAGCGCAAGTAGTCAACACACATCCCTAGCAAGCAGCAGATCCTGGGTTCGAATCCCGGTCTGTCACACATTTCCAGTCGCCGCCGCTGATGTTGCAAACCTCCTAATGAAGCTCATATCGATAATCCCTTCCCTTATCTCTGCTTTCTTCCTCTTCCACCACCAATTTAATTCACATACCTTTTCGTTGTGGTGGGGTGTATGGCGTTAAGTCTGAAGTGCTCAGTAAATGCGTCACGACAACGAAAATAAACTGCCGCCTGAACTCTCCCTTCGGCAGAGGGCCGTAATAATCAAAAGACACCAGGTCATTTGGTGCCTCTGATGTGATGGCACGCATTTCATCTCGTACAGTCGGGTTCGGATATTTTACCCGCTGGCCTAACCATCTGCAACCTTTCGTCTGAATAGGGCATGTCCCCAATCCTCGTAGCTCGCAGTGGCCAAGGTGAATCAAGAAGCCAAATTTTTCACCTCCATTCTTTCACATTCGTTCGGAAACATTCCCTCCGCTTATCGTGCATAGTAGAGCAGTGTATCTTATTCGCACCTCCTCTCCACCAACGCCGTACGTCAGAAAGTCCTTTACTCTCAGAATTTCTGGCTGTTGGTCTCGTGCTGTCGCTAAACCTCTCCTGTACATTCGGCTGAATACCTGGACCCGCTGTTGTAACGTGCCATTGTAACCTCACTACTTTTTGCTCGACAATTTCGTCGCCGTCATCCCATGAATTATTTCGGCTCACTCAGTCGGCAAACTTTTGTGTTTACTCCGGCAATAAGCGATTTACAGATCGAATTCCTGATCGTCAGGAACCAACACATCATTCTGTCAGACATGTATCTGACGGTTTTTTGGAATAATAGAGCATGGTAGTCCGTATATAAACGAGTTTTTCGTTTGAGCAGGTAACTACTAAACTGTTTTCTCGTAAAGACAAAGGCCAACATTTCTAGTTCGGTAGTGAAATATTGTGTCTCAGCGCCCAGCAGCTTCCGGCTACATGTGGCCACAATGTGAACATTCCCATCCTGAGCTCCCAGCTGTAGACATCCCCCAAAGCTTTAAGCACTTGCGTATGTGAAGAGCTGGTAATGTGACGAGCAGTCAGGATTTGCCAAACAAATACCGTCATATCACGCAATCCTTGCCCTCTCGAAAGTATTTTCCTTTTCGTTTCTCCAGCTCCACTTGTTGTCCTTCTTCAGCAGCACGTATAGAGGACTCAACTTCTGCGCGACTTTGACAATGTGCCCCTGTAAAATGAAATCAGCACCAAGAACGGTCTTAATTCTCGTACGCGGGATGGCCGTTTCATTTTCGTGATTTCCACCAATTTGTATTTTTCCATACAGATACCTTCCGGTGAAATCTCTAACCAGAGATATACCAACCTGGGAAGATGGATGGAGCTCCACTTGATTTAAACCGGCTGTAATGGTTGACAGCCAATTTTTTCCCACCAATTGGCGCAGTATATCCTGGATAGATTCCGGCCTCATTCCGTCTGCCTCAGTTTTATTTTTTTACTTTTTTAGGTCATCAGTCTTCTGACAGGTTTTATACGGTCCGTCACAAATTCTTCTCCTGAGCCAACCTCTTCAATTAGAGTAGAACTTGCAACCTACATCCTCAATTATTTGCTGAACGTATTCCAATCTCTGTCTTCTTCTACAGTTTTTGCTGTCTACAGCTCCCTCTGGTACCATGGAAGTAATTCCGTCATGTCTTAACAGATGTCTTCTCATCTTGTCCCTTCTCCTTTATCAGTGTTTTCCACATATTCCGTCATGTCTTAACAGATGTCTTCTCATCTTGTCCCTTCTCCTTTATCAGTGTTTTCCACATATTCCTTTTCTCTCCGATTCTGTGTAGAACCTCCTCTTCCTTACCTTATCAGTCCATATAATAATCAACATTCGTAGCACCACATCTCAAATGCTTCGATTCTCTTCCGTTCCGGTTTTCCCACAGTCCATCTTTCACTACCAAGCAATTCTGTGCTCCATACGTACATTCTTATAAATTTTTTCTGCAAATTGAGGCCTATGTTTGATACTAGTAGACTTGTCTTGGCCAGGAATGCCCTTCGTGCCAGTGCTGGTCTGTTTTGACGTCCTCCTTGCTCCGTCCGTCATTCGTTATTTTGCTGTCTAGGTAGCAGAATTCCTTAACTTCATCTACTTCGTGGTCATCAATCCTCATATTAAGTTTCTCTCTGCGTTTGTTTCTACTACTTCTCATTCGTTTCATCTTTCTTCAATTTACCTTGAATACATATTCTGTACTCATTAGACTGTTCATTAAATTCATCAGATCATGTAATTCTCCTTCATTTTCAATCAGGATGGCAATGTCGTCAGCAAATCGTATCACAGATTCCTTTCCACCTTGATTTTTAACTCCACTCCTGAATCTTTCTTTTATTTCCATTATTGCTTCTTCGACGTACAGATTGAACACTAGGGGTGAAAGACTACATCCCTGTCTCACATCCATTTTAATCCGAACACTCCGATTTTGGTCGTTCTCTCTTATTACTCCCTCTTGCCTCTTGTATATTAACCGTCTCTCCCTCCAACTTATCCGAATTTTTTCTCAGGATTTCTACTCCTTCAGACATTTTGCATTGTTGAGCCCTTTTTCCAGATAGACAAATCCTACGAACTTGTCTCGATTTTTCTTCAGTCTTGCTTCCATTATCGCCCGCAGCATCAGAATTGCTCTCTGGTGCCTTTGCCTTTCCTAAAGCTAAACTGCTCGTCATCTAACACATCTACAATATTCTTTTCCATTCTTCTGTATATTATTCTTGTCGGCAACTTGAATCCATGAGCTGTTAAGCTGACTGTGTGATAATTCTAACACTTGTCGGCTCTTGATGTCTTCGGTATTGTGCAGATTATATTTTCCCCTCAGACTCATACATTCTACACAGAAACGTGAATTATCGTTTTCTTACCACTCCCCCCCCCCCCCCCCCCAATGATTTTGAAATTCTGATGGAATGTTATCTATCCCTTCTGCCTTATCTGATCTTAAGTTCAAAGAGCTCTTAAATTGTAGTTCTAATACTGGATCCCGTATCTCTTCTAAATCTACTCCTGTTTCTTCTTTTATCACATAGTGGTCTTCAATTGCTCTTTCCACCTATCCGCTCTCTCCTCTGCATTTAACAGTGGAATTCCCGTTGCACTCTTAATGTTACCACCCTTGCTTTTAATTTCAACGAAAGTTGTTTTAATTTCCTATTCGCCGAATCAGTCCTTCCGACTATAATTTCTCTTCCGTTTTCTTCACATTTATCATGCTGCCATTTCGTCTTAGCTTTCGTGCACTTCCTATTTATTTCATTCCTCAGCGACTTGTATTTCTGTATTTCTGAATTTCTCTGAACATTTTTGTTCTTCCTTCTTTCATCGATCAACTGAAGTATTTTTTCTGTTAACAATGGTTTCTTCGCAGTTATCTTCTTTGTAGCTATGTTTTTCTTTACAACTTCTGTGACTGCCCTTCTTAGAAATCTCCAATCCTCAACAACTGTACTGATTACTGAGCTATTCCTTATTGCTGTATTTACAGCCTTAGAGAACTTCAAGCATATCTCGTCATTCCTTAGTACTTTCGTATCCCATTTCTTTCCGTGTTGATTCATGCTGACTTTTGTATCCCACCTGGAAGGCGGCGAGTGGGTCTGCTCCTTTAATCTGACAAAGAGGCCGAATGTAAGGAAGCTAGTACGAGCAGGTGAGATAAAGCTTTAGGTACTGCAAGTAAAGTAAAAGTGGTTTTACTATAGTATAAACATATGCAAACATATTACATAACTTTTGGTTATGACACGAAGGTGTGCAGCCAAAGTCCAGATAAGAAAGTCTCAATTGTAAGCTAGCTAAAGCGATGGTTCTCGGCCGTCTGCTCGTCATGAACTGGGCGAAAGTGGAGCGGCGCTCGTTGAGCTGCGAGCGTCGGCTAGAGGGCGCTGTGGTCGGCGAAGATCTGCCGCTCTCGTAGTGCCAATTTACATTGTGGCATCGGAACTATCGATACCACACCGAGTAATCTCTTTAACAACAGCCTTCTCTTCATCACTACAATATCGTGATCCGAGTCCACATATGTTCCTGGGTACGCATTACAATCAAGTATCCGCTTCGGAATCTCAGTGTAACCATGGTGTAATCTAACTAAAATCTTGCTGTATCACCCGGCCTTTTCCAAATATACCTTCTCCTCTTGTGATTCTTGAACAGAGTATTTGCTATTATTAGCTGAAAACTATCACAGAACTCAATTACTCTTTCTCCTCTCCATTCCTTGTGCCAAGCCCCATATTCTCCTGTAACCTTTTCTTCTACTCCTTCTCCTGCAACCCCACTCCAGTTCCCCATGACTATTACATTTTCATCTCTCTTTATGTATTCTATTTCCCGCACAGTAGCCTCATATACTAGGGGTAGCGTCTTTGATTCATAATCAAAACGTCTTCGGTCCCGGGTTCGATCCCCGCCACTGCCCAAATTTTGATAAATAATCAGCATTGGCGGCCGAACACTTCCGGCATAAGAAGTCAGCCTCATTCTGCCAACGGCCTTGTCAAAGAAGGCGGAGGAGCGGATAGAGGTTCAGGGCACTCTCTTGTCCTAGGGGTGGGAAATTTCCCTTAAAGGCGGAAGAATCAGCAATGATCAACGACATGAGGATGCAGAAGGCAATGGAAACCACTGCATTAAAGACACGTAACGTGTATCCACAGGACATGTGACCTGTAATTGAAGAAGTATTATGGTGATCTCTCCATTGGCAAAAGATTCCGGAAAATAGTCCCCCATTCGGATCTCCGGGAGGGGACTGCCATGGGGGAGGTTACCATGAGAAAAAGGTCGAATAATGTACGAAAGGATAACGTTCTACGAGTCGGGGTGTGGAATGTCAGAAGCTTGAACGTGATAGGGAAACTAGAAAATCTGAAAAGGGAAATGCAAAGGCTCAGTCTAGATATAGTAGGGGTCAGTGAAGTGAAGTGAAAGGAAGACAAGGATTTCTGGTCAGATGAGTATCGGGTAATATCAACAGCAGCAGAAAATGGTATAACAGGTGTAGGATTCGTTATGAATAGGAAGGTAGGGCAGAGGGTGTGTTACTGTGAACAGTTCAGTGACCGGGTTGTTCTAATCAGAATCGACAGCAGACCAACACCGACAACGATAGTTCAGGTATACATGCCGACGTCGCAAGCTGAAGATGAACAGATAGAGAAAGTGTATGAGGATCTTGAAAGGGTAATGCAGTATGTAAAGGGGGACGAAAATCTAATAGTCATGGGCGACTGGAATGCAGTTGTAGGGGAAGGAGTAGAAGAAAAGGTGACAGGAGAAAATGGGCTTGGGACAAGGAATGAAAGAGGAGAAAGACTAATTGAGTTCTGTAACACGTTTCAGCTAGTAATAGCGAATACCCTGTTCAAGAATCACAAGAGGAGGAGGTATACTTGGAAAAGGCCTGGAGATACGGGAAGATTTCAATTAGATTACATCATGGTCAGACAGAGATTCCGAAATCAGATACTGGATTGTAAGGCGTACCCAGGAGCAGATATAGACTCAGATCACAATATAGTAGTGATGAAGAGTAGGCTGAAGTTCAAGACATTAGTCAGGAAGAATCAATACGCAAAGAAGTGGGATACGGAAGTACTAAGGAATGACGAGATACGTTTGAAGTTCTCTAACGCTATAGATACAGCAATAAGGAATAGCGCAGCAGGCAGTACAGTTGAAGAGGAATGGACAGCTCTAAAAAGGGCCATCACAGAAGTTGGGAAGGAAAACATAGGTACAAAGAAGGTAACTGCGAAGAAACCATGGGTAACAGAAGAAATACTTCAGTTGATTGATGAAAGGAGGAAGTACAAACATGTTCCGTGAAAATCAGGAATACAGAAATACAAGTCGCTGAGGAATGAAATAAATAGGAAGTGCAGGGAAGCTAAAACGAAATGGCTGCAGGAAAAATGTGAAGACATCGAAAAAGATATGATTGTCGGAAGGATAGACTCAGCATACAGGAAAGTCAAAACAACCTTTGGTGACATTAAAAGCAACGGTGGTAACATTAAGAGTGCAACGGGAATTCCACTGTTAAATGCAGAGGAGAGAGCAGATAGGTGGAAAGAATACATTGAAAGCCTCTAAGAGGGTGAAGATTTGTCTGATGTGATAGAAGACGAAACAGGAGTCGATTTAGAAGAGATAGGGGATCCAGTATTAGAATCGGAATTTAAAAGAGCTTTGGAGGACTTACGCTCAAATAAGGCAGAAGGGATAGGTAACATTCCATCAGAATTTCTAAAATCATTGGGAGAAGTGGCAACAAAACGATTATTCACGTTGGTGTGTAGAATATATGAGTCTGGCAATACACCATCTGACTTTCGGAAAAGCATCATCCACACAATTCCAAAGATGGCAAGAGCTGACAAGTGCGAGAATTATCACACAATCAGCTTAACAGCTCATGCATCGAAGCTGCTTACAAGAATAATATACAGAAGAATGGAAAAGAAAATTGAGAATGCGCTAGGTGACGATCAGTTTGGCTTTAGGAAAAGTAAAGGGACGAGAGAGGCAATTCTGACGTTACGGTTAATAATGGAAGCAAGGCTAAAGAAAAATCAAGACACTTTCATAGGATTTGTCGACCTGGAAAAACCGTTCGACAATATAAAATGGTGCAAGCTGTTCGAGATTCTGAAAAAAGTAGGGGTAAGCTATAGGGAGAGACGGGTCATATACAGTATGTACAACAACCAAGAGGGAATAATAAGAGTGGACGATCAAGAACGAAGTGCTCGTATTAAGAAGGGTGTAAGACAAGGCTGTAGCCTTTCGCCCCTACTCTTCAATCTGTACATCGAAGAAGCAATGATGGAAATAAAAGAAAGGTTCAGGAGTGGAATTAAAATACAAGGCGAAAGGATATCAATGATACGATTCGCTGATGACATTGCTATCCTGAGTGGAAGTGAAGAAGAATTAAATGATCTGCTGAACGGAATGAACAGTCTAATGAGTACACAGTATGGTTTGAGAGTAAATCGGAGAAAGACGAAGGTAATGAGAAGTAGTAGAAACTAGAACAGCGAGAAACTTAACATCAGGATTGATGATCACGAAGTCAATGAAGTTAAGGAATTCTGCTACCTAGGCTGTAAAATAACCAATAACGGACGGAGCAAGGAGGACATCAAAAGCAGACTCGCTATGGCGAAAAAGGCATTTCTGGCCAAGAGAAATCTACTAATATCAAATACCGGCCTTCATTTGAGGAAGAAATTTCTGAGGATTTACGTCTGGAGTACAGCATTGTATGGTAGTGAAACATGAACTATGGGAAAACCGGAACAGAAGAGAATCGAAGCATTTGAGATGTGGTGCTTTAGATGAATGTTGAAAATTAGGTGGACTGATAAGGTAAGGAATGAGTAGGTTCTACGCAGAATCGGAGAGGAAAGGAATATGTGGAAAACACTGATAAGGAGAAGGGACAGGATGATAGGACATCTGCTAAGACAGGAGGGAATGACTTCCATGGTACTAGAGGGAGCTGTAGAGGGCAAAAACTGTAGAGGAAGATAGAGATTGGAATACGCCATGCAAATAATTGAGGACGTAGGTTGCAAGTGCTACTCTGAGATGAAGAGGTTAGCACAGGAAAGGAATTCGTGGCGGGCCGCATCAAACCAGTCAGTAGACTGATGACCAAAAAAAAAAAATCTTCATCTTCAGCTTACGATGACTGTCTGCATCGCGTGTATCGCTTACCTGGGAGCTTTTCGTTGCGACCATGCCACTGAAGGTGCTCTCCCTGTCATCGGCTAATCAAAGGTCACTCTAAACTTGTGGACAGCTCCCCTAAATCTTCCCGGTAGGAACGAGAATGTATTCCTGAAATCCATGAGTGTTTTTTTTTTCCTTTTTTCACCTTCTGTCTCTGCTCCAGGGTCATCTATGGTTTATCTTGAATACTCTTTCTAAGGATTCCAATTGGATCGGCCTCTGCTTTCTCCACGCTTCTTCTGGCTGATCGTCTGTTCACAGGTCGCCATCTACTGTGCCTCTTGTTTCTGAATGAGACGTCATCAATTTCTCTCGCCACTTGGACGCATGAAAACACCTACCGTCCTCCGAAAATCTTTTGACTTTTACACATTGTTCGACCGTGGAATGAACAACATTGTCTTCTATGACTGGTGAGTGGGCGTATACTAAACTCTTACTTTAGTAGCGCACCTCACAGTGCTCCTCAGTCACTCTGCAATGGCTTTCACATTCTACAGGCCACATCGGCTTCTCTGTTGCTGCGGGGGCTTCACCTTCAACCTTTTCCATTGGCTCAACGCGCTTGCCTACATGACATTTGACTGTGGTTTCCCTTTGCATATTATATTGTTCCGATTGGAACGTGTGTTCCATACTTGCATGGGTGGCTTGATGTGCCACTGGAAAGCACACATTAATCGCCTCTGGCCCTCTAAATCCTGATAGTACATGTGGAAGGATCTGCAACAAACAATCTGTCGCATCACGTCCGTAAGATGCTCTTTCAGATTCTCTTCTCGTGCGTGGAATTCTCATCACGACTTGTGGACGGAAAACAGACCATCCGGAACCACCGTTTTCTCTAACAAATCATATTTTAGTTCCCGTGGCCCACCTATGAAAATTTCCTCGTCCGTCTTACGTTTTACTACATTAACGGTGTCCTTAGTTCCCTCTGTACCCCATGCGACCGTGTCTTCGAACAAATAGACCAAGGTTTTCGTGGTCCAGTTCATGAACAATGCTCTACTCAAGAGTATGTCATTCCATCGCTTAGGTCCTCCAAGAACTGTTTTTCTACATTCTTCTTTTTCGCCCCAAAAGCAGGAATTAGTGAGACTCCTGTTACAAATATCTCAGCTAATTTATTGCTACTTTGTCCGACAAGATAGCTGAATGGTCGGCGTGACGGACTGTCGTCCTAAGGGGCCCGGGTTCGATTCCTGGCTGGGTCGGGGATTTTCTCGCTCAGGGACTGGGTGTTGTATGTCTTCATCATCATTTCATCCACATCCGGCGCGCAGGTCGCCCAACGTGGCGTCGAATGTAATAAGACCTGCACGAGGGCGGCCGGACCTGCCCCGTAAGGGGCCTCCCGGCCAATGACGCCAAACGTTCATTTCCATTTCCATTGCTACTTTGTACCAGTATTTCGTAAAAAGACGTCGAAAGTGTTTTCACTTCCGACCCAAAATCCAGACATACTTTTTCCGGCTACTCTGGGCCATCACAGTACTGGTCATTGTCGTCTTGCGCCAATTCCGCACGTTGCGTATTTAATGTCCCTTCCCTACCTCATCTCTGCGATATCTCATTGTCTTTGGTCATGCCCTTGTACGGTCTTACGCACATTTGCCCGCGATTGGGGACAGAAGAGATGAACCTCCATTATTCTCACGGCCTCCCTTATTTTGCGAGGGTTGCACGCAATTCGCTTGCCGTCTGTTGTCTGGCACTTCGTTCCTGTCCTGCTCTCCCTGGTGTGCACCATGGCGTCTATATCGCTCTCGCCTATTCCCTTCTTCTCTCCTTCGTCCATTATTGCTCCAATACTGCCTGTCACTGTGCTGCACAAACTCTTATGTCGCTCTAGTTTTTGTCCTCATTGAGTTAGCATGCGCCGTCCTTCGTTCCTCCTGCTCTTTGATGTCGTCCACGGTCTTTAAAACATCGAGGAACCCTTCTCTCGACAGTGCCCCGACGAATGCACGTTGTAGGTAAACAGAGAAATGTGAGCGCATCTTGCTACACCTCTCCTCATATGTAATTTTGTCGTCCAAGTATCCCGCCAGAACGACAAAGTAACCAGCGTATTCAGTCTGGAACCACGCGACCGCTACGTTTCTAAGTTCTAGGGGACTGATGACCTCAGATGTTGACTCCCATAGTGCTCAAAGCCATTTGAACCATTTTTTTTATTTTACCAGCGTATGTTGCCATAGATTGGCGTGACTGTGGCGCACACTGTCCACGATATATGCTCATCTTTTCACTTGTCTGTATGGCCAAGTTCCAGTACGTTGCCAGAATGTTAGTGCAAAAAAAAACTTGTTACTACTGTTCTCGCAAATTTTAGCGTCAAACGAGGCAGCCGTCTCCTGGTCGAGTATCTGCAACGAGTAAAGCGTTACACTCCATCACTCCTTTCGCGTCTAAATTCTTTAGATGTGCCATCGGTTCGAACGAACGTGGGCAGTGGTACGTCCAACGCGTACATCGGGAATGCGGCCCGCGGATTCCTTAGTGTGACCTGCGTTACGAGGACATTACCCTGTCGCATTGCAGACACTACTTGCTCGAGGACTGACACTCGTTATTTTGTTCATCTAGGCACTCGCAGATATCAGTCATTTTCCCGTTTACCCTCGTTTCTTAGTCGTCAACTTTCGTTTCACACTCTTTTCTCTCCTCGTCCAGGCTGTTGGTGGCCTCCGTAGGTGTCTTTTTGGTTTCGGTCTCCAATCCGTGTCTAGCTTAAGCGATCTGCCCATTAAGATTTAGACTGCAAAGTTTCAGCTCTGCTTCCAGTCTTTCAAATCGTGTTTTATTCTCTTTCATGGAGGTTAACTGCGACGTGCGATTTTCCAATATCGCGAGAATTCAGTTCAGTGGACTGTGACTTCGCGTCCCTTGTTTTTCCTCGCTCAAGCCCGAACTTTCCTCAATTATCCTGATGGTTTCCATATTTATAAACCTCCCAGACCTCATTTGTGTAGAAAAACGGCATCACAAACTAAAAGCACTCCACAGAACAAAGTCAGGCAGACAAAACGACGCCATTGGCAACGCTGGTATCCACAAATAGAACAATGAAAACGTGGAACAGAATATTCACAACAACAAACTACACATCAGAAAACTACTTCCCAAAATACTGATGAGGTTGCTGGAAGCGAAACTAAATACGCTGGCTACCACTATAACTACTTTGTACAGTACATTTGCAACGCATTCAGCACACACAGGCGCACCATCCGTATGCTTAACATCGCACACAATAATTTAACGTATTCTCGTAAATGTATTGGAAGTTACATTAAATGTATTTGCACTTGCGAATAATGGCAACCATCAGCTGTGGAATGGAAGGACGGCAATGAAAATTTGTGCCGGACCGCCACTCGAACCCGTATTTCCCGCTTATCGCGAACACTCACCCTACGGTTTGGCTTGCGAGCACGACTAACTGACAGACGCAAACTTCCATATGTAGTCAACCATCCATCTACGACTTCGACTTTCCATATGCATTCAACCATCCTTCTACGACTTCGACTTTCCATATGTAGTCAACCATCCGTCTACGACCTGGACTCCTACATCCATTATGTATATTCCCATACAGGTTAAACGTTGTACTTGGAAGTCGATTGCCCGGTATCGACAGCGAAATACGATATTGCAGTGCCTGTGTTATTCTGAGTGCGATGCAAAGTTCCTTTTCTCATGCATGCATGCCCGAAGGAACAGACACTGCGGAGATTCGCACTTGCGAATAATAACAACTATCAGCTATAGAGTGGAATGACGACAATGAAAATTTGTGCCCCGGATCGGAACTCGAACCGGAATTTCCCTTTAATCGCGAGCTGTCGCCTTACCATTTGGCTATCCGTGCACGTTTCTGTGGACATCCATGCGTGTCCAAAGGAACTTTGGATCATAATTACAATAATTCAGGCACTGCAACGTCGTATTTCTCTGTCGATACCGGGCAAGCGACTTTCAAGTACAACGTTTAACCTGTACGGGAATATACGAGGGTCACCCCAAAAGAAATGCACACTATTTTTTTTTAATCCATTCTACATGTTTGAGAGTTTTACAGTGTGTAGATACATCCCTTAGGAACAATATTTTCATTTCTCCACATAATTTCCATTCCTCTCAACTGCCATACGCCATCTTGGAACCAACGCCTGGATACCCGCACCGTAAAATTCTGGACCAACCTGTTGGAGCCACTGTTTGGCAGCGTGCACAAGGGAACCATCATCTTCAAACCTTGTTCCACGAAGAGAGTCTTTCAGTTTCCCAAAAAGAGATGATAGACACATGGAGCCAGGTCAGAACTGTAAGACGGCTGTTTCAGTGTTCTCCATCCGAGTTTTGTGATCGCTTCCATGGTTTTTTGACTGACATGTGGCCGTGCATTGTCGTGCAACAGCAAAACATCCTGCTTCTGCCGTTGTGGTCGAACACGACTCAGTCGAGCTTGACGTTTCTTCAGTGAAGTCACATATGCATCAGAATTGATGGTGGTTCCACTTGGCGCGATGTCCACAAGCAAGAGTCCTTCGAAATCGAAAAACACCCGAGCCACAACTTTTCCAGCAGAAGCTGTCACAATTCTTCCAAGAAATTCATCTCCACCATTCTCGTACTGTTCCAAAAGTTCGCTGCATACCGTTTTTCTTGTTTCTTTGTGAGCCACTGTCAACATCCAGGGAACCCACCTGACACAAACCTTTTTTAACGCCAACACTTTCAGTATTCTGCAAACACTTCCCTCCACTATCCCAACGTAGCGTGAAAATTCGTTCACTGCGATGTGTCTGTCAGCAGTCACCAATTCGTTAATTCTCTGCACATTGTCTGGAGTGTGTGCAGTACGAGGCCTGCCGCTGTGAGGACAATCCTCAATACTGCCGTGCCCGCTTTCATCACGTAACCTGCTTGCCCACCGACGAACGTCAAGTGTAGCAGCTATCTTGAAGACATGCTGTGACGGCGCCACCCACGGGAACAGGTTGAACTAAGTTTGAAAACAAGCGTGAAGGACGTATCTATACACTGTAAAACTTTCACACGTGCAGAATGAAAACTGTATTTTTAATAAAATAGAATGCACTTCTTTTGGAGTGACCCTCGTACACAATGAATGTTGGAGTCCAGGTCATAGGCGCAGAGTTGACGACATATGGAAGTTTGGGACTATACAGTATTCGTGCACAAACACCCAAATGGTAAGGCGATTGTTTACGATAAGGGGGATATCCGGGCTCGAGTCACGGTGGGCAAGCATGTCCAAAGGAACTTTGCATCTTAATAAAAATAACACAGGCACTGCAGTATTGTATGCGAAATTAATTCTTTCGGAGTCGTGTAGTAAAATTGTTATTGCGCTAATAAAACGTGAGAATGAAATCAAATCGAAGCCCCACGCAGGGCGCCAGAAATGTGCTGAACTTGAAAAGTTGTTTGTTGCATTACTCAACATGAAAATTAGTAGTGAAATCGCCCCACGCTGGGGCATGAAATCAAATACAAAAGGTTATGAGATTAATGTGTTGATGAATGAAGGGAACAGATTGCTTAGATGACTGAAACGTGATTAAAATATATCCATTTCAGTACCGTTTACACGAAAGAAAACAAAATCTCTGGGACTATTGGACTGGGTGTGGACACGACTCAATTATTATTCAACCTCACCGTTCACGTAATCATTTTCGTAAGTCTTGGTGATGGCGGCAGACGATGGTTATTTACGGGGCGTCGCCTCGGAGCTGTGCGCTGCGTGTCGGCTGCTCTCCCGGTTTTCGGCGGCTGAGCGCTGAGGGCCCGGATGTGCTCTCGGCGTTGTTTACCTGATGTGGGTTGCGTCGCCAAAGCCGCGATATCACGGTCTCAGAAGGCGGATATTGACGATGGATGGACGAGCCTCCCGTGTCCTCTCGCTTCTGTGCTGCTTCACCGACTCTCTGCCTCACTCCATATCTCAACGATTCCTTGAAATTTTTCTCCTCTCAAGATTGTCATTGGCGGACAGAATTTGCAGTGGTGACCAATGACTGATCGCCGTTTCGTAACCAAGCCCCCCAGCGCAGGGTGGAATTCTTTATCTTGCGTGAGCTGATGTGTGACTCGGGTATAAGTGTCCTTCTCACGATTTTACCAGCGCTGGTGGTATATTCTTCTCGTGTTTTTCTGCTTTCCGAAGTTGTTGTGAGAGCCACGCAACACTTCTTTGTAACCACCATCTCTGCATGATGCCTGGACAGACTCGGGCTTCGTCACAGAATCTGCTGGCGTACGTGATGTATAAGGAACGCCCTTACTGCCCAGAAAACATCTTTTTAATAAGGCTGACTTCTTCCCTCACCCCCCGTGCGAATTCTTCGCGTTTTGTGTACGCTCCTTGCAGCGCCTGTGGGTCGCATGAATTTTCGACACCTTCTTGCTTCCTAAGGCAGGTAAAACGACTTCTTCCAGGCCAAAAGAATTCACATGGTCTCGCACCTGTATTCTTGATGTTCCATCCTAATGGCCACAGGGGTCCATCAGTTTTCGGCACGCTTCTCATTGTCCGCCAGGCTCTTCGTATCGTGTCCAGTCTTAAGCGAGACGAGGGCGTCTGTGCTGCTACCCCCTGTGTGATTTCAGAATGGCCACAGTGCCCGCTTCTCCCTGGCATTCGCCGCATGCGTCCAGCCAGCTTTCTCTCGGCCCGCTGGCAGTGTGGGTTGTCGAACTAGGCCCCAGGTGGAAGTATCACAATACCCTGTTTGTCGACTCTTCTTTTAATGCATATTGAGAATTCATTTCTGATAACAACAATCAGTTGGCCAAACACAATCCAAGTCATTATAACTTTTACCCTAATGTTTATTTCTTATCCTTCTGCTCTTGTTTCTTCAGTTGTCCTAAGTACATAAACTGGCCTACTGTTTCTACAATTTTCCAGTCAGAATATTGATGGTACATAACTGAATTTAATATTCAGGCTCACTTTCATATTTTCCTGTTCAGTTAATCCATCCTTCGCTGAATTTTTCTCGAAATAGAAATTACTTTAGATAAAACCAGTTTAAGCATATTTCTTCTCCATCTCAATTTAATGATACAGAAAACAGTTTTACTCATATGGGGTGTCGTCACCTAACTCTTTTCCCAATTCGTAATCGAATGGAAGCTATAGTCATAAAAAATTTTCAACAAACGTTACCTCTTTCCGTCTTCAACGCAGAGTTGCAGAAATCAGACAACCTCTACTTAGGTGGGAACGTTACTCTGCACGGAGGCCACAATGAATTATACCACTTGCCATTAAAATTACAACACCATGAGCCGGCCGGAGCGGCCAAGCGGCTCTAGGCGCTACAGTCTGGAACCGTGCGACCGCTACGGTCGCAGGTTCGAATCCTTTCTCGGGCGTGGATGTGTGTGATGTCCTTAGGTTAGTTAGGTTTAAGTAGTTCTAAGTTCTAGGGGACTGATGACCTTAGCAGTTAAGTCCCATAGTGTTCAGAACCATTTTTGAACAACACCGTGATGGTTGTGATACATACGTATCGCTTCCCCATCCCCTCCCCCCTGCGCCCCTGCTCCTCTTCCCCCTCCCCACCAATCCCCCGGGTCGGCTTCTCCACTGCAAGCGAGGGGGAACGCCGGGTTGTGGAACAGTTTTAAGTGGCGCGACAGCGCGAAAAGGGCTCTTGTCTTGACTTCTGACAAGGGAACCTCCCCATCGCACCCCCCTCAGATTTAGTTATAAGTTGGCACAGTGGATAGGCCTTGAAAAACTGAACACAGATCAATCGAGAAAACAGGAAGAAGTTGTATGGAACTATGAAAAAATAAGAAAATATACATACTGAGTAGTCCATGCGCATGATAGGCAACATCACGGATAGTGTGAGCTCAGGAGCGCTATGCTTCTGTGGTTAGCGTGAGCTGCTGCGGAACGAGAGGTCCTTGGTTCAAGTCTTCCCTCAAGCGAAAAGTTTATTTTCTTTATTTTCGCAAAGTTATGACCTGTCCGTTCGTTCATTGACGTCCCTGTTCACTGTAATAAGTTTAGTGTCTGTGTTTTGCAACCGCACCGCAAAGCCGTACGATTAGTAGACGAAAGGACGTGCCTCTCCAATGGGAACCGAAAACATTTGATCCAACGGTCATAGGTCAACCGGTCAACAGATTCCTCCACAGGAAAACACGTCTGATATATTCAATACGACACTGGTGACGGCATGTGCGTCACATGACAAGATTATGTTATCGACCCACCTAACTTGTACACTTGGCGAATGGATAAAAAGATTCTTCTACCTTGGCCGATTTAGGTTTTCTTGTGGATGGGATAATCACTCCCAAAAAAGTGATGAAAACATAAAAGTTTGTCACATAAACTGCAACAAATGAATGCAACAGTTTCACAGTCGCACAGTTTTCCTTGTGCTCTGTCAAAACATATGTTTTTAACGTTTTCAAATTTTTCCGTGTGTAGACCGTCAAATCCTGCATATGTCCAAGTAAATCTGAACATGTCCTGGAATTTTGGAGAGCGAGGTTTATTATTAAAAAAATTAAACTTGTCACTCAAGGGAAGACTTGAACCAAGGACCTCACGTTCCACAGCTGCTCACACTACCCACCGGACCACGGCGCTCCTGAACTCACACCATCCTTTTGTTGCCTATGTTGCGCATGGACTACTCAGTTTCTACATTTTGCTTATTTTTTCATAGTTCCACACAACTTCTTCCTGTTTTCTCGATTCATCTGTGTTCAGTTTTTCAAGGCCTATCCACTGTGCCAACTTATAACTAAATCTGAGGGGGGTGCGATGGGGAGGTTCCCTTGTGAGAAGGGAGCGGAACGCACATTGGTGATTAGAGGAAGCATGCACGTATCGAGCGTCAGGTGCTGGTTCTGCACCCAAGATGGACAGTCAAATAAGTCCTGTAAACGCCGCTGACCGTAACATACACATGAGCGTGCAGCATCCTGTTGCTGGCCCAGTGGGTCGTGGTATAGGGCGTGTAAGCTGAAGGCTGTGATTTTGCTCTCGTATCTGCCGTCTCATTAACGGTGAGAGCCCCTGGATACTCCAATTCAAGTAAAGGTTACTGAGGTTGACTGAACTCTTACATTCACTTGGCAGCCGTGGTGTCAAGTGTCAGTGATGAACTACAGGGCGTTATATTGAAATTTTGGTTGAAAGTGAGGAACTGCATGTTGCTCTTAACGGATGCATGGATGCCCCGTGAGTTCTGTAAGATTGTTCCCTGTTTATTAATGGGTTGTTAACCAATGCGGTCGTGATTTACTGAAGAGTTAATTTTCTCACTAGCAGTTTCAGCCATTTGCATTCCTATGCTGGACAATACTGTGAATTCATGTACAACTGGTCTGCCTTACTGTAATGTGTAACTTAATCATGCTTCTCTCTCTGTTGTGGAATTCTGTTCTGATAGCGTGCGTTAAGGTAATTTGGTACGGGGCATGGGCATACTGGCGTATTGTACGTCTGTACTCCAGTCGGGTGTGACGGATCAGAAGCCATTTTCCTGAATGCGTGCCACTGAGCCATTGTCTGTACAGCTGGATAAAAATCAGCGGCAGATTTAAATTCAGCGAACCATTCCATTTATTGATATTGATATTTCTCTGTGTATTTGTATTTTATTCGTTGTTGTAAATTACTAAGAATTTCGGTCAATATTTTTAAAAAATGATAAAACTCGATCATATAGCGTAAAGTAAATAGGGCTGCGAGAAGAACATTACACTTCTGTGTTCCTTCCGGAGTGGCATGCTAATTACTGTATCGGGTTTCAAAATTTTGTGTGGCTGAATGACACTTGACGTAAAACTTAGATAACTGAAGTTTGACTTAGTGCCTCAAAGAGCTTTTTATTGCAAATCTGAAATAGATCTGCAGAGTTCTTTTATATATTCAATTTTTTTGGTGGCTGTTTAAATCCTCAACTGTTTCAAAGGCCAAAGCCCGTTGTTCCTTCTTAAGATAAATTTGAAAATTTTCTAACTGTTCACATTATTGCTGTTTGAAGGCCAAAGCCCTTTGCCCTGTCGCTAGATTTGTTCGAAAATATCAAAGAAGCAATGGAATTGATTGTTCAAGTGTCAATGAATGGAAAATGTGTGGACCTTTGAATCATACTTTGCCAGTGGCGTACAACTTTGTACCTTGAAGCAGAAGAATGTCTTTATCATAGAACATGTGACATTTGCATTTGAACTGAGTTTCGGCAATGACTTAACGATTTACCTGTCTGAAGAATAGAACTTTCTGTTGGTTTTCAATAGTTTCTATTTCAAACTATATTTAGCTTGTAGCTAGTTTTTGATAATACTTCTACAAAATTTCATTGCTCCTGCTGTTATTGATCTCTGTAGAGTAACAATGTAACACACTGTTAAATACAGTATTACGAAATGTTTCTCGATTACAGCACTTTTAAATTTAAGTAGACTAACTGTTCTTAAAGTACATGACAATGCTGTCACGTTTGAAAAAACATTACCTTTCATGGGTAATTTTTGTAATTTTAGAAAAAGTCTGCAGCACACACAGAGTGGTCCCTATCATTTAAAAATGGAATCAGGTAATATATTAAACTTCTTTTACACGGCTGGCGAGAAACGAAAGTCTGAAAAGTGTTCCAAGGTACTGCACACTCCGCTATTACATGCTTATAAATGCAGATGATCAGCATTACACTATGCTCGTTCAAGCAGCTGCCAGTAGGCTTTTGGACATGCACAGTGCAGAAATCTTGTAAAGGTATAGTGCGTGCACAATGCTGTGCCCGCTAGATGTGCAGTCGGCTGCGCATCTAGTGTGGGGAGTGTGTCAGTGGTGGGAGTTCGCCCAGAGCGAAGTAGTACCACCAAATGCAAAATCATAGTGACCTCTATTTTTCATTGCGCACTTTCGAATTTCGTGCAGTGTTCAATTTCACATAAATATCACAAAACCTATGCACTCAGCACTCCATCATCAGGCCACAAGTGGCCCATCGGGACCATTCGACCGCCGTGTCATCCTCAGCTGAGGATGTGGATAGGAGGGGCGTGTGGTCAACACACCGCTCTCCCGGTAGTTACGATGGTTTTCTTTGACCGGAGCCGCTACTATTCGGTTGAGTAACTCCTCAATTGGCATCACGAGGCTGAGTGCACCCCGAAAATGGCATCAGCACATGGCGGCCCGGATGGTCACCCATTCAAGTGCCAGCCACGACCGACAGCGCTTAACTTCGGTGATCTGACGGGAACCGCTGTATCCAGAGCGGCAAGACCGTTGCTCGCAATACCTATGACCATTAATGAAATGATGGTCACATCATTACTATGCTGACGTATAAAGCTGTAAGTAACCCAAAAATCAATCTCTTTTACCAAATAGTTTCTGTAAAATCGTTTGAGGAAGATTGCAGGGTGCGCTCCTCCATTCTGACATCGCTGACTGGCCAAAAGGTGGGAAACACTTGCCCGCCTCCCCTTCCAAACAAACGAATGAACTCGCCCAGCACTTTGGACGAAAACTGGTCACTGCGCATCGGCCACCGTGTCCCGTGCAAGCTATGGCGCCTGCTCTCGCTTCTGTCTACATGGAGTGTGACTGCTTGCAATACAAGCAGTGAGAGCATGCAGATAGACTTCAAGTGGTTCAAATGGCTTTGAGCACTATGGGACTTAATATCTGAGGTCATCAGTCCCCTAGAACTTAGAACTACTTAAAAACAGCCAACCTAAGGACATCACACACATCCATGCCCGAGGCAGGATTCGAACCTGCGACTGTAGCGATCGCCCGGTTCCGGACTTAAGCTACTAGAACCGTTCGGCCACCGCTGCCGGCTAGCAGCCAGACTCCACCGGAAAAAATTGTTCTGGCCTTCTCAGCATGCCAGTTTCGTGCACGCCAATCGTGTTTTGTTTGCAGCGGGTTCTTCAATCTTTTGGAAGCTGATGCAGTTCCCGTGTTCGACTACTTCGTATTAACACTTCAATTTTAATTGTAAGGAAAGCGTTTAACTGATTCCTATAAAATCGCCTTCACTTGTGGATGTGCAAAACAACTGCAGTTGGTTGAAACTTGAAACTTATAACATCTGTTTATTCCAGATGTCCAGCGATTCGGAATTGGATTTTCCGTCTTTGACGAGGAGTTGGAAGTGTAACATCGTACCAAAAGACAAGAAGAAACCAAAATTATTTCGAGAATATGGTGCCCTAGTATAGCGACATAAAAAATAATACGAACACTTTTTTGAAATTATTGAACAAAGTATCTTACCTTCCGAAACCTCTTTCAGACACGATAGGCACTGGTTGCTACTACCCATATCAACTGTCGATCCACAGCTAAGCGCAGTAATGTAACCAGTAATGGGACGAGAAGCGTTTAACCAGACCGAAAACCAAACACGGCTTTTCGCGTCACCGTAGCTATGCATGCACAGAGAGGCTTTTTTAGCCCTTGAAGGTAGTTCTTTGACAGCTACTTGGATGAACATAGTGAAACTACTCAAAGCCGATCGCTGTCTACATTCTGTACGTAAGAAATATTTAGGCAATGGATGTTTCACTCAGATATCGGATTTGAATGTTGGTTCTTTATGAGATTATTGTGTAAAGAGGGGATTGCATGGAAAGACGCATTTAGGAATTTGGCGGTAGGATCATGGGATTCACACTCAACGCCGTGCTATACTTCAACGTACCCACGTGACTAATGCCCAAAAGGAACAGACATATTACTCGTTTGGCTGCTGCATGGTCATAGAGCCACCTTACGCAGACTGTGTCAAGAAATGAGCTTGTCTGCAGAAATAAAAGAGTCCACACTTCGAGTGGTACGAATTTTGGAGCCCCACTGCCATCAGAAGGTGATGCTGCCACCTCCCTTGTGTGACAGCAAGTCCACAGTGCGACTCCGTTGAAGACGCTGAAGGTGTTCATCACGAGTACATACTCATCGCCTGGGTATGGGTGTACCCTATAATGAATGCTGGAAACACTGTTCATCTCTTACCTCAGTCCATTTACCACCATTTTTTTTTCTTTGGTCATCAGTTTTCTGACTGATTTCATGCGGCCCGCCACGAATTCAACTCAGAGTAGTACTTGCAACCTACGTTCTCAATTATTTGCTGGATGTATTCCAGTCTCTGCCTTCCTCTACAGTTTTTGCCCTCTACAGCTCTATCTAGTACCACGGAAGTCATTCCCTTATGTCTTAACAGATGTCCTATCTATCTGTCCCTTCTCCTTATCAGTGATTTCCACATATTCCTTTTCTCTCCGATTCTGTGTACAACCTCCTCATCCTTACCTTATCACTCCACCTAGTTTTCAACATTCGTCTGTAGCACCACATCTTAAATACTTCGATTCTCTTCTGTTCCCGTTTCCCCACAGTCCATGTTTCACTACCACACAATGTTGTAAACCAGACGTACATTCTCAAAAATTTCGTCCTCAAACTAAGGTCGATATTTGATATTAGTAGACTTCTCTTGGCCAGGAATGCCTTTTCTTGCCCTAGCTAGTCGCTTTTCATGTCCTCCTCACTGCGTACTTCATTGGTTATTTTACAGTCTAGGCAGCGGAACATCATCACTCCTGATGTTAAGTTTCTCGCTGTTCTCATTTCTACTATTTCTCATTACCTTCGTCGTTCTTTAATTTACTCTGTTCATATTCTGTACTCATTAGATTATTCATTCCGTTCAGCATATCACATAATTCTTCTTCACTTTCACTCAGGATAGCAACGTCATAGGCGAATCGTATCATTGATATCCTTTCACCTTGAATTTTAGTTCCACTCCAGCACCTTTCTTTTATTTCCATCATTGTTTCTTCTATGTACAGTAGGAGGGAAAGACTACATCCGTGTCTTACACCCTTTTCTTCGCCGTCCACTCTTCTTGTTCCCTCTTGGCTATTGTATATATTGTATATTACCCGTCTCTCCCTATAGCTTACCCCTACTTTTCTCAGAATTTCGAACATCTTGCACCATTTGACATTGTCGATGGCTTTTTCCAGGTCGACAAATCCTATGAACGTGTCTTCATTTTTCTTTAGTCTTGTTTTCATTGTTAACCTCAACGTCAGAATTGCCTCTCTAGTGCCTTTACTTTTCTAAAGCCAAACTGATCGTCATCTAGCGCATCCTCAGTTTTCTTTTCTCTTCTTCTGTATATTATTCTTGTAATCAACTTGGATGCATGAACTGTTAAGCTGATTGTGCGATAATTCTCGCACTTTTAAGCTCTTGCCGTCTTCGGAATTGTGTGGATGATGCTTTTCCGAAAGTCCGATGGTATGTCAAGAGACTCATATATTCTAAACACTAACGTGAATAGTCGTTTTGTTGCCACTTCCCCAATGATTTTCGAAATTCTGTTGGAATAGTTATCTATCCCTTCTGCTTTATTTGATATTAAGTCCAAAGAGCTCTTAAATTCTAGTTCGAATACTAGATTCCCTATCTCTTCTAAATCTACTCCTGTTTCTTCTTCTATCACATCAGACAAATCTTCCCCCACATAGAGGTCTTCAATTGCTCTTTCCACCTATCCACTCTCTCCTCTGCTTTTTACAGTGGAATTCTCGTTGCACTCTTAATGTTACCACCATTGCTTTTAATGTCACCTAAGGTTGTTTTGACTCTCCTGTATGCTGAGTCTGTCCTTCCGATAATCTTTTTCGATGTCTTCACATTTTTCCTGCAGCCATTTCGTCTTACCTGCCCTGCAGTCGCTATTTATTTCATTCCTCTGCGACTTGTATTTCTGTATTCCTGAGTTTCCTGGAACATTTTTGGACTTCCTCCTTTCATAGATCAACTGAAGTATTTATTTTGTTACCCATAGTTTCTTCGCAGTTACCTTCTTTGTGCCTATGTTTTACTTTCCAACTACTGTGATGGCCCTTTTTAGAGATGTCCATTCCCTTTCAACTGTACAGCCTACTGAGCTATTCCTTATTGCTGTATCTATAGCCTTAGAGAACTTCAAGCGTTCCTTGTCATTCTTTAGTACTTCTGTATTCCACTTCTTTGCGTCTTAAACTTCAGCCTACTCTCCATCACTACTGTATTTCTATCTGAGTCTATATCTGCTCCTGGGTCGCCTTACAGTCCAGTATCTGATCTCACAATCTCTGTCTGACCATGATGTAATCTAACTGAAATCTTCCCGTATCTCCCGGCCTTTTCCAAGTATACCTCCTCCTCCTGTGATTCTTGAACAGAGTACTCGCTATTACTAGCTGAAACTAATTACAGAACTCAATTACTCTTTCTCCTCTCTCATTCCATTTCCCAAGTCCGTATTCCCCCTTAATTTTTTCTAGTAATACTTCCCCTACACCTGCATTCCAATCCCCCATGAGTATTAAATTTTCATCCCACTTTACATGCTGTATTACCCTTATGATATCCTCATACACTTTCTCTATCTGTTCATCTTCAGCTTGTGACATCGGCATCTATACCTGAACTGTCGTTGTCGGTGTTGGTTTACTGTCGATTCTGATAATAACAATTCTGTTACTGAACTGTTCACAGTAACACACTCTCTGCCCTACCTTCCTGTTCATAACGAATCCTACTCCCGTTATACCATTTTCTGCTGCTGTTGATATTACCCTATACTTCAGAAATCCTTGCCTTCTATCCACTTCACTTCACTGACCCGCACTATATCTAGATTGAGCTTTGCGTTTCCCTTTTCAGGTTTTCTAGTTTCCCTATCACGTTCAAGCTTCTGACATTCCACACTCCGACTCGTAGAACGTTATCCTTTCGTTGATTATTCAATCGTTTTCTCATGGTAACCTCCCCCTTGGCAGTCCCCTCCCGGAGATTCGAATGTATTCCGGAATCTTTTGCCAATGGAGAGATCATCAAGACACTTCTTCAATTACAGGCCACATGTCCTGTGGATACACGTTACTTTTCTTTAATGCAGTAGTTTCCATTGCCTTCTGCATGCTCATGCCGTTGATCATTGCTGATTCTTCCGCCTTTAGGGGCAGTTTCCCACCCCTAGGACAAGAGAGTGCCCTGAACCTCTGTCCACTCCTCCGTCTGCCGTTGGCAGAATGAGGGTAAGTCTTCGGCAACCAATGCTGATTATTTATCAAAATCTAAGCAGAGGCGGAATTCGAACCCGGGACCGAAGACGTTTTGATTATGAGTCAAAGACATTATCCTAGAGCAGAATGAAAACACAAGGGGTACAAACAAGCGTACTGAGCATCAAATGGTCGCCAACGACCGCCACAAATGAATCCCTGAAAATACAATCACTCAGTATACGCGGAATTACCCTGGGATCACTGACCACTGTCCCGAGGATGTTGGATCTTCTCTTCCAGCAATGTAAAAATATTTATTGGCAAATAACCTTTTTTACTAAAAATCAACACAGCGCATCGATACAACAACGCTAATTTTTCCTATTGTTGTTTCTAAACGACAATATATTCGTTCATTTGTTATGAAGGTAAGCAATTGAGCCTCAGTGTGTTTTATGTGGGCGTAATTTTTTACGGTCGTTTTCTATATAAATAGGTGTATGACCGTACAATGGTTTGATCTAACGATGATGCTCCTTCTACAATTTGTGGGTGAACCGTCCTTATGAAGTCTGCCTAAATTGTGTCCTAACTTCGGAAGTTTTATCACAGAACTACGTAGCCACACAGTCATAAAAGTTTTCATGCCGTGGTATATTTACCCTCAGTGAGATTAATCGTGTGTTTGACGACTGTCCAACGTGCGTAAAGATGCATCATATAAAAAAAGTTAAAAGTATATTGACTGATCCCAGACCACTACGTCAAAAATTCTATGAAGTGTTAAGCATACGATGTCAAGCAATGTAAAGGTGTGGACACACATACCGGAACAACAAAAATGCAACACATTACCAAGCCTAACACGGTGTAGTAATACCTTTACATTCAAAACTACTTCCAGCTGTCTTAGAGCAGATTCTGTACGGTTTTCAAGGGCAACGATGATTGATATGGATAACGATTCCGCGCCCTTCTCTGCGAAGTACACGACAGAGCCTCAGCAATATTGAGATCTGGTGGCTGCGGGCTGTGGGGGCCAGAGGATTTACGACACTTCATCCTTCTGCTCACAAAACCAGTTTTGGAAGATGCGGGCTGAGTGAACAGGAGCCCTCAGTAGTCTTGGAACCCAGCATCTCCACTGAGGAACAAACATTGCAGAGTGGGATGGTTGATCGGCCAAAATGGTCATATAATCCTCGGCAGTAATGCGAACTTTCAGAATAATAATGGTGCCGGTGGAATTTTACTCTTTTGGGACGTAAACTCGCCCAGAACTTGGAAACAGTGTGAAACAAGACTTATCCGCAAAATGAAAGTACGCCATGGCTCCATAGTCCAGCTTTTATGGTTTCGGCATCACGTTTTCCTATTACGGACATTTTCGTTACTGATGAGTGGTTTTAGAGTTCTAGGTCGGCTTAAAATCTCCTGCTTATGGACATCCCTTCGTGTTGTTTTGGTGCTGAAAGGGTTCGCGAGTGTGACAGTTTTGCAGCTGTCGCCTTTTAGTTTTCTTCACACTCCTCTTCAATGACCGTCTGTCACAATCACAAAACACACAATTTCGACCTCTTTGCGAGTAACAGAATGATGTTTTCCCGCTTTCCCTGCATGCAGTATATGCGAGGGTTGTCCATAAAGTAAGTTCCGATCGGTCGCGAAATGTAAACCACTGGGAAAATCCGGTAAAGCTTTGCACAGATGTGTGGGGCAGTGTCTCTAGTATGACCGTCGATCGTGTCGCGTCGCTCTTTTCAGTTTTCAGTGAACAGTGAGCACGTAAAGATGCGTAGGGGATAGCGTCTCCCCCGAAGTATGAAGTCCTGGTTAGACATTTCGCCTGCGTCATGGAGCCCACAACTGTCGAGCAGTTCCTTCCTTCTTCATGCCAATTCTCAGCCGCACACTGCAGGGGCAATGAAAACGCTCCTGCAGCGTTTCCGATGAGAAGTGTTTGATCACCCACAATACAGTCCGTAATTGGTCCCCCCTGAGTCTCATCTCTGCTCACAAGAACCGCTGGCTACGAAGACAAAATTTTACCACAGACAAAGAGCTGCAGACGAGTGCAGATAACTGGCCGAAAGCACTGGTGGCTGCTTTCTATGACGAGGATATTGGAAAGCTGATACAACTCTACTACAAAACTCGAAGTTGGAGCGGCGACTATGTAGAGAAGTAGGTGGAAGGTCTACCTAACTGTTACAAATAAAACGTTTCTGGTTTTCACTGTGGTTTCCATTTCGCTACCGATCGGAACTTACTTCCTGGATAACCCTCGTATCTTCGCTAAGGTGCCTCTTGAAGCACCACAAACTTCGGCTCGCTTGGTTGCGGAAGCACCCACTATACGACCATCAACTATTTGGTTTGCCCACATTTGAATTCACGTAACTCCGACGTAATGAACTCACAACGACACAGTACACTGCTCTGGCCACAACTGGCACTTTTAGCGTGTTGAGGACATTACACAGGTGCCATTAGTTGTTAAATACAACAGTCCAACCAGCAGGCTTGGCTAACATCTGCATTTCTGTTGAAGCATGCATTTCATATGTTGTTTCGACGTTTTTGTCGAATTCCTGTATGTAATATGACTGAGTATTTCTTGATGGATATAAAACCATTGATAGTTACAGAAGTAACTTCAGGAGTGCCTCAGCGAAGGATGTCAGGACCATTATTGTTCAAGTTGTACAGCGACAGGGGAAAAATCACAACACCAACAAGTAGTTGTGCGAAAATTTGTAGGGTTGTTTCTACTGAAAGATTACCGTCAAACCTCCTTGCCTAGAGACGCCAGATGAAAGTTGATGTCGTCAAGCCCTGAATGAAAATTGCGCAACGAATAACTGGGGAGGGGAGCTTGAGAGCGCTACCTAGAGAGCGCGCCCCTTCTGTACGATACTAGGCAAGGGACTGGAGGGCTCACACGCTGATGAGTGGGTCCCTGCATTCTATATCTTTTATTTTAAATGAATTCCTTTAACTTGACTCCTATGTGATTTTTAAGGTATGTGAAAGATTGATGACAATTGATTACTTATTTATTTTAAACATTATTACTCGACTTTACAGCGATTGCAGCAATTGTTCCAGTTTATAGGTATTACAATTTTACAACTTGTAGCTCGGGTATATTATATACTAATCTCCACGCACGTTTCTACGGGCAAGGCGGAATTGCGTTGGCCAAATGTATACCACCAAAGTCTTCCAATATTTTACATGGGACATCCACTATGTAAGAAGGATAACGGGCAAACTGGGGACCAGATACATTAACACAGGGGGTCAAATTTGCGAACTTAAACGAGAGCATTCATTTCCTTACAGAATCCGAAGCTGGAAATAAAAGAATTAGTGCAAATATTCAAATACCTCCCTTTCACGCCTGAACATCGAGGCAGACGCACTGAGGGAATGTCTGCTCACTTACCCGTCTTCTGTAACACTCCCAGAGTTTTGCGGGCACCCAGAGGTCTTTCTGGGCTCCGGTGGAGGGGATGGTCGAACCACTTGGCCGTGACCAACCTCTCCACCCCAAATCTAGTGACACTGGAGCGTCTTTGTCTTTTACCTGCCTGTGCTGTCTCTCTGATCCTCTACCAAGGAGTAAGGTTGGCACTACTCTACTACAGAACTCCATCCCAACTAAGATTTGGCCACGCTTTATTGAAAGGTGTGAGGAGGATTAGGAAAGTTCATATGCAGATTCACATTCACGTACAAGAAATGCATAATACACGACACATATAAATATCTATTATGAAGCCTGACACATTTCTTTCCACCCGTCCACATGGGTTCTTTTGCACCCGCGGCCGACTCGCGTCTTGCAATAAAATTGGCGGCGGAGCCGCCTCCGTTTGTATTTCCCGGTGCGAGCGAACAGTGAAACCTGCTGCTTATGGAGCGGAAACTACTGAACCGTTTCACTACATCTGAAAGACGATGGGCTATTAAATTTTTTCGCCATTCGCATAAGAGTGGCGCTAGTAGCGCCTCTATCATAATGCTAATCAGGTTTGCTTCATATACATGCTGTAACTGTCGTGGGCGTTAGCTGCCTTTGAGGCTGTTCATGGTAAGGTGATGTTAGTCAAGAATTCCATGAAGCCGACTAAGACGCCATTATCAAGATCTCACTGAATTTGAAAGATGTCGTGTAATAGTTACGAAAAGCTGGATATCCCTTCTGCGATATTGCTGAAAGACTTGGCAGAAATATAGCCACTGTACGTGATCTCTGGCAGCACTGGTCACGCGAACGTGCGGTCGCAGGAAGACCGGATTCGGAATGCCACGTGGCACAGCAGAGAGGGAAGAGCATCGTGTTCGGTGTATGGCTCTGGCGCGTCTTTCTGCATCTGTGGCAGCAATATGAGCAGGAGCTGGCACCACACTGACACAACGAACTGTTACAAATCGGTTACTTCGAGCACATCTCCGAACCAGACGCCCTATAGCGTGTCTTCCACTGACCCCAAACTACCTCCATTTTCGACTTCAGTTGTGCTATGAGAGAGCTCATCTGAGGGCCGGATGGAGGTCTGTTGTGTTTTCTGGTGAAAGCTGGTTCTGCTTCGGTACCAGTGGTGGTCGTGTATTGGTTAGAACGTTGCCAGTTGAGGTCTGCAACCAGTCTGTCTGCGTGCTAGACACAGTCGATTTATACCCAGAGTTATGGTCTGGGGTGCGATTTCTTATGACAGCAGGAGCACTCTCGCGGTTATCCCATGCAGCATGACTGCAAATTTGTACATCAGTCTGGTGATTCGACCTGTTGTGCTGCCATTCATGAACAGCATTCAGATAGTCTTTTCCAACAGGATAATGCCAGCCCGCATACCGCTATTGTAACGCAACGTAATCTCCAGAGTGTCGTCATGTTGCCTTGGTCTTATCGATAACTAGATCTCTGTCTAATAGAGCACATATGGGACATCATAGAAGGTCAACACCAGCGTCATCCACAAACAGCGTTAAGCGTGCCTGTATTCACCGACCTCATCTAACACCATAATGCCTGTTCATTCGCACGCTTGCATTCAACCTTTTTGGTGGTTACACCGCCTATTAATGTACCAGAATTTCACATTTTTAATGGCTTATCTGGCGCTTACATTGACCTGTGACCTTGGAATTTTCATAACTTAAATATATTACCTAGAAAAATGTATTCTCGAAATTTCGTTACTCTACATGAAATATTTTTTGGTGTAGCGATTTTTTCTGTTAGTGTATATTAATTACCTTGCGGCAATATTAACAGTATTTCACAATTTTCGCAGGTGATGCAATTATCTATAAAATATTGTAGCATTATGTGATTGCCCTACACTTTAAATCATTCACTAACCGAACAGTCGCTCGCCAACAGCTACAGTTAGCAAATAACGTAGGGAGAACGTAAAAAGAAAATAAAATAAAAAAAAAACCGAACGTGCTGTGACGTGACATGTTTATTGTGGGAGCGCCGTCAGAAGAGATGCTGTGATATACTGTCTTTGAAAGCCGCTGCGCGAAAGGCGGACTAAAGAAGAACATTTTTTACACATTCTTTTGATGTACGAGATATTCTCAATGAACAGTTACTCACTCTTCTGTCTCTTGTAATTTGTGTCGGACACGCATGTCTTGCCACCGTATTACTATTGTTTAAAAATATTATTTTACTGTAATGTGAAAGTGCCATACTGCATAGTAGTATAGTTTGATTTAAAGTAGTTGTCACTTGACGTTTGCACTGCGACGTTGCGGCGTTGTCACATCAAGCACTGGCTGCAGGCAACCGCCTCAGCGCATCGCTACCCCCGGCGATAGAAAATCGTTTGAAAGCCTGTATCTTCTACAAAAAGTAAGTAAAAAATTTCAAACCCACGTATGATGTATATCTCTACAATGTCTCTCAATCTGTCAAATATCTATTCTTAATTTTAATTGGGACAAGAGTTACGTTAATTTGTTTGAAACCATTTAAATTCTCGATTTCGCAAACAGCTTCTCACTTATCACGTCATTACTGAAAAACTATTGGTGTCACAGCAAAAAATTTTTTCCATTCATTACCAAAATAATGCACTCGGCAAAGAATCCTTAAAAGTTTTCGTACTGCATTACGTTTCCTGTACATAAATTTCTGAAAACAGCGTTTTTAAGCAACCCTATCAGTACTGAACTCGAAACAAGTATGAGGTTTAAAATCTCTATCTCCTATAAATATTATGTAAATATTTTGAAATTTACGTACAGTACCGGTACCAGTAGTATCTAAAATCATATCAAATATCTTTCCTTAATTTTAATTAGGGCCGTTGTTACATTAACTATTGAAGTGTGAGAAATTTTCGCGTGCGGAAAAGTTTTCTTCTTTAGATTGCAAATCTCGAAAACTACTACACACATCGAATAACATCTTGGTGTATATACAAAACGAAATAGAATTACAATTCAGTCTAACTTAGCATAAGGAGATGACGAGAGCTGGCCAAACAGTATTTCTTAGTCTCACAACAAGAATAAGAATTAATCGAAATAAATTCACAAACACAATATTTAATGGCAGTAAGTACATTGCACACTAATCAGACAATGCGAAAACACCGCTTAGTTCAGAGTCAGTGGAACTATTCGTGTCGCTGCTCGTATTGACAGATATAATCAAGTCTTCGACACTTTGTTGTAAGATACCTTCATTGTTCCATGCGTCCTGTCACCCCTTTCACTTGATGCACTACCTTCTGCCAGTCTTCCGATGTCACAATTTCAACTGCCTCTTTCAAAAGGCAGGTTAATCTGCATTTCTTATTTTCTGCAGCAATGTGCCGTTTAACCTGAGCCCAAATCAGCTCTATTGCGTTGAAATGGCAATGGTAAGGAGGCACTCTGAGCACTTTATGCCTGTATTTTTTTGCTACTTCATCCACAATGTAAATCGGGTTCTTTGGCTTATGTTGCGATACAAGTTCTAATAATTCTGCCCTTGTCAAATTACGGTCGAACTGTACCTTACGTTTCTGTAACCAGCAAACAATGCCGTTTTTCCTCGTTGCCTTTGTGGGTGCTTTATCTTGTATTACTGAGTGATAAGGAGCGTTATCCATAACAATGATAGAGTTTTTTGTTAAGTTCTGGAGTACACAGACTTCAAACCATTTCACAAAAGTATTGTGGTTCATCTCTTAGTGGTAGTCGGAGGTCTTATTTGAACTGAATAGCAGCAGACAATTTGGAATGAAACCTTTTGAATTACGAGCATGTGCTACAATTATCCTTTTTCCTCTGCCGATCGGAGCTGCCATACTACCGCTGATGGTACCGTCTGTCCAGCTTTCTTTTAAACTGTGTCCTGCATTCACCCAAGTTTCATCAAGCCAAACGATATCATTAAAATCTGTCCCCACTAATTCTCTAAGAAATCGGCATCGCCAGGCTGCTATATCTTGGCGTTCCATTACTAACTTTCTATCAGAGATGGATTTATAGTGGAATCCTAACATTTTCACGACTCGTAACAAAGACGATTTACTACCCTGAAACAGGTCAGCCGCTGTGAGGGTAGCATGCAGTTTTTTGAGTGTTGGAAACTCCTTCCTCGAATAAAATGCGTATATTTGACGACGAATGGCATCTTCCTGAAAAGAGTCAAGTTTTGTGACCCTCTTTTCTAGTCGCCTCTTTTTCCCAGGTGTCTCCAATTTAGATGATTCACTTGAGCCTTCTTTCGTTAATTTCTCCTTGCAGATTCTTATTACTGATCGTTCGCTAACTTGCAGAGCAGCTGCAGTTCGCTCCACCACCTTATCCAAAGGAACGAGAGGCCCTCCTGCATCCCTCTCTCTCTCAAAATACTCCCTTAAGGAACACACGTATTCACGCGCCTGACTGCGTATAACGACGCCATGTCCGCCACTTTTTGGAGGTTTCCGAGGAGTGTGCAGCCTCGGCCTCCCTCTCTTGCGACTGCTTTCATCAGACATCATAAACACGTGAAGCTATAAGTCACTCAAATCTCTCACCCGAACGTCTACGACTCGCTGAGGACTGGCTGGCTGGCACAATGCCTTAGTCAGCTCAGCAGAGCGAAGTGGCAACGCAGTGGCAGTCGACAGCGCCGGCTGCCATTGGTTTATTGGTGGCGGGAGCCCTGCAGGCCGTTGCCTGTCAAGTGACAACTACTTTAAATCAGACTATAGATTTATGTGAGAAGCTATATTGTGCGACGTGTATCTGGAAATGTCGAAGAAGGATGTAAGTTCGTTATCTATTGACTGCCATAAATTCAAAGCGAAATGGAACTTGTGTATGGACTAATTATTTAGTATAGAACCTATGTCTCACAACTTCATGACCATACGTATTTAATTGTCCTTTATGTTTCTGCATAGTTTGATGGTTCACAGTCACGGATTGTTTCGTCGAAATCGGACGGAAGTTGCATACGGCGAAATATTTTCTCTGCATCTTATTCTACTGGTAAATGCATGATAAACTTCGGTCCCTCAGTAAATTCATGTTGAGCTATCCAAAAAAATTATATTTTCAATAGTCATTTACCCTCCTCTGCGAAGCAACTTCCGACTGATCAGACGATTCAACAAGAAACAGCCGCACACAGCAGGCGTAAAAGTCCTGACCAGTAAAGGTATTCAAAACCACTACAGTAACTAGTTATGTCTATTCGCCTAAAATACTATATATATATATATATATGTATATATATATATATATATATAATGTATTTCTTTCTGCAAATATATTTCCACCGCCGATTATAGCTATATGTTAATGCACGAAAGTAAACATATTGTTATAATATCTGCCTCCAAGAATTTGTAAGAATATCACGTAGCCTCAGTTTTTGATAAAACAAGTGACAGACGTCGGTTCATTCTTGGGTTACTGGATATGAAAAACACACGTGCCACCCATCCTGGAATATTCACAAATTGTGTAGGACAAGTACCAAATAGCTGATACTGAAGGTAGAAAAAGAAGAGAAGCACAACTGGTCACAGTATGTTTGACACTTGCAAGAGCGCCTTGGAGAAGGTAAAGGAATCTGACACGCCACACGCCAGGAAGCAGATGCAAACTATCCACTGAAAGTAAATTGAGAAAGTTTCTAGAACCAGCTTTCAGTGAAGAATCTAGGAATGTACTGCAACCCCCCTACAAACCGCTCTCGTAGGGATCTCGAAGAAAATATTAGACTCATTACAGCGCGCGTAAAGACTTTCGAACAATCATTCTTTCCGCGTTGTATATGAAAAATGAACGGAAAGAAAACCTATTTGCAGGAATCGGTATGGCTGTGGATGTAGATATAAGTTCAGTTAGCATGGAAAATCTGTATATTTTCCGAACAAAGATTGTTGATTGATGTTTTGTTACTTCTTTGAAAGAAAACAGAAAGCCTATTCACTAAAGTTGAAGTTACTTGGAATTTCATTGTGATGATACGCTCTGAAATACTATGAATGTCTGTGTAAGCTTTTTCAAGCGTTTTATGGCACAACCAAAGTAATACAGGGATTTAATGACTTAACGCAATATCAGAGCGTTATTTGCACTTGTCATCAGCGTGTAAGAAAACGCCGTTTGCCACGTAAAGTTTTCCCTTCGTTACAATACGACCAAATAGAGGAATTTTCTCTCTGGAGTGCCTGCAAGCGGTAAACCTTTAACTGCAGCTCGTTAAAAATAATGAACCGGCTGCCAAACGGTAACCAGAAACGTGTTTTCAGTAATTCGACGCGTTTTTTTAATTACATTCCGTTAACAGTTTTATCAGGCTGTGTGTTTCACAACAACAGCGAAACAGAATTGCGGGAAGAAAACGAGGCAATAAGTATAATTAGCTGTATCCGGTGTATCAGTTATAACAGGGCGAGTTTATCAAGTGATGTAATGATAGTTTACACAAAGACGAGCAATGTTGTGGCACTTTCAATTCGATTTTAGACCATCGTAAGTTCTGCAGATTGTATATTGAAACCTTTAAAAAAATGTAAATGCCTCATTGGAGCATTTTAACATAGGTAACGAAACAACGACTGTATTATCTCATAGTGTACCAGAGTAATCACAGTGGTAAAGTCTCTTTTGATGTGATAAATTATACCTTCTCTTCCTGGCCTCTCAAGTCAAAAGTACACTGGTGGAGGAAAGGCCTCAGATATATATTTTGAAATGATAAAAAAACGTCTACTCATGGCACAGAGAGACTTCAGTGGACGGTGAGATAATAATACTAGGCGAAAGAATGCAAGCAAAATGACAACTTGACCGCTGTAGCACAGAAATTTGTCACGTGCAAGTACGATAGGAAAGAAATTTCGTATGGAAGTACACATGACATTGAGTTATAATCCTGAATTTGTATCTCAGACTGTATACAATAAGATTACAGAATAAAAAAGTTATGGTCGCTGGATAAAAAAGGATCAAAATTTAACGGCAGTCAACTACTGGATTGAAATTCATAATACGTAACAATCGTAAGTGTGTAGGTAAACATAAGCGAGACAAAAACCACATGTGCACTGAAATTCTTTGTAATTAGTAAAACCCTTGTACTGGTTGCCTACTTGCAGTATGTTACCCAAGATGCTCTAAGCAACATCACTTACTGCAATTCTATTTCCGTCAGCCTTTGCGAACCAACTAGCCACGATTAATCACTATCTTATAATAACTATTACTTTGTAATAGTTTGACATAGTTTAATTAACTGCCAACCGACACTTTTACACGTCAAAAAATAATCACATGAAATATTTGTAAACAAACAACAAAAATTATAATAATAATTTTAATTAAAACTGAATATTCACTTTATTTTATCAGCAGTTGGAAGCTACTCTTACGTTGCAATATTATATCTTAAATACTGATAAGATTCAGTACAAGCACGGCAATGTACAATTAACATTACTTACAAACAGTTCTGTCGGAGGTTGAAAATACCGCTACAGTTGTAAGGTCCTCCTATTTACACTACTGGCTATTAAAAATGCAACACCAAGAAATAATGAAGATGACAAACGGGTATTCATTGGACAAATATTTTATACTAGAACTGACATATGATTACATTTTCACGCAATTTGTGTGTATGGATCCTGAGAAATCAGTACCCAGAATAACCACCTCTGGCCCTAATAACGGCCTTGATACGGCTGGGCGTTGAGTCAAACAGAGCTGCCCATGCAGCTTCAACATGATACCACAGTTCATCAAGAGTAGTGACTGGCGTATTGTGACGAGCCAGTTGCTCGGCCACCATTGATCAGACGTTTTCAATTGGTAAGAGATCTGGAGAATGTGCTGGCCAGGGCAGCAGTCGAACATTTTATGTATCCAGAAAGGCCCGTACAGGACCTGCAACATGCGGTCGTGCATTATTCTGCTGTAATGTCGGCTTCCGCAGGGACTGAATGACGGGTGGAGCCATAGGTCGTAACACATCTGCAATGTAACGTGCACTGTTCAAAGTGACCGAGACGTGTAACCAATGGCACCCCATACCAGCACGACGGGTGATACGCCAGTATGGCGATGACGAATACACGCTTCCGATGTGCGTTCACCGCGATGTCGCCAAACGCGGATGCGACCATCATGATGCTGTAAACAGAACCTCGATCCATCTGAAAAAATGTTTTGCCATTCGTGCACCCAGGTTCGTCGTTGAGTACACCATCGCAGGCGCTCCTGTCTGTGTGTGCAGCATCAAAGGTAACCGAAGCCATGGTCTCCGAGCTGATAGTCCATGCTGCTGCAAACGTCGTCGAAGTGTTCGTGCAGATGGTTGTTGTCTTGCAAGCGACCCCATCTGCTGACTCAGAGATCGTGACGTGGCTCCACGATCCGTTACAGCCATGCGGATAAGATGCCTGTCATCTGGACTGCTAGTGATACGAGGCCGTTGGGATCCAGCATGGGGTTCCGTATTACCCTCCTGAACCCGAAGGTTCCATATTATTCTAACAGTCATTGGATCTCGACCAACGCGAGCAGAAGTGTCGCGATACGATAAACCGCAGTCGTGATAGGCTACAATCCGACCTTTATCAAAGTCGGATACGTGATGGTACGCATTTCTCCTCCTTACACGAGGCATCACAACAACGTTTCACCACGCATCGCCGGCCAACTGCTGTTTGTGTATGAGAAATCGGTTGGAAACTTTCCTCATGTCAGCACGTTGTAGGTGTCGCCACCGGCGCTAACCTTGTGTGAATGCTCTGAAAAGCTAATCATTTGCATATCACAGCATATATATTTGTATATCATCTTCGTGGTGTAGCAATTTTAATGGTCAGTAGTGTAACACATGGCCGGTCTCGGGCTCTTATGCGCCCATCTTCAGGTAGTGTAAGTTGTTGCTGTGACCCCAAGCGCAGCGGTGGACGAGTACAAGACGCGGTGTGCTACGAACTAGCGCAGAGATCCTTGGTAGCAGAGTTCGTTGGTAGCACACAGCGTCCTGTATTCGTCCACCGCGACGCTCGGGGTCACAGCAACAAGCTACGCCCCCTGAAAATGGCCGCATAAGAACCCGAAACCGGTGGTGCGTTAAATGAAAAACCTTACAACTGTGGCCGGCCGGGGTGGCCGAGCGGTTCTAGGCGCTACAGTCTGGAACCGCGCGACCGCGACGGTCGCAGGTTCGAATCCTGCCTCGGGCATGGATGTGTGTCATGTCCGTAGGTTAGTTAGGTTTAAGTAGTTCTAAGTTCTAGGGGACTGATGACCACAGCAGTTAAGTCCCATGGTCCTCAGAGCCATTTGAACCTTACAACTGTCGCGTTATTTTCAGCCTTTGGTAACTTTAGTTAGTTATTAGTGGCTATGTTTCATGAACTAA
Source organism: Schistocerca piceifrons (assembly GCF_021461385.2). Classification (NCBI taxonomy): domain Eukaryota; kingdom Metazoa; phylum Arthropoda; class Insecta; order Orthoptera; family Acrididae; genus Schistocerca; species Schistocerca piceifrons. Next base: position 145,456,598 of record NC_060139.1, read on the forward strand.
TTGTGTTCAAGTTAACTGGCAAATGCAATAAAATTTCTATCAATTGAAATACATGGGCGTAAAAAGTCGTAACTTAAAAAAAAATTATTAATGTAGACTAGTGAAATTTCGGGAATACATTTGTCTAGTTAACATATTTAAGTGATTAACATTATAAGATCTCAAGTCAATGTAAGCGTGAGATAAGTCGTGGCAAACATGATATGCTAGTACACTAATAACAGGTGTAGCCGCCAGAATGTTGCTACATTCATGCAAACGTGCGTGCTTTGTATTGTACAAGCGCCGGATTTTAGTTTGTGTATATATAAGTACGGCAGCAACCACACACAATCACCGCATGATAATGGCGATGAGCACTCGTCCTACAGCTTTTGAGTATTTACCTGATGTGGCTGGAAGCTCGTGAATATTTTATAAGTTGATATCACAGCGAGACAATGAATTCGTACACCTCTAAACTAATTTGTGTTTCAAGAGTGAGCGATCCGTCTGAAACATAGTGTGCCCTGTTTTAAACCTTTATCTGAAAGATGAGCGAATGTGATCATCGCATAACATTCCTTCTGCATTTGTCTACACCCTATAAAGGAACAGTCACGGAGTTCTACAGCATCCACTATGGATAAAATTTACCTTCTGCCTGATCTTGTCGAATGACAGTTTTCTCTCGTAAAGACGAGTTACTTTAGATATAATTCCGTCGTTGGTTACTGACTTAAAGTTCAAAAATGGTGCAAATGGCTCTGAGCACTATGGGACTTAACATATGTGGTCATCAGTCCCCTAGAACCTAGAACTACTTAAACCTAACTAATCTAAGGACATCACACACATCCATGCCCGAAGCAGGATTCGAACCTGCGACCGTAGCGGTCACGCGGTTCGAGACTGAAGCTCCTAGAACCGCACGGCCACATCGGCCGGCTGACTTAAAGGAAACAAATTTATTTTTCAACACGTGAAATGACACGAAACATAAAAGTGGCTGAATTGAATTGCCAAATAATCTCTGTCCCACTTTGTTTTGCAATTTAAATTCTCATCATTTCGCACACTTGAACATCTTAAAGACTGTATATTACGTAATTACTTACGCCCATTGATTAATAGTATAATTTCAATTGCACATATCGATGTGCAAAGATGGAAAATGATCTTTCCTTATTTAGTGTTCGCTCATTCTCATAAATCCCCTCGGTACTGATTTGGGACGCAAATTTTCACAGTATCTTTCGGATGCACAGCTAAAACCTGACGACATCTGTCTGCTTGCTACTAGCATATATATATATATATATATATATATATATATATATATATATATATATATATATATATATATGTGTGTGTGTGTGTGTGTGTGTGTGTGTGTGTGTGTGACTTCTAATCTTTGATATTCATTGTTCCCTTTGATAAGGTTACCTGCCATTCGTGTTTCCCTAACCTATTTGATCATTAACAACGCTATAAGTAAGATCTGAAGTAGCCGTAAATCTACAGGTGTCCGGCTGTAATGCAGGAGTCAGCCACAGCTGAACAACATAGTTGTACTGTTGACGTTTCACACAGCATTCTGTAAATGTATGCAGTCATATGGACTTTTCGCTCATTTGGTCGTATGTAAATAATATTTCACATTTTCCTTCTGTGAGTACAGAACCGTTAAAGTGTTATACTTGACCAGGTGCGCTCAAACACCAACCTGCAACAACACGTTAGTGTACGGTGGTACAACAATTTCTTTTGGAATCTCTTTATCTTCATCCTGAAGAATCACTATACTGCTGTATGGAATACGATGATGTGTGTTGCAGGTAGAAAAATCGGACGAAGTACAGCAAACAACTGTATATACAAAAAGTAAAATATGTACTCTCATAAAAATAAGTAAATCTATCAGTTACCTCTACATTCGAGTTTATAGCCACTTTTTGGCCTGCGATGAAGTATATCCCGAGTTGTTGGCGTGCTAGTGTGTTCCATTTAATGGCAAGCATACTTACGTATAGCAATGAAGTAGTCGTTAGGTGGTAGGAAGGAAGATACACAGCAACAATATCAGTTTAAATTCGAATATCTGAGATCATAAAACAGCATGAAGCCTCACTAAAATCCTGTTTCGGATCCTCTCCCTGCATACGGCCATGCGCGAGCTGCCGGAGAAAAAGGTGGTCGTTAATCCACGTGGATACGACGAGAGACCGCGTCCTGCAGAAGGAGGGCAAATAAATAAAGGTAATAAACGTAAAGGCACTTATTCAGGGAAACATATGGGCCCACTTTGTACGTATCTAAAACGCCCCCTGGACAGAGCCAATAGCTGTTTCCCAAGCTCCCAAAACAAATGACAGTTTTTTCCTCACCTTTACAGAGCTATTCAGGTAGTGCGTAAACTTTCTGCTGTAACGCCCTGACTTAAAAGGTAAAATACGAGCAAATGGCCAAGTGTGTAAGATGGAAATAAGATTTTATCACAGTTCTAACACATATCCACAAATATTTTAAGTGAACATGTTTGATATTTGGTTGCGAAAACCAAAATAAGAAACGAATGCTGCAACAGGGTCTTCTAGATACTAGATATGGGAACATCATTAGGAAATGCTTACTGTGGCTTCTAGTTAATAAACTGTAGTACCCTGCTCTGCTGAGCAAATTGTTTTGCTAGATATTCATTAGGCTGTCAACTATTCTATATCTATGTATGTATACATTATTACTCTGCGATTCAAAGTTAAGTGTCTGGCAGAGTGTTCATCGAGCCACCTTCAAGCTATTTCCCCACCGTTCCTCTCTCGAACAGCGCTCGAGATAAACGAAAACTTCCCTCTCTTCGTGTGAGCTCTGATTTCTCTTATGTTATTATCTATTAAGCAGGTGCGCCCCAAAAACGGAGCGCAACATTGGAGATTGCAATTTCGTAAAAAGATCTTGCAGCAACAAAAGCGGCTTTGTTTTAATGGTTGCCACTCCGATTTGCGTATCGTATCCATTACACTTTTTCCCCTATTTCGCAAGAATACAAAACGAGCTGCCCTTTTTTGAACTTTTTGGATGTCCTCCGTCAATCCTGTCTGGTTAGGATCCAATACTGAGTAGCAGTTCTCCGAAGAGGACGGACAAGCGAAGTGTAAGTAATCTCCTTAATAGACCTGATACGTTTCCTAAGTGTCCTGTGAATAAAACGCAGTCTTTGGTCAGCTTTCCCTACAACGTTATCTATGTGATGTTTCCAGTTGAAGTTATTAGTAATTTTAATCCCTAAGTATTTTGCTGAATTCACTGTCTTTTGATTTGTGCGATTTGTCTTCGTGTAACCGAAATTCAGCGGGTTCCTTTTAGTACTCATGTGGATTACTTCGCACATTTCATTATGCCATTATTTCAGTTACCATTTTTCGTACGACTCAGATATCATTTCTAAATCATTTTGCAACTGGTTTTTGAAAACAATCTAAGAGGGCTGCTGAGGTGGTCTCATCAATCGTCTATATGGATAAGGATCAGGAGGAGACCTTCTAGCATGACACTGCCGTGGAGAACTCCATATATCACTTCTGTTCTATTCGATAACTTTCAGTCAGTTAATACTAACTGTGACACTTCTGACAAGAAAATATTGATTTCAGTAGCACAAATGAGACGATACTCCGTAGGCACGCTATTTGATTAGAAGTCCCTAATGAGATACGATGTTAAAAGCCCTCTGGAAATCTATAAATATGGAATCAGTTTGACGTCTCCTGTCGATAGCACTGATTATTTCGTGTGAATAAAGAGCCAGTTGTGTTTCACAAAAATGATGAAACTGTGCCGACTATTTGCCAACACATTGTTTCCTTCAAGGTAATTCATAATGTCCTAACGCAATATATATTACAAAGTTCTGCTGCAAATCGACGTGTTAGTGACATGTGTCTGTAATTCAGTGGATTACTCCTATTTCCCTGCCTTTATTAAGTGATTTCAGCTGCTTCCGCTCACTAAGGATATCTACTAAGTCTCTTATGTTTGCAGCTGTTCTTGATTCGAATTCTGGAAAACAGCTTCCGTAACTGCACGTTTGTAGTACAATCATCGGTAACACTACGAAGGTATTGATTATATTTTTCCTCTGGCTTACTTTACACACGACCAGAACCTCTTTGGATGTTCTGCCACATTTAGAGATAGAATTTCATTGTGGAAACTATTAAAAGCATCTCACGCTGAAGTCCGTGATAATTTTCGAGCTTCAGTAAAACATCGCCAATCTTAGAGATTTTAAGTTTTTGTAATTTTGGTATGCTTTTTTCATTGCTTCTGCAACAGGCTGTAATCCGTTTTGTGTACCTGGGGGGATCAGTATCACCTCTTATTAAGTAATTTGATATATGTCTCTCAATTGCCTTCGATATTATTTCATTTAATTTAAACCGCATCTGATCTACGCTTACATATTTCTTATGGAAGGAGTGGAGAATGTCTCTTAGTAAGGTGGATAGCGATTTTATATCTGCTTTGATAAACAGATCTATTTTGAGTTTATTTTTTGTGGATTTGGATGTTACAGTATTCAGTCTTGCAACAACGGCCTTTTGGTCACTAATCTCGGTATCCATCATGATGTTCTATTTTGCTCAGGATTATTTGTTGCTAAGAGGTCAGGCATGTTTCCGCAACAACTTACGCTTCGAGTGGGCTGCTGAACTAATTGTCCAGAATAATTATCAGAGAAGCGTTCGGTACGATTTCGGACCACGTTTTATGCCTACCACCGACCTTAAACATGTACTTTCGCACACGTTTCTTGGGTATATTGAAGTCACCACCAACTATAATTGTGTTGGTGGGAAGCTATTTGAAATGAGAGTCAAATTTTCTTAGACCAGTTCAGCGTTTTAGCTCTGTCGGCGGGTCGGTAAAAGGAACCAAGTTGTCGAGTAAAACCTCTAGCCATACTGTCATGGTGCATTAAAAGGCTATTTTAGGAAATGTAAGACAGGAAAAGTTCATCCGTACTTAAGTTATTGGGATAAGTCCATCTGACTGTTACAAACATTTACTATCAAAAACAGTCTTCATCACAATTTATTTACTAAGGAATAAATAAATTGTGATCAAGACTGTTTTTGATAGTAAAGATTTTATCTTCATTAGTGCAGTATTTACTGCCCTAGAGTATTTAAAACGTTCTCACTCCTTCCCATACTGATTCTTCCGGACGATTCTTTTAAATTTCGGTCCACTCTTCAGTGTTACTAAATTGTGATCTGAGTCTATATTTGCTCCTGGGTATGCCTTACAATCCAATATCTACTTTTTTGGTTGTATCTGAAAATAATGTAATTCAGATGTATAGGCAATTTATATTTAGGAGAGGCACTGGGGACACAAGTAACTAAGAAACCCATTAAGCAAAGACCGCATGTGAAAATCATGTCGCCTGCCCGGCCGCACCCAACCTATAAGAGCGTAGGAAGGGCTGATATGATTAAACAACCGAATGTTGCACGTATGTCTTCGCAAGCGTTAATAGCTGGCTCGAGTCGTATCGCCTCGGATTTTCAGTATTTTTGCCTGTTCAGCTACATCACAGTAGTAAGGATTTAGGAAGACTAAAAACTGGACTAAGTTTTATAATAATAAAAAGCATGATGATTCAGCAAGACTGAAACATGTTTAGAAACCAAAATATTAAAAATGTTTATGTAAGAATAAGGTGGCTGCTCTGTTCAGTACTAAATCTTGGACCACGATAAGAGCTACAAACGAACCCAAAACGGTTGAACCAAACTATAATTCCCTGGACTGACTCAGGGATATCTCCTTCGCTAACGAGGTAACGATTGGCATGGTTTTTCGCTGCTCGTGATTTTCTTATTTGCTTCCAAACCAATACAACCATATTATTTGGCGAGCTTCCCCATCACAACTTTTCTGAATCTATTATCTTCGTAGCCACAACTTTCAGAGTCCAACAACTCGTGTACACTGAGCAGCATCAACGGTAAATCGTGTTCCTGAGGCACACCTGGGACTAGGTGCTCGATGATGATGGAGTATCGGTCATCAGGAACTCGATCGGATATCCCTAAAGCAAGTGCCATATTGAATAAATGGCATCATGGCAGAGCATGTGATAGTCGAGAACAATTTCTGTCTTACCACTACAGCTTATTTGATGATGGACCTGTTTCTTTTTCATTGCCTAAATACATGTCAGTATCATGCTGCTACAGAAAGAAGAAACTCCTAATCTGCGTTGTGAATATAGTGCTTTAGAATCTTATAGTTGACTTCTTGAGTTATCACACCATCAGGAATAATATCATCCAGTAAAACAGTTTACGCGTCAGTAAGGAATATAACAGTCAAAACAATTCCGCTAGCTCTCTCTTTCATCTCACTGTTCTAAGCATTGTGGGTAACGCTTAAAGGACAGGTACCACTTTCCGAAAACACGGATAAGCAGATAAGTTATGGAAAGAAAATAGTGCAAAAATTTTGATATTTCGCAGTAGAAGGGAGGAAGCTGGCCGATTAAAGGGAGAGCACAAAGACGTCATTCATCATCCCCATAGTTCACCCGGCCGCTGGAAGAAATGACAACCGGGAACAGCGACGCGCGACGGACGGCTATAGAAGGACAGAAGAACTGAAACTTCCAGCATTAGCATATGATAATGCAATTCTGGCCTGCAGGGACGAAACTACAGCGGCCAAGGCGAGAGTTGAGTTGAATACTGAACGTGAACCTCGGTGTGAATATGAATGACACGGAAGCTGGCATGATGAGAAATACTAAGTTCAGCAGCATGCACCAATGGAGAATTATGTGGAAAGAAACAAAAAATTTTCGCACAATTCGCAGTAAAATTACAGCGAAGATTATTATCCTGACTTTGCAAAGTTGTTAATTAATATCACCTCAGACTGAAAGTTTCCTTCAGTAACATAATCATTTTTTGTTGAACGACAAGACCCATCTGTAGCGAGGGGTTGGGGAAGGAAAATTCCTGCTTCGACAAACCGATAGCGCTTTCAAAATACACTGCCAAAAAAGACCCCGACACCAAAAAATAAGTAATGTAGGTAACATCTTTAAGTGATTGCAATATCACAGGTTAATGTGAGCGCGAGATAGATCATTGTAAATGTCAAATGCTACATTAACAACAAGTGTAACTGCCAGAATGTTGAATGCAAGCATGCAAACTGTGACGGTACAAACCCCCGTTACTAGATTAATATTTCTAGTATGCAAGGATTGCTTTGCGGAGAGTGAGCGCGCTATATGCGGAAGCGGAAGCGCGTGGTGCGGTCGCGCGGGATTTGCAACGGACGGTGGGATGGTCTCCGCTGCCGGGCGGCCACATGGCCCACAGCTTGGGGCATTGTTTGGTTTTTCGCTCATTACGCGAAAACTATGTAACTTACGGTGAAGGGCGAGGTGGCAGTGGCTTGTGGCCAGCAATATGCACCTTCTGAAAGATCGATCTTTATTTCAAGTTACGAGACGCAAAAGTTATAGTAACTTCAAAATCGGATAATATCACGAATACTGAAAGATTAATAAAAATACTAAATAACAACTTACAGGGATGAGCGAGCACTCATTAAAAAAGTTTCGTCATAGCAGATCGAGTGCCGTAGTCATATGTTAAGATTCATAAATAATTAAGCCCGTAAAGAGCAATAAACAAAGTTTGAGCGAAAATTGTTTATAAAATTCAATAGAAAATTCATGACGTAAAGAACGGCACTATATAATATTTTGGGTGGCATCACACGTATTTTAAACTAGTTACGTTATACTATACACTTAACTTGCAATAGTTTTCATTGTTTGAAATTACTGTTAACATTTACCGCCCATAATTAATTAATTATTACAGATATGAATATTTTGAGCAGCGCAATGTGTAGATCGCTATAGATTACGTCTAAAAACGGTGCTATATACAGTTCTATGTTAAAACTTTGCAGCACAGATGTAAACAAACAAATTCGCGCTAAGTGTCGAAATTTTGCAAAAACTAAAACTTGATTTACAGGTGATAGAGTAATCCTAGAAATTAATGTTACAGTACATAAGATGTACTTTTTAGCGCGGTTCCGATGGTGCACTTATTTCTGTTGAGGGATGTATGTATCAAAATTTGTAAGCGTAACTGGTGAGATTGGTACTTGCATAACGATGGGGGCTAAACATCCGAGCCTATATAAGCCAGCAGTCATCTTGACCAGGGGTCAGTCGTTGGTCAGTCGTTTTGGAGGGTGGGTGGCGAGCGAGTCCCAGTTAAGGGTGGCCCATGTGGTCGTTTGAGAATTTTTTCTCGCGCCGATTTATTTCGACAAAGAGTATTGTTTAATAGTGCAAGTATACAAGCATTCATTTCCTTACAGAATCCGAAGCTGGAAATAAAAGAATTAGTGCAAATATTCAAATACCTCTCTTTCACGCCTGAACATCGAGACAGACGCACTGAGGGAATGTCTGCTCACTTACCCGTCTTCTGTAACACTCCCAGAGTTTTGCGGGCACCCAGAGGTCTTTCTGGGCTCCGGTGGAGGGGATGGTCGAACCACTTGGCCGTGACCAACCTCTCCACCCCAAATCTAGTGACACTGGAGCGTCTTTGTCTTTTACCTGCCTGTGCTGTCTCTCTGATCCTCTACCAAGGAGTAAGGTTGGCACTACTCTACTACAGAACTCCATCCCAACTAAGATTTGGCCACGCTTTATGGAAAGGTGTGAGGAGGATTAGGAAAGTTCATATGCAGATTCACATTCACGTACAAGAAATGCATAATACACGACACATATAAATATCTATTATGAAGCCTGACACATTTCTTTCCACCCGTCCACATGGGTTCTTTTGCACCCGCGGCCGACTCGCGTCTTGCAATAAAATTGGCGGCGGAGCCGCCTCCGTTTGTATTTCCCGGTGCGAGCGAGCAGTGAAACCTGCTGCTTATGGAGCGGAAACTACTGAACCGTTTCACTACATCTGAAAGACGATGGGCTATTAAATTTTTTCGCCATTCGCATAAGAGTGGCGCAAGTAGCGCCTCTATCATAATGCTAATCAGGTTTGCTTCAGATACATGCTGTAACTGTCGTGGGCGTTAGCTGCCTTTGAGGCCGTTCATGGTAAGGTGATGTTAGTCAAGAATTCCATAAAGCCGACTAAGACGCCATTATCAAGATCTCACTGAATTTGAAAGATGTCGTGTAATAGTTACGAAAAGCTGGATATCCCTTCTGCGATATTGCTGAAAGACTTGGCAGAAATATAGCCACTGTACGTGATCTCTGGCAGCACTGGTCACGCGAACGTGCGGTCGCAGGAAGACCGGATTCGGAATGCCACGTGGCACAGCAGAGAGGGAAGAGCATCGTGTTCGGTGTATGGCTCTGGCGCGTCTTTCTGCATCTGTGGCAGCAATATGAGCAGGAGCTGGCACCACACTGACACAACGAACTGTTACAAATCGGTTACTTCGAGCACATCTCCGAACCAGACGCCCTATAGCGTGTCTTCCACTGACCCCAAACTACCTCCATTTTCGACTTCACTTGTGCCATGAGAGAGCTCATCTGAGGGCCGGATGGAGGTCTGTTGTGTTTTCTGGTGAAAGCTGGTTCTGCTTCGGTACCAGTGGTGGTCGTGTATTGGTTAGAACGTTGCCAGTTGAGGTCTGCAACCAGTCTGTCTGCGTGCTAGACACAGTCGATTTATACCCAGAGTTATGGTCTGGGGTGCGATTTCTTATGACAGCAGGAGCACTCTCGCGGTTATCCCATGCAGCATGACTGCAAATTTGTACATCAGTCTGGTGATTCGACCTGTTGTGCTGCCATTCATGAACAGCATTCAGATAGTCTTTTCCAACAGGATAATGCCAGCCCGCATACCGCTATTGTAACGCAACGTAATCTCCAGAGTGTCGTCATGTTGCCTTGGTCTTCTCGATAACTAGATCTCTGTCTAATAGAGCACATATGGGACATCATAGAAGGTCAACACCAGCGTCATCCACAAACAGCGTTAAGCGTGCCTGTATTCACCGACCTCATCTAACACCATAATGCCTGTTCATTCGCACGCTTGCATTCAACCTTTTTGGTGGTTACACCGCCTATTAATGTACCAGAATTTCACATTTTTAATGGCTTATCTGGCGCTTACATTGACCTGTGACCTTGGAATTTTCATAACTTAAATATATTACCTAGAAAAATGTATTCTCGAAATTTCGTTACTCTACATGAAATATTTTTTGGTGTAGCGATTTTTTCTGTTAGTGTATATTAATTACCTTGCGGCAATATTAACAGTATTTCACAATTTTCGCAGGTGATGCAATTATCTATAAAATATTGTAGCATTATGTGATTGCCCTACACTTTAAATCATTCACTAACCGAACAGTCGCTCGCCAACAGCTACAGTTAGCAAATAACGTAGGGAGAACGTAAAAAGAAAATAAAATAAAAAAAAAACCGAACGTGCTGTGACGTGACATGTTTATTGTGGGAGCGCCGTCAGAAGAGATGCTGTGATATACTGACTTTGAAAGCCGCTGCGCGAAAGGCGGACTAAAGAAGAACATTTTTTACACATTCTTTTGATGTACGAGATATTCCCAATGAACAGTTACTCACTCTTCTGTCTCTTGTAATTTGTGTCGGACACGCATGTCTTGCCACCGTATTACTATTGTTTAAGAATATTATTTTACTGTAATGTGAAAGTGCCATACTGCATAGTAGTATAGTTTGATTTAAAGTAGTTGTCACTTGACGTTTGCACTGCGAAGTTGCGGCGTTGTCACATCAAGCACTGGCTAGAGGTAGCCGCCTCAGCGCATCGCTACCCCCGGCGATAGAAAATCGTTTGAAAGCCTGTATCTTCTACAAAAAGTAAATAAAAAATTTCAAACCCGCGTATGATGTATATTTCTACAACGTCTCTCAATCTGTCAAATATCTATTCTTAATTTTAATTGGGACAAGAGTTACGTTAATTTGTTTGAAACCATTTAAATTCTTGATTTCGCAAACAGCTTCTCACTTATCACGTCATTACTGAAAAGCTATTGGTGTCACAGCAAAATATTTTTTTCCATTCATTACCAAAATAATGCACTCGGCAAAGAATCCCTAAAAGTTTTCGTAGTGCATTACGTTTCCTGTATATAAATTTCTGAAAACAGCGTTTTTAAGCAACCCTTTCAGTACTGAACTCGAAACAAGTATGACGTTTAAAATCTCTGTCTCCTATAAATATTATGTAAATATTTTGAAATTTACGTACAGTATCGATATCGGTGGTATCTATAATCATATCAAATATCTTTTCTTAATTTTAATTAGGGCCGTTGTTACATTAACTATTGAAGTGTGAGAAATTTTCGCGTGTGGAAAAGTTTTCTTCTTTAAATTGCAAATCTCGAAAACTATTACACACATTGAATAACATCTTGGTGTATATACAAAACAAAATAGAATTAAAATTCAGTCTAACTTACCATAAGGATATGACGAGAGCTGGCCAAACAGTATTTCTTAGTCTCACAACAAGAATAAGAATTAATCGAAATAAATTCACAAACACAATACTTAATGGCAGTAAGTACATTGCACACTAATCAGACAATGCGAAAACACCGCTTAATTCAGAGTCAGAGCCAGTGGAACTATCCGTGTCGCTGCTCGTATTGACAGATATAATCAAGTCTTCGACACTTTGCTGTAAGACATCTTCATTGTTCCATGCGTCCTGTCACCCCTTTCACGTGATGCACTACCTTCTGCCAGTCTTCCGATGTCACAATTTCAACTGCCTTTTCCCAAAGGCGTTCCACTTCGGTTAATGTGAATTTCTTATTTTCTGCAGCAATGTGCCGTTTAACCTGAGCCCAAATCAGCTCTATTGCGTTGAAATGGCAATGGTAAGGAGGCAATTTGAGCACTTTATGCCTGTATTTTTTTGCTACTTCATTCACAATGTAAATCGGGTTCTTTGGCTTGTGTTACGACACAGGTTCTAATAATTCTGCCCTTGTCAAATTACGGTCGAACTGTACCTTATGTTTCTGTAACCAGCTAACAATGCCGTTTTTCCTCGTTGCCTTTGTGGGTGCTTTATCTTGTATTACTGAGTGATAAGGAGCGTTATCCATAACAATGATAGAGTTTTTTGTTAAGTTCATGAGCACACAGTCTTCAAACCATTTCAAAAAAGCATTGTGGTTCATCTCTTCGTGGCAGTCGGAGGTCTTACTTGAACTGAATAGCAGCAGACAATTTGGAATGAAACCTTTTGAATTACCGGCATGTGCTACAGTTATCCTTTTTCCTCTGCCGATCGGAGCTGCCATACTACCGCTGACGGTACCGTCTGTCCAGCCTTTTTTTAAACTGTGTCCTGCATTGACCCACGTTTCATCAAGCCAAGCGATATCATCAAAATCTGTCCCCACTAATTCTCTAAGAAAGCGGCATCGGCAGGCTGCAATATCTTGGCGTTCCATTAGCAACTTTCTACCAGAGATGGATTTATAGCGGAATCCTAACATTTTCACGACTCGTAACAAAGACGATTTACTACCCTGAAACAGGTCAGCCGCTGTGAGGGTAGCATGCAGTTTTCTGAGTGTTGGATACTCCTTCCTCGAATAAAATGCGTATATTTGACGACGAATGGCATCTTCCTGGAAAGAGTCAAGTTTTGTGACCCTCTTTTCTAGTCGCCTCTTTTTCCCAGGTGTCTCCAATTTAGATGATTCACTTGAGCCTTCTTTCGTTAATTTCTCCTTGCCGATTCTTATTACTGATCGTTCGCTAACTTACAGAGCAGCTGCAGTTCGCTCCACCACCTTATCCAAAGGAACAAGAGGCCCTCCTGCATCCCTCTCTCTCTCAAAATACTCCCTTAAGGAACACACGTATTCACGCGCCTGACTGCGTATAACGACGCCATGTCCGCCACTTTTTGGAGGTTTCCGAGGAGTGTGCGGCCTCGGCCTCCCTCTCTTGCGACTGCTTTCATCAGACATCATAAACACATGAAGCTACAAGTCACTCAAATCTCTCACCCGCACGTCTACAACGACTCGATGAGGACTGGCTGGCTGGCACAATGCCTTAGTCAGCTCAGCAGAGCGAAGTGGCAACGCAGTGGCAGCCGACAGCGCCGGCTGCCATTGGTTTATTGGTGGCGGGAGCCCTGCAGGCCGTTGCCTGTCAAGTGACAACTACTTTAAATCAGACTATAGATTTATGTGAGAAGCTATATTGTGCGACGTGTATCTGGAAATGTCGAAGAAGGATGTAAGTTCGTTATCTATTGACTGCCATAAATTCAAAGCGAAATGGAACTTGTGTATGGACTAATTATTTAGTATAGAACCTATGTCTCACAACTTCATGACCATACGTATTTAATTGTCCTTTATGTTTCTGCATAGTTTGATGGTTCACAGTCACGGATTGTTTCGTCGAAATCGGACGGAAGTTGCATACGGCGAAGTATTTTCTCTGCATCTTATTCTACTGGTAAATGCATGATAAACTTCGGTCCCTCAGTAAATTCATGTTGAGCTATCCAAAAAAATTATATTTTCAATAGTCATTTACCCTCCTCTGCGAAGCAACTTCCGACTGATCAGACGATTCAACAAGAAACAGCCGCACACAGCAGGCGTAAAAGTCCTGACCAGTAAAGGTATTCAAAACCACTACAGTAACTAGTTATGTCTATTCGCCTAAAATACTATATATATATATATATATATATATATATATATATATATATATATATATATATATATAATGTATTTTTTTCTGCAAATATATTTCCACCGCCGATTATAGCTATATGTTAATGCACAAAAGTAAACATATTGTTATAATATCTGCCTCCAAGAATTTGTAAGGGTATCACGTAGGCTCAGTTTTTGATAAAACAAGTGACAGACGTCGGTTCATTCTTGGGTTACTGGATATGAAAAACACTCGTGCCACCCATCCTGGAATATTCACAAATTGTGTAGGACAAGTACCAAATAGCTGATACTGAAGGTAGAAAAAGAAGAGAAGCACAACTGGTCACAGTATGTTTGACACTTGCAAGAGCGCCTTGGAGAAGGTAAAGGAATCTGACACGCCACACGCCAGGAAGCAGATGCAAACTATCCACTGAAAGTAAATTGAGAAAGTTTCTAGAACCAGCTTTCAGTGAGGAATCTAGGAATGTACTGCAACCCCCCTACAAACCGCTCTCGTAGGGATCTCGAAGAAAATATTAGACTCATTACAGCGCGCGTAAAGACTTTCGAACAACCATTCTTTCCGCGTTGTATATGAAAAATGAACGGAAAGAAAACCTATTTGCAGGAATCGGTATGGCTGTGGATGCAGATATAAGTTCAGTTAGCATGAAAAATCTGTATATTTTCCGAACAAAGATTGTTGATTGACGTTTTGTTACTTCTTTGAAAGAAAACAGAAAGCCTATTCACTAAAGTTGCAGTTACTTGGAATTTCATTGTAATGATACGCTCTGAAATACTATGAATGTCTGTGTAAGCTTTTTCAAGCGTTTTATGGCACAAACAAAGTAATACAGGGATTTAATGACTTAACGCAATATCAGAGCGTTATTTGCACTTGTCATCAGCGTGTAAGAAAACGCCGTTTGCCACGTAAAGTTTTCCCTTCGTTACAGTACGACCAAATAGAGGAATTTTCCCTCTGGAGTGCCTGCAAGCGGTAAACCTTTAACTGCAGCTCGTTAAAAATAATGAACCGGCTGCCAAACGGTAACCAGAAACGTGTTTTCAGTAATTCGACGCGTTTTTTTAATTACATTCCGTTAACAGTTTTATCAGGCTGTGTGTTTCACAACAACAGCGAAACAGAATTGCGGGAAGAAAACGAGGCAATAAGAATAATTAGCTGTATCCGGTGTATCAGTTATAACAGGGCGAGTTTATCAAGTGATGTGATGATAGTTTACACAAAGACGAGCAATGTTGTGGCACTTTCAATTCGATTTTAGACTATCGTAAGTTCTGCAGATTGTATATTGAAACCTTAAAAAAAATGTAAATGCCTCATTGGAGCATTTTAACATAGGTAACGAAACAACGACTGTATTATCTCGTAGTGTACCAGAGTAATCACAGTGGTAAAGTCTCTTTTGATGTGATAAATTATACTTTCTCTTCCTGGCCTCTCAAGTCAAAAGTACACTGGCGGAGGAAAGGCCTCAGATATATATTTTGAAATGATAAAAAAACGTCTACTCATGGCACAGAGAGACTTCAGTGGACGGTGAGATAATAATACTAGGCGAAAGAATGCAAGCAAAATGACAACTTGACCGCTGTAGCACAGAAATTTGTCACGTGCAAGTACGATAGGAAAGAAATTTCGTATGGAAGTACACATGACATGGAGTTATAATCCTGAATTTGTATCTCAGACTGTATACAATATGATTACAGAATAATAAAGTTATGGTCGCTGGACAAAAAAGGATCAAAATTTAACGGCAGTCAACTACTGGATTGAAATTCATAATACGTAACAATCGTAAGTGTGTAGGTAAACATAAGCGAGACAAAAACCACATGTGCACTGAAATTCTTTGTAATTAGTAAAACACTTGTACTGGTTGCCTACTTGCAGTATGTTACCCAAGATGCTCTAAGCAACATCACTTACTGCAATTCTATTTCCGTCAGCCTTTGCGAAGCAACTAGCCACGATTAATCACTATCTTATAATAACTATTACTTTGTAAAAGTTTGACATAGTTTAATTAACTGCCAACCGACACTTTTACACGTCAAAAAATAATCACATGAAATATTTGTAAACAAACAACAAAAATTATAATAATAATTTTAATTAAAACTGAATATTCACTTTATTTTATCAGCAGTTGGAAGCTACTCTTACGTTGCAATATTATTTCTTAAATACTGATAAGATTCAGTACAAGCACGGCAATGTACAATTAACATTACTTACAAACAGTTCTGTCGGAGGTTGAAAATACCGCTACAGTTGTAAGGTCCTCTTATTTACACTACTGGCTATTAAAAATCCAACACCATGAAATAATGAAGATGACAAACGGGTATTCATTGGACAAATATTTTATACTAGAACCGACATATGATTACATTTTCACACAATTTGTGTGTATGGATCCTGAGAAATCAGTACCCAGAATAACCACCTCTGGCCCTAATAACGGCCTTGATACGCCTGGGCGTTGAGTCAAACAGAGCTGCCCATGCAGCTTCAACATGATACCACAGTTCATCAAGAGTAGTGACTGGCGTATTGTGACGAGCCAGTTGCTCGGCCACCATTGATCAGACGTTTTCAATTGGTAAGAGATCTGGAGAATGTGCTGGCCAGGGCAGCAGTCGAACATTTTATGTATCCAGAAAGGCCCGTACAGGACCTGCAACATGCGGTCGTGCATTATTCTGCTGTAATGTCGGCTTCCGCAGGGACTGAATGATGGGTGGAGCCATAGGTCGTAACACATCTGCAATGTAACGTGCACTGTTCAAAGTGACCGAGACGTGTAACCAATGGCACCCCATACCATCACGCCGGGTGATACGCCAGTATGGCGATGAAGAATACACGCTTCCAATGTGCGTTCACGGCGATGTCGCCAAACACGGATGCGACCATCATGATGCTGTAAACAGAACCTCGATTCATCTGAAAAAATGACGTTTTGCCATTCGTGCACCCAGGTTCGTCGTTGAGTACACCATCGCAGGCGCTCCTGTCTGTGATGCAGCATCAAAGGTAACCGAAGCCATGGTCTCCGAGCTGATAGTCCATGCTGCTGCAAACGTCGTCGAAGTGTTCGTGCAGATGGTTGTTGTCTTGCAAGCGTCCCCATCTGCTGACTCAGAGATCGTGACGTGGCTCCACGATCCGTTACAGCCATGCGGATAAGATGCCTGTCATCTGGACTGCTAGTGATACGAGGCCGTTGGGATCCAGCATGGGGTTCCGTATTACCCTCCTGAACCCGAAGGTTCCATATTATTCTAACAGTCATTGGATCTCGACCAACGCGAGCAGAAGTGTCGCGATACGATAAACCGCAGTCGTGATAGGCTACAATCCGACCTTTATCAAAGTCGGATACGTGATGGTACGCATTTCTCCTCCTTACACGAGGCATCACAACAACGTTTCACCACGCATCGCCGGCCAACTGCTGTTTGTGTATGAGAAATCGGTTGGAAACTTTCCTCATGTCAGCACGTTGTAGGTGTCGCCACCGGCGCTAACCTTGTGTGAATGCTCTGAAAAGCTAATCATTTGCATATCACAGCATATATATTTGCATATCATCTTCGTGGTGTACCAATTTTAATGGTCAGTAGTGTAACACATGGCCGGTCTCGGGCTCTTATGCGCCCATCTTCAGGTAGTGTAAGTTGTTGCTGTGACCCCAAGCGCAGCGGTGGACGAGTACAAGACGCGGTGTGCTACGAACTAGCGCAGAGATCCTTGGTAGCAGAGTTCGTTGGTAGCACACAGCGTCCTGTATTCGTCCACCGCGACGCTCGGGGTCACAGCAACAAGCTACGCCCCCTGAAAATGGCCGCATAAGAACCCGAAACCGGTGGTGCGTTAAATGAAAAACCTTACAACTGTGGCCGGCCGGGGTGGCCGAGCGGTTCTAGGCGCTACAGTCTGGAACCGCGCGACCGCGACGGTCGCAGGTTCGAATCCTGCCTCGGGCATGGATGTGTGTCATGTCCGTAGGTTAGTTAGGTTTAAGTAGTTCTAAGTTCTAGGGGACTGATGACCACAGCAGTTAAGTCCCATGGTCCTCAGAGCCATTTGAACCTTACAACTGTCGCGTTATTTTCAGCCTTTGGTAACTTTAGTTAGTTATTAGTGGCTATGTTTCATGAACTAATTGTGTTCAAGTTAACTGGCAAATGCAATAAAATTTCTATCAATTGAAATACATGGGCGTAAAAAGTCGTAACTTAAAAAAAAATTATTAATGTAGACTAGTGAAATTTCGGGAATACATTTGTCTAGTTAACATATTTAAGTGATTAACATTATAAGATCTCAAGTCAATGTAAGCGTGAGATAAGCTGTGGCAAACATGATATGCTAGTACACTAAGAACAGGTGTAGCCGCCAGAGTGTTGCTACATTCATGCAAACGTGCGTGCTTTGTATTGTACAAGCGCCGGATTTTAGTTTGTGTTATGGAGTTCCATGCCTGTTGCACTTGGTCGGTCTATATAGGGACGGTAAATACTGTTTATGGATGATGATGTTCCATACGTGCTCGATTGAAGATAGATCTGTTCATCGAGCAGGCTAAGGGATCATGTCGCGACTCTGTAGATCGTGTTGCGTTAAAACAGCGGCATCTGGGCGACAGTTATCCTGTTGGAATACAGCACCTGAATGCTGTTCATGAATGATAGCACAACAGGTCGAATCACCAGGATGACATACAAATTAGCAGTCAGGGTGCATGAGATAACCACCCCACTGGAGGTAACCTCTGCGCTGTGTCTAGCAGGTAGACATGTTGGTTACAGGCCCACAGCCTGTCTCCTCCTAGTCAAAACACGGCAATCACTGGCACCGAGGCAGAACCGGCTTACATCAGAAAACGTAAGTTCTCTACCCTGCCCTCCTATGAGCTCTCGCTTGACAGCGCTGAAGATGTCGGTGGTTTGGGATCCCCGGAACGCACGGTACAGGACATCTGGCTCCGAGCTGTGCTTGACGTAACCGATTTTTAACAGTTCGTTGTGTCACTGTGGTGCCAACAGGTGCCAAAATTGCTACTTCAGATTCATTACGATGCGCCAGAGCCGTATGTCGTACACGACGGTCTTCCTTCGCAGGAGAGATTCTGTGAAGTTTGGAAGGTAGGAGACGAGGTACTGGCATAACTGAAGCTGCGAAGGCGGGTCGTGAGTCGTGCTTGGGTAGCTCAGTTGGTAGAGCACCTGCCCGCGAAAGGCAAAGGTCCCGAGTTGTTTCAATCTGCCAGGAAGTTTCATATCAGCGCACACACCCCTGCAGAGTGAACGTCTCATTCTAGGCACTACAGTGGCTACATTCCTGCCAAGTCTTTCTGCAGTATCGCGAAAGGAACACCCTGTTTGTCGCAGACCTGTTACACGATCTCGTTAGAACTTAGCTACACTCATGCTCATAAATTAAGGATAATTGCAGAATGTGGTGCCACACAACGTGGCACTTCACAAAACTGGCGCTAATAGCATAGTCACATAGGGACCACACGCGACACAGATATGTATGTCTACGCTATTGGCGATTAGTTGAGAAAACCGTCCCGAAACACATGTACTATGAAACGCCACTGATTCCTGCGCATGTACCCCGAGATCAATATGGGATACGATCACCATGCACACGTACACAGGCCGTGCAACGGGTTGGCATACTCTGGATCAGGTGGTCGAGCAGCTGCTGGGTTAGAGCCACCCCTTCAGCACCGATGCTTGTCGGAACTCCTGAAGTGTCCTATGGGCGTGAAGACGTGCAGCGATACGTCAACCGAGAACATCCCAGACGTGCTCGATGGGGTTTAGGTCTGGAGAACAGGTAGGCCACTCCATTCGCCTGATATCTTCTGTTTCAAGGTACTCCTTCACGATGGCAGCTCGGTGGGGCCGTGCGTTATCATCCATCAGGAGGAAGGTGGGACCCACTGCACCCATGAAAAGGCGGACATGTTGTTGTTGTTGTGGTCTTCAGTCCTGAGACTGGTTTGATCCAGCTCTCCACGCTACTCTATCCTGTGCAAGCTTCTTCCTCTCCCAGTACCAAGTGCAGCCTACAATCTACTGAATCTGTTTAGTGTATTCATCTGTTGGTCTCCCTCTACGATTTTTACCCTCCACGCTGCCCTCCAATACTAAATTGGTGATCCCTTGATGCCTCAGAACATGTCGTACCAACCGATCCCTTCTTCTAGTCGTGCCACAAACTCCTCTTCTCCCCAATCCCATTAAGTACCTCCTCATTAGTTATGTGATCTACCCATCTAATCTTCAGCATTATTCTGTAGCACCACATTTCGAAAGCTTCTGTTCTCAAGGCGGACATACTGGTGCAAAATGGTGTCCCGATACACCTGACCTGTTACAGATACTCTG
Source organism: Schistocerca piceifrons (assembly GCF_021461385.2). Lineage (NCBI taxonomy): Eukaryota > Metazoa > Arthropoda > Insecta > Orthoptera > Acrididae > Schistocerca > Schistocerca piceifrons. The sequence continues at coordinate 145,476,803 of NC_060139.1, forward strand.
TCAAAGACATGCAGGGGTTTACGTGCACCAATCATAATACCACCCCACACCATCAAACCACGACCTCCATACAGGTACCTTTCAAGGACATTAAGGGGTTGGTATATGGTTCCTGGTTCACGCCAGATGAAAACCCGGCGAGAATCACTGTTCGGACTGTACCTGGATTCGTCCATGACCATAACCTGGGACTACTGTTCCAGTGACCATGTACTGTGTTCTTGACACCGGGCTTTACGGGCTCTCCTGTGATCAGGGTCAGTGGAATGCACCTTGCAGGGTGAATAAACCATGTCTGTTCAGTCTGTTCCAGTGGCTGCGATAAGATCCCAAGCAAGGATACCTGCAGTACTCCGTGGCCGTCTGCGGGCACTGATGGTGAGATGTCGGCCTTCTTGTGGTGTTGTACACTGTAGACGTCCCGTACTGTAGCGCCCGGACACGTTCCCTGTCTGCTGGAATCGTTGCCATAATCTTTAGATCACACTTTGTGGCACACGGAGAGCCCGTATTACAACCTGCTGTGTTTGAGCAGCCTCCAGTCGCCATAGTATTCCACCCCTCATAACGTCATCAATATGTGTTCTTTGAGCCATTTTCAACACAGTCACCATTAGTACGTCTGAAACCGTCTGCACACTTACTCGCTGCACCGTACTCTGACATGCACCAACACATTTCTGCCTATGTGGACTGCTTCAGCGCCACCGTGCGACGACTGCAGGTCAAATGCACCGCATGGTCATACCCCGAGATGATTTAAACCGGCAAACCGCCCAGCAGAGCGTTGTTTCACCATGTATCAGCATTATCCTTAATTTATGAGCATGAGTGTAGATGCTGATAATGAAGTCTTTATCGCTTAATGGAATTCTTGACAAACATCAACTCATCACGTCCAATCCCAAAGGTAACTAACGTTTACGACAGCTACGGCGTGTATTTAAAGCAAACGTGACTTTTAACATCATAGTGGCGTTACTAGCCTCTCTTCTGCGACTGGCGCGAAATCTGAACAGTTATCATCATTCAGATGTAGAAACACGCCTACCAACTTTCGTTTATGTCGCACAACTCCTGGATGTTGCGATTTTTTTTCCATCAGTGTAGTATTGTCTCTTTCACTTACGATTTACTCGTTAATAATGTTGGAAGGGTAGGAAGCTTCTGGTGCTCAAAGGATTGCGATAATGTCAGTTACAGTTAAACTAAAAACACTGTAATGCGGCTCGCTGCATGCGCGGCCGGCGGGTGTCTAACGGGCCCCCAATAAACCGCGAGCCTGCGGCCCTCCCACAACTCACGTCCGTATCGGACACAGCCACACAACGCGCTGGCATTGCGAACATGTAACTAACAAGCTAACTCGCTCGATCTTACTTTGAAGCGAGTTGCTAGACGTAATGCATTTTGTGGAAATAAATTATTGCAACAGGCTCTGCTTCAGTAACGAACAACATTTAATAGTTTTTGCCATCCTTCTACCAATACTTCCCTTACTAGTTCCTTTCCTTCTGCATGCTTTTTACTGTGACCAGCTATGTACACGCTCAACCATTTACAGCTTCTTGCCATATTAAAACACCAATTCGACAGTACACGCTCCGTAATGCCCTTGAGTTTCGTCACACTGCGTCCATACTCCACCACCAATAACTTGCAACTACCAACTGCTTCCCCCTCTGTGCACTCTAGGGCCCAAGGATATTTTTGCCTCACTTGAAACATGCAAAACAAATTTATCTGACTTCGGTAGCGTTTCTACCTCAAAATTTTACAATATTACACTACTGGCCATTAAAATTGCTACACCAAGAAGAAATGCAGATGATAAACGGGTATTCATTGGACAAATACATTATACTAGAACTGACATGTGATCACATTTTCACGCAATTTGGATGCATAGATCCTGAGAAATCAGTACCCAGAACAACCACCTCTGGCCGTAATAACGGCCTTGATACGCCTGGGCATTGAGTCAAACAGAGCTTGGATGGCGTGTACAGGTACATCTGCCCATGCACCTTCAACACGATACCACAGTTCATCAAGAGTAGTGACTGGCGTATTGTGACGTGCCAATTGCTCGGCCACCATTGACCAGACGTTTTCAATTGGTGAGAGATCTGGAAAATGTGCTGGGCAGGGCAGCAGTCGAACGTTTTCTGTATCCAGAAAGGCCCGTACACGACCTGTAACATGCGCTCGTGCATTATCCTGCTGAAATGTAGGGTTTTGCTGGGATCGAATAAAGGGTAGAGCCACGGGTCGTACCACACCTGAAATGTAACGTCCACTGTTCAAAGTGCCGTCAATGCGAACAACAGGTGACCGAGACGTGTAACCAATGGCACCCCATACCATCACGCCGGGTGATACGCCAGTATGGCGATGTCGAATACACGCTTCCAATGTGCGTTCACCACGATGTCGCCAAACACGGATGCGACCATCATGATGCTGTAAACAGAACCTGGATTCATCCGAAAAAATGACGTTTCGCCATTCGTGCGCCCAGTTTCGTGGTTGATTACACCATCGCAGGCGCTCCTGTCTGTGATGCAACGTCAAGGGTAACCGCAGCCATGGTCTCCGAGCTGATAGTCCATGCTGCTGCAAACGTCGTCGAAGTGTTCGTGCAGATGGTTGTTGTCTTGCAAACGTCCCCATCTGTTGACTCAGGGATCGAGACGTGGCTGCACGATCCGTTACAGCCATGCGGATAAGATGCCTGTCATCTCGACTGCTAGTGATACGAGGCCGTTGGGTTGCAGCACGGCGTTCCATATTACCCTCCTGAACCCACAGATTCCATATTCTGCTAACAGTCATTGGATCTCGACCAACGCGAGCAGCATTGTGGCGATACGATAAACCACAATCGCGATAGGCTACAATCCGACCTTTATCAGAGTCGGAAACATGATGGTACGCATTTCTCCTCCTTACACGAGGGATCACAACAACGTTTCACGAGGCAACGCTGGTCAACTGCTGTTTGTGTATGAGTAATCGGTTGGAAACTTTCCTCATGTTAGCACGTTGTAGGTGTCGCCACCGGCGCCAACCTTGTGTGAATGCTCTGAAAAGCTAATCATTTGCATATCACAGTATCTTCTTTCTGTCGCTTAAATTTCATGTCTGTAGCACGTCATCTTCGTGGTGTAGCAATTTTAATGGCCAGTAGTGTACTTTTCATCAGTTTTTATAAATACAGTACAGTTTTTGAAGTATTGAACCACTAAAAAATTAACGAAGTGCATACAGGCCAAAGAAAGTACTTCAAAATTGAAGAATTAATTAACTGGTAATTTTGAGATACTGTGTTTTAGTGTAGTGGAGTGTAGTACTACGTGATGGGCAATTGTTCATGATTTTGACCCCAAAGAACGTTGACATCCGATCACTGGTACAACCATTACATCTCCATAAGCTGGCGTGTAGGGTATGTTACACTGACAAACAGGTGCTCCGTTGTTTACCTAAAATTATATCTACTGCAGAAGAGAACTCTCCTAATCGTAAACTTTTTCTAATGCTTTACACCAGTCCTACATACAAATGCATTGCTTCGGTCAGTCTGATAATATCAGGCACTGGTTCAGTTGTTCTGTTAGTTACACAGTTGATGTGTATGTTTTTGTTAGCTAACACAGTGTACTGCCATATGAGCAGGATAATCATTCTGTCCCCACTTCACCACGCTACTAAATACTACCTTTTCTCGCTGTGCAGTGTTATCAGCGAGTAATTTGGGTCTGTTGACTTACTCGTATCGAACAGCCTATAAACGCTCATGTAGGCATTTACTACAGCATTTGTTTGCAGTATTGTTAGAACAGGATCTTTCGGCCAAGCATTTGGTCGTATTCTTTCACAACAGGGGTAACTCTTTACACTGTACATCTCACGCAAATCTGAAATCGGATACCTCCTGAGAGATTAACTTGCCGCAGCGGCCATGTTGATTATGCGGAATTCTACTTATTGGATATGCCCTTTTCTCTGAGAGTGCTAATATGGCATTATCGGGTAAGAGTCTCATCCAGTTTCGACAGAAATGGAGAGTAAGTATAATTTCATCTTTGGACCTGACTGTCAACAGTTTGAAGATAAAGAAGTAATTAGCAAAGTAACGAATTATACGAAAGTAAATCAATCCCTGACGACACAGATTCGTTGCTTTTTTAAATAAATAATTATTTGTAAAGCGTCACGGCCGTGCCAGGGTGGATACACCGGTTCCCGTAAGCTCACCGAAATCAAGTGGTGGTCGGGCGTGGCCAGTACTTAGAAAGGTGACCCTCCGGGTACGCCGCTTTCTGTTGACAGTTTTCTTTTACGACAGAGGGGACAGGAGGGGAGCTGGCGTAAGGGTGCTGATCGCCAGTCTTTGTGTCAATGACTCGCAGTCAATACTAAACTTCTCTGCAGTTTCAGAAAAGTGAGGGCATGCGACACTGTTGGCGATCCGTCCGTCGGACGTGAACGTTAAGCTCGGCCGACCTGTCAATTCTATTCGATAGCAGTAGGTTACGCACGGGCACTGGATTTCACCCTCTGCCTTCTCCAACTTGACCACGACACTACACTAAACCCGCACACATTACAGTCATCTACTTTCAACAGATAAATTTACGTACACAGCTCTCGTACTTCGTGAAGGAAAGGCGCATACGGATACGAAGGATAGGAGAGATCTTTCAAAATAGGCAGTTGAACCAGCCCTTCGTGGTCTCTTAGCCATTCATGCCATAAGATTTTACTTCACTTTTTTTTCTAAAACGTCTTCGGTCCCGGGTTAGAACCTCGTCACTGCATAATTTTTTAATAAAAATCACCAGCAATGGCGGTCAATAACTTCCGCATAAGAAGTCGCCCTCGTTCCGCCAACGACCTTGTCAAAGACGGCGGAGGAGCGGTCAGATGTTCAGGGCACTCTCTTGTCCTTGGGGTGAGAGACTGCACCTAAAATCGAAGAATCGACAATGATCAACGGCATGGGGATGCAGGTGGAAATGGAAACCACTACATTAAAGACACATAATGTGTATTCTCACAACATGTGGGCTCTAGTTGAAAAAGTGTCATGGTGATCTCCCCGTTGGCAAAGGATTTCGGACTAGTCCCCATCCGGATCTCCGGACTGCCAAGGGGAAGATGAACATGAGAAACAGATTGAAAAACCAACGAAAAGATAACGCCATAAGAGTCGAGGGGTGTAATGTCAGAAGTTTGAGCGTGATGCGAAAGCTAAAAGAACTGAAAAGGAAAAGCTAAGTCTCCATTTATATTTTGTGGGGGTCAGCGATATGAAATGGAAAGAAGGCAAGGATTCCTGGCCAGATGAATATAGGGTAATATCAACAGCATCAGAGACGAGAGCAGGATTCGAAATGAAGATGAAGTTAGGGCAGATATTGAGTTACTCTGAAAATTTCGTTGACAGGGTTGTTCTGATCAGAATCGACAGCAAACCAGCGCCGACGGCAATAGTTTAGGTATATATGCTGACGTCGCTAGCAGAGGATGAAAAGACAGAGAAAGTATATGAGTGTATCGACTGGGTAACGGGGGATGAAAATCTGATAGTCGTGAAGAATTGGAATTCAGCTTTAAGGGAGGGAGTAGAAGGAAGGATTACGGGAGAATATACTCTTGGAAGCAGGAACGAGAGAGGAGAAAGAATAACTGAGCTCAGCAGTAAATATCAGTTAGTAATAGCGAATAGTCTTTTCATACAAGAGGAAGAGGTTTACTTGGAAAAGACTGGAAGGAACAAGAAGACTTCAGTTAGGTTCATCATGGTCATGCAGAGGTTCCGAAATCAGGTATTTTATTGTAAGGTTTACCCATTAGCAGATATAGACTCAGATCACAATTTAGTGTTGATGAAGAGCAGGCTGAAGTTAGACTAGTAGGACGAATCAATGAGCAAGGAAGTGGGGCGCGGTAGTACTAAGGAATGAAGAGACATGCTTAAAATCCTCTGAGACTACAGATACTACGGCAATGAATAGCTCAGTAGGCAGTCCAGTTTAAGAAGGAATGGACATCTTTAAAAAAGGCTGTTTCGGAAGTTGGAAAGAAAACCGTAGGTACAAGGAAGGTAACTGCAAAGAAATCGTAGATAAGCGAACAAAGGCTTCAGCTGATCGACGAAAGAAGAAAGTACACAAATGTTCACGAATACAGAAACATGAGTCATTAAAACAAAAAAATCGTAGGTACAAGGAAGGTAACTGCAAAGAAAATGTGGATAACAGAACAAAGGCTTCAGCTGATCGACGAAAGAAGAAAGTACACAAATGTTCGCGAATACAGAAACATGAGTCATTAAAGCATGAGTCATTACGAACAAAATTAATAAGAAGTGCTGAAAAACGAAGACAAAATAGCTGCATGAAAAATGTGACGAAATCTAAAAACAAATGATTCTCGGAAGGACGGATTCACTCAAATCAACTTTCAGTGCAATGTAAAGCAAGGAGTGTAACATTAAGAGTGCTATGGAAATTCCACAGAAGAGAGAATGGATAGGTGAAAAGCATACATTGAAGGCCTCTATCAGGAGGAATACTTCTCTGATGACGTGATAGAAGAAGAAACAGAAGTCAACAGGTAGGAAGTAGGGGATCAAGTATTAGAATCAGAGTGTAAAAGAGCTTTGGATGATTTAAGATCAAATAATTCAGAAAGGATAGATAACATTTCATCGGAAATTCTAAAATCATTGTTGAAAGTGGCAACCAAACGAGTGTTCACGCTGGTGTGCATAACGTATGAGACTGGTGACATACCATCGGACTTTGGGAAAAAAAGTCATCCACACAGTTCCAAAGATTTCAAGAGGCAACAAGTGCGAGTATTGCCACAGTCAGCTTAACGGATCATGCACCCAAGATTCTGACACGAATAATATACGAGAGAATGGAAAAGAAATTTGAAGATGTGCTAGATGACGATCAGTTTGGCTTTATAGAAGGTAAAGATACCAGAGGGGCGTTCTGGCGTAGTGGTTGATAATGGAAGCTAGACTGAAGAAGAATCAGAACACGATCATTGGATTTGTCGACCCTGAAAGAGCAGTCGACAACGTAAAATATTGCAAGTTGTAAGAAATTCTGAGAAAAATAGGGGTAAGCTATAGAGAAAGTTGGGTAGTTTTTATGCTGGACCCAAGGTAGCCCCTGAGGGCTGGCAATCCATATTACACCACAGAGGACGAGGTTGTCTATGTCCAAGGCGTACCAAAAGCACCATGGTAAACACCAGCTATTTACATTCAAGATAATGGAAACAGACATTCCGAGCACTACATCCTGCAGGTAGAGCTCGAGCCACGGCGTGCAGGAAGTATCACTACACCAAAACCTGATTTGCTGGAGATAGCTATTTAGGGGCTAAAACCAGCCCCGAAGTTCAGTTCACTCTGGATGCCGACCACGCGTACTTCGACCACTGTCGATTACGTCTTCGTCTCTGAATTGGACTCTTACTAGTGTGTGTCTGTTACCACGAACCTTTGTGGGAAATTAGAAGTGAAATTTTGTTTGCCTCAATTAAGAGACTTTTACTGCCATCGTTATTGTTACCTTTCGTTTGTTGTTCAGCCATCAACCTTGTGAACTTATATCAACAAAAGTTTTATTCGTGAAAAATTGCGAATTGTCAGTCAGAACAGGTAAGGTACAGTATATACACCTACCAAGAGGGAACAATAGGGGTGAAAGACCAAGAACGAAGTGCTCAGATTCAGAAGGGTGTAGGCCCTTACTGTTTAACCTACATATCGTAAAATAATTACAGAAATAAAATAAACGGTCAAGAGTGGGAGTAAAATTCAGGGTGATAAAGATGTCAACGGTAAGATTCGTTTATGACATCGCTACCCTCATTGAAAGTGAAGAGGAACTGTTGAATGGAATGAACACCGTAATGAGTACAGGATATGGATTGAGAGTAAATCAAAAAAGACAAAAGTAATGAGAAGTAGCATAAATGAGGACAGCGAGAAACTTAACATCAGAACTGGGGTCACGAAGTAGACGAAATTAAGGAATTTGCTACATATGCAGGAAAATAACCCGTGACGGACGAAGCAAGGAGAACATAAAAAGCAGACTATCACTTTCAAAAGGGGCATTTCTGGCCATGAGAAATCAGCTAGTATCAAACACAGGTCTCAATTTGAGGAAGAAATTTCGCAGAATCTACTTTTGGAGCACAGCATTGTATGGTAATGAAACATGGACTGTGGGAAATCCGGAACAGAAAAGAATCGAAGCATTTGAGATGTGGTGCAACAGACGAATGTTGAAAATTAGGTGGTAAGGAATGAGGAGTTTCTGCGCAGAATCTGAGAGGAAAGGAATTTGTGGAAATCAATACCAATGAGAAGGAGCAGGATGATAGGACATCATGTTAAGACATGAGGAAATCACTTCCATGGTGCTAGTGGGAGCTGTAGAATGTTAAAGCTATAGAGGAAGGCAGAGATTGGAATACTGAAGACGTAGGCTGCAAGTGCTACTGTGAGATGAAGATGTTGGCACAAGAGAGGAATTCGCGGCGGGCCACGTCAAACCAGTCAGAAAACTGATGATTAAAAAGAGCACATAATTATATCACTGCATTCAGTAACTCTATATACCAGTCATTGCCAAAACGTCGACTAGTAACTCGCGGGGATATTTTCGGTACCTTGTTTCACTGAGCTCCGGCCGTGCTCCAGACAACTCCTTTTTTCTTAGGGGCAACTGCCATTCTCAATCAAGAATGCTATATTGACAGCCTCTTAGTTGTGAGACCTGAGTTTCTCCTGGAGTATACAATTTTCAAACAACTTACGGGAATTCAGCCAGGTAATTTTAACAGCGACCGCCGATATTTCGGCGGGAGCACACCCCGCCATTTTCAAGGCAAACTGCAACGGACAGGGCGATGTACAGGCAAATTTAAAACCTCGGTTGTTGGACTAATGCAGGACAGACAACACACACACTGAACACTAGTGCCACCAAAGATGACCAAAGTTAGAGATATCGATAGTGAGACTACGAACTAGTAGGTGAGGTAACATTGACTCTATCCGTCTGTTTTTTGACAAGGGAGAGAGCAGGATTCCAAACAGAGTTTAAACAAAAACCTCCATCCCTGTTTACAAGGTTGCTCGCCAATTTAATCTCAATTGCCTCCTTAATAACACTGTCCCAATAGCTGGACGTGCATGCCAATATCTCGGTGTTGTTGTATAACATAGGGTGACCAGTATCCAACCAATGTTCGGCAATAGTAGATCTACTTGGCTGCTGTAATCGTGTGTGCCGTTTATACTCAGTACATCGGTCCTCCACGGTCCTGACCAATATACGCCATGCCACAGCTACAAGGAATGCGATATACAACCGCCTTGCGCAAACCAAGATCATCCTTAACGGAATCCAAAAGCATTCAAATTTTAGATGGAGGTCGGAAAACACATTTCACATCTTATTTCCGTAAAATACGACCGATCTTGTTGGAAGTGCTTCCTACGTAAGGAAAAAAGGCAGTAGACTTTGGTGTCGACTCAGTATTATCATCAGTCACCCGATGCATAGTTGGTCGATAGCGCAACGCACGTTCAATCTTTCACTATAACCATTCTGACGAAATGTAGCTTCAAGATGGGACAGTTCAGCTGGCAAAGTCTCAGTGTCGGAAATTACATGTGTTCTGTGTACCAAGGTACGAAGTACCCCTTCACTCTGAGCCGGATGGTGACAACTATCAGCCTGTAAGTACAAGTCAGTGTGAGTACGTTTCCGGTAGACTGCATGTCCCAATGATTCATTAGCCTTTCTCCGAACCAAAACGTCAAGATATGGAAGGCAACCATCCTCTCCCACCTTCATCGTAAAACGAATGTTCGGGTGGATAGAGTTCAGGTGTTCTAGAAAGGCATTCAAATTCTCCCTGCCATGAGGCCCAACAACAAATGTATCATCAACATATCTGAAGAAACAGGTGTGTTTGAAAGGCACCGACTCCAATGCACGTTCCTCCAAGTCTTCCATAAACAAATTTGCGATCACAGGAGACAACGGACTGCCCATCGCAACTCCATCTGTCTGTTCTTGTAAACAGGGATGGAGGTTTTTGTTTAAACTCTGTTTGAAATCTACTCTCTCCCTTGTCAAAAAACAGAGGGACAGAGTCAGTGTTACCTCACCTGTTAGTTCGTAGTCTCATTATCGATATCTCTGACTCTCGTCATCTTTGGTGGCACTAGTGCTCAGTGTGTGTGTTATCTTTCCTGCATTAGTCCAACAACCGAGGTTTTAAATTTGCCTGTAAGTCGCCTGTCCGTTGCCGTTTGCCTTCAAAATGACGGGGTGTGCTCCCGCCGAAATATCGGCGGTCGCTGTTAATATTACCTGGCTGAATTCCTCTAAGTTGTTTGAAAGCCTCTTAGTTGATTTTACATATGTGAATTTGTGCACGTTACCTTTTTCTCGTGTATATCAGACATTTGCTACCTTGTTTAGTCTTACTACGCATTGACACTAAGCCAGGTTTGTCTTAATAGAGGCGTATTCAAGAGGAAAAACCAAAAACAAAAAAAAAGACTAACCACTTTCATTCGGAATAAGAAACCGATTATTTCTTTACCCTGGTGATGGACAAATATCTGTGTTTAATGTACTACGTAAATGTGTTATTGAGGAAGAAAAGTAACGTCGAACATCACTTCATAACCATTCACTCAGGGTTTTCCCAATGGATTCTGTTCTGACTTGCAACTTTCAAACAAGGATACTGGAGGAATAATTTCATGTGCTGCTACATTCTCAAAGAAGCTGGAACTGTGGGAAAAAAATCCCATGCAAGGTGAATACAAACATTTTGCCTGTTTGAAACAAACACTTGACAAGCAAGGCTCCTCAGAATCTCCTAACAAAAAGGAAAAAAATAGGTTGAAATTCTTTCTCATTTGAAAAGTCAGTTCAACAAATGCTTCCAAGATTTCAAAAGCATTTCAGTTGTAGCACAAGCTGTCAAATAGTTTTTACAGAGATTGATGCTGAAGAGTTGTCTACATGTGTCGTGGAGCATTATGGGCCTCTTGATCCTAAAGAGAAGTACCCAATTTTGGGCAAGGCTGATCTCAAAATTAAGGCAATGTTCAGGTCTATACAATGTGTAAAGTTATTTTTGAAATGAAATTTATTGAAAAAAGAAAAGCAAGTTCAGTATCAGACTGACTTCTGGCCACATGGACATGTGTGTTCGAAAAGCAGCCACTACCTATTCTGCTAATATTAAAAAATTGTCGATGACGAGAAAGTATGCCGTCCTTTTTAGTAAAGGTAATGAGTCCGATAAAAGACTCATTAACTTTAGCGAAAGGAAAGTTCTCACGTTCGTACCTATCGCATGCGCGCCAATAAGTTCCAAAACTCCGCGAATAAAAACGGGATTTTTTCGGGACTCATACTTCGGGTTGTATTGGTGACAGAAAGGGTGGTCAAGTATTTTGAACAGCTCTTGGGCACAATTTGAATATTACACACTTTCTCCAGCGTAGGCAAATGGAGAAGATCGGACGTTCTTTTTATTTTATTTTTTATAGATGTGGCCTAAGGCGCGCCTCAAGCAGCTTGTGGAGGCACCATTTAGTTCATGGGTGATTCCTGAGAAAACACGAAATAAGCATTTTTCTCCATCTCTTCGCCGTCGATAGCGGACATCTAAACAGCTAACCGCAGACAACTGCATAAATGTTAAAGGTATACTCTTTAGACATTTATCTAGAAGTGACATCTTCCCGTTCTCAAAACTCTTTATCCATTATCGAGAAACACCCCAAAAACATGGTTTTTGTGTATCAAAACCGAGCGGCGAATTCCAAGACGGCTATGCACAGAAGTGGCCGAAATATGTAAGGTATATTCCTAAGATCCCGATGTGGAACGGCAGTGAAAATTTTCTTAATATCCTTAAACAAAGTTTCAAATTTATTCTACTTGTACACGTAAACTATACACGTAAAATCTAGTGTGAGGAGAAAACTTAGTTTATAAAGTGACGTAGTGTGAAGTGTCTCCGTCATCCATGAATCACAAGAAAAAAATTTGTGCACTTTAAATCCGTTCCTGTTTTATCTATTGATCTGTGTTCAGTTTTTCAAGGCCTATCCACTGTGCCAACTTATAACTAAATCTGAGGGAGGTGCGATGAGGAGGTTCCCTTGTTAGCTTGCATACATCGCGAATCTCTCGCACAGCGCAAAGTCCCAAGCGACTGAGAAAGACAACAGGTGACTCCTGTATGTAAGAAGGGTAAAGAACGGACCAGCAAAATTACACGCCAATATCGTTAAAATTGATCTGTTGCAGTATCCTTGAACGTAACCCCAGTTCGGATAAAATAATTTCCTTGAGAAGGAAAAGCTTCTGCTCACATATCTTCACCGTTTTAGAAAGAATCGCTCGTACGAAACTTAGCTTGCCCTTTTCTCACATGATAGCTTGCGAACAATGGATGAAGCGCAACAGGTGAATTCGATATTTCCTAAAGCACCTTACACAGTGCCATACCGCCGACTGTTAAGGAATGTACAAGGTGACAATTATTGAACTGTTGTTGTTGTGGCCTTCAGTCCAGAGACTGGTTTGATGCAGCTCTCCATGCTACTCTATCCTGAACAAGCTTCTTCATCTCCCTGTACTTACTGCAACCTCCATCCTTCAGAATCTGTTTAGTGGATTCATCTCTTGGTCTCCCTCTACGATTTTTACCCTCCACGCTGCCCACCAATACTATATTGGTGATGCCTTGATGCCTCAGAAAATGCCCTATCAACCGATCCCTTCTTCTAGTCGTGCCACAAATTTCTCTTCTCTCCAATTCTATTCAATAACTCCTCATTAGTTATGTGTTCTACCCATCTAATCTTCAGCATTCTTCTGTGGCACCACATTTCGAAAGCTTCTATTCTCTTCTTGTCTAAACTATTTATCGTCCATGTTTCACTTCCATACATGGCTACACTGCATACAAATACTTTCAGCAACGACTTCCTCACACTTACATCTATACTCGATGTTAACAAATTTCTCTTCTTCAGAAATGCTTTCCTTGTCATTGCCAGTCTACATTTTATATCCTCCCTACTTCGACCATCATCAGTTGTTTTGCTCCCCGAATAGCAAAACTCATTTACTATTTTAAGTATCTCATTTCCTAATCTAATTCCCGCAGCATCACCCGATTTAATTCGACCACATTCCATTGTTCTCGTTTTGCTTTTGCTCATGTTCATCTTATATTGAACTATGTAAAATAAAATCGTCATAACTTCTGAACGGTTTGCTTTAGTACGTTCAAACTACATGCTTGGCTGAGGGGCATGATGGGAATTAGTATGCGAATACATGGTTTGGTTTAGCGAGGGAGCCCACTTTCATTTGGATGGGTTCGTCAACAAGCAAAACTGGCGCATTTAGTGGACTGGGAATTCGCATTTTGCCACTGAGGATTCTCTTCACCATCGACGGGTGACTGTGTGGTGTGAAGTGTCCAGCCACGGAATAATCGGTGCGATATTCCTTGATGGCACGGTGACTACTGAAGGTTACATGAAGGTTCTGGAAGATGATTTCATCCCCATTACCCAAAGTGACCCTGCTTTCGACAAGATGTAGTTCATGCAAGACGGAAGTCGATCCCATCGAGACAGGAGAGTGTTTGATGACCTGGAGGAGTACTTTGGACACCGTATTCTGGCTCTGGGTTACCCAGAGGCCATTGGCAAGAACTGTTGTGTACGGGAAGGTGTCGCCGTTGACTGACTGTAGGAGGATACAACATGACTTAGATAAAACTTCTAGTTAATGTGATCAATGGCAGTTAGCTCTAAATGTAGAAAAACGTAAGTTAATGCAGATTAGTAGGAAAAGCAACATCGTAATTCTCGAATACAGAATTAGTATTGTGGTGCTTGACACAGTCACGTTGATTAAACATCTAGCCGTAACGTTGCAGAGCAATATTAAATTAAATGAGCATGTGAGGGTTGCAGTAGGGAAGGCGAATTGTCCACTTTGTTTTATTGAGAGAATTTTGGAAAAGTCTGGTCTATCTGTCAAGGAGACCACGTATACGACACCAGTGCGACCCATTGTCTAGTACTGCTGGAGTGTTTGGGATAAACACCAGCTCGAATTAAAGGAACACATCGAAACAATTCAGAGACGGGCTGCTAGATTTGCTACCGATAGATTTGAAGAACACGCTAGTACTATGGAGATGCTTCGGAAACTCAAATGGGAATCTTTCAAGGGGAGGGCGACATGCTTTTCAAGGAACTAAGAAAAATTAGAGAACTGGCGTTTGAGGCAGAGTGCTGAAGCATTCTGCTGCCGCCAACGCACATTTCGTGCAATGACCACGAAGTTGTTGTTGTTACCGGTAGGTAACAAATATTGCATCCCGTCGCTGAATTGCTTCCATTTCTTCCTTCAATCCGAGCTGACTGAGATCCCAAACACTCGAGCGGTACTCAAAAATGGGTCGCACTAGTGCTGTATACGCGGGCTCCTTCAGAGATAAACAACACCTTCGTAAAGTTCTCGCAACAAACCGGAGTCGACAACTCGCCTTCTCTAGAACCGTCCTTGCTTGCTCGTTACGTTTCATAAGGCTTTGCAAAGTTATGCCTAGATATTTAATCACCGTGACTGTGCCAAGCCGCACACTTCTCCGGCTATATTCGAAAGTTTTCACTCATCTGCATTAACGTACATTTTTTCTAGATCTATAGATAGCTGCCATTCATCATACTAACTAGAAATTTTGTCTAAGTCATCTTGTACTCTCCTGAGGCAACTCAACGATAACTGCTTACCGTAGGCCTCGGCGTAATTAGTAAACACCCGCAGACTGTTGCTCTTCATGTCTCTCAGATCATGTGTATTGAGAATAATAGTGGTCTTATCACACTTCCGTGGGAACTACTGACGATATCCTTGTCTCTGAAGAACACTTACTGATTAGGACAACCTACTGGGTTCTATTACTTAAGAAGTCTTCGAGCTACGTATCCGGGAACCTGTTCCGTGTGCTCGTACCATCGTTAGGGGTCTGCCGAGGCACACAGTGTCGAACGCTTTCCGGAGATCTGTTGTTGTTGTTGTGGTCTTCAGTCCTGAGACTGGTTTGATGCAGCCCTCCATGCTACCTTATGCTGTGCAAGCTTCTTCATCTCCCAGTACTTACTGCAACCTACATCCTTCTGAATCTGCTTAGTGTATTCATCTCTTGGTCTCTCTCTACAATTTTTACCGTCCACGCTGCCCTCCAATGCTAAATTTGTGATCCCTTGATGCCTCAGAACATGCCCTACCAACCGGTCCCTTCTTCTTGTCAAGTTGTGCCACAAACTCCTCTTCTCCCCAATTCTATTCAATACTCCCTCATTAGTTACGTGTTCTACCCATCTAATCTTCAGCATTCTTCTGTGGCACTACATTTCGAAAGCTTCTATTCTCTTCTTGTCCGAACTATTTATCGTCCATGTTTCACTTCCATAAACGGCTACACTCCATACAAATACTTTCAGAAACGACTTCCTGGCACTTAAATCTATACTCGATGTTAGCAAATTCCTCTTCTTCAGAAACGTTTTCCTTGCCATTGACAGTCTACATTTTATATCTTCTCTACCTCGACCATTATCAGTTATTTTGCTCACCAAATAGCAAAACTCCTTTACTACTTTAAGTGTCTCATTTCCTAATTCCCTCAGCATCACCCGACTTAATTCGATTACATTCCATTATCCTCGTTTTGCTTTTGTTTATGTTCATCTTATACCCTCCTGTCAAGACACTGTCCATTCCGTTCAACTGCTCTTCCAAGTCCGTTGCTGTCTCTGACAGAATTACAATGTCATCGGCGAACCTCAGAGTTTTTATTTCTTCTCCATGGACATTAATACCTACCCCGAATTTTTCTTTTGTTTCCTTTACTGCTTGCTCAATATACAGATTGAATAACATCGGGGAGAGGCTACAACCCTGTCTCACTCCCTTCCCAACCACTGCTTCCCTTTCATGTCCCTCGACTCTAATAACTGCCATCTGGTTTCTGTACAAATTGTAAATAGCCTTTCGCTCCCTGTATTTTACCCCTGCCACCTTCAGAATTTGAAAGAGAGTATTCCAGTCAACATTGTCAAAAGCTTTCTCTAAGTCTACAAATGCTAGAAAGGTAGGTTTGTCTTTCCTTAATCTTTCTTCTAAGATAAGGCGCAAGGTCAATATTGCCTCACGTGTTCCAACATTTCTACGGAATCCAAACTGATCTTCCCCGAGGTCGACTTCTACCAGTTTTTCCATTCGTGTGTAAAGAATTCGAGTTAGTATTCTGCAGCTGTGACTTACTAAACTGAGAGTTCGCTAATTTTCACATCTGTCAACACCTGCTTTCTTTGGGATTGGAATTATTATATTCTTCTTGAAGTCTAAGGGCATTTCACCTGTCTCATACATCTCACCAGATGGTAGAGTTTTGTCATGACTGGCTCTCCCAAGGCCGTCAGTAGTTCTAATGGAATGTTGTCTATTCCCGGGGCCTTGTTTCGACTCAGGTCTTTCAGTGCTCTGTCAAACTCTTCACGCAGTATCATATCTCCGATTTCATCTTCATCTACATCCTCTTCTATTTCCATTATATTGTTCTCAAGTACATCGCCCTTGTATAGACCCTCTATATACTCCTTCCACCTTTCTGCTTTCCCTTCTGTGCATAGAACTGGGTTTCCATCTGAGCTCTTGATATTCATGCAAGTGGTTCTCTTTTCTCCAAAGGTCTCTTTAATTTTCCTGTAGGCAGTATCTATCCTACCCCTAGTGAGATAAGCCTCTACATCCTTACATTTGTCCTCTAGCTATCCCTGCTTAGCAGTTTTGCACTTCCTGTCGATCTCATTTTTGAGACGTTTGTATTCTTTTTGCCTGCTTCATTTACTGCATTTTTATATTTTCTCCTTTCATCAATTAAAGATCTATAAATACTGAATCTACCTGTTGCTCTTGATCTCCGCTTTGCAGGACATTATGTGAGAAAAGGACAGGCTCAGTTCCGCACGAGGGACGCTCTTCAAATCCGTGCTTGTGGACAGATGATTTTTCGTCTCAAGGAAATTTATTGCATTTAAACGTTCAAGAAGTATGCAGTACACTGATGTTAAGGATATTGATCGTAGGCAGGAACTGATATACATGGAGGTCCATTGATCGTGACCGGGCCAAATATCTCACGAAATAAGCATCAAATGAAAAAACTGCAAAGAACGTAACTCGTCTAGCTTGAAGGGGGAAACCAGATGGCGCTGCCATAGGTCAAACGTAAATCGACTGCGTTTTTTTTTAAATAGGAACCCCCATTTTTACTACATATTCGTGTAGTACGTAAAAAAATATGAATGTTTCAGTTGGACCACTTTTTTCGCAAACATGTAAGTACGTGGTATCACGTAACATTCCGCTAGTGCGGACGGTATTTGCTTCGTGATACATTACCCGTGTTAAAATGGACAGTTTACCAATTGCGGAAAAGATCGATATCGTGTTCATGAACGGCTATTGTGATCAAAATGCCCATCGGGCGTGTGATATGTATGCTGCTCGGTATCCTGGACATCATCCAAGTGTCCGGACTGTTCGCCGGATAATAACGTTATTTAAGGAAACAGGAAGTGTTCAGCCTCATGTGAAACGTCAGCCACGACCTGCAACAAATGATGATGCCCAAGTAGGTGTTTTAGCTGCTGTCGCGGCTAATCCGCACATCAGTTGCAGACAAATTGCGTGAGAATCGGGAATCTCAAAAAAGTCGGTGTTGAGAATGCTACATCAACATCGATTGCACCCGTGCCATGTTTCTGTGCATCAGGAATTTTATGGCGACGACTTTGAACGTCGTGTACAGTTATTGCACTGAGCACAAGAGAAATTACGGGAGGATGACAGATTTTCTGCACGAGTTCTATTTAGCGACGAAGTGTCATTCACCAACAGCGGTAACGTAAACCGGCGTAATATGCACTATTGGGCAACGAAAAATCCACGATGGGTGCTACAAGTCGAACATCAGCGATCTTGGAGGGTTAATGTATGGTGCGTCATTATGGGAGGAAGGATAATTGGCCTCATTTTATCGATGGCAATCTAAATGGTGCAATGTATGCTGATTTCCTACGTAATGTTCTACCGATGTTACTACAGGATGTTTCACTGCATGACAGAATGGCGATATACTTCCAACATGATGGATGTCCGGCACATAGCTCGCATGCAGTTGAAGCGGTATTGAATAGCATATTTCATGACAGGTGGATTGGTCGTCGAAGCACCATACCATGGCCCGCACGTTCACCGGATATGACGTCCCCGGATTTCTTTCTGTGGGGAAAGTTGAAGGATATTTATCGCATTAATGTGGTATTTACAGGTAATCACGCTGTAACAGCACGCGTTCTCAGAAATGATAAGTTCACAGAGGTTCATGTATCACATTGGAACAACCGAAATAAAATTGTCAAACGTACCTACGTTCGGTATTTTAATTTAAAAAACCAACCTGTTACCAGCTGTTCGCCTAAGCCATATGTTTGTGACTATTACAGCGCCACCTAAATCGAAAAAAGTGGTGCAACTAAAACATTCATATTTCTTTAGGTACTACACGAATATGTAATAAAAAATGGGGCTTCCTATTTTAAAAAAACGCAGTTGATATCCGTTTGACCTATGGCAGCGCCATCTAGCGGGCCAACCACAGAGCCATCTGGACTCCTCCTTCAAGGTAGACGAGTTCCGTTCATTGTAGTTTTTTCGTTTGACGCTTGTTTCGTGAGATATTTGGCCCGGTCACGATCAATGGACCACCCTGTATATATAAGTACGGCAGTAACCACACACAATCACCGCTTGATAATGGCGATGAGCACTCGTCCGATAGCTTTTGAGTATTTACCTGATGTGGCTGGAAGCTCGTGAATATCGCAGTGAGACAATGAATTCGTACACCTCTAAACTAATTTATGTTTCAAGAATGAGCGATCCAGTCTGAAACATAGTGTGCCCTGTTTTAAACCTTTATCTGAAAGATGAGCGAATGTGATCATCGCATAACATTCCTTCTGCATTTGTCTACACCCTATAAAGGAACAGTCACGGAGTTCTACAGCATCCACTATGGATAAAATTTACCTTCTGCCTGATCTTGTCGAATGACAGTTTTTTCTCGTAAAGACGAGTTACTTTAGATATAATTCCGTCGTTGGTTACTGACTTAAAGTTCAAAAATTGTTCAAATGGCTCTGAGCACTATGGGACTTAACATCTGTGGTCATCAGTCCCCTAGAACCTAGAACTACTCAAACCTAACTAACCTAAGGACATCACACACATCCATGCCCGAAGCAGGATTCGAACCTGCGACCGTAGCGGTCACGCGGTTCCAGACTGAAGCTCCTAGAACCGCACGGCCACATCGGCCGGCTGACTTAAAGTAAACAAATTTATTTTTCAACTCGTGAAATGACACGAAACAGAAAAGTGGCTGAATTGAATTGCCTAATAATCTTTGTCCCACTTTGTTTTGCAATTTAAATTCTCATCATTTCGCACACTTGAACATCTTAAAGACTTTATATTACGTAATTACTTACGCCCATTGATTAATAGTACAATTTCAATTGCACATATCGATGTGCAAAGATGGAAAATGACCTTTCCTTATTTAGTGTTCGCTCATTCTCATAAATCCCCTCGGTACTGATTTGGGACGCAAATTTTCACAGTATCTTTCGGATGCACAGCTAAAACCTGACGACATCTGGCTGCTTGCTACTAGCATATATATATATATATATATATATATATATATATATATATATATATATATATATATATATATATATATTTGTGTGTGTGTGTGTGTGTGTGTGTGTGTGTGCATTCTAAGCTTTGATATTCATCGTTCCCTTTGATAAGGTTACCTGCCATTCGTGTTTCCCTAACCTATTTGATCATTAAAAACGCTATGAGTAAGATCTGAAGTAGCCGTAAATCTACAGGTGTCCGGTTGTAGTGCAGGAGTCAGCCACCGCTGCACAATATAGTTGTACCGTTGACGTTTCACACAGCATTCTGTAAATGTATGCAGTCATATGGACTTTTCGCTCATTTGGTCATATGTAAATAATATTTCACATTTTCCTTCTCTGAGTACAGAACCGTTAAAGTGTTATACTTGACCAGGTGCGCTCAAACACCAACCTGCAACAACACGATAGTGTACGGTGGTACAACAGTTTCTTTTGGAATCTCTTTCTCTTCATCCTGAAGAATCACTATACTGCTGTATGGAATACGATGATGTGTGTTGCAGGTACAAAAATCGGACGAAGTACAGCAAACAACTGTATATACAAACAGTAAAATATATACTCTCATAAAAATGAGTAAATCTATCAGTTACCTCTACATTCGAGTTTATAGCCACTTTTTGACCTGCGATGAAGTATATCCCGAGTTGTTGGCGTGCTAGTGTGTTCCATTTAATAGCAAGCATACTTACGTATAGCGATGAAGTAGTCATTAGGTGGTAGGAAGGAAGATACACAGCAACAATATCGGTTTAAATTCGAATATCTGAGATCATAAAACAGCATGAAGCATCACTAAAATCCTGTTTCGGATCCTCTCCCTGCATACGGCCATGCGCGAGCTGCCGGAGAAAAAGGTGGTCGTTAATCCACGTGGATACGACGAGAGACCGCGTCCTGCAGAAGGAGGGCAAATAAATAAAGGTAATAAACGTAAAGGCATTTATTCAGGGAAACATATGGGCCCACTTTGTACGTATCTAAAACGCCCCCTGGACAGAGCCAATAGCTGTTACCCAAGCTCCCAAGACAAATGACAGTTTTTTCCTCACCTTTACAGAGCTATTCAGGTAGTGCTGTAACGCCCTGACGTAAAGATTTTAACTTAAAAGATAAAATACGAGCAAATGGCCAAGTGTGTAAGATGGAAATAACATTTTATCACAGTTCTAACAGATATCCACAAATATTTTAAGTGAACATGTTTGATATTTGGTTGCGAAAACCAAAATAAGAAACGAATGCTGCAACAGGGTCTTCTAGATACTAGATATGGGAACATCATTAGGAAATGCTTACTGTGGCTTCTAGTTAATAAACTGTAGTACCCTGCTCTGCTGAGCAAATTGCTTTGCTAGATATTCATTAGGCTGTCAACTATTCTATATCTATGTATGTATACATTATTACTCTGCGATTCACCGTTAAGTGTCTGGCAGAGTGTTCATCGAGCCACCTTCAAGCTATTTCCCCACCGTTCCTCTCTCGAACAGCGCTCGAGAAAAACGAAAACTTCCCTCTCTTCGTGTGAGCTCTGATTTCTCTTATGTTATTATCTATTAAGCAGGTGGGCCCCAAAACCGGAGCGCAACATTGGAGATTGCAATTTCGTAAAAAGATCTTGCAGCAACAAAAACGGCTTTGTTGTAATGGTTGCCACTGCGATTTGCGTATCGTATCCATTACACTTTTTCCCCTATTTCGCAAGAATACAAAACGAGCTGCCCTTTTTTGAACTTTTCGGATGTCCTCCGTCAATCCTGTCTGGTTAGGCTCCAATACTGAGTAGCAGTTCTCCGAAGAGGACGGACAAGCGAAGTGTAAGTAATCTCCTTAATAGACCTGATACGTTTCCTAAATGTCCTGTGAATAAAACGCAGTCTTTGGTCAGCTTTCCCTACAGCGTTATCTATGCGATGTTTCCAGTTGAAGTTATTCGTAATTGTAATCCCTAAGTATTTTGCTGAATTCACTGTCTTTTGATTTGTGCGATTTGTCTTCGTGTAACAGAAATTCAGCGGGTTCCTTTTAGTACTCATGTGGATTACTTCGCACATTTCATTATGCCATTATTTCAGTTACCATTTTTCGTACGACTCAGATATCATTTCTAAATCATTTTGCAACTGGTTTTTGAAAACAATCTAAGAGGGCTGCTGAGGTGGTCTCATATATCGTCTATATGGATAAGGATCAGGAGGAGACCTTCTAGCATAACACTGCCGTGGAGAACTCCATATATCACTTCTGTTCTATTCGATAACTTTCAGTCAGTTAATACTAACTGTGACACTTCTGACAAGAAAATATTGATTTCAGTAGCACAAATGAGGCAATACTCCGTAGGCACGCTATTTGATTAGAAGTCCCTAATGAGATACGATGTTAAAAGCCCTCTGTAAATCTATAAATATGGAATCAGTTTGACATCTCCTGTCGATAGCACTGTTTATTTCGTGTGAATAAAGAGCCAGTTGTGTTTCACAAAAACGATGAAACTGTGCCGACTATTTGCCAACACATTGTTTCCTTCAAGGTAATTTATAATGTCCTAACACAATATATATTACAAAGTTCTGCTGCAAATCGACGTGTTAGTGACATGTGTCTGTAATCCAGTGGATTACTCCTATTTCCCTGCCTTTATTAAGTGATTTCAGCTGCTTCTGCTCACTAAGGATATCTACTAAGTCTCTTATGTTTGCAGCTGTTCTTGATTCGAATTCTGGAAAACAGCTTCCGTAACTGCACGTTTGTAGCACAATCATCGGTAACACTACGAAGGTATTGATTGTATTTTTCCTCTGGCTTATTTTACACACGACCAGAACCTCTTTGGATGTTCTGCCACATTTAGAGATAGAATTTCATTGTGGAAACTATTAAAAGCATCTCACGCTGAAGTCCGTGATAATTTTCGAGCTTCAGTAAAACATCGCCAATCTTAGAGATTTTACGTTTTTCTAATTTTGGTATGCTTTTTTCATTGCTTCTGCAACAGTGCTGTAATCCGTTTTGTGTACCTGAGGGGATCAGTATCACCTCTTATTAAGTAATTTGATATATGTCTCTCAATTGCCTTCGATATTATTTCATTTAATTTAAGCCGCATCTGATCTACACTTACATATTTCTTATGGAATGAGTGGAGAATGTCTCTTAGTGAGGTGTATAGCGAATTTATATCTCCTTTGATAAACAAATCTATTTTGAGTTTATTTTTTGTGGATTTGGATGTTACAGTATTCAGTCTTGCAACAACGGCCTTTGGTCACTAATCTCGGTATCCATCATGATGTTCTATTTTGCTCAGGATTATTTGTTGCTAAGAGGTCAGGCATGTTTCCGCAACAACTTACGCTTCGAGTGGGCTGCTGAACTAATTGTCCAGAATAATTATCAGAGAAGCGTTCGGTACGATTTCGGACCACGTTTTATGCCTACCACCGACCTTAAACATGTACTTTCGCACACGTTTCTTGGGTAGATTGGAGTCACCACCAACTATAATTGTGTTGGTGGGATGCTATTTGAAATGAGAGTCAAGTTTTCTTTGACCAGTTCAGCGTTTTAGCTCTATCGGCGGGTCGGTAAAAAGAACCAAGTTGTCAAGTAAAACCTCTAGCCATACTGTCATGGTGTACTAAATGGCTATTTTTAGGAAATGTAAGACAGGAAAAGTTCATCCGTACTTACGTTATTGGGATAAGTCCATCTGACTGTAACAAACATGCTATGCTGTGGCGTGAGAGACTAAAGAAACAGAATTAGTGATGTAGATCACTGTTTTTCATTTTCGTTTTTAGATTTATCTGCTACGTGTATTCGTCTGAGGACTATTCCATTAAAAACCAAATTCTGCAGCATTTGCATGACTAGCGATGAAAGTGCCAATCATAGGTACATGATAAAAATTTTGTGTAATGATATGGAGATTGTATTCGTTCATTTTGTCAATAAATATCAAATGTGGGCGAAATGGATGGGGTTGGAGGAATACGAGCAACAGAGGATGCAGAAGCTGAGAAATTCTTAAGTCTTCCAAAAACAAAGACACATTTCACTAGATTTCCACCTCTGGCTATAGGTTATGTGAACGGAAAGCTGTATTTTGGGTCAAATTCCCCGTTAATCCTTCGCATCCCCTACGATTTTGAAGATGATTTGAGTCAGGTCTCAGGAATGCAATATCAGGTAGAAAAGGAAAGGGTATGTTCTGATATGTTTGGGGATTTCTGCAGTAATACTGACAGTTTACTGAATACTAAAATTTGATTAGGAGCGATGCGTATGCCCACGATCTTTGACGTTGTTGCACCTGATGATGCGGCTTTAGGCCGTGAAACCGGTTGCGTTTCAATAAACAACAAGTTTACTAGCTGTTAGCGAAATCCATCCTGACATCATCTATTTCTCTTTTAATGCACTGTTTCTCACAGACCATCACTACCTCCTCTCTCTGCGTCGCCATTGCTATTCTCTTCGTCCATCTCGCTCTTTCACTGCCACTTTCTCTTTCCCGCCATCAGTGCGTCCCCTCTCTGTCTTTCTCACAGACACTGTCTCCTCTCTCTTCCACTCTCTGCTACTCTGTCTCAGCGTAAAGAAGTGTCAATATGTTCGCATGCCAAAATGTTTAATGAGGAAGCTAGAATGCGAATTGTAGTAGCTGATTCTCACTTTTCTGTCAGTCTATTCTAGAGGCGCATATTCTCTCTCTCTCTCTTTTTTCCTTTCTCCAACAGGACTATTTTTCTTCTTGTTATAGCAGGGTGTGCTGTTTACATAAAACGAGTTCTGTATGTCAGTAATCTTTCGACAGTTGATTATTTTATGTACTTCAACACAGATTATCTTCAAATAAGTAAGCATAATTTAAGCTGTACATAAAATCGTCTCCCATCCAATGCAAGTTCATTTTATACCACTTTACATAAAAATGAACATTTTTGGGCTACACCTACAGTGTAACAAAAAATGCGGTGTTTGATCTCCAAGTACAAAGAATTTCATATGAAAAAATAATTTTCTGTAAGATGCTTAAGCCACCAGATGGCACCATCGAAGAATTTCCGAGTCAAGGACCCACTGTAGAGATACAGCGTGTCATTAAGTTTTATTGGAGAAAAACTGGCGACTAAAAACATATTTGGCGATCTCAGAACCTGTGTCATGACCCCTGGATCCCTTACGTTAGTTAAAACTATATTTACGTCCCACACTGAATATTTTGTGAATATCTTACGTGCATAAGTATGGTAATTTTGAACCTCTGGATCTCGATAACAGGCAATGATATCGAAAGAAATTTCAAGGTTTTCCAAGAACATCATCCTAAGAACACAGGGTAAAAATTGCGACGACTTGCTGTTGATAGAATCTATAGAAGTGGCCATCCCCCCCCCCCCCCCCCCCCCCCCAAATTGGTTCTTTTGGTACCCAAAGTCATGATTTTCTGATGTATCTTGCTAGCGGATAAAGATTTTCGAAAACGAGAAAATGAAGTTCATAAATAAATGTCTAAATAAAGTACAGTTAAAGCTGAGCTGATTGATATGGTTAGTTATTTTTTCACGGTGCAAAAACGCTAAAAACCGATTTTTGCTGTTTTCTGCAAAAATACGGTAACTTTGAACTTCTGGATCTCGCTAAAGAATAATGATATCAAACAAAATTCCAAGTTCTCTGAGATCGTGATCTTAAAAATATATGATAAAGATTCGGACGATTTGTAATGAATAGAAATTATACAAGTGGCCCTCCTTGTAATTGGTACTTCTGGTACCCCAAAAATCGTTGTTTTTCGAGATTTTCTCATGAACCGCCCGTGAAAAAATGGTGCGGTTAGAAGCCATGTAAGGCCCACCCTAGCCCACACCCAAGGAAAAGAACCAACCGATTTGCTCATTTTGCCTGGGCTGAATGAAGTGTTTAATGTTTAACCCTGTACCGTAGGATAGGGTATACCAATGGTCGCTACACCAAGGGCTATCTAAAACATTTGGCTCCTTATCGCTGTGATCAATAGAACCAGATATGTGTTGTCCTGAAAAAATCTCATTTTTGCGCGCGGCGTTTTGCAACATATTGGTTCAGTGCGCTGTCGTAGTATGTTTTAAGAATAGTGGAAAAACGAAACCGACCAAGAGCATTATGTATACGCAGGAGAGGAATGCTCTTAATAACAAGAGAAACTGATAAGGAAAATGAAGCAGTTGTTAAGGGTATTGTAAAATACCGGAAGAAGATGGAACAACTGTTAGGCGGTCTCACACAGAATATAGAGTCTAAAAATGAAGGGTGCCAAATGAGACCTATAGTGCATGGATGTAAATTAGTCATTTATGAGTTATCGGGGAAACTGAGCGATGTAGATGGAAAAACAAATTATTCTGTGAAATACTCTGAATTTTTTTAGAAATATTGCGCATGGTGAAGATATTCGTGAGGTCCATTCTTGAAAGCTTCGATGTGATCCCATTAGCAGATACTATGGGCAAAATGTGTGTGTGTGTGTGTGTGTGTGTGTGTGTGTGTGTGTGTGTGTGTGTCGTGATCTAATTATGCCTACGCCCTAGCTATTTTAGGAGTAAAAGAGAATTTTATGAACAATATAAAGGTGTTGTGAAGATATCACTTTTGTCGCCAGTAGTAGCCGATATTTTTATGTTGCATTTTGAACGAGTGTTGGGGAGCGTGGTAGTGCAGTTTTCTTGTTGGCAAAAGACACGTTAGTTATATGACCACTCAGTAAAGAATAGCTACACAGATTATACAGTTTTCTGCTTGATATTCGTCCAAAAATCAACTTCACATTGGTTATAGAGAATGAGGTGGATCCATCGTTGTTAGATCTGCTTGCCTATAGAATATTTGACAATACTCTATGGCACAGTTTGTAGAAAGCTTACAAACACAAATGGATATTTAGATTCTATTTTGTACCACCAACCAGCCCAGAAGACAGCAGTGCTCAACACTCCATCTTCGTATGCCTTCTACTTCATGGACAGTAACCGTTTGGAATCAGAGCCGAATTTCTTAAACGACACACCGAAGATCAACGACTATGATGGGTTGTTCATTGATAGAGATTTCAAATGCAGTATTTAATCACGCTAATTATAAGAGCGAGGAACCACCTTGTCACTTTCCAAAGATATCGTTTGTTGCTACAATTACTGGCCGCAAAATTCTTGGGAAAAGCTGGCAAGACCCTTTTTTCAGTCAGTGCAATATCAAAGAGGTTTTCTGATGCAAACCACACACTGTGCGAGACTATAACATGACTCTGACATGACGTGCGGCTATTTTAAAGATCACACAGGCAAAATTGCGAGGACAGTGAAAGAAGAGATTGAAGAGTGTAAACACTGCAAGCGCTTAAAACAAAGTGTGAAATCTGTTGTAGGGAAACACCAGAGCAGCTGCCACCATGATGTAGATTTCAAGAAAGTACGTATGCTAGCCAAAGAAGATAATATTTACAGAAGGAAAGTTCAAGAAGCAGTACAAATATCCAAGAACAAAAGCAATTTCAATAGAGATGACGGTTATAGGTTTCCAGCATTGTAACTTCCCGCCATCAAAGAAGAAAATACGTAGCTACTGTGGTGAATACAGATATGACATAACTGACACATGTCACTAAGCGATATTGTTTCATTTTTCTGCCACTATTTCTTGGTTATTTTATTGAAAGTACTGCGCACGTTTACTTGGGAGGAAAGTTTTGCGCTTTTTCTCCCTGAGAAGGTTCACTCCCGATGGGGTCTCTAGTTCTCGTTCATTGGTAGAAGAAAGTCAGCAGTCTCATTAGGAGGGAAAAGTATCCACGGGAGCTTGGGGCCACGGACCGCTCTGTGCTTTTGTTGGCTAGAGCCGGCGCCTATCCTTGCTGAGGCGGAAACCATCGTGCCACCACCGACGCCAGAGAATAATTGAGAATGACTTTTTACCACTTCCATATGGACAGCAAAAGATGGGACACTATGGCACCGCACAAACAAAGTGAGTAAGTCAGTTGCTTTCGCCCCGTATTTATGATGGAGAGTCCAACTAAAACAGTCACCCACTCCACCATGGGTGGCATGAATAGCGTGACCGATCAGTGGGACACTGAGGGCTCCAGGTCAGTACTTACCTCTTGTTTGCTTTTTGTACACCAAGAGTGGGAATTTCTTTTTGCTGTGTTCACTATTTTTTTCGATAAATAAGGGATATTCTGCTTCTTCACATTGGCAACAGCACAGAGTCATCCCGATCGCTGTCTGGTGCTTTTTGGAGAGGCCTGGCAGATTTTTGGCAAAATGTCTGGCAACTGCATTATCGCAAGCCGTATTCTGAGCAGCACGCAACTTACTTGCTCTCTCACACAATTTGTGTTGTCATTTTATTATAACTTTTGGTCTATTTTGTGTCATTAACGCTGAATTCGGAAGCGTCCCCGATGAAGTAATCTTGACTGCGTTTTCTTCGTACAGTCTTCCATGTAATTTGGAACACGTAGTGTTAGCGTCATTTTGCGTCATTTCTTTTGAGATTTTAGAGAACTTCAGTGTCTTTCAATTTTATGTGAATTGTGTGCATCATAAGGAGCAAATAAAAATCTTTTATACTCATATTTGACTTATATTTCAAGATCCATTAATTGTCCTACAACTTTTTCACGATTAGGCGACCGACAATTAACTAGCATAACCAACTGTATACCTAAGTTGTAGTTCACAACGTGACTGTGTTTTCGTTGCGTATAGTGATCGAGCACAACCAACTACTGTTCGAAGTACAGAGAGACACCACAGACTTTCAAAAAAACCGCCAAAAAGCGGCCTCTGCAGAACACCACCTCCCTTTCTCTGCCTGATAACGCTATCAATCCAATGACGATGGTTAGTCAACAGTAGCCGGATTAATTTCATCAAAGAACCTTGTTTCTTCAGAACAAGTGTGAGGAAACTCCCTGGTGCAAAGGAATGTAACGTTGGATTTGGAAAGTGTTCAGCTAAGCGGTGACAGCAGAAGATTGTGAAGAAGATCTCAGCAGAAGGGACGAAATTTGAAAAGGAACGTGATGCGGCATAACAACCTAGACGATTTTATCTTCATTACTTTTGAATACATTATGGGAGCGACAGTGACCAATATGTTACAAATATTTACTATCAAAAACAGTCTTCATCACAATTTACTTATTATGGTAATAAATAAATTGTGATCAAGACTGTTTTTGATAGTAAAGATTTTCTCTTCATTAGTGCAGTATTTACTGCCCTAGAGAATTTAAAACGTTCTCACTCCTTCCCATACTGATTCTTCCGGACGATTCTTTTACATTTCGGTCCACTCTTCAGTGTTACCAAATTGTGATCCGAGTCTATATTTGCTCCTGGGTATGCCTTACAATCCAATATCTACTTTTTTGGTTGTATCTGAAAATAATGTAATTCAGATGTATAGGCAATTTATATTTAGGAGAGGCACTGGGGACACAAGTAACTAAGAAACCCATTAAGCAAAGACCGCATGTGAAAATCATGTCGCCTGCCCGGCCGCACCCAACCTATAAGAGCGTAGGAAGGGCTGATATGATTAAACAACCGAATGTTGCACGTATGTCTTCGCAAGCGTTAATAGCTGGCTCGAGTCGTATCGCATCGGATTTTCAGTATTTTTGCCTGTTCAGCTACATCACAGTAGTAAGGATTTAGGAAGACTAAAAACTGGACTAAGTTTCATAATAATAAAAAGCATGATGATTCAGCAAGACTGAAACATGTTTAGAAACCAAAATATTAAAAATGTTTGTGTAAGAATAAGGTGGCTGCTCTGTTCAGTACTAAATCTTGGACCACGATAAGAGCTACAAACGAACCCAAAACGGTTGAACCAAACTATAATTCCCTGGACTGACTCAGGGATATCTCCTTCGCTAACGAGGTAACGATTGGCATGGTTTTTCGCTGCTCTTGATTTTCTTATTTGCTTCCAAACCAATACAACCATATTATTTGGCGAGCTTCCCCATCACAACTTTTCTGAATCTATTATCTTCGTAGCCACAACTTTCAGAGTCCAACAACTCGTGTACACTGAGCAGCATCGACGGTAAATCGTGTTCCTGAGGCACACCTGGGACTAGGTGCCCGATGATGATGGAGTATCGGTCAACAGGAACTCGATCGGATATCCCTAAAGCAAGTGCCATATTGAATAAACGGCATCATGGCAGAGCATGTGATAGTCGAGAACAGTTTCTGTCTTACCACTACAGCTTATTTGATGATGGACCTGTTTCTTTTTCATTGCCTAAATACACGTCAGTATCATGCTGCTACAGAAAGAAGAAACTCCTAATCTGCGTTGTGAATATAGTGCTTTAGAATCTTCTAGTTGACTTCTTGGGTTATCACACCATCAGGAATAATATCATCCAGTAAAACAGTCAAAAAAATTCCGCTAGCTCTCTCTTTCATCTCACTGTTCTAATCATTGTGGGTAACGCTTAAAGGACAGGTACCACTTTCTGAAAACACGGATAAACAGATAAGTTATTGAAAGAAAATAGTGCAAAAATTAATTTTGATATTTCGCAGTAGAAGGGAGGAAGCTGGCCGATTAAAGGGAGAGCACAAAGACGTCATTCATCATCCCCATAGTTCACCCGGCCGCTGGAAGAAATGACAACCGGGAACAGCGACGCGCGACGGACGGCTATAGAAGGACAGAAGAACTGAAACTTCCAGCATTAGCATATGATAATGCAATTCTGGCCTGCAGGGACGAAACTACAGCGGCTAAGGCGAGAGTTGAGTTGAATACTGAACGTGAACCTCGGTGTGAATATGAATGACACGGAAGCTGGCATGATGAGAAATACTAAGTTCAGCAGCATGCACCAATGGAGAATTATGTGGAAAGAAACAAAAATTTTTTGCACAATTGGCAGTAAAATTACAGCGAAGATTATTATCCTGACTTTGCAAAGTTGTTAATTAATATCACCTCAGACTGAAAGTTTCCTTCAGTAACATAATCCTTTTTTGTTGAACGACAAGACCCATCCGTAGCGAGGGGTTGGGGAAGGAAAATTCCTGCTTCGACAAACCGATAGCGCTTTCAAAATACACTGCCAAAAAAGACCCCGACACAAAAAAATAAGTAATGTAGGTAACATCTTTAAGTGATTAAAACTGCAAGACCACAGGTTAATGTGAGCGCGAGATAGATCATTGTAAATGTCAAATGCTACATTAACAACAAGTGTAACTGCCAGAATGTTGAATGCAAGCATGCAAACTATGACGGTACAAACCCCCGTTACTAGATTAATATTTGTAGTATGCAAGGATTGCTTTGCGGAGAGTGAGCGCCCTATATGGTGCGCGATTCGCGGAAGCGCGTGGTGCGGTCGCGCGAGATTTGCAACGGACGGTGGGATGGTCTCCGCTGCCGGGCGGCCACATGGCCCACAGCTTGGGGCATTGTTTGGTTTTTCGCTCATTACGCGAAAACTGTGTAACTTACGGTGAAGGGCGAGGTGGCAGTGGCTTGTGGCCAGCAATATGCACCTTCTGAAAGATCGATCTTTATGTCAAGTTACGAGACGCAAAAGTTATAGTAACTTCAAAATCGGATAATATCACGAATACTGAAAGATTAATAAAAATACTAAATAACAACTTACAGGGATGAGCGAGCACTCATTAAAAAAGTTTCGTCATAGCAGATCGAGTGCCGTAGTCATATGTTAAGATTCATAAATAATTAAGCCCGTAAAGAGCAATAAACAAAGTTTGAGCGAAAATTGTTTATAAAATTCAATAGAAAATTAATGACGTAAAGAACGGCACTATATAATATTTTGGGTGGCATCACACGTATTTTAAACTAGTTACGTTATACTATACACTTAACCTGCAATAGTTTTCTTTGTTTGAAATTACTGTTAACATTTATCGCCCATAATTAATTAATTATTACAGATATTAATATTTTGAGCAGCGCAATGTGTAGATCGCTATAGATTACGTCTAAAAACGGTGCTATATGCAGTTCTATGTTAAAACTTTGCAGCACAGATGGAAGCAAACAAATTCGCGCTAAGTGGCGAAATTTTGCACAAACTAAAACTTGATTTACAGGTGATAGAGTAATCCCAGAAATTAATGTAACATAGTACATAAGATGTACTTTTTAGCGCGGTTCCGATGGTGCACTTATTTCTGTTGAGGGATGTATGTATCAAAATTTGTAAGCTTAACTGGTGAGATTGGTACTTGCATAACAATGGGGGCTAAACATCCGAGCCTATATAAGCCAGCGGTCATCTTGACCAGGGGTCAGTCGTTGGTCAGTCGTTTTGGAGGGTGGGTGGCGAGCGAGTCCCAGTTGAGGGTGGCCCATGTGGTCGTTTGAGAATTTTTTCTCGCGCCGATTTATTTCGACAAAGAGTATTGTTTAATAGTGCAAGTATACAAGCATATATTTGGTGAACTGGAAGTGCTAAGATTATTTGTGTGAGTACGATTTACGAGGTATCCAGCGGCGTAACTGAACATGTGGCTATCTGTGATTTCGCGCCAAAACTGTTAGAACGAAAAAATACAGTGGGATTTGTGGGTCTGTTCGAATTGATTGAATAACTTTCGATTATAGCAGCCTACATTACTGCTATTGGGGGCTCGGAGTCAAATTATTATCAAAGTAAAACTGTAAACCGTCTCACCAGCCATAATTTCATTGTGTGGAATAAAAGGACAATGCCAATAAATAGCGATTGAACTGTGTCGTGAAAAACTGATTTTAATATAATAATCGCCTAATTCTTGTTCCCTAGCATAAACTGTACTCATCTCTGAGTGAATAATTAATTCAATAACTATACCTAATGCGCGGGTGTGGGACAGTGTACTAATGCACCAAGTGTGGAAATCATTCCCTGAGACTTATGTGAGAGCCAAAATTTGCATTAACATTTTTTAACTAACATTTGTATATGCACTTTCGAGAGAAATCTGCAACGACACCTCTTTTATTTACCGCCCCGTCGCAAAAGGTGTGTACATTTTGTTGCACAGGAATCGAATGTCAGTTTATGGGCTGGAGTTAAATGCCTGTTGCACTTTGTCGGTCAATACAGGGACAGTTAATACTGTTTGTGGATGACGCTGGAGCTGTCGTCCAGTGATAGTCCGTATGTGTTCTATTGGAGACAGATCTGGTCATCGAACAGCCCAAAGCAACGTAACGACACCCTAAAGCGCATCTTGGGTTACAATAGCGGTATGTGGGCAAGCGTCATCATGCTGGAAAACACCACCAGGAATGCTGTTCTTGAATGGCAGCACAATAGGTCAAATCACCAGACTAACGCACGATTTTGCAGTCAATGGAACGAGGGCGCTCTTGCTGTCATACGAAATCGCATCACAGACGATGTATGTCTAGTGCGTGCAGCTGGTCTCCCTCTAACCAACACACGCCCATCACTGGCACCGCGGCAGAGTCGAAAATGGCTTGTAGTTTGGGGTCAGAGGAATGCACACTACAAGTCGTCCTTAAAGTAATCGACTCATGACAGTTGGTTGTGTCACTATGGTGCCACCTGCTGTTCCATTTGCTGTTGTAAATAATGGTCTTCCCTCTCGGTAGTGGCCGTCCGATGCTCGTTCTTCTTGTGACCGTACATTTTCGTGACCACTGCTGCCAGCAGCCACGTACAGTGTCTATATTTCTGCAAATTCTCTCTTCAATATCGCAGACGTAACATCCATCTTCTCGTAGTGAGGAGGTACTCAGCAGGGTTGCGGCACAAGTCGACTAAAAGAAGGGCTCGTTTAATAGAATACAGTCTGAGATATCAAGGGATCGTCAGTTTAGTACTGGATGGAAGTGTGAATACAAATTGTAGAGGAAGACTAAGAGATAAATACAGCAAGAGAGTTCAGAAGAATGTAGGTTGCAGTGGTTATTCAGAGATGACGAAGCTTCCATAGGATAGAGTGCAATGAAGAGCTGCACGAAAGTGGTCTTCGGACAGAAGACCAAAGCAACAACAAACTTTTCTCCTTTAGTCATTTTTCGGGAAGTGTCTGCGAGAAAAAGTTTCGAGACGGTTTGAAATTATGTCTAAAGTTTCCTGGAAGTTGCTCAATCCTATCGTCCTCAAACAATGAGCGAATAAAGTGGGAGAGGTTGACTTGAATACTTTACTTACAGTGTAAAAATTTAATCTAAGATCACACTTCTTAATGAGTATGTTTACGAGGACCAGTTTTCCGTACGGCAAAACTATTGCTACAATGTTTACACCAGCGCCATGCAAAAAACGCGGGGTAGCCAACCCAATTCTGGCGCGCCGGCTGCTGTCGGACACGAAAGTCAACAGAATCAATCGCTTCCAATGGCAAATGTATACACAACGACAGAACCAACATGCTCAACGCAGTACAAACAGCAATTACAACACTTCTTCTTCTACTGGCGAGACTCCAAATGACCCCTTCGGAGGTTCAAGTCCTCCCTCGGGCATGGGTGTTGTGTCGTCCTTAGCGTAAGTTAGTCTAAGTTAGTTTAAGTAGTGTGTAAGACTAGGGACCGATGACCTAAGCAGTTTGGTCCCTTAGAAATTCACACACACGGGCAATTCAAATAAGAGACAGCGCAACAGCAACAACAACCACTACTACAACGGTAATAGTAATTATCAGAATGTTAACAAAAATTTTAAGAGAAACAAAAATAACTATCAATCCCCACCAAATCAGCAACAGATCTAGAATAAAAACGACTGCGCTGCTCAGTATCAAAACACTGCGACACCACCGCAGCAAAACAATAGTACAGGCCAGTGTCAATTGCCGCCGCCGCAAATGCAAACCCTAAACTGGAATGCATCCACGAACCCGCAGGTGAGTCAGAACATGAAAACGCAACGACCCCCACAGTTCAGTTACTGGAATAGCAATACCCAAATGTTAATGTTATCGAAGTAACTAGTGATACTCCACCTCCGTCCGTGCCTACACCCACAAAAAATGTGACGACGTCAAACTGAAAACAGTTACTACTGTGCCCCAGGTCCTGGCTGTGGAAGATTTGGAGAGCGACTTCAATTTAAATTAATTATTACACACACACACTTTGCAATGGCGCAATGATCATGTACCTGACAGTTGTATACAGCAACCATTATTATCCATAAGGTATAATCATGACGAAAACTAGCCTGATGAACTGTTACAAGAGAATATACAATTTCGATCATCGACCAATGAAATTATTTTGGCCTCATCTACTAGTGTTGTGGATGGTATTCCCACTACTATTATTCTGGACACGGGAGTGGCTGTTAGTGTCCTGTCCTATGATTTTTACAAGAAAATGTATGACTTTGAAACTGTACCAGAGTATCCTGGCCAGAACTGTAAAATTTTAACTACCGTAGGCAATAAGTTTAAATGGTTCAAATGGCTCTGAGCACTATGGGACTTACCATCTGAGATCATCAGTCCCCTAGAACTTAGAACTACTTAAACCTAACTAACGTAAAAACATCACACAGATCTATGCCCGAGGCAGGATTCGAACCTGCGACCGTAGCGGTCGGGCAGTTCCAGACTGAAGCACCTAGAACAGCTCGGCCACGCCGGCCGGCGAAGGCAATAAGTCTTCTAGGGTTAAAAACAGGTATTTGTGACAGTCAAGGTAGGTAATGGAATCGTACAATGGCCATTCCTCGTCGTCCAAAACCTGGTCACTAAATGTATTTTAGGTTTAGATATACTGTGCGAGAAGGACGACACAATTTTGACTTCTCCCAACGTAAATGTATACTTAGAGATAAGGGCAGTGAAATTTCAATTGACCCCGATACTAGGACTCTGAAGCGCGATAAATATTGTACAGGGTACAAGATTCGGTTAATACAGGACACTGATGATGTTGACACACAGACACATGCACCTGATGCCGAGTTTGAGGACTTGAAAACTTTAATTAGTAATCAGTTATCAGAAACCACAGCTGTCACACTTGATGAATGTAATGAACTTTATGATGTTTTGTAGTAGTATACACTAGTATTTAGCAAACGACCAGGTGTGATCAACACATATGTATAAAATAGAAGTTACGCCTCACCAGATTTTCTTCCACAAAACCTATAATGTGCCACTATCACAAAGACCTGCTGCGTGGCACGAGTTGAAACAAATATTTGAGTTGAAAATCATCCAACCTTCCTGCAGCCCTTTACTTGTTGTGACGAAACCCAGCGGGAATATCAGAGTTGTTTTCGACGCGCATGCAATTAATGAGACCATTTTACCTGTTCGCACGAAACCTGAGAATTTGGAGGAGCAACTCCAGAAATTTTTTGATTCTAAGTATTTTTCAACGACAGATCTGACCAATTCGTTCTGGCAAGTCTAAGTCACGCCAGATTCTAGAAAGTACAGTGCATTTATATTCGGGGGGCGTACCTATCAATTTTTTGTCCTTCCCTTCGGTCTGAACATCAGTTCAGGGGTGTTTAACACCGCATTGATACTGTGCTTGGTGATGAATTGGTTGGATCAGTTACTCACTACATTGATGACCTGCTCATAGCTAGTAAGACTTGGTCTGTACACATTGATACTTTGCAAAACATTCTGCATAAATTTTCAGAAGATAGAGTGACAGCTAATCTCAAAACGTCGAAATTTGCTTGCAGTGAAATTAAGTATCTTGGACATATTATTAATGCTCAAGGTGTACTACATGACCCAGGTAAGTAGTGCACAGACTAGAAAGCACTTGAAATCTTTCCTTGGACTTTGTTCTTTCTTTCGACGATTTTGTCACACCAACTTTAAAACAGCAAACATCTATGGATTCTACTCGAAAAGACTCAGATAAGGATATGGTCTGACGAGTGTCAGAAAGACTTTGATAGTATTAAGCTTGCTTTGGTTAACGCAAACATTTTGGATCACCCTAATTTTAACTTAGATTTTTGTATGACATATGAAGCCCCATCCTATGACTTAGGCTGTTTCTTTTTTTTTTCTTTTTTTTTTCAAGTTGTTAAGAATGGAGAACACACTTAGTAAATGTGAACGCTCTTACTCTATCACAGAACTTGAAACTCTCTCTATAGTATGGGCCTTTAAGAAATTCAATTATTATTTGTATGGTAAGCACACTAAAATTTATGTTGAACACCAACCTCTCACATTTCTGTTAACTTGTAAGCTTGTACATCCGAGATTATCACGCTGGGCTTTATCTCTGCAAAACTATTCCTTTGAAATTGTATATACTAAGTTTAAAGAAAACAACATTGCCAATTCTTTGTCTCGTCTGCCTTAAGGCTTGAATGAGAGTAACTCTGACCTGGAGAATGTGAATGATTACCGAATACTTCTTATGCAGTATAAGTTATATCACTATTGTAACATCGACGTGATAAATTTTTGGCTACAGTGCCACGAGAGGAAATTATGCCTCTAACAGTTATAAACATTACTATTCGACGTATGAAAAAACAGTGAAAACTTATAAATATTAATTATTTATATAATACTCTATTATATAATTGGACATATCGATGTGTATCATACAAAGACAATGATAATTGTAAATTCCTTTTATGATCTGCGTTTGTCTTCTTTTGTTTTTACCTTTTGTTGGATGGCTTTTGTAGGTTCAGCACGCAAGACGCATATCAAACTGAGGTCTGTTAAGAAATTGTAGTTATTTGTTAATTATTACTTGAAAATAGAGTTCATTATTATTATAAACATGAATGAATAATTATTTGTAACTGTAATTCCTCTCTCAGTAAGCATTATCTGTGTTAATTATTTCTTTCCACTGCAAGGAGTGCAGCCATTGATGATAGCGATTTGTATCGCGTTTTTGTCTGTGTTTCCCTTAGAAACAAATCAAATGAGGTCTAAATAGTGCACAATATGAAAATATAGTTTATAGAATTTAATAATCATTTCAAATACTTACTTATTTGGTCTAACAATAGAAAGTCCCTATCAATTGTCTGCTGCCGTCTTAACAATTATCTCAGCGGCAAATTCAAATTACGCAACTCTGCAGACATAAATGCCGAACGTAATACAAATGTGTAAAAATAAATGTGCACCGGTGGTTCCGAACTCATTTTAATGAAAATAATTCGAATCAGATTGGTTCTTAAAAAACAGTGCTCATAGCACGAATGTTATAACAAACTTTTCTAGCTAATGTATGGAGCCGAAATTAATTACGCACGAGTTGCGAAGAATATTGTTTCAGGTAACAAACGTCAGTGTTGTGCGCGGCTGATATTCGGTGGTTTTAATGATCGTTTTGCTGAAGATAACAGTTTCCATCATAATCCATAGTTGTATAGAATCCGTTGTATGAACTGTGATTTAGTGACACTTACACAACTTACAGACAACACTTTAACACGACGTTAACTTGGAGTTCTTTAGCAACTTGATCAAATCTTTAGCCGGGAGAAAAATTATTTAGTAATTACTCAATGTAATAAAATAAGATTATCATTTCCATTTACAAATTAGTTAAATACCAAACCACTGAATAACACAGCGGACGCCACACTATTATTATATCAACTTCTGTAGAAATATGTCAACGTTGCGGAAATCTGATCCTCACTGGAATAAGGTAAGAGTTTTACTCACAAATCAACCTGACCATCCTCTGTCCAGCCGATGTTTGATACATAATGATGTGTTATTCTATCGCTGTCATCCTGAAGCCACTACTTAGTGTGTTTCTATTCCCAAGGATTCTGAACGCAACCTAATTTGGCACACACATTTTGTTTGGGGTCATTATGGTACCAAGAAGTGCCTAGCAAAGCTTGGTACCTACTGTTACTTTAGCAATACGAGACGCAAGATACACAGTATGCTCAAAACATGTGGGATTTTTCAAAAATCTAAACGCTGAACTTGTCTACGAGGACTGATTTGCATTCTATTCTACCCAGGAAACCTCTAGAAATTCTAAGTTCTGACGTAAGTGATCCACATCCTACAAGCAGTGGTGGTGTCAAATATATTCTTGCATTTTACGATTTATTCTCCAACCATGTTAATAAGTATACTAAAAGATCTGCTACTGCCGCTGTCATCATTCGTCATTTCTCATGTGACTGCTTTCCTTACGTGGGAAAAGCAAAAGCTATTTTATCCGACAATGTTGCATACTAAACTTGGTACTAGTGGCGTAAATTTCTCAAAAGACGATAGTATTAAGAGTATTTTTATCTCAAAGTATAGTCTCCAGCACAATCCCACTGAACGTATGTTCCGTGAGATTAACAGGATTTATGAGAACCTACAATTCTACCAAACACACCAATTGGGTAACATATTTGTCTTTATTTGGAGAGGTGCACAACAACCTCAATGTTTGTGAAACTCCGTACAATCCTAATGAGATCATCTTCGATCGCAAAGAAGACAAGGATTGGACAACGCCGTTACGAAAACTTTCTTTTTAGCAAACAACACACGACGAAAAGTTAAGGGAAACCTATGCGATGCTCACTGCGTAAGCCAAAATTAGGAACCAAACCTATGCGCGCACTGTCAAGAGGAAGCAGAAGGTTTATAGCTGGTATGTCAGTGTTTTTGCGTACTCACCATAAGTCGTCTGCTCTTCAGCGGCGCAACGATAAGTGGCGTCTGCTGTACGTCGGCCCTAATGTTATTGTCAGCATTCCACATCCTGGTGCATATCTGCTGCAGCATCCTAAAACAAACAGAATTATTGGACTATATGCTCACCGTGATCTTAGAGTATACCACGCTCAACAGTAAACACATCTATGTATCATACTTAAGTTACACACAACTATCAAATACACGTACCTCACAGTACTTCTACAGAGAAACTACGTAGTATAAGAATTCTACTTCAGCTGTTCTTGACAGCAGCAGAAGGAGAAAGAAGAGATGCGTCTTTGCCGAATACTTACAGCAGCCACTTAAAATTTTAAAGCAAATTTTATATTAACTTTTAAACAGGTGTGAAGAACATGTATTTTCAGCCTATTGCACCGTCAGTCTTCGACTACTAACGACTTATTGACGTGAATACTTATTTATTCGACATCCTTATACTTTCATCTTGAAACTGATTGGATACGCATCTCACCATTGAAAACACACACTTACTAGTAGCTAAGGCCATGCTTACACTGCACAGTTACACTCGTGTCACGCGTATTTTTTGTGTTTGATGTTAGTTCATTGCTTTTGTTAGTTCTGCGGTTGGTCCTATTGCTGGTATGGGATGTTGTGTCTAGTCCTCCTCTTTTTGTAAATACTGTAAATATTGTAAACTTATGTAAAGCTATATGAAAAATATTTTTATGTGACCAAACGTACTTGGGTGAAGAGAAATGTGTTTCTACGTTTACGCAAAGCCAATATGTAATATCCTTCTATGTATTTGTACCTATGTAAAAACCTAAATGTAACATGTTTCTATGTTTTTACCTGTATTTAAGTAAAGCTAAATAATATATGCTCACTTGTATATGTCATCTGTACTTGTTACATGTGCCCGTATGGGAAAAGTTATGAGACTTGCATAACCTGAAACTATTTATGGACGTTTACTACACGTCGCTGAACTTGAAACTACGAGGAAACTAGTGTGCAAAACCGCATAATTAAAAAAGACTATTCGTGATATATTGCTGTGTATACAGACGTGATGAACTATCTGAACCGTACACGGCTCGCGTTTATCCCATTTATTGTTTGTCATCTATTACGGTACTGCTGCCGGCCGGTGTGGCCGTGCGGTTCTAGGCGCTACAGTCTGGAACCGAGCGACCGCTACGGTCGCAGGTTCGAATCCTGCCTCGGGCATGGATGTGTGTGATGTCCTTAGGTTAGTTAGGTTTAATTAGTTCTAAGTTCTAGGCAACTGATGATCTCAGAAGTTGAACCATTTTACGGTACTGCTGCCACGTTTTTTTATTCCATTTACTGGCGTCACTAACTACCTGCCTTACTTGCCTGTGATCGGCAGCAGCAGCGCGTATCGATGAGTGCACTGTAGCAGTCCGCAGCTCGTGGTCGTGCGGTAGCGTTCTCGCTTCCCACGCCCGGGTTCCCGGGTTCGATTCCCGGCGGGGTCAGGGATTTCCTCTGCCTCGTGATGACTGGGTGTTGTGTGATGCCCTTAGGTTAGTTAGGTTTAAGTAGTTCTAAGTTCTAGGGGACTGATGACCATAGATGTTAAGTCCCATAGTGCTCAGAGCCATTTGAACCATTTTTTGCACTGTAGCACCATCTCTGGAGCGACCGATAGTATTTCCGGGTCGTCGTGTGTGTGGCAGTCAGTTGGAGATGGACCAGCAGTACAGTCGGGACGCAGCAGCAGTGAAGTCGGGGACGGAGCGCCGGTGATGGCCGACAGCCAGTGCTCGCCGACCGCTGGCGACACACAAGCACTGCCCGACGGAGGGAGATTGCAGCGGGACGACCGTTGGTTGGTCGTTCCGTTGGTCGTCTCATCGGCCG
The DNA here is from genome assembly GCF_021461385.2 of Schistocerca piceifrons. Taxonomy (NCBI): domain Eukaryota; kingdom Metazoa; phylum Arthropoda; class Insecta; order Orthoptera; family Acrididae; genus Schistocerca; species Schistocerca piceifrons. The sequence goes on from NC_060139.1 coordinate 145,518,296, forward strand.
ACGTATATTTGGTCCTTCACCGTCTCCGGGCCTGGGCAGTTGGTCGGTTGGCGTGGAGTAGCGAGGAAATCTCCGCGGCCCGTAGTTTGGCCAGGGCCGGTGCCGGCGTCCACGCGCGGTTGGAGTATGTGGGGCTGTTCCCATTGCTACCAGGACCGTGGCTCACCGATACCGGACACAAAAGTTAAGTTATCCTGTCGCTTGGTCCGTTGCCTGTCTGTCGGATGGGTCGTCGTCGGATCGTGAATGGTTGGCCCGACTGCCTGTCTCACCTAAGCGAGAGTTAGTGTTTGAATTCCAGGCCGACCTTCGAACATCTGAGCGCCCTTGGGTGTAACCCCTTTTTTATTTTGTTTTTGTTGTTTGTACTTGTATGACTTCTAGCCGTGTTTTTTTAAATTAAGGTTGTTTTGTCCTTACGGCGTAAGATTCTTTAGGCCTTCAGCCTAATTTAAAGAACTGTTTCGCGTAAGAACTTTGGCATTTTAAAGGTTTTAATGTTGTTGAATTTTAAGTGTTGGGCCTTCAGCGGAATTTAAGTAGAGTTGCTTTGCTCTTAAGACTTTCAGCCTAGTTCAAAGAACTGTTTCACGTAAGGCCTTTGACATTTTAAAAATTTAAATGTTGTTGAATTGTGTTAGGCCTTCAACCGATTTGAATTTAACTTGTTTGCTCTTGAGGTGTCTGATTATGTGGGCCTTCAGCCTAACTAAAAAACTGTTTTAAGATGAGGCTTTGCCTTTTAAATTTCTGTTTTGGTTGAGTTTTGTCTAATTAAGAGCTGTTTTACGTAAGGCCTTGTTTTTTTAAAAAACTTAATGTTGTTTAGCCTTAAGTGTTGGGCTTTCAACTGATTTTGAATTCAAATTGTTTTCTCTAAAAATCTCAGATTCTTTGGGCCTTCAGCCTAAATAAAGATCTGTTGTAAGATAAGGCTTGCCTTTTAAATTTCTGATTATGCTTCCGTTTTAAGTTATTGGTCTTCAGCCGTTTTTAAATTATAGTGGCTTTCAGCCGGTAATTAAGTCTCTTAAGTCTCGAAGATTTAAACTGTGTGTTTAAATAAAAAATTTTTTGCCTCTTGCAATGTTTGAGCAAATAATAAAGTTGTATGCTCGAATGTAACTGACAGCCCCTTATTTTGGCCCCTTTCCACAATTTAAACTAACTGTCCTGTCCTGCGGGTTAAGCTGGGCGTTTCACTATTTATGTTTGAAATTTGTTTACAAACTGTTAATGTAAAGTCGTGTTACGAATTGTTTGCGTAAAGACTTATCAACGGACATTTGTTCTACATCACAACTACTTGTGTACGAATATTTGTATATCTCCTGACAAACTGAGTACGCGAAAAAAAACTGTCTTAGTGAAGTGCTGCGACACTTTTGAGTGCATCTGAATAGCAAGACTGGTTCCCTACTGCACCCACAATCGCTTTGTTCCAAAACGAGGAAGCCCACTCGACGGGTGGAGGAATTTTGGACGGACACTCTTACCTAGTCTGAACTAGAATCGACGCCAGCTTCGTGCCGTCCGAGGTTCTGCTTCCGTGCCTTCACGAACTTATGCTGTGTAATGTGAATCCACCAGTCTTCTATCAGGCGATGTACGACCTGGGGCAAAACACAGTGACATCAGTCTAAATAAACAGTGTAACCAGCGAAAAAATATGAATTGTGCTACAATTGTTCGCGCACACGCATCGCTATCAAAATTACGAACTGTGACATTAATTACCATAAACAATGCTCACCTGAAACAAAAAGACATTTCAAGCGCAATACTGTGCGAAAGAGACTATCAGCAATAAGAATTTGTAATTTCATGTTAACGAATGTTGTAACTTTAGGATTTTGTACCTTTTTTAAATTGTTATCCACATTTGTGAAATCCACGTCTCTGTGACGTCTTGTGCACGTGAACACACGAACTGAGTATAAACTACGTGTCGTGTGATGAATTCGCTTCGCAACAGCCGCGCTTGTACTGAACTTTACGCGACGTAAAACTGTTGTAGACGCACGGGCCACATTCAGTCATTGAAAAGCTGTTTCGTGTAAATATTATGTTAGAATATGTATGTTATATATTATATGTATGTGTATTTGTAGACTTATGTTTTGGTCTTTTGACCGTTTCTGGGCCTCGTCACTGGGTCATCTTCCTGGACGTGGCCCGGTTCCTTCTCGTGCCGAGACGTCGTGGCCAATGGGCAAGAGTTACCTCTGCATATTGAGTCCGAGCCAGTGTACCCGGATCACCGTCCCTCCCAGTTCCGCACGGCATCGGGTTGAGTCGGGTTGGAGCTGCAGTGAGCTCCGCATAGTGAAGACTCGCCAGACCGTTGCTGACACACATGGTTTGAGTGGCAACGGTCTTGGTTGGTTGTTGGTCGGTCGTCTGGTCAGACGACGTGTGTTTCGTCACCGACCGTCTTTGGGCTTTATGTGTGTGTTCGCCTGCGATTTGTTCTAGATGTTCATCAGTGATTCGTTTTACGAGTGTTCGAGTTTCTTGTCGCAGTGCTTCGTGCAACACTGTGTACCCTGTGTCAGTTCGACTGAGCAATGTTAAATGCTGTTATGCTGTTTGCGTACTGCAGTGGCCAGTTGGTCGGTTGCGACACAGCAGCGAGTGAGTGTCTTTTTACTATTGCGGGCTTCCACAACGACTACGCACCCTCCGCTCATTGTTGCAATATTAAAAGTTTTGGCTGGTTTCGTTGTCTAGGGGCTGGGATATGTAGTTGCCGCATTACAGGCCAAATACTGCTGAGTCTACAGTATACGATAAGAATACACACATGAATCGAATGATCGAAGGTTTCTATCACTCGGTAATTGCGAATTATGAATGTAATATATAAATTTATAAATGAAAGATTGCAATTAAATAAAATCTGCAGATACTATCTTAACGACTTTAAATGTTGAGTACGATAGTAGAAGTACTTTTGAGAATGCGCTTAATTTCCGCAAAACACTTATTGGTGTCGATGGTCCAGCAATTAAATAAAATATAAGTTAAGTAACAGGGAAACAATAGATTCCTACTGCACGTAATTAGTTATGAACAACCACATAGCTCGTGAGATATTCACTTCTAAACGCACACTACGTCTTCACTGTAGAAGCCACTGAAATCACACAAGAGCACAAGTGGGCACTACGAAATATTTCTATCTCGCGCGACCACGCGCAAACTGCTCCAAGTCTTTCCCGCGACCGTACGTCGCGCCTTCACGTCCAGCACTTCCATTGTCCAGTGCGACTGTCCCTCGCACCGCCCTGTTCAAACTCCCTCTGTTCTCTCTCGAAACCATGCTCTTTTCCCATTTCCATCCAGCCTCCCCATTCACGAGCGCTGTGATTGGCCAGAGCGCTCGCGCCATGTCTTCCTGCCAACGCACCCACACAAACATAATGAAACATATTCGATATACTGAATTTAAATTTAAATAACTTGAATTTAAATAAATATTCCTACGGCTGGACCATAAACACGCTCTAACACACATTATTAAATACATAAACACATTAAATAAACACATATCAAAGGAACAGCAACAAAAAGTAGGCCAGTAGCCTAATGTCTCTATAGCCGGCCGAAGTGGCCGTGCGGTTAAAGGCGCTGCAGTCTGGAACCGCAAGACCGCTACGGTCGCAGGTTCGAATCCTGCCTCGGGCATGGATGTTTGTGATGTCCTTAGGTTAGTTAGGTTTAACTAGTTCCAAGTTCTAGGGGACTAATGACCTCAGCAGTTGAGTCCCATAGTGTTCCGAGCCATTTGAGCCTAATGTCTCTGTGCTTTCTAAAACACAATAAATATTTAACCAATTTCTTCATGAATAGTGTATATAGTATGTAAACAAAGACATAGATGAATAAATATATTTATAAGCATGCTGCTTCCGTTTATTCGTGTAACTGTGGAGTACTTACGGCCTGACGCGATCGATAGTAATCGGCCACTTTGACCTCCAATAACTGCCGGCCGCGGTGGTCTAGCGGTTCTAGGCGCGCAGTCCGGAACCGCGCGACTGCTACGGTCGCAGGTTCGAATCCTGCCTCGGGCATGGATGTGTGTGATGTCCTTAGGTTAGTTAGGTTTAAGTAGTTCTAAGTTCTAGGGGACTGATGACCACAGTAGTTAAGTCCCATAGTGCTCAGAGCCATTTGAACCTCCAATAACTGTTGTGCTATTCAAGTTACATGCCTGTTATTTACATCAATTTAGGTTTACACTAATAGCTTTCTAAAGGCACGTCGATAGACAAAATCGGATGAAGCGTTTTGGAAATTCGTTGCTGAGTGTTACTTGTATAATTTACTATCAGGTACTAGAGTTTAAACTAATAAAGATATTGAAAATCTGATTACACCATCAGAATCGTCGTGCAAATAATAGTAATGTACATGTTTCTGTTTGAGGTACCATGATTCATCTGACTACTTTTAATTTCTATACGAACTGTGAAATGTCTGCCATGATGGTTTCACAAAGTCCGCCATCTTTGGCATTCCCGGCGTGTCTCCTTCACCGACACAGCGTCACTACGGAATTCCCAGCCGGCCTGGGTGGCCGAGCGGTTCTAGGCGCTACAGTCTGGAACCGCGCGACCGCTACGGTCGCAGGTTCGAATCCAGCCTCGGGCATGGATGTGTGTGATGTCCTTAGGTTAGTTAGGTTTAAGTAGTTCTAAGTTCTAGGGGACTGATGACCTCAGAAGTTAAGTCCCATAGTGCTCAGAGCCATTTTTTTGGAATTACCAGCCATGCGGCCGATGGAGCGCGTGGTCCGGCCATTGTGCGGCATCACTCGGTTACTAACGACCCGCGGCTTGCCCAGCGTCCCGAGTGGTGCCCGCCAACTCTGAACTTAGAATATTTCCAGGACGCCGAAACAAGTCCATTGCCCCACACCGTGTTGGTGCTGTCCGCCACGGCGTGTAGTTTCACAACCTTTGCGATGTTCATGTATGTCAGTGGTTACTGTGCCTCGGCTTATCAACACACCAGTATTTGAAGACGAGTGTTACTGGTCTCTTCGCCTTGCTGGCATTTTGGTTGTAGTGCTTTTGGTCTCGTGACCGAAATCAGGTAGTCGGTTGCTTCGTCGGCTGTCTGTCGGTTGCGTTGCCTCCCGATTTAGAGGTTGTTGGTCATGCTGCCTCTCTGGCCTAAACGGGCGTTAGTGTTACAATTCCAGGCCGACCCTTGGAAACTTCTGAGCGTTCCGTTCCGTGTAACTTCCCTGTTTGAGTTTTAGTATTTTCGTTAATGTGTGGCCTTCAGCCTAGTTTTAATACATCCTCAATTAATGTTCTTGTCTTGCCCTTAAGGGCCGGCTGGAGTGGCCGGGCGGTTCTAGGCGCTGCAGTCTGGAACCGCGCTACCGCTACGCTCGCAGGTTCGAATCCTGCCTCGGGCATGGATGTGCATGATGTCCTTAGGTTAGTTAGGTTTAAGTAGTTCTAAGTTGTAGGGAACTGATGACCTCAGCTGTGAAGTCCCATAGTGCTCAGAGCCATTTGACCCATTTGCCCTTACGGCATGAGGTTGTTATTCTTAATTTTATATGTAATGTTTTATGGTACGAGCTCCTACCTTTTAAAATTGAAACCTTTCTTTTAGGGCTTAAGCCGTTAAGTTATTTGCTGATGTGCGGCCTTCAGCCGAGTGTTGATATCTCTTAAACTAATGTTCTTGTCTTGCCCTTAAGGCACAAGATTGTGATGCTTTTGTTTGCTTGAGGCCTTCTGCCTTTTGACTGAAACTTTTCTTTTTGCTTAATATGCGACCTGCAACCTAGTTCCATTAAAATTAAATTGCTAAGGCCTTCAGCCGATTAGATTGAAGATTTAGAAAATATTCTTGGGTGAAACCTCCAGAAGAACCGTGTATTTCAGTTTTGCTTAGGTCTTGTGCTTGGATTTTGAATGTGGCCTTCAGTCAATTTAAAGTTAAGCAAAGGAGGTCGATTAAAGTTTTGAGTGTCTTGCATCCTTGTTGTAATACTGTGTGTTGATAAAGTTTGAATGATGAGTGGAACTGACAGCAACTCATTTTGGCCCCTTTCCACAACCTAATCCGTTCTGTCCTGCTATCCCAGCCATTTCAAACGGACCTTTAACATAAAAAGCCATGTTCAAGCACCGAGAATTAGTATGATATTGAATATTCATTACTATAATTCATTGCATTGTCTCGATCCAGGTAGGAACGACCCAAAAAAATTAAAATGCATAAGTATGTGAGAAGCAAGATGGTAGCAAATTTACTAAAAGATGGATGACTTCTGAAAAACCATATGCACACTTATGAAATGTAACGTATTTTGCCTGCTTACCGAACTCTGAAAAACGGTCATAGCATCAAGCTTGATGAGACTTCTGTCGTGGCTCGCACTGACGGCTTTTGTGACAGTGTAAAACCACAGAAATAAAAATCACAGGCTACAGCGTAGGGCGACGTGGGATCCAGCGATTGCTTGCCCGAAGGTGATGTATCGAACGTGGAGGCAACGTAGCAGGGCTACATACGGCGATAGAGTGTGCATCGGTGATATCACAGACGGCAGGTAGAGTGTACAAGAGAGTACCACTGGCCCAACAGCTTTCCTTCTCCTTGACTGTGGCCATGTAGAACACCGAAAGTTCCTGGAAGTTGGAACACTAGATGTAGCTAGAATCCCGACGACCTTTTCTGAATATTAATTGTAAACTTGGGAGCAAATAGCATCTATGGCGCCATATTCTAGTTCCCTTTTAGTTTTCTATCATTGTTTAATTTCCTTTTTTCGGTAGCTCTTTCTCCCTGAAGCGTAATTTACATAAATTAATTTCAATGTATATATCTGCAGTATACACTGCCTGTCAAAAACACGTGAAATACACACATGGGAAAGAGAAAAATAAATGACACTTCAAGGCTTGAAAGGATATGTGATGTGATTTCAGGGATTACGAAATCGAGTCAAATTTAGTAATAATGTTACAGTATGAGACCAATTATTGATGTTTTGCAACCCCTCTGGTTCTTACTGGCCACAAGGATACCTCAAGATCACACGGTTGATAAGGGCAAGAGACGTGTGGGGAAAGGCACTGTTTTCTTGAAAAATGGCACCGCAGGACATCCGTGATGTTCTGCCGTCAGAGTTCCCATAATCAGTACGAGTTCTGATTTGAAGCCATACCCGGCGGCTCCCCAGCGACGCCAGGAGAAACACCGCTGCGCCTCTCCAAAGTACTGGTCACTCCCCCGTCACCGCCTTACTCACCGACGCTGGTCACCCGTCGCAGTGCAGAACCACTATTCATACCGTAGCTCAAGCCTTGCAATGGTATTCACCCGCAGTCCGTATTTCCCGATGATAGTACCACTCCAGACGCAGGCGTCTGTAATTTGCCGGCCGGTGTGGCCGAGCGTTCTAGGCGCTACAGTCTGGAACCGCGCGACCGCTACGGTCGCAAGTTCAAATCCTGCCTCGGGCCTGGATGTGTGTGATGTCCTTAGGTTGGTTAGGTTTAAGTAGTTCTAAGTTCTAGGGGACTGATGACCTCAGAAGTTAAGTCACATAGTGCTCAGAGCCATTTGAACCATTTTTTTTTTATTTTGTGTGTGTATGTGTGTGTGTGTGTGTGTGTGTGTGTGTGTGTGTGTGTTAACGGCAACCTACGCACGGGACAGTAATTCTCTACTCCAGCTGCTGTTAGTTTTTGACCAGTGGTGCGGGATGACACAGAATGTTGCACGGAGTCTATTAGTTTTTCTCAGATGGCAGGCGCAGATGTGAAATGGTTACGATGTGCTTTGATGCACAATACGGCGATTCTCAAATGGCTCTGAGCACTATGGGACTTAACATCTGAGGCCATCAGTCCCCTAGACTTAGAACTACTTAAACCTAACTAACCTAAGGACATCCAGGCCAGAGGCACTATTCGAACCTGTGACCGTAGCACCAGCGCGGTTCCGGACTGTAGCGTCCAGAACCGCTCGGTCACAACGGCCAGCACCGGCGATTCTCTCCTTGCTGGGCAGACGTTGTCGAACGAAACTTAGACAACGAGTGTGACTGCCCTAACGATCCACTGTAGCCCAACGTCACACTACTGTTACATCCGAATGCTTCACAAATAGGGATATTGTACGATACAGAGGTAATATCTGACGTTCCCCAAGAAAGTGTTATGGTCCCTCTGCTGTCCCTGATCTACATGAGCGATTTAGGACACAATCTGAGTAGCACTTGCGGCGGCGCTGTTCTGTCCGTCCATTTACGACGAACCTGCACCTACCTGTGAACATTGTCTCAGCAGATCATCAGTAGGAAAGCCGAGTGAAACCTACTGTACTTCGACGTGAACCAGGCTGCAAATAAAATCACTAATCTACGTTTCGGGAGAAACACGAAACGAAAGGTTGGAAATTTTGTCCTCAATTAATATATTCTTAAACTTAGATGAACAAGTATCACTGCCAAGCCCTTGCTAGCCTTAACACAGTCACTCACAATCCCTTTCACTCACGTTAGCAAGTTTATGGTGTTGCATTTCCCGAAAACGTAACAGCTACAAAGATACTAATTGTTTTTGATTGAGAACGCTCGCCAAATATGAAGTCTGTCGGTACCAAATATAGTCACAGTTTTTAGCAACCGACCTGCTCAATACGCCACGCGGAATATACGTCTTATGTCTTCACAAAATTCACTTGAAAATTCCGAAATTTCTACAAACACGCCGGAATAATTATGACGTCACTTTCGAACACTTTTGATGTATGAAACACTGCTAGATCCGGAAACTTATCATTTCCATCGGAACTACTACTGCACACGTCCGATCTCTTTCATGACTAGGCTTCGACTCCTCTCTAGAATATTCTAAGTCTTCTCTATCAGCAGAAAAAGGCGCGCGAAGAATATTGCTTTACCATTGGTCAGTTTACTCAACAGTCAATAGCAAATCAACATTATCCCGCGTCAGTCCGCGCTTTTCATCCATAACCAATCGCAAAATAGTAAACCTAATGACTGCACTTTTTACCGACGTAATTATCTAATATTCTGAAGTTTTGCTTATGCATAAAGTTATTTACTATTGTTATTTATACCTGAATTAACTTTCCCTTTACCATAAGCTTACTTTACAAATCTATTCTACAAAAATCCCCTTTGTTCATATCCATACCTCTCGAAATGTTCCCACACAATATCCTACTACATAACTCGTTAAACAATTATCTTCATATTAACCTTAAACCACACTCACGCATCATTCATACTGCTAAAACACATTTATAACATTTTACATACACAAAAAGACATAATAACACTTTATGAAAATAGAAGAACAGTTTATGAAAAACATTCTATTACTTTAGTGCACTCTAGTGGGCACAATCGAAACTAAATCAGTCCCCTATCCAATACTGTCCTCTATCGGCTGATACATAAACTACGTGCGCATCCAGTCTCGCGTCACCATGTGTCACTATGCAGCTCTGAGACACATCTCCCAGTTAACCGCCTCCAAGGCAGGATCGTTATATGGCGCTACGCCTCACACTCTTAGATTTTTTGCATACGATGCTGTCATTTACCGTTTTCTATAGTCGTCAGATGATCAAATCAAATTGCAAAACGATTTATACAAGATATCTGTATGGTGCGAAAACTGGCAATTGACTCTAAATAATGAAAAATATGAAATCATCCAAAAGGGGTACACGATAAATCACACAAATCTAAAGGCTGCAAATTCAACTTAACACTTAGGGTTTCAATTATGAATAACTTAAGTTGGCTCGATCGCATAGATAAGTTGAACCCTACCAAAGACAACGATTTATTGGCAGAAAACCGAGAAAGTGCAACAGATCTAGGGTAAAGACACTTCCTACGCTACACTTGTACGTTCTCTTCTTGAGTACTGCTGTGCTGTGTAGGAACCACATCAGATAGGATCGACGGAGGACAACGGAAAAGTTCAAAGAAGGGCAGCTCTTTTTGTATTATCGGGGAATAGAGGAAGAGCACCACAGATACGTTACGTGGATTGGTGTGGCATTCGTTAAAACACAGACGTTTTTAAAATGAGATTTTCACTCTGCAGCCGAGTGTACGGTGGTATGAAACTTCCTGGCAGATTAAAACTGTGTGCCGGACCGAGACAGGAAAGCTTCTGTGAAGTTTCGATGGTAGGAAACGAGGTACTGGCAGCATCAAAGCTGTGAGGACGGGTCTGAGTCTTGTTTGCGTAGCTCAATCGGTTTGCTGGCACGGTAGCTCAGCGTGCTCGGTCAGAGAGCTCTGTAATAAAAAATTGAGTGATTGGATCACCAACGAACTACAACGGATATCATCTGACGTCCGCTACGACCAAATAAAACTAAAAAAAATGTCGCTACAGCACTCGCTCACGAAAGGCAAAGGTCCCGAGTTCGAGTGTTGGTCCGGCACAAAGTTTTAATGTTCCAGGAATTTTCAAAGGTTTTTTTCGTTGCGGCAGTATCTTTTCATGAAATTTCAATCGCCAGCTTTCTCCCCAGAGTGTGAAAACATTTTTTTGGCGCCCATCTGCATACAGAGGAATGATCTCCATAGTAAAATAAGAGAAATCAGAGTTCGTACAGAAAGATTTAAGTGTTCATTTTCCCGTGCGTTGTTGTAGAGTAGAACGGTAAGAGCTAGGTTGAAGGGGGTTCGATGAACTGCCTGCCAGGCACTTAGTTGTGAATTGCAGAATAATCTTGCAGATGTAGATGTGGATTCGACCAGCCGACCAATTGGAGACTCGTAATGACGCAATGACGCACCTTTCAAACCCTATCGGGCGCCGTCAACTCTGTCTTAGACAAGTACGCTGCATCTCCGTGTCATTCACGGTAATCACAGAACATCTCACGCTGTTTACGCCCCTTATGTACCCTACCAGGCCTGGACACGAACGCTATACACGAACAACTCTAATATACTCTGGTGGTCGTTGTATCTGTCACAGAGAATGGCACCTCTAATCTTTTACCTACACGCCAATGGCTTGTGCGTGTACAAAGTATGACTGACGTCCAGCCAAGTCTTCTGCGTGCTTCTCATTTTTGTAAGGCGGCGTATATTACAGTAAATTAAAGAATTCCCCAACGTTTAAAAAATGCTATGTCTAAACCTTTTGAGGTTCGATTGGTGGCAATGCAATGCTAAATCACACTTACTATCTTTCCAACAGTTGACAAATTCTTAGTGCTTAATCAGGAACTACATTGCCGTCAATATTCTCATTAACATCCAGGCCAAACATCCACCTTTTAACCTTATTACACGATCTCGACGTCACTGCTGTGTTGACATTGTGACATGACACTGTTTTCATCCTAAGACAATGTAAATATTGTAAGGCAAAACAATGCATGTAGTCGAAAGACACTTTCTATCAGTTCTTATGGAACTACGTGTTGTCGGTGTGTAGGGCAGCTGAAGCCACGACAACATGACAGACTCATTCTCACTGAAGAATAGAACTTTATTTTTCCGAGCCTGCAGCTGTCCTAAACATAACAGAATTGCAGATAGAATTCCTAAAGATGAGCTCCATGGGTTCCTGCCTAAGCTGCACCTACTGGCATTGCAACTATGAGAATGAAACATATGACTGAAGCAGTACACGAGAAAACAGCGAAAAAAATCAATGTTAAAATGCTTCAGATACAGAGTTAGGTTCTCTTGGGTCTTCAGAATTACTACGTCCTTGAAAGTGACGAATGTGGCCCTGCAGACAGCGGTTAGTTACTTTAGAACATAGAGAAAATTGTGTTTTGAAAGTTACTGGTTTTAAATTGAGTGTACCGTGTTTCATCATGGTGTGTCTCTGCAAAGCTGCTGTACCATTATGCTGAAACGTTAACTTCTAGTTATTATGTTGAACGACAGATTGATTTTCTCTGCATGGTCAACTCCAGGCAGCAAGGATTCACACATGTATCTTCTAAATAACTACTCATTTTCGAAGTAGCTGTAAAACGTCACCAATACTTCCTCTCATACTTTCCTTTTTCTTTTTGTCTGTTTAATTTCAGTTGCCTCATTGATACCATTTGTAATATCTACGACACTATGTTCAAGCCACAAGACGTTAAAATGAACTAAGTGTACAAACTTCAACAAATATTATCGATACTACGTACAAAAAGACTGTATCGTGTAAAAGTAGCGATAATTATGTCATTATTTCTGTAATAATTTAATTTCTGTGTGAATTAAAACTATTATCAGAGAACTACATTCATAGAAAACGACAACTATAATTTCTTTGTTATCTGTGATAACTGTGGTTCAGTTGTTTTTCCTGTGCTAACCGATGAATTGCTCGGACGTGAGACGTGTGAGGTCCGTAAAGAGAAAATCTGTAACTATAGTGTTAGTTATTATTTGAAAAATAGAGTAGCTATCGTCTAGACGTGGATTTGTATTTATTTCAATTGTAATCCAATCTAATTAATGTTTTAAGTGTTAATTTTTCAGCTCCGCAATTAGGAGTGCAGAAATTAGCGCTAGTAACTTACAGTGGAGTTTACTAGTAGCTGGTATAAAAAATATGAAACATTTTTCATTGAGAATAATTTTAAATACTAAAGAATAGAAAGGGCTTAAAGACTTTTATCTGAATATATTAACTTTATATAAAAGGAATCGAAAATAACAATAGACAAATTGACTATCTCCTGTCTGCCGCCATCTTAGCAAAAATATCTCCGCGCCAGTTTTGAATCGAGAATTTTAACAAACATAAATGTTGTTAGATATAAATGAATGGAAATAAATGTGCACCGGTGGTCCATCAACTCAGATTGAATCTTGAAAAATAGTGCTCACATTATGTTAATTAATATCAATTTCTTATTACCTTATGTATGAAGCCTAATTATTTCGGACGATTTACACGAAACATTTTAATAGGACACATACATCAGCGTTGTGCGTGGGTAGTATTTTGTGACTAAATGTTCCTTTAGCTAGAGAAAAGTGTTTCCATCTTAAGAAACAGTTGTGTAAAATCTGATAAATGATATGCAATGTAGTGCCACTCACACGACTTTACAGACAACATTTCTACACAACGTCAAGTGGGGATTTCTTTAACAGAGTGACAAGTATTAGCCGGGATAATCATTGTTTAGATCAAACGAATTGTTACACTGACAATAGGTAACTGGTTTTATATATATAATTTTTTTGGTCTACCTGGAATATCATTTATAAGTAATTAAAGTCACGAAATACTATAAACCGGTTCCACCACACATTATTTCCTTTTTGGATACTTAATGTCGCTATGTTAATTTTATTTGTCACTGTTGACTTGTTTTTGGCTTTTTTGTACATTTTATTCAATTTTTCAAATTTTATCTGTTATATCACTTTTGACACATGGACGCAGATTCTCATCGTTTATGCCAAAGTACATAATTTTCACCTCATTTTATATTACGAAGATGAACATTTAACCGATTCTAACTGTAGTCGCCAAGTTGATACAGTTTCCCTATGTGGATACTAAACGTCGTTATATTTATTTTATTTTTATCCAACTTGCCACTGATGGCTCACTTGTGATTTCTTTTCATTTTCTTTAAATTTATCCTTTATACCACATTTAACAGATGGTTGGGTACTCTCACTGTGAACGTTCAAGTACATAATTGTCATTTTATTGTGACGGTGTACGTTTAAACATCTTCTGTTCACTTATATAATACTGGAACGTCCCCTTAGAAAAATTAGTGAATGATTGTGCTGATAAACCTCTTACATTATATGATTTTCAAACAGCTGAGCAGAACTGAACGTACTCAGACATTTCGCTCTTTACCTATTCTGATCAACACTAAACTGACACACAATATTTTTAGCGCAACGCAATCTGATTTTTAATAATCCCTACAAAAGAATGGCCCTGACTAACATTAACCTATACCTTTTATGAATCACTTACCTCACAAAAATCTTCGTTACTCGAACTACTGCAATACAGCCAGCGCCACTATTGCCAGCTAAATAAAAGATTCAAACTACTGAAGGCACGAACTGCTGATAGGCATAGTTAGCAAATGAAAGATTTTGATAGAGAACAAACAATGTATTTACCTTAATAGTGTTCAAAAGTCATACTATATATAGCAGTTCATAACAGCCAGTCTTACAAATTTACTGTCTCTGATGGACACACGTCCAGATCATCCGTTCTCAAAACTCTGCCATTTCTCCCCCCACATCCAGCACTGCTGGCGGCTCACCTCCAACTGCGCAACGCTACGCGCTCTTAACAGCCAACTGCCCAACACTACAATAGCAAATTCCAACAATGTAAACCACCCACAGACTGCACACAGCACAGTCAGTGATTTTCATATAGAGCGCTACATGGCGTTACCAACATAAAAACCTAAACAGCCTACTTACATAGCCCCCATGCTCCTCACAAAAAATTTTACAAATTGTTTTGGGCAGTGGCCAATACAGATTTGAAACAATTTTTCATAATTACAATAACAAAGAAATCAAACGCACACACTTATTGGTACAATCTTGGTCAAAAGCTAAAATTTTCTCACAGTCCATAAAGACAGTCCTGATCATTCATCACAGTATTAATTACAATTTCATGCACTACGTCTGAGCAGTAAAAGAAAATGCACACGGAAGTAGAGGATTTCCATGCAGTCTTGAAGAAGTAGTGTTGTCCTTCCAACAGAAAGATAATGCTGACTCTTGTCAGGCAAGCAGGTAATGGTACACAACAGAGCAAACCCACAGCAAAGTCTATCGAAGTTTTGAAGAATATTGGTAGGTAGGTCATCACAGAGCAGATCCACTGTAGTCCTGGTAGAGATTACAGTTTTGGTGGGCCACCAGAGGTGCAGTCCTTGTAGTGACGGCCAGCAGCCATCTGTTGTGACTGTGATGCACAATCACCATTGAAGAGTCTTGCAGACAATATAGCAAGTCCATAAACCACCACTTGTGCACTTACAAAGTTTTTGGAATTGTCCTTAGAACCAGCAATGCTGTTAATCAGTCCCTTGCTGAATTATTAACACATCTCCAAACACTAACAGTCCTCTTTTTTCACATATTGTGCATATACTATGACCAACAGCAATGTGTGCAGTGAAATGAATGCTTACAAGTTACTTAATTTGATGAACTGGTGTCAATTACAATTTTATAACATGAGAATGCAATAACAAAGGTACAAAATACATCATTAAAGAACATAACAATACAGACAACATTTGTAGTAATATGGGCTTTACAAAATAATTGAAATAACATATACATCAGTGTTACAGGAATTATGACATAAGTGCATTCATAAAATATCAGAATAACTTTTGAAACATCAACTTCACACATGAGCATTAAAACGAAACAGAATAAATAATGTCTAAACATCTTTGCAAAGTAAATAACATATTATTAGAAAAATTCTACAATAAAACTCTTATCAGCTAAACACATAAAGACAGGAAGAACACAAATACACAAGGGTACACAAGCATATAGTGGAATAACACAAAAGGACAGGTCAGGGTGTGTTTTCAGTGTGACATTCGGTACTGCAGTCCAACAATTTATTTCATATATGTTTCCTCTTACTTCACTTTTTTTTATACCTTGTCAATGCATTTCTTCTAATTCATCACAACTCATTCTCTTATATAGCCTATCCCCTCTTAAGCTAACTTAAATCTACTGAGCTCAGATGCTAAACTAAGGGAGGAGGCAATGCAGCAGCACAAAACAATTAACACAAACAGCAATGACAAAAAATGCAAATTGGCAAAGCAAGCAGCAACAAATATAAATTAGCAAAGCAAATGCAACATTAGCACTAATATGAGCCAATGTACAGCAAAAAGAAAAATAAATCAGTAGTAAAACTGGCTTAATACAATGTAAAATTCAGTAGAACTATACCTGGCAAACAACAGCAGTAAATGCTATAACTTATACCTAAACATGACAAAGCTCAAGCAGAAAAAATATTACAGTAAAAATAGAAAATTTCTAACACCTACGTCAGAACTTAACACTAGAGTGATTCATCATGATAATTACTCTATGAAACAAGTTACCCAGTCATTGAAAAAAATTATGTATGCAATTCCTGTGAAGAGAAATGTCTATTTGTGCTCCATTTTTTAAGAAAGTAGATCATAAAATTATTGTTTACTGAGTCTGTAGACAGAAAACGTTTCTATTAGTACATCATTTAATTTTAATTTAAACTGCTGCAGTGCAACTAGAAACTAGATATTAAACAAAATAGGCAAATGTAAATACAGAGCAAAGCATGAAACATCATTCACTAGCCATATGGCATTTCATAAGGCAGTAAAAAATCTCTCAACTAGAAAGACAGTAGTCATAATCAGGTATATAGACATAAAATATTTCTCATTATTTCATTAGGCATTTCAGTAAATATCAGAAAGTATGAGCTCAAAACTGTAATTATATGTTTCAAGTATGAGCGTGTCTTATTTGAAATGCTTTCTACAAAGAAATGTCAATAGCGAGGTTAATGGCCTCCTTTTTTTACCTAATAGCTTTTTCTCCAGGCGACTGAAGCAGCTGGTCGCCCATAACGCATTACGTCAAGGTCACTTAGCTTTCTTACCGAAATATTTACGACACCAGTTTGCACTACAGTGACAGACTCATATAAAAAATTTCACAGGTCGATAAATTGCGTAGAAACAAAATCCTATAAATATAACAGTGTCCACAAAATTTTCAACGGCATTGTAATACATTCACACATTTATACACATTTCATAACTCTTAAAGTACGATTTTTGGTTTCCAACATCCTTTTTCGCAAATCAACATCCCTAATCACTACTCATTATTCCTTACGTTATTACACATATATATATTCGGCGACACGTCTTCAACATTTCATCCTAATAAATATGTAGCATAACCAAATTCCTCATATAGCATCAGCGTACTGATCATGAACATTCCTCAACAGCATAATACACATCGTCATCGTAATAATATCATAAAACCTCAGCCAAATCTGAAAATCGTTGTAGCTTCCTCCAATAATTTCAAAACCTAAAAAAATTCTGTGCTCATTTCAATAGTGTCATCTACTTCAAACGTACTTTAAAAATCATGATCCCGTACCAAATACATCATTCAAAGCTCTCATAGTATCACAATGGTTCCAAAAAATACATGAACTCACAAAGTGCATACAAAATACAATTTAATAAGTGTGAAGTTATCCAACTGTGTAATTACGTAAACATCTGTCACTGATGTAGTAAAATAAATGTTTCTCTCTCTCAGTTAAATAATCAGATAGCTGTGTAATTTATGTGTTAGAGAAATACGTTACCGATGTGTAAAGTTGTTTAAGCAAATACCATATTAGCTAGGGCTCCTTGTGCTTGCCATACACATGGTACGCAAAGGAAGCATGTGCCCCCCTGGGGATTAATGTAATTATACCCTCAGGGGCTACAGATTACAGCAATGGAATGAAATGTATCAAGGAAAACTTTCTTTGTAATTTAAAAATCTTTAAAAATAAATGTTTTAAGTACAAAATGAATCACTCAAATGCCTGTCCTGTAGCACTAAATGTGCGTCTTGCTGTAAGATGATTTCTATGGAAGTGTCGTAGTTATAGTCCTCTGTAAGCAAAGTTCTGCTGAAGTCACCGTACTCACCTAATCATAAACAAAAGTGAAATGCTTTGCGTGTAGATATCGTAGTTATTACGCTTATTGCTGTGATGAAGAAAGTACTGTACTGTAACGTATTATTGTGCTACGGAAAAGGCTGTCTCATTGGAGCTATACCACAAAGCTATTATTAAAACATGTTCTACTTTCCAGAATAATACAGAAAAACTGTGCAGATATAAAACAGATACAGTGCAAAAGCAATAATATAAATTGTGACACTCATTAGTAGCGTCGTAATATAATCGTGTAGCTGTCAAATAAACTAACCACTGTGTCATCTGGTATCTCACAGAAAGTACTTTAAATCCAGAATGTATTTTCAACTAAACCAAAATGTTGCATTAAAATCTCATTAGCAGTACTGATATATGTTCTAAGTATCTAATCCTTATAGTCATTATGTAATCGTACAACTAAAAAGCAAGAATTTACAAATAACAACACTGTGTCGTCTGTTCACTATAACAATAAATTCGTAATTTCTGTTTAAATAAGTTCTCTTGGCTCTTAATTGGATATTTAACTTCAAACATTGTTGCATGTTAACAGTTTCTAAGTCTGACAAAGCATACTAGTAACGTGAAGTGAAAAGTTTTATGGCAAAGACAAAGTTAAAAAGCAGATTATCTTTCAATAAACGGTTTTACATGTGAAATTTGGTGCAATCTTTTAGTCTTCAACGCAGTTATCATGTGGTACACATCGATAAGAAATGCTACAATTTTTCTCAAGGTTAGCGTCTATGTTATTTTTCTCTGAGCCAGCCGGCGCACGTGGCTGCCTGCGGTGGGAGTCATTGTCTGTCTCTTTGTTGGCACGCGTCGTTATTGTGATTTGGAGATCTAACTTCTACATATTCACCTTGTCGAGAGGGTCCTGCCCTGTTTGAACCGCGCCAATTTTGGTTAAATTCTGGTCTGTTGTTAAGATTATATCGCCTGTCGTCATGTCGGTAGTTTCTGTAATTTTTTTTTCTTGTGGGTCACGTGGTGGAGAATTTCTCCATGAGTCGTAACTGCGTGGTGGACCGTTGCGTCTGAAGTTATTCTGGCTCCTTTGACAATAATTATTTTGGTTCCCATGTTGTCTGTTTCTATGGTTACCTCTGTCATATTCATTACTACGGAAATGCGATCTTTCTCTGTAACTATTATTCTGCAAACTGTTGTCATACGGGTGGTGTCTGTTTTGGTCACGATTTGCGTTGTAACAATAGCCTTGTCGTGTCCAGTTATTATTTCTATCATCGCGGAATTGTGACGGATGTTACCTTTAACTGTTGTGTTCCTGTTTTCGCGTCCCGCGATTGTCAGTGTCGATTTCCAATTCTTGTAAGAGTCCCTGAAAAGTTTCAATGTCGTCTTTGCAACGTCCTGCCAAAATAATATGTCGTAAATGTTCAGACAATTTGATTAAGCAAATGCGGATGAGTTCTGAGGGGCTGTATGGATTTGAAAGATACTGATTCTTATGTAACATGTCTTCGAAATATTTGACAAGACTGGAAAATTCAGATTGTTCGAAATGTTTCATCATTATGATGCTATGTTTTACTCGGTCTTGTGTAGCTTGAGACCAATATGCTGAGAGGAAGGCATGATAAAATTCTCCTTCACTCTGACAATTGTGAATGACCGATCGCATTCTTACAGCTGGTTCACCTCTAAATAGCCACACATAAATTCTAACCTGTGCTCCAATGACCAGTTGGGAGGAAAACAATGAGAGAGTTGATGAAGCCATGCTTCTGGATCAATGTCGTTGCCAGAATTCTTAAATGTTTTGAATTTACGTGTAGTAATAAACAGCTTATAGTCAAAATCATCATGTCGGCAAGTCGCATATCGGTCATTGTTACTTCGTTTCGGCGGTTCCATCTCAAAATTCGGTGTACCTTGCCAATTTCTTTCATTTTTCCGAAGTGCCCCGTGTTATTATTTTGTGGCTGTTCCGTATTTCTATGTCCCTCTTCCCGTACTGTTATAATTCTTGTATTACCTGTGTCAACTGATCTTGTACTTCCCGGATTTCTCTTTGGTGTTGTGTATTAATTTGATTCTGATTTTGTTTGAATTTCTTAATTTGTTCATACTCTTCTGTGTCAGTGAAGGCTACAGGTATTGTGTCATTCAGATCATCATCTACCTTTGTAGATAAGTTAGTGAACTGATCCGAAAGTTCCGCTACTTTATCCGATATTGAACTGATTTCCTTAGTGTATTTTTCTGAACCAAGATTAAGAGTGTCCATTTGTGTTGAAAACGTATCTACTGTGTCCTTTAAGTTTTCCTGAGTATTTTGCAAGTTGTGTAACCGAATCGGTAGATGCAACTGAGTCAATTTTAGCTTGCAAGGTGTCGTGATTTTCATGAACAATAGTTTGCAGTTCCTTTATGGCTGCTTCATGATTCTGTAATGCATTTTCATGCCGCGAAAAAATAGGTTGGAAATCTTCACAAATTTGTGTTTCTACGTCATTACAGACTTTTTGACATTTCGATTCGATTTTAAGTACCTCAGTAGTTAAATCTTCACGTGTTTGTTCAAGCGTGGTGTCTAACTTTTGAAGATTTCGTTCCATTGCATCTAACTGTTGCTGTGTTTGTCTCTGGTGTTTTTCCATTGTGTCTAACTTTTGAAGATTTTGTCACATTTGTTTCTGATTTTGTTCAAGCGTTGTGTCAAACTTTTGTAGCCTTTGTCTCATTTGCTGCATTAACTGTAATAACAATGCCCTGGTGTCTGAAACATGTTCCTTAGTGCTATTCGGCGGTGCATTTGAACCGGCAATATTCGCATTTTGAAAAGCAGAAAATGTGTCTTGACTTATTTGAGAAAACGTTGAGGACGCAAAACCTGAATCTACAGTATTTGCAAGATTGTGTCCTGTCATTTCGGATTCCTGAGGCGAGCTGTTGCCGACCGATCGATCGATAATGCTTCCCTGTTCACTAATTGTTTCACTGTCTATACCATTATTTGCAGCCTGCTCCATTTCCCTATGCACAATTACCAAATTACTACTTTGAACATTAGTTAATTCATTACACGGTGGCGCTAACACACCGCTTTCGTCTTCATTGTCGTTTCTCAGTTTACTTTGGAGCGTAGTGTTATGTTTTTCACACACCATAATTGTCAGTATTTCACATGATAACAAGAAAAGCACAATTTGAAGAGCAAAAATAAGAAAACACATTAACATAGCACTGAAAATAATATCTAGTTAATTGCAAGCGCAGATGTGAAATACTTTGTGCAAATCTACATGCATTCCACAACTTTTTTATTGTACAACAATGAAAAACTACAACTACAAAGGAAATTCTCTCTATAATTATGCGCTAGCAATAAGCTGTAGCTACACTAATTACACAAACTACAAGAAAAAATGTGAAGATTCCAGTGAGGTATCCTGGCAGGGTCGCCATATGAAATGTCCTCTTAGAGAAATTAGTGAATGATTGTGCTGATAAACCTCTTACATTATATGATTTTCAACTGAGCAGAACTGAATGTACTCAGACATTTCGCTCTTTACCTATTCTGATCAACACTAAACTGACACACAATATTTTTAGCACAACGCAATCTGATTTTTAATAATCCCTACAAAAGAATGGCCCTGACTAACAATAACCTATACCTTTTATGAATCACTTACCTCACAAAAATCTTCATTACTCGAACTACTGCAATACAGCCAGCGCCACTACTGCCAGCTAAATAAAAGATTCAAAGTACTGAAGGCACTAACTACTGATAGGCATAGTTAGCAAATGAAAGATTTAGATAGAGAACAAACAATGTATTTACCTTAATAGTGTTCAAAAGTCATAATATATATAGCAGTTCATGACAGCCAGTCTTACAAATTTACTGTCTCTGATGGACACACGTCCAGATCATCCGTTCTCAACACTCCGCCATTTCTCTCCTCACATCCATCACTGCTGGCGGCTCACCTCCAACTGCACAACACTATGCGCTGTTAACAGCCAACTGCCCAACACTACAATAGCAAATTCCAACATGGCAAACCACCCACAGACTGCACACAGCACAGTCAGTGGTTTTCATATAGAGCGCTACATGGCGTTACCAACATAAAAACCTAAACAGCCTACTTACATTACGTATGCACCATTTGTTAACATTCGGGCTAGTCAGTCACCTCTTACGCTACATGTCTTCACTCTCCCTCGTATTATGACGGTCGCTAGTCTTCGTGCGCGGCCTTCTTCTAGCACCTCGTCATTCCGTATCTGGGTTTTACGTGCGGCTGCCACCTGCCCGCGGCGTAGTGTTACAGTGTGCGGCGGCCATTCACTTCACGGTGTAAGGTATCTTATACTATTCTGTCATGTTCTCTTAATATTTCTCTCCCTTTTTCTTCATCTGACCGATGACTTTCCTTTGGTTATTTTGTGGGTATCTGGTGCGACACCTGTGTTCATTCTAACCCGACAGAATCAACTTGAGATTTGTAGTTGGATGGTTAAAACAACTATTATTATAACCGCAACTTTTAAATCTTATACAGTCTCTTATTACGGCTAAATTTCCCCTTTTTCAGTCTTGTACACCTGAGAATGGGTTTATAATTGCCAGAAAGTGGTCGTGATTTTGAACCAATTAAGCTATCTACAACTGAAGCTCTTGATTATCTGCCTCTGCTAGCAGGTATTTAATTACTGTTGTGATTACGTTATATGATGTTAAAAATATAGAGTCAAGTACAGTCCAGTAGGCCATTACAAGCTACAGATGAGAACACTAGTTGTATAGACAGTAACTATTTACGTGCGAAGAAATTGGGAGGTAAATTTTGATATCACTGCTTAACTCAAATTGTAGCAAGCTTCATTGTTAATCATTTAACTGCTGCTGCTCAAACACGAAAAGAAATTTTTTTTAACTTTATTCTATGATTGGTCAGTGTCTATTCATTTCCGACATAGAATGTGGAATCCAACCGCGAAACTTCCACGCTGGTAGCGTCTGGAGAGGTTTCGACAGACCTCTTTAATTATGCAGTTAAAAAGGAACGGAAAGAAAGGAAAGAGGACGCAGCGCTGGTGGCGGGCACTGAATATTCCACAACTGAGGCAGGATGATGGCGCGCGGCGCTGGACTGAGGAGACGGGAAAAACTGTCTCGCAGGAAGAGGGCGCGTCATTTTGAAGCTTAGCGCTCGCTGCGGCTCTCTTGGCTGAGTTTACGTCGGCGGCGGTTGCGTTCTGCAACGCAGCACCGTCCGCTGTGGCGTCCCTGGAAGTCTCGACATAAAAACAGACCGACCGGAGAAAAGAGCCTCTGAGGAGACTAACTTCGTCTTTAGCGAGAGACCGTTTGTCGTCTACGCGGGGCAAATTTCACGCATTTGTGTAGAACAGAGCTGGAAGGCGAAAAGACTGGAGAAAAAATTGCCTCAGCGAATCAGCTAGCTTTCACAAATAGGTACTTTTCCCAATAAACCAGAGAAGAATGTTAAAACATGAATATGCCAATGTGCTCCTTAACTGGAAATCCTTACTTGCTTTCCGATGCTGCAACCATCTGCATTGCGCAACAAAATTACAGGATCACCTTATTGGAAACCCCGCAATTGGCCTCCTTTCCGATGTATAAGTTTAAAATTTGGCTCAAAGATGCCTACAACTCTCTCTCTGTAACGACGCAAAATCGTGACTCCCTCTAATGGCACCCTCGGTCCCGGTGATGCTTCAAATTGCAAGGTGTCGACAGATACAATAACAAGGCGACACCTCAGAAATTCATGTGACCTGTAAGGAGGCTTAATGACGTCACATTGGCACCGTATTACACTGTACTGCTGCTCAATGCCACAATGCACGTGTCACACGATGGGAAGGTAGTCACACACCCTCCTACCAACATTTTACTCCTTCTTTTAACGCCTCTGAGATGGGGGACAGAACCGCGACACCCAGCGTTGAAACGACGCAGTTTTACTATCGATGGCAAAGGAAAACGTTGCATACACGCCGCTGCTCAGATTCGACTCCATAACGCCTCAGAGGGGTGGCATTAGGGACGGCAATGCTACCACCCCTTCCTTGAAGTTGCTGGTTCCCACACATTTCGCGGTCGATAACGACAGTTTGCAGTACAGTCAGTAACTGTACGACGTTCCTGACGATGTTCGACTCTGCTGTTATCCTCTGGCCGTTTCAGCCCTCCTCCATGGACATCGTGGGACTAAATCCCCACTGAACGTGATCCCACCCCGTTGCAATGGGTTGAGACTGCAATTTTTGCTCCAGCATACAGGGTGGATCACTAGAGACTGCTGATAACCATTTGACGAAATCTGAACGTGATCAGAATCGTAATTACGTTATGCTTTTTCATCCGTCCTTTTTCACTCCGTATCTTGGTGCGATCACGGGAGTGGAGATGAGAGAGTGCAACATTACGATCTACGTGAATAAAAGAGTGAAGTGTCCAAGACACCCCGGTTCGGCAACCTCTGTGTCACTCAAGCACCTTAGCTGAGCACGTTACGTATGTACCTGTCAGAAGATTCGACACACACATTCGGCCTTACAGCTGGTCTAGCGCCTGAAGGCAGCAGACTCCCATTGAGGGGTGTGAAAGAGAATACTTAGCCCTTATGCGGTAGAATAGCCGCGAGGCTGAATGTGCGCCGACATTTCTGACAGGTATATACGTAACGTGTTCAGCTAACGTGCGTGGGTACACCGATGGTGTTGTGTTGCCGAACAGGGGTGTTCCATTCCCCTACCGCCTCCCCTCCCGCATATTTGGAGGACTCACCTGTTGTATTCTCCTCTGAAACGTGCTCTATATTGCTTTCTTTGACTGCCTTTTTCTAAAAAAAATAAAGAGAGAACTTGTTTTGTACAGCCCCATGATTTTAAAGCACAGAAAAATCTTGACTGCAAAGTATTAGATACTAAAAAATTATCATGTTGAAACATTTGAAAACTGGAAAGACTATGTAAACACGAAACAATCAATGGTAGAACTACGTAAGTCATTTGAGAAGTGAAAAGCTGTATAACAAGAATTTTTGGCTGTTAATTGTATTTAGCCATACAAGCATTCCTTGTTTGGTCAGTCTAAAGATTTTTGTGGATGGGATATACTGAAATTTCCTTGAAACTTAAGGTCAGGTTCTCATTCACATGAGCAAAATGTAGGCAAAGTTTGGAATTTTTTTTTTTTTTGATCTAATGAAAACATATACAAATGATTGTTTGGACATTATGATAAATTATACCTTGAACTTCATTTTAGATTCGGAATACAAAAACAAAAAAACAAAAATAAAATAGCGCCTTTAATTATGGTTTGATCAAGGGCCTGCGAATTTAAAACAAGCAGACTGCGCACAGTGTAGCGCCTTAGGGATTATCTGAAATAAAACATGGATAAAATTAGTCGATACGGCATTAAATTTATGGGAGCTTATTCTTGACCTCAATTAAATAACCTTAAATTTAACGATGTTACAAAAAATGGTTAATATTATCAAATTTCATATATTATACAGTAGGTATAAACTCCCAAGAAAAAGTTTACTTCACGGGGGTCAAAGGTAGCAGTTAATAGGTTGAAAAATCGTTTCCCGAGGAAAACCTGTTTAAAGTTTAGGGAATACTTGTATATGTGTTATTAGTTCACCCCACTTTGCAAAAAAAATACATGTTAATGTATATTTTTGATATCGCTAAACGGATATATGAAGTTAGATTTTCAAAGTTCAAACCAACTAATCTAATATGGCGGACCAAAGATTATGTTTTCATAGCTTTGGCCAAAATTTGACAAAAAAAGTAATTTCGTTAATTACGTACAGTCTGCAATTCCAGTAACGTATATCAACCCTTCCTCTAATTCCAATTGTTCCTGTAGAGCAATTGCCTCGTTCTTCTTGGTGAGAAAAGCTGATCTGGCTGAGCTGGATATGCTGCGTTCTACAGCCTGAACACTTTCGGCGAAAATGTTTGCATGCATACTGCAATGTAAATCATTTTGTGAACGTGCGTCACGTCACGACATTTTCCTACAGGAGCCGTGCGTCTCCGGCTGAGAGCGTCCCACTCCTTAGAACAATGGGCTGTAGAAACTTTTATAAAGCACGTATTAAAAAAACTTTTCGTCCTTACACTGTAGACACATATACCTTTCAAAAAGCAATAAAAATCGAATTTGATTGAGAAGCTGGTCTTAAAGCTACTTGACAAATTTGATCTAGTTGCAAACCATCATTTTCCCAAAATTGAGAAATTTTTTAACAGTCACTGTGTGCAGTGCTACTTGTGAAAGAAGTTTTTAAAGCTAATGAAGACCTATCAGAGATCGACTATGAGCCGTAAAAGGTTAAGTAACCTTGTAATTTCGTCAGCTGAAAGACAAATAATTGTAAAAGTTAACCATTTAACAGAACGGTTTGTAAGGATAAAATCCAGATTTTAAACAAATGCAATTTATATACTATAATGTCCAGTATTTAATGTTTTCTGCTTCCCTACTTTGTAAACTGTTACCGTTTTGACTGAATGTTTTTAGGGAAGTAATTTGATTTTATAATTATAATTGTGGGTTTAGTAAATACGCAGTTTGAAAACTTGGATTTATAACAGAATATGAATGGGCACAAAATTTTAAATTGCCACGGGCGTTAATACCCCACTGATGCCACTGGCTGCCTTCCGTCTCTTTCGTCTCTATATACAGGATGTTACAAAAAGGTACTGTTAAACTTTCAGGAAACATCCCTCACACACAAATAAAGAAAAGATGTTATGTGGGCATGTGTCCGGAAATGCTTAATTTCCATGTTAGAGGTCATTTTAGTTTCGTCAGTATGTTCTTCCACCTACGCTCAATGGAGCACGTTATCATGATTTCATACGGGATACTCTACCTGAGCTGCTAGAACATGTGCCTTTACAAGTACGACACAACATGTGGTTCATGCACGATAGAGCTCCTGCACATTTCAGTCAAAGTGTTCGTACGCTTCTCAACAACAGATTCGGTGACCGATGGATTGGTAGAGGCGGACCAATTCCATGGCCTCCACGCTCTCCTGACCTCAACCCACTTGACTTTCATTTATGGGGGCATTTTAAAGCTCTTGTCTACGCAACCCCGGTACCAAATGTAGAGACTCTTCGTGCTCGAATTGTGGACGGCTGTGATACAATACGCCATTCTCCAGGGCTGCATCAGCGCATCAGGGATTCCATGCGACCGAGGGTGGATGCATGTATCCTCGCTAAAGGAGGACATTTTGAACATTTCCTGTAACAAAGTGTTTGAAGTCACGCTGGTACGTTCTGTTGCTGTGTGTTTCCATTCCATGATTAATGTGATTTGAAGAGATGTAATAAAATGAGCTCTAACATGGAAAGTAAGCGTTTCCGGACACATGTCCACATAACATATTTTCTTTCTTTGTGTGTGAGGAATGTTTCCTGAAAGTTTGGCCGTACCTTTTTGTAACACCCTGTATATTTTGGTAGGTGTCCGCTATTTATTCATAAAAAATTCCTGTATTGTATCCCTTTTTTCGATATGTGTTATTCGTGCCACGGAAGTGATAAGTGCATATGACCGACAAAAGTTAAGCTTACCAAAATTACAATATCGAATGGTTCGTGCTACAAGACTCCTCTGTTAAATGGTAGAAGCCATAAGATGAAATTCACATTTAGATATGCTTGTAAGTTTTAAAATACCATTATTGTAGGCTGTTGAGGAAATTCCCATTGAAAATTAATATATAGTTCATAAAAATACTTCAGTTAATGGGATACGAAGTGATTGGACGTTTTTACAAACATCAGAGAAGATTTTTATTGTCTTTCTTTTAAGGTCGATACGAGTAAGAAAAGATGTTATATCGATATCGGTTTCTTCCTATCGGTATTCACTTTTTGTCTTTCTGACTTAGCTGTCGTTGTGTATTTGTAAATGGCCTACCCCTGATTTACTTCCCTATGTGGCAGTCAGTCAACGCGGCCTATTCTGTTCTATCAAAAGAAAGAAAGACCTCTGCTGAAGTCGGAAATCACTGACGCTCCGACTAACTCAATCGCTTGCTCCTATCACCAGAACGTTGATCCTACTAACAAGCGTGGTCCTACCTTCCTTCAATGATCATGTCACCGTATGGAGGACAAGTACACAGGGGTTGCGAGCTGCAACAATGAAAATAAACAACCGCACAAAATGTTGGCATTATCAGTCTGGTGATATGTTGATATCACAGCAACGCATAGTCCCGGACATAATACCAACATGAAACAGCCACTCAATTAATCACAACGATTGCTTCATACTTTTGGCCTGATTATCAAAAAATGCATATAGTCCATACCAGAAAAAGAAAGTAAATAAGAAGTCCCATCAGGCTTAACTACGTACTATTTATATGCAAACTCAGTTCTTAGGTATGAATTTGTTTTCTGGGTACAGATTCTCAAAACATGACCATAAGTTTGATACTATAGAAAAGGTCTATAAGCACTAACAGTGTTCAGGCTCATTGTAAAGTTCTGACCAAAATATAGACGCTTATTACTATGCCATTTGATGAGATCTACTAGTCAATTACGCACGTTAATTTTTTTTATAATTACTTCACAGACACCCCTACCTATGGCCATGGAACTCGATGTAGAGTGGACATATACTTACTAAAAATAATTAACATAAAATTCAAAACACTATTCTGAATCAAGGAATGAAGTTTATCAATACATTGCTCAGGGAGATTAGTAAAAAAAACTTACTCAGAGACACCATAAAAAGCAGCTTTTAAATAACATAGTGTATGTAGTTAGGTAACACAAAGTAGAGGTTAGCTATAAAACGAAACACAAGTAAATCAAAATAATAATCACTTCTGTCATTTCACAATGCACTTCTGCTCCAAGATGATTTTTTCTTTCTGGAAACCCTCCCACCAAAGCTCTAAACTACATGTACATTGAACAAATATTTACCAAGAAAGAATTAACATGAAACTCAAAACAGCATTTCGAATCGAGGAACAAAGTACTGTAAATAAATTGTGCCGTTAAGTAGAGGCCCACAGCACGTCTGAAGCCCCACCAAATTCGGCAGTTGGAAGCAGCGCTGGCATTGTGTCCTAGTGACGACAGAGAGCGCATTAAACTTGTAAGCAGTGTGTGGTGTGTAAGCGAAGTGGCTGTAACTCGGAGCCAGCACCAGAAGCCGTGTGCAGCAGCGGGAGAAAGGTACTTGGAGTTTGGCATCGGTTCACGGAAGACGCGACACTCGATTTCGTGTACGTCCCGGAGTGTCTGGTTCCTGGAGTTCTCCGGCCAGTGGTGGCACCGCCTGGTCTTGTAGTGGACGTCATGGAGGAGGGTGGGGAGGTGGCGGACGAGTGGCGGCAGCAAGCGAGCGGCCCCATATGCGGCGGCGGCGGTCTCGCAGATTGCTAGATTGTTGGGAAACAGCATGGCGCCTGGGAAGACGAGTGGCGGTTGGGCTGCAGGCAGGCGGTGATGGCGGCTGTTGTTATCATTGGGACAGGAAACTGAAGGGTGGTCGAAGACTTGAGCCAATCTGTGGTGAGCTACAAAGGAAGGACAACAGTAGAGACAGTTGTGAGTAGTGCGGATAGAGCCGCCAACCTTGTGTGTCAGCAGTGCAGAGGCCTATTGGAGTCTGGACCTGTGCTAGCGGCTAGCAGAACACGCTACCAAAGCAAGGGTATCAGTCTCGTTCCGGATGGGAGGTTGGGGACTATCGGCTCGGCTCCATGGGAGGCTCTAGTTACAGTGCACAAGTGGATACTACACATGATGTATGTTCTTGAGTTGTGGTGCACAGAATAGGACGTGCAAGTGGTGCTTGACAAAAATATGGGCATTGTAGTTCCTCGTTTTCATCTACATCTACATTTATACTCCGCAAGCCACCCAATGGTAAATGGCGGAGGGCACTTTACGTGCCACTGTCGTTACCCCCCTTTTCTGTTCCAGTCGCGTACGGTTCGCGGGAAGAACGACTGCCGGAAAGCCTCCGTGCGCGCTCGAATCTCTCTAATTTTACATTCGTGATCTCCTCAGGAGGTATAAGTAGGGGGAAGCAATATATTCGATACCTCATCCAGAAACGCACCCTCTCGAAACCTGGACAGCAAGCTACACCGCGATGCAGAGCGCCTCTCTTGCAGAGTCTGCCACTTGAGTTTGCTAAACATCTCCGTAACGCTATCACGCTTACCAAATAACCCTGTGACGAAACGCGCCGCTCTTTTTGGATTTTCTCTATCTCCACCGTCAACCCGACCTGGTACGGATCCCACACTGATGAGCAATACTCAAGTATAGGTCGAACGAGTGTTTTGTAAGCCACCTCCTTTGTTGATGGACTACATTTTCTAAGGACTCTCCCAAAGGATCTCAGCCTGGTACCCGCCTTACCAACAATTAATTTAAACGTTCATTCCACTTCAAATCGATCCGCACGCATACTCCCAGATATTTTGCAGAAGTAACTGCTACCAGCAGTTGCGATTCACTTTCTAACTGTGCTAGCAGTTGGAGGGTTTAATGTTTTCCTGTTTACTAGTATCCTAAAGGTTGGGCTGCTGCAACCCTTGAGTCTCTTTGCCTGAAATGCATTTCAGTTGTCGAAGATTTGTGTGAATTAGATCCTGTGCTCTTATATTATTGTTATATCGAATCCTATATCTACATACCTGCAAAGCGAAGGTCTTTTCTGTTTTGTTTCAGTTCCCCATGTTGTGCTGCATTTAGTTGATTGGCGTATTTAATAAGAGCTTAAAGTGCTACGTGTAAGTTCTCGTACGTATTTTTTTTCTGAATTGTATCCTGAACCTGTGTCCATTATTGTCCCTTCTAGCATGCATAGTTAATTACTTATAGTTTTGTTGATTTACCTTATGTTTTGCTGTTCTTGTAAAGTTACATTCGATTTAAGGACCAAGAATTTGGACCAGTACGAAATTTTTGTGTAAATTTAAGCTCATGCGTGTTTGTTGCATCTGAGCACAAGTAATATTTCCGTATGATTTTCTTATGTACTTGTGCTCTGATATGCTGGATATGTTATTAATTAACGTTTTTAAACTTGTGCCCATATAAATCTCAGCTACTTGCCATTTCCCAACCATCAGGACCGCGCCACAAAAATTTTCGAGGAGATTAGTAAAAAAAACTTGTTTAAAAAGGCTGTTAAATTATCTGTTAAGCAATACATTCTACACTCTTAGGATTAACTAGATAACACACAGTAGCGGGCTGGTGTAGAATGAATGACTAGTGAATAACAATAATCACGTCTGTCATTTCACAACAAGCTTCTGCAGCATAGTTTTTTTGTGGAAACCCTTACACCAACACTCTAAAATTGATGATATTAACACCTCATCCCCTTTCTGTTTCCGGAATATTGTTCATAACAAAAAGGACCCTAACTATTTTTCTTCCAAATAAACAGGGAGCCGCGGTGCAAAAAATTAAATCCATATATATTCTTGAAAAATGACCCGTGGTCTAGGGGTTGCGTCTTTGATTCATAAAGAAAACGTCTTCGGTCCCGGTTTCGATCCCCGCCACTAGCTGAATTTTGATAAATAATCAGCATTGGCGACCGAAGACTTCCGGCATAAGAAGTCAGCCTCATTCTGCCAACGGACTTGTCAAAGAGGGCGGAGGAGCGGATAGAGATTCAGGGCACTCTCTTGTCCTAGGGGTGCGAAATTGCCCCTAAAGGCGGAAGAATCAGCAATGATCAACGACATGAGGATGCAGAAGGCAATGGAAACCACTACATTAAAGACACGTAACGTGTATCCACAGGACATGTGGCCTGTAATTGAAGAAGTGTCATGATGATCTCTCCATTGGCAAAAGATTCCGGAACAGTCACCCATTCGATTCTCCGGGATGGGACTGCCAAGCGGAAGAAGACCACAAGAAAAGGGTTAAATAACCAACGAAAGGATAACATTATACGAGTCGGGGCGTGAAATGTCAGAAGCTTAAACGTGGTAGGGAAGCTAGAGAACCTGAAAAGGGAAATGCAAAGGCTCAATCTAGATATACTAGGGTCAGTGAAGGCAAATGGAAAGAAGACAAGGATTTCTGGTCAGATGAGTATCGGGTAATATCAACAGCAGCAGATAATGGTATAACAGGTGTAGGATTCGTTATGAATAGGAAGGTAGGGCAGAGGGTGTGTTACTGTGAACAGTTCAGTGACCAGCATGTTCTAATCAGAATCGACAGCAGACCAACACCGACAACGATAGTTCAGGTATACATGCCGACGTCGCAAGCTGAAGATGAACAGATAGAGAAAGTGTATGAGGATATTGAAAGGGTAATGCAGTATGTAAAGGGGGACGAAAATCTAATAGTCATGGCCGACTGGAATGCAGTTGTAGGGGAAGGAGTAGAAGAAAAGGTTACAGGAGAATATGGGCTTTGGCCAAGAAATGAAAGAGGAGAAAGGCTAATTGAGTTCTGTAACAAGTTTCAGCTAGTAATAGCGAATACCCTGTTCAAGAATCACAAGAGGGGGAGGTATACTTGGAAAAGGCCGGGAGATACGGGAAGATTTCAATTAGATTACATCATGGTCAGACAGAGATTCCGAAATCAGATACTGGATTGTAAGGCGTACCCAGGAGCAGATATAGACTCAGATCACAATATAGTAGTGATGAAGAGTAGGCTGAAGTTCAAGACATTAGTCAGGAAGAATCAATACGCAAAGAAGTGGGATACCGACGTACTAAGGAATGACGAGATACATTTGGAGTTCTCTAACGCTATAGATACAGCAATATGGAATAGCGCAGTAGGCAGTACAGTTGAAGAGGAATGGACATCTCTAAAAAGGGCCATCACGGAAGTTGGGAAGGAAAACTTAGGTACAAAGAAGGTAGCTGCGAAGAAACCATGGGTAACAGAAGAAATACTTCAGTTGATTGACGAAAGGAGGAAGTACAAACATGTTCTGGGAGAATCAGGAGTACAGAAATACAAGTCGCTGAGGAATGAAATAAATAGGAAGTGCAGGGAAGCTAAGACGAAATGGCTGCAGGAAAAATGTGAAGACATCGAAAAAGATATGATTGTCGGAAGGACAGACTAAGCATACAGGAAAGTCAAAACAACCTTTGGTGTCATTAAAAGCAACGGTGGTAACATTAAGAGTGCAACGGGAATTCCACTGTTAAATGCAGAGGAGAGAGCAGATAGGTGGAAAGAATACATTGAAAGCCTCTATGAGGGTGAAGATTTGTCTGATGTGATAGAAGAAGAAACAGGAGTCGATTTAGAAGATATAGGGGATCCAGTATTAGAATCCGAATTTAAAAGAGCTTTGGAGGACTTACGGTCAAATAAGGCAGAAGGGATAGATAACATTCCATCAGAATTTCTAAAATCATTGGGGGAAGTGGCAACGAAACGACTATTCTCGTTGGTGTGTAGAATATATGGGTCTGGCGACATACCATCTGACTTTCGGAAAAGCATCATCCACACAATTCCGAAGACGGCAAGAGCTGACAAGTGCGAGAATTATCGCACAATCAGCTTCACAGCTCAGCATCGAAGCTGCTTACGAGAATAATATACAGAAGAATGGAAAAGAAAATTGAGAATGCGCTAGGTGACGATCAGTTTGGCTTTAGGAAAAGTAAAGGGACGAGAGAGGCAATGCTGACGTTACGGCTAATAATGGAAGCAAGGCTAAAGAAAAATCAAGACACTTTCATAGGATTTGTCGACCTGGAAAAAGCGTTCGACAATATAAAATGGCGCAAGCTGTTCGAGATTTTGGAAAAAGTAGGGGTAAGCTATAGGGAGAGACGGGTCATATACAATATGTACAACAACCAAGAGGGAATAATAAGAGTGGAAGATCAAGAACTAAGTGCTCGTATTAAGAAGGGTGTAAGACAAGGCTGTAGCCTTTCGCCCCTACTCTTCAATCTGTACATCGAGGAAGCAATGATAGAAATAAAAGAAAGATTCAGGAGTGGAATTAAAATACAAGGTGAAAGGATATCAATGATACGATTCGCTGATGACATTGCTATCCTGAGTGAAAGTGAAGAAGAATTAAATGATCTGCTGAACGGAATGAACAGTCTAATGAGTACACAGTATGGTTTGAGACTAAATCGGAGTAAGACGAAGTTAATGAGAAGCAGTAGAAATGAGAACAGCGAGAAACTTAACATCAGGATTGATGGTCACGAAGTCAATGAAGTTAAGGAATTCTGCTACCTAGGCAGTAAAATAACCAATGACGGACGGAGCAAGGAGGACATCAAAAGCAGACTCGCTATGGCGAAAAAGGCATTTCTGGCCAAGAGAAGTCTACTAATATCAAATACCGGCCTTAATTTGAGGAAGAAATTTCTGAGGATGTACGTCTGGAGTACAGCATTGTATGGTAGTGAAACATGGACTGTGGGAAAACCGGAACAGAAGAGAATCGAAGCATTTGAGACGTGGTGCTATAGAAGAATGTTGAAAATTAGGTGGACTGATAAGGTAAGGAATGAGGAGGTTCTACGCAGAATCGGAGAGGAAAGGAATATGTGGAAAACACTGATAAGGAGAAGGGACAGGATGATAGGACATGTGCTAAGACATGAGGGAATGACTTCCATGGTACTAGATGGAGCTGTAGAGGGCAAATACTGTAGAGGAAGACAGAGATTGGAATACGTCAAGCAAATAATTGAGGACGTAGGTTGCAAGTGTTACTGTGAGATGAAGAGGTTAGCACAGGAAAGGAATTCGTGGCGGGCCGCATCAAACCAGTCAGTAGACTGATGACCAAAAAAAAAATATTCTTGATGCTCCTGATATAGGTCTGTAGTGTGCGTTTAGTGTCCGTATTGTTGTAGAGAAACGAAGTAACAGTGCAGCAATAGATTTTTAGATTGTGAAATAACTTCGCTGCAAGGATATACAAACAAAACAGTACCGTGGACTGGGGACCAAACGAATGACGCTGTTGTGCCATTAAGCCCTAGGAATCCGATAGGAATTCTGTATAAAAGCAGACTATTTGGCTGATTGGTGTGTAGCTGGCAACCTGCCGTGAAGTGGCTGGACCAGGTAACTTAGAGTTGGCGCCGGACCGAGTATTCAGGCCATTGCAGCCAGCTGTGAACGGACGTGGTAATGGCGGGAGGGGGTGGGGGCAGATTTCATTTCGGCCGTTTACTGCTGTCCCAAGGCTGCACAATCCTGTAAGTGGATAATATGAAAGGCACCTCGGTAGAGATTACGGTGGTAAACTTGTAAGTGGGATGCTTCTGTGTTGGCAGCGCTGTGTAGTGCTCTTCATTGGATCTCTGACTGTGCTTTCTTTGTAAGACACTCTATGGCTGGTTGGAAGTTAATCGCCAGTGGTGTTAATCAGTTGGAAGTTAGTTGCCAGCAGTGATGGAAGTACTGTACAGTAGTTGGAGGTGAACAGCCAGCAGCAATGGATGTTAGATGTGAGGAGTTAGCATTGATTGAGGGTAGAGGTCTGAATTGTTAGCGTGGGCTAACGATCTGTACATGTTCGACTTGGAGATTGAATGTTATTCATGATTGTATACCTTTGTACTAGATATTACTGACGATTTATATTCGTGTCTGAACTGGATGTCACACTATTAAGGTAAAAAAAGTACGTTATTTGGTCTGCAACAAAATCTTTCCTTTGCTAACCACATGCCTATTAGTAGTAAGTGGCTTTAGTAGTTAGAATCTTTTATTTAGCTGGCAGTATTGAAGCTCGCTGTATTGCAGTAGTTCACGTAATGAAGATTTTTGTGAGGTAAGTGTGGTGTCACCGCCAGACACCACACTTGCTGTGTGGTAGCTTAAATCGGCCGCGGTCCATTTAGTACATGTCGGACCCGCGTGTCGCCACTGTGTGATCGCAGACCGAGCGCCACCACAAGGCAGGTCTCGAGAGACGATATAGCACTCGCCCCAGTTGTACGGACGACATTGCTAGCGACTACACGGACGAAGCATCGCTCATTAGCCGAGCAGATAGTTAGCATGCATTGCTCATTAGCCGAGCAGACAGTTAGAATAGCCTTCAGCTAAGTCCATGGCTACGACCTAGCAAGGCGCCATTTGTAACATTGCATGTACCTCAAGATAGAGTCTCACTTGTATCACCAAGAACGTTGTAAACCAATGAAGATATAAAAGTTAAGTGTTCTAGTAGCTACATACTTTTCTTTATAACATTAATAAGTATCCTGTTTCAGACCTCTATCTAGCCGACTTAAGATTACGCGTGCCTTTCGGCTACTTCAGTGTGGCGTAGCTGTCTTGTTACGCCACAACAGTAAGTGCTTAATGAAATGCATAGGTTATTGTTAAGATTTCTTTTTAGTCAGGGCCATTCCTGTGAATTAATTATTTGAAGTCGGGTTGTAATTTTTTTGAGCAGTCAGATTGCGTTGCCCTAGAATATTGTGGGTCAGTGTTGACATGATAAGAAAAAGTATAGAGAAAGTAGGCTGAGTACGTTCAGTTTTACTCAGCTGTTTCAGAATCAAATAACGTAGACGTTTCATCTTGTCAGTCATTCTGCAATTTGAGTACAGACACACTCATTCAAATAAAGAAGTTTCAAACTTAGGAGCCTTTGGTTATAATACATCTTACTTTGAGTTATGTCACGAACGTAACATCTGATTTAAGTATGCAACTACAAGATAGCAATTTCATTTATGAACGAATGGCTTCTAGTCACAGTTTACCGTTTTTTGACATACTACAAGAAATTTGTCGTAGCTTTTTCTTCGCAACTAAATGCAGCATATTATGTGCATGAGCGCGAATTGTAGCATTTCGTGTTTTAGTGCACAGAAGCTTAGAAGGGAAATGTATTTAGCGTCGCATGGTTTTTGCGGTAACACTATATTATTACCGTTTCGTGTCATATGAAGTGTGCAGTTGAACCCGGTATGTGACTGTATGGTGTTTTCACCAACACCTGGACTATCTCACAGTTCCACAAAATGAAACGTTATGAGCCTCATGTCAACCAGTACTGTCAAAAATGGCAGCTACTGTTAAAGAAAAGACTGTTAAGTCAGTAAGTACCCCTCCCGAAAATGTAAGCACTGTGACTGAAAGTTACTAGTATGAATAACCTAAACATATCCACATTTCTGTGAAACATAATATTGGTTCCTTTCCCGAATTTATTCGTCCAGCTATACTCTGCACAACTCTCATTATTTCTTTTCACGTGTACTGGAATTTACAGGCAGTACTAACAAATACTGTGTCTACGAACAAATAAATAAACACTGATAGAGAAAATCCCAGCACGAAAGAGAAGCTGTACGACATGAACTAAAGCTGATAGGCGTGTTTCTATAACTGAAAATGTCTGTTAAAATTTTGCGACAGGCGCATAAGACTGGTGCTAGTAGCGTCACTATTATGACGCAAATGATGTTTGCTTTATGCATGAGCTGTAACGGTCATGAGGTCATGAGCGTTAGTTACTTCTGAGACTGGACATGGTAAGTTGATGTTACTCAACAATGCCTTTAAGGCGACAAAGTCGCCATTATCAACACCTCACTGAGTTTGAACGAGGTGGCGTAACAAGGTAACTAGAATCTGGATATTCTTTCTAGAATATTCCAGAAAGACATGTCAGGAATGTATCCATATACGTGATTGCTGGCAGCGGTGATCATGAGAATGTGCCGTCGCAAGCAGACCGAGCTCCGGACGGCCAAGTGGCACTATAGAGAAAGGAGACCATTGTGGTCGGCGTACGGCTCTGGTGCGCAGAAATGCTTCTGCAGCAGAAATTTGAGCACCAAACGACACCACAGTGACACAACATCGGTTATTTAAAGGACAGCTCCGAGCCACAGGCCCTTTAGTATATAGTCCACTGATCCCGTACCACCGCCAGTTGCGACTTCAGTGGTGTCAAGCGAGAGCCCATTGGAGGGCAGGGTGGAGATCTGCTGTGTTTTCTCATGGAAGACCTAACTTCTGCTCGAGCTAGACGCACTGGACCAACACCTGGAGTTATGGTGTGGGGTGCCATTTCCTACGATAGCGGGAGCACTCTCGTGGCTATCCCACCCACCCTGACTGTAAATTTGTACGTCAGTCTGGTGAACCGACCTGTTGTGCTGCCATCAATGAACAGCATTCCAAGGTGAAGGTAAGTGATAGGGGGGCAACCAAATCTAGCCACCCACGCCGAAATGAACGCGCGAGAGATTGTCTCAGCCATAATGTTTACCAGGGGTACCGCCACAACCCAACGGGTGATGAAGTCATTCAAGGAAAGGATGTATTTGTATCCCTTGGATGAGGGAAGACGACCGACCACGTCAATGTGGACGTGGGACAGGCGGCCCCTGGGAACGTCGAACTGTCCTAAAGGCGGTTGTGTATGTCTGCTCACCTAGCTCCGTTGACAAGGAATGCATGCGTGTGACCACGAGTTGCAATTGTGCCGCACGCCCGGCCAGACGAAACGTTCGGTTACGGGTCGTGTCGCTACGCGTGTTCCGAGGTTGGCAAGATTGTGCAACGCATCGAAAAATCCTGCGCCAAAGGGGGAAGGCACCAAGGGGCAGAGCGAACCAGTAGGAACGTCACAGATGATAGGGGTTGACGATCCATGCAGGGCAATAGGTTTGATGACGAGCGAATACCCATCGTCTCAGAGTAGACATTGTCTGTCCGCATCTTCAGCCTGAAGAAATGCCAGTTCCTCTAAGTTCAACAGGGTGGAGATCATCTAAATGCAGGAGAGATAGTCGGCAACAACGTTTTACGCACTGCCTGAAGAATGTTGGCAAAAAAAGTCCATGTGCCAGAAGTGGCGTGGTGGGAGATCTTCTGCTGGGTTGTGGATCGCGTCAACAAGAGGTTTATGGTCCGAATAGATGGTGAAAGAATGTCCTTCGATGTCGCTCCTGAAATTTTTGCCTGCCTCATAAGCCACAAGGAGCTCGCGGTCGAAGGCTGGCCATTTACACTGACTCCTTGTTAGCTTTTTTGAGAAGAAACAGAGCGGCTGTGTTGAGTCTGCAGTGTGCTGTTGGAGGCCAGCACCTATCACCGACTTGGTAGCGTCGGTGGTGATAGAAATCCGCGCCTTGGGGTAGAGGTGCGCGAGAGTGATAGCCGGCTCGATGGAGGATTTCAAACCGTCTAAAGCGTCCTGTATGGGCCTAGTCCAGTCCAGTCTATACTTTCCTGTTGTATTTTTACCGGAGAGGGCGTTGGTTAGAGCCGACTGGATGGAGGCAGCCCGAGGTATATGTCGCCGATAAAAGTTCACCATCCCTAGGAAACGATGCAGTTGTAATCGTCGAGGAGAGGCTGAGTGTGAATGTTTGCAATTCGTGAATCAGTAGGGTGGAAGCCGTTGACCAAGACCGTATTGCCAAGGAAAGTAACAGATGTGGAACAGAGCTTTAATTTGACGTGGTTGATAAACATGCCACGCAAGAGCCACATGAACTGCGTCAAGGTGAAATTGGTGTTCCTCCACAGACAAGGAAAAGGTAAGTCTGTCACTGAAGTAAGCAAAAGCGAAAGGAAGTGGCAGCAAAATCGAATCAGTGAAACGTTGCCACGTCTGCGCAGCGTTTTTTAAACCAAAAGGCATGAAGCAGTATTCGAAAAATGCGGAAGGCATAATGATCGCCATTTCCGGAATGTCCAGTTGCATCGGAATATGGTGATATGCCTTTGAACAGTCCAACACAGAAAAGGACTTCGAGCCATGCAGCAACTGCGTGAAATCCATACGGTCTTGACCAACGGCCTCCACCCTACTGATTCACGAATTGCAAACATCCTCACTCTGCTTCCTTGTTTTTGTGTATCTTTCTGTATTCGCTGTACTAAGTGACGAAATAAATGTCGTTTCAATCCTAAAAGTGTGTTATTACGGTTCAACGCCACGTAAAACCCACAATGGTGACCTCAACTTCAACTTTGTGTGTTCTGGAATTATTTTGTGCTTATTTTCATCAGTAATAGACTCCGTGTGCCGGCTATAATAGTCCTAGCATTAAGGGACCTGTAGACCGCACATGCAGAGCGAACCGTCTTTCTTGGGCACCAGGTGGATGGGAGAGAACCAGTTGCTGTCCAATGGTCGGAGCACTCCTGAAGCCAGTAAATCGGAATCTATCTCTTTCACTCGTAACCATTTCGAAGCCTTAAGACATCGAGCTTTGTGACGTATGGGACGGCGTCTGTGGTGCGGATTCCAGGTGCCATCGCTGATTGCCAAGACCCGCAAAGGTAGGCAAGCATGGTGGGGCGAGAGGGGAGGGGCCATGAGCGGCGATGGTTGAGTGAACTTGGTGTGCCGGGATGGCATGTACGAAGTGTTGGCAGCAGGCGATGGCTGAGCACGTGGCGCGGTAGCAATGGAAAACGAGCGTGTGCACCAGGCCGGAGTGACGAGGGCGGGGCCTCAGGGGGAGACGGCGACTATGGGCATGGCGCGACAGTCACATGATGTGAAGGGTCCCGTGAAACCGCGGCAGGCGTTTCCTGCAGGTCCAAATGTGTACACACGGAACCAGCAGCAGGAAAGGTGCAGCTCGACACAGGAGCGAAGCAGAGTGAAGACACAGTAGAAGAGGAGGATGGGCTGATAGGAGCGGCTCTGCAGAGAGGCAGCATAAGGTAATCCGTGCATGAGCCAATTCAGTGGAGGCGGCAGCAGTGCGGCGGCACAACTCCACGCTATGAGTGTGTAGTCCGTCGATCTGCTTGCGGACGTCTGATAAATGAGAGAGACGAGCCGTAATATCTTCGAGAAGAGAAGCACATGTGGAAAGCTTGGCCAAGGATGCAGAGAGCAGAGACATGCTGCACCCGTTCAAGCACAGAACAGTAGAACCAGATGTGTGGCGGAGCGTACCAGCCTGTAGGTCCGGCAAAAGCTCGTAATGGTGTAGAAAGTCCAACCCGATCACAGGTTCGTCCACGTCGGCGACGTGAAAGGTTCAAGGAAATGTTGTGCCCAGGGACTGACGAAGCGACATCTTGATGGAGCTGAAGTCTGTGATATGAGAGTGATTCGCGGTGATCAGTGCGAGATTAGTAGGAGAAAACGTGTTGCCTGCATGCTTGGCTGGGATAATGCTGACATTTCCGCCAGTGTCGACGAGGAAGCACGTCTCTGACGACAAGTCCATGACGTAGAGGCGTCGTGCCATTGGTGCGGCGTCAGAAAGTAGACACTGTTGATGTTCATGGCAGAATATTGTGGCTAAACATGCCAGCCGAAGTCGCTTGCATATGCATCAGGCTCGCAGCAGTTGCATGGTACCAGCAAAGCGGTTAATCTTGGAGGCAAGGCGTTGCGGGGTGGGCAGGGGATGCAGCTGGCTGCATCACAGCTAGAGAACACTCGGGCTGCTGCTCAGGCAAGGTCGGCTGCTGTCGGGAGGGCACAGGCTCCTGTAGGCTGACAGGACACTGCTCCTGGCAGGTCGCTGAGCTGCTGAGGCATGTGCACTGGCCTCTGCCAGCGGCGCATGGAACCCACAAAGCAGGGGTGCCAACTGAATGTGAAGGCAATGTCGTCCGTGACAGGCGGTTTTGGTGACGAATGATTGCGTAGGCCAGATCGGCCATGCGTAGGTGGACGTCGAGAGGGTCGGAGACATGCGATAGCAGGCGAAGCTGTAGGTCTGAAGGAAATTTGACCATCGGCAGAGTCCACCGGGCAGACGAAACGTGCATCGTCGTCCGAGATCCCATGGATATCCAGTATATGGTCCACCAGGCAGAACCAAGTCTTAGGGTTGTCCTTTTGCAATGCAGGCATCTTAGGAAATCTGCCGGGTAACACATGTCGATGTAGCACAGGCAGGCAATGATCCGTGTCGGCGGTTGAGGGAGCTCCCGACGCCGGGAGTGCAGTAGCGGTGGGGCGATGCGTCGCCCGATGTCTGCGTGCGGGGGCGGCCGCAAGCAGCACACGAAGAGGAGTGGAGCGGCGCAACCGACAACACAATGTGTCCCAAATGCAGGCCCGGAGGCAGGCGCGGCGCGGGTGTAACGGTGTAACGGCCAGTGCCGTTGCAATAGCGGGCAGTAGGCGGTCGCAATACAGCCAAGAGAGGACTGATCCCAAAACTGGCGCAGAAGAAACGGCCGGTGCCGTTACGAGAGCGGGCAGAAAGCAGTCTTGATGTGACCACGGAGCGATGGTCACAGCAACTGGCACGGCTGAGGCGACCGGTGTCTCCAAGAGGGCGTGTGGGGAGGGGGGGGGGGGGCTGCAATGACGTCAGCAAGTAAGAATGTGAGAACCCACGCGTATGAGAGTTCGGAGTACAGTTCTCGAACTGCGTCTGCACGTCAAGCCAAACAGAAGGCGACTGCTTAACCGGAGGGTGAAAGACAATGTCCACACGATTGTCGTTTACAATGTCAGTGAGCGGCGTGCACTGTCGGGGCAGCAGGCCTTTCTGAGTAGTAGCATTTGGTGGTGGCCCTGTTGGGCCGGCAATGGTTAAGTGGCCACTGGCATGGCAGGGGCCAGTAAATTGTTCACTTTCAGCGAACTGTACTTTAGGAACACTATTAAAACCGCAAGCACAATTTCTAGGGCGCAACGCACAAGCACAAAACGACACTGGTCGGTCCATTGCTCTTAAGACAATGTGGGCCAGCACACGGAGTCTGTTACTGATGAAAATAAGCACAAAATAATTCCAGAACACACAAAGTTGAAGACCGGGATCACCACTGTG
The DNA here is from genome assembly GCF_021461385.2 of Schistocerca piceifrons. Classification (NCBI taxonomy): domain Eukaryota; kingdom Metazoa; phylum Arthropoda; class Insecta; order Orthoptera; family Acrididae; genus Schistocerca; species Schistocerca piceifrons. Next base: position 145,560,870 of record NC_060139.1, read on the forward strand.
GATTTTATGTGGCGTTGGACCGTCCTTGTCTTTGTGTTCTAGCGCTATGTTCGACAGCCTTCTTTCTGTATTCGCTATATTAAGTGACGAAATTAATAACGTCCGGAACCGCGCTGCTGCTACGGTCGCAGGTTCGAATCCTGCCTCGGGCATGGATGTGTGTGATGTCCTTAGGTCAGTTAGGTTTAAGTAGTTCTAAGTCTAGGGGACAGATGACCTCAGATGTTAAGTCTCATAGTGCTTAGAACCATTTGAACCATTTTTTTGTCGTTTCGATCCTAAAAGTGTGTTATTACGGTTCAACGCCACATAAAGCCCACACCTCTCTAACCAGTGGTAACTCGTACGGCTACGTCGGTCGAAGCTGTGTTGTTTTACAATGAACACTTCTAGGCCATTGGAGGGGTAGTAAACGACTTCAATAGTGAACAGGCTTTGGAAGTTTTCCAGTGCAAGGAAGCTTTTAATGATTCTGGTATTAAAAAGGAAATGCTGTGGTTAGCAATCATTTTTCCAGTATATCTGCAAATATTAAAAAACTTGAACTCAAGGTTTGACGTTGAGTGAACCTATTCAGCTAGTGAATAAAATTTTCCTAGTGTAGTCCTCATTGCCGGAAGTATTCCCAAGAAAACTTAGGGAAAAGTTTGAAAACATTAACAATAATCCAGGCTTTGAACCCTTGTACCAAATTGATAGTTTTATTAACGAGACGAGTGAACTTTTACCAGAAACAATAAGTGCCAAGAGAGCACCCAGATTCAAATACTGTACAGTTACCTCAGTTGACGCAGAGCGGTCCTTTTCTGCTTATAAAAATGTTTTGAGTGATCGGAGACACAATCACACTACCGTACATTTGGAACAGTACTTGGTCGTTTACGTTTACAATAGTAGAAAAATGTACAATAAATTGTAAATGATGCTTTGGTCCAATAGTATTAATTAAAAGTTAATGCTCTTCGAAAAAATCCATGATAGTATGTTGACATTAAATAAAATATTACGGAGTTCTGCAGCATGCGCCTCTACGTGCGATGTATCTCGAAGTTGGTCCTGTACATATCGATTGTTCCGAACTGTATGCGTCCCCATTTTGCAATTTTTTAGAAAAAATTTCCAGATAGGTCCCTTTCCTAAACTCTACCAGAAAGTAATCAGAAATGATATCAGCGTTCTAAATGTACCGATTTTTGCGCTCTTCCTTATAATTGACATGCACAGGCTCTACTTTGAGATATAAATGCACGCAGTAGCTGCCATGTTTTTTATTATTTGATCCTGCATATTTCGACACTTTTCATGCAATTTTTAAGGATTTTTATGCATATTTTAAGGTTTTTATGATGCATATAATTCGGTCGCTAGTCACTACCATCAATCAGCCAGACTATTGCACCTGCCGATGTATTCAAATCAACATCGTCACTGTATTTCCCTTTCAAACATAGGAGACAAATGTGGAATGATGAACAGAAAAGAAACAAAAAACAAAACTGGATGATATTATGTAAAACATTACGTTATTCCTCTGTACTGGACTACTCAACGGTTATGGAACTACATTCTAAAATCATAAATCAGACGTAATAGGCCGGTAAGCATATGTAAAAAATAAAAGAGTTGATCAAGGGAAACGCAGTCAGAAGTGAAGATAATGAGGATCATAGCGCTTTTGTGTGGGAAATGAAGGATTACAGAGTCAAAACACGCAAGACTGCCTCTGCTTAGCATAAGAGAAATGTGGGGAGCAGTTGCATACTCTCTGAGCAAGATTAACGAGCTCGAAAGTTCTGGAACAGTAAATCAATTTATAAACTCGCGACTGGAGCTCAAGTTCGCCTCAGCAGGCATTCGCAACCGAGTTTAGTTGCCACAAAGTGCCACCTGCTTCTTAGGACGTGTTCACGACACCAAGACTCCGTCCGCTGTCAGTCTCTTGGCACCCTTTGTTCATAAAATGTGTCCTTATACTTGCGCAAGTGATGCGAGTGGTAGTACGCTGTGTCACGCCAAAGAGCTTTCATTGTAGAGAAGTACAAGTAAACGCATCCCATAAAAAGTGAAATGTAATAATTTTTTACTACAGAGATATTGCCTCACAACTGCAGTCAACCTAATAAGGAAAAATACTGAAATAACTATAAAATATTTGATATAATGAGTAGATCTAAGAAGTTTCAAAGAAACTGTTATCAGAGTGAAATCTGCGAACATTGCCAATTTCACCACGTATTCCTTCCATGCAGACAGTGAAGATTAAATCAGAGAAATACTGAAATAAATTTCCTGATAAGAAAGTGAAGCACCTAGTAGACATGGTCAGATATCGATGTAACTTCGTACGCTATACTCCATTAGTAGATGTGTAAATTATTAGAGCTGCAGTTCTCGGTGACAAGTGAAACGGACACCAGAGTGAAATAGTGTTGTTCGTTCTTAGTGTTAGTGTTGTTACCAGGGCTGACAAGGTATTAAGAGGTGTGAACGTCGTCAGATGTTGAGTGATTGCTGTGAAGGGCACGCAGAAAGATCGGGAGAATGAGGACAGGCAAAAAAGTTAGTAGAGATTCGTGCTGCTGTAAAAATAGCGATGCGCGAAGCACAAAACCACTACCACCGTCATACCTTAGCAAAAGATCTTGCTGAAAACCCAAGGAAATTCTGGTCTTACGTAAAATCGGTAAGCGCGTCGAAGGCTTCCATCCAGTCACTCGCTGATCAGTCTGGCCTGGCAACGGAAGACAGCAAAACGAAAGCTGACATTTGAAATTTAGCATTTGAGAAATCTTTCACGCAGGAGGATCGTACAAGCATACCGCTGTTTGAGTCTCGTACAGATTCCCGTATGGAGGACACAGTGATACACATCCCTGGGGTTGTGAAGCAGCTGAATGGGTTGAAAATCAATAAATCCTGCTGGGATTCCAATTCGGTTTTACAGGGAGTACTCTACTGCATTGGCTCCTTACTTAGCTTGCGTTTACCGCGGATATCTTACCCAACGTAAAGTCCCGAGCCACTGGAAAAAAGCGCAGATGACGCCTGTGTATAAGAAGGGTAGAAGGACGGATCCTCAAAATTACAGACCAATATTCTTAACATCGGTTTGTTGCAGGAATCTCGAACATATTCTCAGTTCGAATATAATGAATTTTCTTGATACAGAGAAGTTGTTGTCTATGCATCATCACGGCTTTAGAAAGCATCGCTCCTGAGAAACGCAAGTCGCCCTTTCTTCACATGATATCTTGCGAACCATGGATGAAGGGTATCAGACGGATGCCATATTCCTTGACTTCCGGAGAGCGTTTGACTCGGTGTCCCACTGCAGACTCCTAACTAAGGTATGAGCATATGGGATTGGTTCCCAAATATGTGAGTGTCTCGAAGACTTCTTAAGTAATGGAACCCAGTTCGTCGTCCTCGATGGTGAGTGTTCATCAGAGTTGAGGGTATCATCAGGAGTGCCCCAGGGAAGTGTGGTAGGCCCGCTGTTGTTTTCTATCTACATAAATGATCTTTTGGATAGGGTGGATAGTAATGTGCGGCCGCCCGATGTGGCCGTGCGGTTCTAGGCGCTACAGTCTGGAACCGCGTGACCGCTACGGTCGCAGGTTCGAATCCTGCCTCGGGCAGTGATGTGTGTGATGTCCTAAGGTTAGTTAGGTTTAAGTAGTTCTAAGTTCTAGGGGACTGATGACCACAGATGTTAAGTCCCATAGTGCTCAGAGCCATTTGAACCAGTAATGTGCGGCTGTCTGCTGATGATGCTGTGGTGTACGGGAAGTTGTCGTCGTTGAGTGACTGTACGAGGATACAAGATCACTTGGACAGGATTTGTGATTGGTGTAAAGAATGGCAGCTAACTCGAGCGTTTGGGAGCCCTGTCAGGTCGGATTGGGGGAGGACATAGAAGCAATTCAGAGGCGGGCTGCTAGATTTGTTACTGGTGGGTTTGATCATCACGCGAGTGTACCGAAAATTCTTCGGGAACTCGGGTGGGAGTCTCTGGAGGAAAGGAGGCGTTCTTTTCGTGAATCGCTACTGAGGAAATTTAGAGAACCAGCATTTGAGGCTGACTGCAGTACAATTTTACGGCCGCCAACTTATATTTCGCGGAAAGACCACAAAGATAAGATAAGAGACATTAGGGCTCGTACAGAGGCATACAGGCAGTCATTTTTCCCTCGATCTGTTTGGGAGTGGAACAGGGTGAGAAGATGCTAGTTGTGGTACGAGGTACCCTCCGCCACGCACCGTATGGTGGATTGCGGAGTATGTATGTATGTATGTAGATGTAGATAGATGTAGAGGAGCCGCATACACGTATGAAACGGCGTTATCAGAAACTGACAGAGTTTGAAAGGGACCACATTGTAGGTTCCATTTGGTCGACAGGTCGAATCGAGCAATTTCCGTGTTTCTGGGGCTTTCTGGCGTGACGGCGGCCCGATTTTGGACTGCATGTCAACGTGAGGGTAGACATACTCGTCGTCAAGGTTACGGGTAATGAATTTCCTGCTATTTTCTGTGTCATTCCGCACCGTTGGTTGGGGACTAGCACAGCCGGACTAGGGGATTATCATCCCATTTGTAGGCTGCCGTTAGCACCACAACACAGTCGGTTGCGTTTGGAGTGGTGCTTTGACCCCCAGACATTGACTGCTCATGAATGGCGTCGAACTGTGTCCAGTGGTGAATCGCAGGTCTCCACTACCTCAGATGACAACTGTCGGTGAGTGTGGTGGTGACCTGGGTAGAGGTCCCTTTCTTGCATTACTTTGGAGAAGCATAACGGTGTTACTCCTGGAGTCATGGGGTGGGGATACATCGAGTATGATTTCAGGTAACAACTGGTAGTGATTCAAGGGATACTGACGTTACAAGTTGTAGATTACAGACATCCAGCGGCCTCAAGTGTTACCTCTCATGCAACAGTATCATGGTAGCATTTTTGTAACTGGACGGTACTCGTCCACACATATCATATGTCTCCCTCAACTTTGTGCGTGATATTGAGGTACTCCTACGACCAGCAAGGTCCCCAAATCTGTCCACGATAGAACATGGGTGAGACCATCACTGACAACCTCTCCGTCCCTGTGTGTAGGTTGTCAAGGATATTTTACCACAGTTGTGACCAGCTTGCCTCGGAAGAGGATACAAAGGCTTTTGACTCGCTTCCTATCTGTATCACTGCATGGACCCAGTGTAGAGGTGATGCACAGTCATTCTGATAAGTGGGATCATACAGTCAAATTGTTTATAAATATGACTCGCTTCTGCAATCACTACAATAGTATCGCACACCATCTCAACCTGTAACGTTTTATTTCGTTTTCACATCCTCCTCTGCGTGGTTCACCTTTTTTGTGGTAAACGCTGGGCAGTATTTCGGGCAAACCTAATTAAAAGTTTGAATGAAACAATTGTCAGAGCAAAGAGATGGATGCCATCCTTCCCACGCTCCATATGTGAATAAAACGGAAGGAAACCTTAGTACATGCAACAATACGTATCCTCTTCTACGAGTTCCATAGTAATTCGCAGAGCATACATGTACTCAGATGTAGCTGAAGACTAGGTGTAAGATGTTTAGTCATCTGAACTTCCATCGATCATACTTTCCATAACTTGCTATGATGTAGAACGTGTGTCTAGTTTTAATTCTATTAAACATTTTCTCAATGAAAATATTGTTAAATGTTGACCATTTTTGCTTTTCGCTGTTATTGGCCTTATTTAAGTGCGGTTTGTTGATGTAGAGGTAATTTAAGGCCTGCCTTAGAAAAGTCTGTTGGACGTATGTTGTTCCTGTTGTATATTAAAGACCTAGTAGACATTATTAACAGTAACCTCAGACTTTTTGGAGATGATAAAGCTCTCTATAATTACAATCTTACAACCTTAAAAAATCAGCACAAATATCCGGTCAGATTTTGATAAAGTTGTGCAAAGATTAGCAGCTAGATTTCATAGATCAAAAAATATAAAATTGCGCACAACACAGAACCAGAAATTGTAGTGTCCCTCTAGTACATTTTCAATGGTACAGTTACACAGGCTCAGTAGTATGTAAATAAGATGACAGACTTCGGTTCATTGGTAAGATATTGGGAAAATGCAATCCGACTATAATGGAGACTCTTTACAAAATACTCGTATAGCCCGTTGCCCAATAAATTGCGTGGAAAGCGTACCAAACATGACCAACACAGGTTATTGAACGTAAACAAAAAAGAGCAGAACGAATGGTTGCAGTTTTTAATTGGTTTATTGTTGCTGTTGTTGTTTTTATCACCCGATAGGAGTATACCGTGGAGACGCTGAAAAGCCTGCACTGGCAGACTTATAGATGCAAGCTTTCATGTGAAAGCATTATTACGAAGTTTCAGGAACCGACTTTAAGTGAGGAACCTAAGGAAAATAGTACAACTCTGTACGTCTAGCTTCCGTAGGGACTATGAAAGCAAGATTAAATCAACTACAGCGTGCACCGAGGCATTTAAACAATAATTCTATTCACGCGTAATACACGTATGGAACGGAAAGAAACATTAATAAGTGACAAAATGGTAAGTGCCTTCTGCAATGTACTTTATCGTGGTTTGTGGAGAATGGTTCCTTAGGGCCAAATTAAGGAGCAAATCTCCATGGTCATGGAACTAAACAGTACATGAAATAACGTAAATAAAATAAAATGTAGGAGGATCCCATTTAGATGACAATGTGTGAGTACATATTACCATAATCAGCAACACAGCAAGAATTAGGTTAATTGTGTTTCCAGAAACTTCCCGACAGAGTAGAAGGAGTGACCCATGAGGAAGTTCTTCAGTTTATATTTGAATGTACTACAATTACTGCTAGGGATTTTTAAACCTCATGGTAATTCACTGAAAGTGGATCAAGCAGAATACTGCATGATTTTCTGCTCATGAGTCAAGGTGGTGCGATCCAAATGCAGATCGGATTTTTGCCTAGTATTAACGGACTGGAAGTTATCGATTCTTGCGAATAACCTTATATTTTTGACAATAAACAACATAAAAGAAAATAAATACTGTGAGGCCAGTGTCAGAATATCCAAACTACTGAACAGGGTAAGACAAAGAGTTCCGTGAACTTACATGTTGCTCCAACCGCACCATTCTGAGACATAAATACCCTTTGCGAATTGGAAGAGCTGTCCTGAATAAAATGCCGTATGTCATAAGCGAATGAAAACAAGCGAAGCAGACTAATTTTCGTGCTGGGCTTTCATTTATTCTAGAAACTGTTCTAATGGTGAACACAGAAGAGTTCAATTTGTGAACAAGACCTACGAAACCTACCTACGAAACTTAATCGTTCTGGCTCACTAATCATTTGTCCATTATGTGTTATCAAAATGTCAGTTTTGGATGAAATGTGTATCAGAGACTGCAAAAGCTGAGTCTTGCTGTGATTTATTTTCTACAAGCTGTAACTTACGTCTTGAACTGCAGTATATAATACATTGCTGATGCTGCACTCAGCATCCTTCGCTACTAATCTAGTGTCATCAGCAAACAGAAATATCTTAGAATCACCTATCGTATTAGAAGATATATCAATATTATGAAAAGGAAAGTTGCTACCCACTATATAACGGAGACGCTGAGTAGCATATAGGCACAACAAGAAGACAGTCACCAATAAGGTTTCGACCAACGAGGTCTTTGGCGAAAATAGACGACACGCACATACTCTCTCTCTCTCTCTCTCTCTCTCTCTCTCTCTCTCTCACACACACACACACACACACACACACACACACGCAAACGCAATTCTCACACACTTGATTACAATGTGTGACTTTAGCTGCCAGAGACTGCAGTCATGTATGTGTGAGTTGCGTTTACTGTATGTGCGTGTGTGTGTGTGGGTGTGTGTGTGTGTGTGTGTGTGTGTGTGTGTGAGTGTGTCGTCTATTTTCGACAGAGGCCTAGCTGTTTTGAGACAATCTTTTTATTGTACCTATCTGCATCTCAGCATCACCGCTTTTTGGTGAGCAGCAACTTTCCTTTTTACAATATTGTTACATTCCATCCTGGATTTTCCATTGTTAGAAGATATATCAATCATGCATGTAAGAAACAGTGGTGGTCACAGCACTGACCCCAAAGGGCGCCCCCCCCCCTCCTCCCACTTAATTATGCCCCAATCAGACAATAACTCACAGCCTTTCTCATTACTGTGGAGAATGACATTTTGCTGTCTGTTTGCAATCCACATAATCAAACGCCTTAGTTAAATCTAAGAAGATGCCTAGCAAGGATGCAGGCTTTTGTGGATAGAAACTTCTGGTTTGTTGGGTCAAATGTCTTCTATGCGACCGACGTTTCGAACTCTCTGCTGGGATCTTCTTCAGGATCTTGCGGTGTCCCCGGTCAAATGAACATTGTCAAAGACCAGTGTAGCGTTCTCTTATAAGAGGGGCATTTCCCTGCGCTTATGCTGGAGAGATGGTGTTATTGGGTAAAATATCCATAGCTACCTTTGGTGAGGTGTCATCATTGGATATTTGGTGAAGTTATCTGGGATAATGCTGAAGAAGTGGGGTTATCGGTGGCCAGAAGAGTTTTAACCAATAACCCCACCTCTTTGGCATTAGCGGGAGAAATTTGACTTACTATCGAATGACGATACCCCACCTATGGTTGCCACAAGATTTTTACTCAATGACGCCTCTTCTCCAGCTTAATTGTGGGAAATCTCGTCTTTAATAAGAGAAAGCGACACTGGGTTTTGAAAGTGTTCAGTTAAGAAGATTGCGTTGAAGAAATATGACACGGCCTAACACCCCAGAAGATTTTATCTTCAACATGCCTAGTGTTCGCAGCTTTCTGTTTAATCTGTCCAGTGCCCCATCGGGAAAAGAGGATATTGCGTCATGCAAATGCACATACAATAACTCTTCTGTGGAGGAAAACAATTCCATGATACATGATCTGAATTTGTCTTTAAAACTGCTCTCATTTTCTTCTGACAATCAATGTGATTGAATATATTTATTAATGTATACTTTGTTGAATTCTGTGCAAAAGTGTTAGGTTATGGTGTTGGAGGGTATTTTTGTTCCTAGATTTATGTTTATGATTTCTGCTGTCACTTCCAAATTGTAGGTGATACATCACGGCAAGCTTTGTAAGACATCAAATGCATTGAGAGGCCTTTATTAGAATGTGCAGTTTTTAGACAGATGCCTACATAAGGTTCGAGAATAGATAGCAGATACTGTCTTCGAAGCACGTTTCTATGCAGTGAATACTTCGTGCTTATGTGAAAGCAGCGTAAAACTATGGGATTAAGATCTGATGATTTAGCGGGAAAGTCGAGATGCGATAAGGGTACATGTGTGCACGTTAAACCACCAACTTATTTTAGCAGCACTATGAAAGTAGTTCTCATCTTGGAAGACAGAAGTACACCCTACGACATATTTATCGTAAGGGTGCAGCAGAAAAATAACACTTGGTTCATGGTCATGATAACCAACATGAGTGGTACAAGTCGTGAACGTGAAACTACTCCAAAACATTATACAGTATAACCACCTGAGGTCGAATCTTCGACCTCCACACATTGCTAGTCAAACGTATCACTGGGACGTTCCACTCTACACCTTGTATCATCTGAAAAGAGGCACAACTGACACTCATCGGACCATTGTTCTTACTCCAGACCAAGTGGTATCGTAGATCGATACCACCACAGCCTCACAGTTGGCAACAGGAACGACGTTTCCGACAGACGCCAATTGCAGTCGCGTGGAGACCTGACGGATCCAGTGATGCGCGCCCACTGAGCCACTCTTTCAGCATTTCCAACTACGAGAGCCGTCTGCAGCCTTGACGTAGGATGGCCGGCACCAGCTACATGGCCCAGTCTCAGTCGTAGTCTTCGACAGTCTTTAGTCTTAGTCAGTTGGCTCTGAGCACTATGGGTCTTAACAGCTGAGGTCATCAGTCCCCTTGACTTAGAACTACTTAAACCTAACTAACCGAAGAACATGACACGCATCCATGCCCGAGGCAAGATTCGAATCTGCGACCGGAGTAGCAGAGCGGTTCCGGACTGAACCGTCTAAAACCGTTCTGCCACAGCGGCCAGCAGTCTCACTCAGTCTTCGGCAGTTCGCTCAAGTATTAGGAGTAGGAGCCTCACACAGGACGACACTTTTTTAGTTTACTTCTTGTAATAGCTCGACTTTATTGTTGTTTGTTCTTTTGTCAAGTTCTCCACAATGCTTGGAGAAAGACACAAGTTAAGTGAAACTTCTGTTTACTAACTTTATGTGTTCACTAATCATTTCTGCTTCTGTCTAGCTTCCCTACGAGGACATTTGCTGCGCCACTCTGTAGCCCACATCTTATCGTTGTGTACGAACTTGAACATAACATTCTACATAGTGGCGAATAGTACACCCCTACTTGTGGCACCAACGAATCGGTGAACGTCACTCACAATGTGGCAATGGGCACGTCCATAATTGACAGCTTCTTTCTGTCATCCAATCTCCACATCGATCCAGGTAACTGCATTGTCATACAACTAACTGGCACGCAAACACATTTTGACATCAGCTGTCACGACCACTTCGTACCAACACTAGTCCACATACAGCGCTCCAAACCCACAAGTGTACTCTTTTCACAGAATTACTCTTACTTGTTCTGGTGAACTTACTTGTATGTAGAGGCAAAGATAAAGTTCTGCTTTCTGGCCCCGAGAAGGGCGAATATGTTTCGACAGGCCGCTGTGTCCTCCTATGCCAATTGCATCATTGGATGCGACATGGACGGTCGTCGTCGGGTTCCTTGGAACCGCTACCAATAGGTTGAGTAGCTCCTCAGATGGCCTCATGAAGCTGAATGCACTACGTCCACCACGTCCCAATCCTCCCACCAAGGAAAAGCACACGGCAGAATCGGAAACTGAACCCAGATCCTCCACATGGCAGTCAGCTGCGCTCATCATTCAACCATTGGGGCCTTTTTTTTCATGAGTCTTCCGCCTGGTTTTGGTGCTACCGACTACGAATTCCTCTCCTGTGCTAACCTCTTCATCTCAGAGTAGTACTTGGAACCTATATCCTCAATTATTTGCAGGATGTATTAAAATCTCTCCCTTCCTCTGCAGTTTTTGCCCTCTACAGCTCCCTCTGGCACCGTGGACGTCATTTCCTCCAGTCTTAAGAGATGTCCTATCGTCCTATCCCTCTTCCTTACCAGTGTTTTCCACATATTCCTTCGATTCTGCGCAAAACCTCCTCATTCCTTACCTTATCAGACCATCTAGTTTTCAACATTCGTCTGTAGCACTACATCTCAAACACTTCGATTCTCTTCTATTCCAGTTTCCCACGGCCCGTGTTTCACTACCATGCAATCCATACAATGCTGTACTCCAGACGTACATTCTCAGAAATTTCTTCCTCAAATTAAGGCCGATATTTGATATCAGTAGGATTCTCTTGACCAGTAATTCCCTTTTTTTCAGTGCTAGCTTGTTTTGCTCCGTCCGTTATTAGTTATTTTACTGTCTAGGTAGCAGAAGTCCTTAAACTCATCTACTTCGCGACCATGAATCCTGATGTTAAGTTTCTCGCTGTTCTCATTACTATTGCGTCTCATTACCTTCGTCTTTCTTCGATATACTCTCAGTCCATACTCTTTACTCATTAGACTACTCATACCGTTCAGTAGATCATCTTCACTTTCACTCAGGATAGCAATGTCATCAGCGAATCGTATCATTTATGTCCTCTGGGCATGGATGTGTGTGATCTCCTTAGGTTACTAAGTCTAGGAGACTGATGACCTCAGATGTTAAGTCCCATAGTGCATAGAGCTATTTTTATATCCTTTCACCTTGAATTTCAGTTCCACTTCTGATTATTTCTTTTATTTCCATCATTGCTTCCTCGATGTACAGATTGAACACCAGGGGCGAAAGTCTACATCCTTGTCTTAAAAACACCTTTTTAATACGAGCACTTCGTTCTTGGTCGTCCACACTTATTATATTCTTGGCTATTTCACATGTCGTATATGACACGTCTCTCCCTATAGCTTACCCCTACTTTTTTCATGATTTCAAACATCTTGCACCATTTTACATTGTCGAACGCTTTTTCCAGGTCGACAAATCCTGTGAACGTGTCTTGATTTTTCTTTAGTCTTGCTTCCATTATTAACTGCAACGTCAGAATTGCCTCTCTTGTGCCTTTACCTTTACTAAAGCCAAACTAAACGTCATCTAGCACATCGTCAATTTTCTTTTCCATTCTTCTGTATAATATTCTTGTAAGTAACTTAGATGCATGAACTGTTAAGCTGACTGAGCGATAATTCTCGCACTTGTCAGCTCTTGCTGTCTTCGGAATTCTGTAGATGGTGCTTTTCCGAAAATCAGATGGTATGTCGCCAGACTCATACATTCTACACACCAACGTGAATAGTCGATTTGTTGCCACTTCCCCCAATGAATTAAGAAATTCTGATGGAATGTTACATACCCCTTCTGCCTTATTTGATCGTAAGTCCTTCAAAGTTCTTTTAAATTCTGATTCTAAATACCGGTCCCCGCTCTCTTCTAAACCGACTCCTGTTTCTTCTTCTATCACATCAGAGAAATCTTCCGTCTCATGCAGGCTTTCAATGCATTTTTTCGACCCATCCGCTCTCTACTCTGCATTTAACAGTGGAATCCCCGCTGCACTCTTAATGTTACCACCGTTGCTTTTAATGTCACCGAAGGTACTGAGTCTGTCCTTTCGACAGTCATTTCTTTTTCGATGTCTTCACATTTTTCCTGCAGCCATTTCGTCTTAGATTTCCGGCACTTCCTGTTTATTTCATATAAATACAAAATCAAATAACGGTCATGCAGAAGCTGGTTTAACAGTGAATAAAAAATATAGGAATGCGGATAATCTACTACGAACAGCACACTGAACGCATTATTGTAGCCAAGATAGACACGAAGCCCACGCCTACCGCAGTAGTGCAAGTTTATTTGCCAACTATCCCCGCAGACGATGAAGAGATTGAAGAAATGGATGATGTGATAAAAGAAATTATTCATATAGTTAAGGGAGACGAAAATTTAGTTGTCATGGCGGCCTGGAATACGATTGTAGGAAAAGTAGTAGGTGAATATGGACTGGGGCAAGGAATGAAAGGATAAGCCGTCTGGCAGAATTTTGCACAGAGCTAAGCATAGCTAACACTTAATTTAAGAATCATGAAAGAAGGCTGTATACATGGAAGAGGCCTGGAGGCACTGGAAGATTTCAGATAGATTATATAATGGTAAGACTGAGATTTGGGAACCAGGCTTTAAATTGTAAGACGTTTCCAGGGACTGATGTTGATTCTGACCGCAGTTTATTGGTCGTGAACTGCAGATTGAAACCGAAGAAATTGGTAAAAGGAATTTAAGGAGATGAGGCCTGGATAAAATGAAAGAACCAGAGGTTATAGAGAGTTTTAGAGAGAGTATTGGGGAACGATTGACAAGAACAGGGGAAAGAAATACAGTAAAAGAAGAATGGGTAGCTTTGACAGATGAAACAGTGAAGGCAGCAGAGGATCAAGTAGAAAAAAGAGGGCTGGTAGAAACCCTTGAGTAACAGAAGAGATATTGAATTTAACTGATGAAAGGAGAAAATATAAAAATGCAGTAAATGATGCAGGCGATAAAGAATACAAACATCTCAAAAATGAGATCGACAGTAAGTGCAAAATGGCTAAGCAGGGATGTATAGAGGACAAATGTAAGGATGTAGAAGCATGTATCACTAGGGGTAAGATAGATACTGCAACAGGAAAATTAAAGAGACTTTTGGAGAAAAGAAAACTACCTGTATGAATATTAAGAGCTCATGTGGAAAACCGGTTCTAAGCAAAGAAGGGAAAGCAGAAATGTGGAAGGAGTATGTAGAGGGTCTATACAAGGGCGATGTACTTGAGGGCAATTTCCGGAAATGGAATAGGACGTAGATGAAGACGAAATGGGATATACGATACTGCGTGAAGAGTTTGACAGATAAGTGAAATACCTAGATCGAAACAAGGCCCCGAGAGTAGACAACATTCCATTAGAGCCACTGATAGCCTTGGGAGAGCCAGCCCTGGCAAAACTCTACCATCTGATGAGCAAGATGTATCAGACGGGCGAAATACCCTCAGACTTCAAGAAGAATATAATAATTCCAATCCCAAAGAAAGCAGGTGTTAACAGGTGTGAAAATTACCGAACTAGCAGTTTAATGAGTCGCGGTTGTAAAATACTTACACAAATTCTTTACAGACGAATGGAAAAAGAGTCGAGGGGCATGAAAGGGAAGTAGTGGTTGAGAAGGGAGTGAGACAGAGTTGTAGCCTATTCCCAACGTTATTCAACCTGTATATTGAGGAAGCGGTAAAGGAAACAAAAGAAAAATTTGGAGTAGGAATTAAAATCCAGGGAGAATAAATAAAAACTTTCAGGTTTGCCGACGACACCGTAACTCTGTCAGAGACAGCAAAGCGCATGGAAGAGCAGCTGAACGGAACGGACTGTGTCTTGAAAGGTGGATATAAGATTAACATCAACAAAAGCAAAACGAGGATAATTGAACGTAGTCGAATTAAATCAGGTGATGCTGAAGGTATTAGATTAGGAAATGAGACACTTAAAGTAGTAAATGAGTTTTGATATTTGGGGAGCAAAATGAATGATGCTGTCGAAGTAGAGAGGATATAAAATGTAGACTGGCTATGGCAAGGGAAGCGTTTCTGACGAAGAGAAATTTCTTAACATCGAGTATAGATTTAAGTGTCAGGAAGTCTTTTCTGTAAGTATTTGTATGGAGTGTAGCCATGTGTGGGAGTGAAACATAGACGATAAACAGTTTAGACAAGAAGACAAAAGAAGCTTTCGAAATGTGGTGCTGCAAAATAATGCTGAAGATTCGTTGGGTAGAACACGTAACTAATGAGGAGGTATTGAATAGGATTGGGGAGAAGTTTGTGGCACCATGTGACCACTGGTATAGGAACTAGGCCTAAGCACAATGAGAAACTCAGACAGGAGAGTACTGCAAATGTTAGAATAAGGAAAGGTTCTCATAAAAGTATAATTAAAAATAATGTAAGTATATTTCATCAAAATATTGGGAGTTTAAAGAATAAAGTAGATGAGCTTCTGGTTTGTTTAGAAGATTTAGAAGCTGAGAATGAAATAGATATACTATGCCTGTCTGAGCATCACATTGTTACTGATATGGATAAGGTAAATGTAAGTGGATATAAGCTCTCTGCACGTGTAATGAGAGAAAATATGGAGAAAGAAGGAGTTGCCATATATGTCAAAAGTTATCATTGTGCTAAAAGTATAGAAACAAAAAAGTTTTCTGTAGAGAAACATATAGAAGCATGTGCCTGTGAGCTTAAATTAAATAAAGGCACATTTATAATTGTAACTGTATATAGGTCCCCATCAGGAAATTTTCATCTATTTCTGAAAAATTTGGACTCCTTGTTGTGCTATCTGTCAGACAGGGGGAAGCAAATTATTATTTGTGGGGACTTCAATGTAGATTCTCTGAAAGAGGGTAATAGGAAAAATGACCTTGAAGTATTACTCGGTTCTTTCAATTTGACACCCGTTATTGATTTTCCTACTCATGTGGTAAAGGATAGCAGCTCACTGATAGATAACTTCTTTATAGACAAAGATAGGTTTAACCAGATAAATGCTCAGCCTGTTGAGAATGGTCTTTCTGATCATGGTGCACAGCTAGTTACAATATATGACATAGCTCCATTCAGCAATACTAAACAGTCCTCCAAAGTAGTACGTTCAGTCAACGATTTAACAATTGCAAATTTCAAGGAAAGCCTACAGCAGTTAGATTGGGATGAGGTGTACCGTGAACCTGATGCCAATTTAAAATATAATTTATTTCGTGACATTTTTGTAAATGCATTTGAAAACTGCTTCCCCAAGAAAATAGTTAAATATACTCGTAAGAAACCTTGTAACAAACCATGGCTTACTATGGGTACAAAAATATCTTGTAACCGGAAAAGGGATATGTATCTGACAGCAAGAAAGAGTAGTGACCCAGAAACTATCAAAAATTATAAAAACTACTGTGTTATATTAAGAAAAGTTATTAAAAAATCCAGGAGTATGTGTATCATGTCTGAAATCAGCAACTCTGATAATAAAATTAAAACAATTTGGAATATTATTAAAAGAGAAACAGGTCAACCAAGAGCAGAGGAAGACAGTATTACCATCAAATTGAATGAAAACTTTACGAACAAAAAGTCAGAATTTGAAAATATTTTTAATAATCATTTT
Organism: Schistocerca piceifrons; assembly: GCF_021461385.2. Lineage (NCBI taxonomy): Eukaryota > Metazoa > Arthropoda > Insecta > Orthoptera > Acrididae > Schistocerca > Schistocerca piceifrons. The sequence continues at coordinate 145,577,250 of NC_060139.1, forward strand.
CTAAATGTTGTGGATATAGTAGGATCCAGGTGTTCATTAGAAGATGCTAGGCTGTTAATGGAAGAGGCCATACCTATGCAATTTGATACAATTGAAATCTCACCCACTTCTCCCTCTGAAATTAGGAAAATAATAAACTTGCTTAAAAGCAAAATCTCACATGGAATTGATGGCATTTCCAGCAAAATACTAAAAGCTTGTTCTCAACAGATAAGTAAGATTCTCAGCCACCTGTGTAATAGCTCTCTGGAACAGGGCATTTTCCCTGATAGACTGAAATATGCTATTGTTATACCTTTGCATAAAAAGGGGGATAGATCTGATGTCAACAATTACCATCCAATCTCCCTTCTAACAGCTTTATCCAAAATTTTTGAGAAAGTAATGTATTCAAGAGTAGCTTCGCATATCTGTAAAAATGAAGTACTAACAAAATGTCAGTTTGGTTTCCAGAAAGGTTTTTCAACAGAAAATGCCATATATGCTTTCACCAGTCAAATTTTGAATGATCTGAATAGCCGAACACCACCCATTGGGATTTTTTGTGATCTCTCAAAGGCTTTTGATTGTGTAAATCATGAAATTCTGCTAGACAACCTCAAGTATTGTGGCATGAGTGGGACAGTGCACAAATGGTTTAATTCGTACTAACTGGAAGAGTGCAGAAAGTTGAAATAAGTAGTTCTCGTAACATGCAAAGATCAGCACATTCCTCAAACTGGGGAACTATCAAGAATGGGGTTCCACAAGGGTCAGTCTTGGGTCCTTTGTTGTTCTTATTATATATTAATGACTTGCCATTCTATATTCATGAAGAGGCAAAGTTAGTTCTCTTTGCTGATGATACAAGTATAGTAATCACACCTGAGAAACAAGAATTAACTAATGAAATTGTCAATACTGTCTTTCAGAAAATTACTAAGTGGTTCCTTGTAAACGGACTCTCACTGAATTTTGATAAGACACAGTACATACAGTTCCGTACAGTGAATGGTATGACGCCATTAATAAATATAGACCTTAATCAGAAGCATATAGCTAAGGTAGAATATTCCAAATTTTTAGGTATGTCCATTGATGAGAGAGTAAATTGGAAGAAACACATTGATGATCTGCTGAAACGTTTGAGTTCAGCTACTTATGCAATAAGGGTCATTGCAAATTTTGGTGATAAACATCTTAGTAAATTAGCTTACTACGCCTATTTTCACTCATTGCTTTCATATGGCATCATATTTTGGGGTAATTCATCACTGTGAAATAAAGTATTTATTGCACAAAAGCGTGTAATCAGAATAATAGCTGGAGTCCACCCAAGATCATCCTGCAGACATTTATTTAAGGATCTAGGGATATTCACAGTAGCTTCTCAGTATATATACTCTCTTATGAAATTTGTTATTAACAACCAAACCGAATTCAAAAGGAATAGCAGTGTGCATAACTACAATACTAGGAGAAAGAATGATCTTCACTATTCAAGATTAAATCTAACTTTGGCACAGAAAGGGGTGAATTATACTGGCACTAAAGTCTTTGATCACTTACCAAATAGTATCAAAAGTCTGACAGATAACCAAGAAGTATTTAAGAAGAAATTAAAAGAATTTCTGAATGACAACTCCTTCTACTCCATAGAGGAATTTTTAGATATAAATTAAGAAAAAAAGAAAAAAAACAAAACAGAATTATTAAAAAAATAAAAAAATAAAAATAAAAAATAAAGAAAAACAAAAAACACAAAAAAATAAAATTGTTATATTAACTTAAGTATGTTGTTAAATTAACCTAATTATGTCATGTATTGGAAAATTCGACTCGTTCCACATCATTACGAAATATCGTATTCATGATCCATGGAACTAGTATTAATCTAATCTAATCTAATCTAACAACTTCATGAAGAAGGGATCGGTTGGTAGGACGTGTTCTGCAGCATCAAGGAATCACCAATTTAGTACTGGAGGGAAGCGGGAAGGTTGAAAATCGTAGAGTGAGACCAAGAGATGAATACGCTAAGCAGATTCAGAAGGACATAAGGTGCAGTAGTTATTCGGAGACAAAGAAGGTTGCGTAAATAGAGTATCGTGCAGAGCTGCATCAAACCACTCTCTGGACTGAAGACCACAACAACAACGACTTGTTCCATAACGGAGCTTCAACTTCAATGGTCCCACAGAACCTAATAAAATATATCAAAGTACATAATTTTTCTTTATTTTACTGTTGTTTTCCTCGGATCCTTTTCCAGGAATTAATCAAGAAACTTAGTTTTTAGCATCTTCAATTTTGACTATCAGTCCATCCACAGTTACTTTTAATGTTGTTATAATGATGAGAAAAATTGACCATAGTAAATACCTCATGTCAATAAAAGAAACCATTTCATTCAAAAAGCCATAGCAGAAAGCAAGACACTTACTCGAATTAATGACAAGGCACATGTGAACAACTCTCTACTGAAGCTAGCCAAAGATCACACACACACACGAGCGCGCACGCACGTTTGTGCTCGCGCGTGCGCGCACACTTACATACAAACATAACGTTTAACCGTAGGCACCATAAAATACGTTCTGCTGTTGGCAACGCTACATATCACCAAAAAGATCAACATAGTGGGAGATTGCATATGTGCGCCATCTTTTTAATTGCTTTTAGTGCTACAGGCAGAGAAATAACATCACCAGTATTACAGGAAGAGCACAAATAGAGCAGTATCAACACAATAAGTAATGAAACATATACTGAGCAAAAACTCCGTAGGTCAGAAAAGTTTGAAGCTCACAAACTACAATAGCAGAATACATAAGTTGAAAGTGCTAAGTACAAACTAAAGTGTTTATGTATTTCAGACCACTGATAATGCCTTAATAAACTGAAGCGGAGCTCTTCTTGCTAAATAATTATTGTTTTTATTCAGTTGCATACAGACTATCCTAATCTAAAAAATCGTTAATATACGAACCTGATTCTTTTAAATGTAATTCCCAAACTCATCTACCTTCTGTAGCCCCAAGACAACATGGTACTTTTCTTTCGGAGCCATAAGTCAATTTTAGGACATCGCTTGTAAACACGCAGGTCTTAACGTACAAGGGTTTTATTGCTTCGGTTTGACGTTGATTGTTAAGACGTAAATATACTATGTTTATGCAGAGAAGAGGAGACTCTGTCATGTCCTTGGGCAAATCCGCTGGATGACTGTCATATAAACCAGGCTTTCATGACAAAAGCACCTCTAGAGCTGCATGGGCCCTCGTCTCCTCATGTAAACGCCTGTCCTAATACCCTCGGCGTGGCACCAAAAGCGCTGGTGCTTCGTCTTCATTAGTGCCAGTCGGCTGGTAGCTGAGGTGCCGCCCTTCGTACAGGGACGACATCACCTCCTACAGCCTCCATCCCAGCGGATTTCACTGATGGACACGAGCCCAGACAGGATGCGCTTAATGTCCATTACTCTCTTCCTATGCAAACTTATAAATTTCCGCTATTGACTGCATTATTGCCCAACAACAGCTTTGAAACGTAACTCTTCATATCACCTGTTGGAATACAAGTTACCATCAACGTAGCTGCGAAAATTTATTGATGACTTGTGTAAAACAATATGTTGTAAGCAGTATCATATCGTTTTAATTAACAGCTCGAAAAAACAGTTTTTTTTATGTCTGCAGTTCCGGTACACACTGAAGCGCCCGCACCACAGTACTGTAGCACGAAATTTCGTTTTGACTATTCCAAGCGTGCTACGGGACAATATGGCAGATGTTTCAGTATGGTCATTGTGTACCAGGTTTGCAAACATATTCCTGTGAATGAAAGATATTAATTTTCCAGCTTTATTATTTTCGGGGTAATAATTAAAATACGGACGACATTTTCTTGCAAAAACTAAAATCTCTTCCTCACAATGTAGTCGATGGATATCAAAATACTGACATGAATTATATGCAGGCAAATGGAAGATTGGTAGAAGCCGATCTCAGGGAGAATCTGTTGGTGTTCGAGAGAAACGAAGGATCACGCGAGGTCATATTGACCTTGCAGCTTATCTTAAAAGATAGATTGAAATGCAAACCTATTTAAAAAGCTTCTGACAATGTTAATTGGAATGCACTCTTTGAAACTGAAGGCAGCAGGGGTAAAGTGCAAGGAGCGAGAAATTATCTACAGTTTGCACAGAAATCACGCTGCAGTTATGAGAGTCGAGAGACATGGAAGCATTGGTTGAGAAAGGACTGTGACAGCCTCTGTCCGCTGTCATTCAGTGTGAGCACTGAACCAGTAGTAATGGTAACTAAGGAGAAATTCGGAAGCTGAATTAAAATTTAGGGCAAAGAAACTAAAACTTCATGATTTGATGTGTTTATAACTCTATCAGAGATGGCGAAAGACTTAGAAGCTCAGTTGAACGAAGTGGATAGTGTCTTGGACAGAAAATATAAGATGAATATCAACAAAAAATATCAACAAAACTGAAACAAGGGCAATGGAATGAAGTGCTATTAAATCAGATGACACTGATACAATTACATAACGAAATTATACACTAATAGTAGTAGATGACTTTTGCTATTTGGGCAGCAAAATGAAGTGCGGACTGGCAAGCAAGATGATAAGCAGTTTAGACAAGAGGGGCATATAAACTTTCGGAATGTAGTGCGATAAAAAAGAAAGATTAGATAGGTTGATCAAATAACTGATAGGACTTCACCTGAGGCATTGAGTAATCGTCAGTTGTGTAATAGCAGTGTAGAAAGTAAAAATTGCAGTGGAAAATCAAAGCTTCATTATAGTAAGTAGGTTCAAATGCGCAGGTGAAAAGGCTTGCACAGGATATGCTACAGTGGAGAGCTCCACCAAATCAGGTTCGGACTAAAGATTATAACAGAAATTAAGATTAATGAATTTGGCCTCTGGGATTCGAATTTTTTTTCTTACTCTTTCGGAAGATATATATGTATTTCCAACACTGCGTAGTGCTCGGTTACAACACTGATCTTTCCTTCAGTCGACGAAACTTTAGCAGTATCAAGCATTTTTATTAGTATTATGGAACAGATAAAGTGATGGGGGAAGTAGAACCGTTGAGGAGGCGTTTCAAAATCAACTTTCTACGGCTTTGACACCGCATTAGTGGATGTGTGATCAGGCGCATTTCCTTTACACAAAACCCCCCGCTGTAATAATCTTATCCGCATCTTCTGAATCTCACTTTGCAAGTCATAGAATCAAGTCGAGTGTAAGAAGATCGATACATTTCAGTGTTATCCATTTTCGGGGTGTGATCTGTTGGTTATTGTTACACTTTATCAGTTATAACTTGTAGCGTCAACCTCCTTTAATCTTATTTAACCAAAACCAATAACGTGCCCCGAGAGGTAAGGCTCTCATCGTCTGGTTGTCAACACTCAGCACATTCGCTTCGAACTAAAAACTCTAAAATAAAAGTGCAGAGTTCATAAAATAAAATAAAATCTACAACACCATGACTAGTCTGCAATTCACACTTAAGTGTTTGTTTCATCGAACCACTTTCAGACTATTTCCGTGCTGTTCCCCTCCCGAACAGCGTGCGAGAAGAACGAACACTTAAATCTCTCCGCCCGCGCTCTACTTTCTCTTATTTTATGACACTGATCCTTTCTCTCTGTGTATATGGACGCCAACAAAATAGTTTCCCATTCGGAGGAGAAAAATGGTGATTGAAATTTCGTGAAAAGATCTCATCGGAACGAAAAAGCCTTTATTTTAACGATTTCCATCCCAACTCACGTATCATATTCGTGATACTCTCCCCTCTTTTCTGCGATAACGCGCAACGAGCTGCCCTTCTTTGAAATTTCTTGATGTACTCCGTTAATCCTGTGTGGTAAGGATCCCATACCGGTCAGCAGAAAACCAAAAGAGGACAGACAAGCGTAGTGTAGGCAGTCTCTTTAGCAAATGTGTTGTATATTTTAAGTGTTGTGACAATAAAACGCAGTCTGTCGTTCACCTTTCGCACAACATTTTCTACGTGTTCATTCCAATTTAAGTTGTCCGTAATTGTAATCTCTGAGTAATTGATCGAAATGACAGCTTTTAGATTTGTGTGGTTTACCATGTAATAGAAATTTAACGAAATGCTTTTAGAGGTCATATGGACGACCTCAAACTTCACATTTTTAGAGCCAATTGCCACTTTTGGTGCCTTACAGACAAATTGTATAATTTTTTTTTCAATTGGTTTCGATCTTCTGATGATTTTATTAGACGGTAAACGACAGCATCATCTGCAACCAATCTAAGACGCCTTCTCGGATTGTCTCTTAAATCATTTATGTATGTTAAGAACAACAGAGGGCCTACAATCCTGTTATACTATCACGAAACAGAAGGGAGAATATCACGGATATGATAAGCGACTTGTTTGGCAATCATTAATATCACCTCTGTTATACTCAATGACTTTTCATCAGTTAGTACGAACTGTGACTTTACTAACAGCAAATCATGAATCCAGTTGCACAACTGAAACGATACTCTGCAGGTAGACAATCTGATTAGAAACATCTTGTGAGGAACAGTGTCAAAAGCATTCTTGAAATCTAGAAATATGGAATTAATTTGAGATCCCCTGTCATTACCACTCATTACTTCGTGTGAATAGATAGCTAGCTGTTTTTCGCAAGAGCGACATTTTCTGAACTCGTACTGATTACTTGTATTTTATGAAAGGAGCCTAACTGGTACACGATCTGGACCGAAAGACGTACCTTTATTGATTTTAGTTGCTTCGTCACGCCAAGGATGTCGTATTTCAGGTTTCTCATGTCTGCAGCTGTTCTTGATTCGATTTCTGCAATATTTACTTGGTCTTCTTTGGTGAAGAAATATCAGAAACGCATGTTTAGTAACCCTGCTTTAGTGGTACTGTCATCGGTAACATTACCTTTGCTATCGCGTAGAGAAGGAAGTGATTGTGTCTTGTTACTGGTGTACTTTACATACGACCAAAATCTGTTTGGATTTTCTGCCTCATCTCGAGACGGAGTATCAATATGGAAGCTATTAAAAACATCTAGCATTGAAGTACACTTTAAATTCTATAAAACATCAAAAATCTCAAAGGTCTGGCGCTCTCTTAAATTTGGCATACTTTTCTCGTTGCTTCTGCAACAGCGTTCTGACCCGTTTTGTGTACTAGGGAGGAGTAGTTTCGTTTCTTATTGATTTATGTGTTATAAATCTTTTAGTTGCTGTCGATACTATTCCCTTTAATTAAAAGCAACGCCTTGTCTAAACTTACATAGTTTGAAAGGCGTGGAGGCTCTGGAAGGCGACAAACGAAAATAGCTTTTGAGGAAAAGAAATATAATGTACTTAACGTGCAAATAAAGGACAACTGAAAGCAGTTTTAACAGTTTGTTGAATTTACTTAATACAGATGCATAATTGTAAGAATTAAATACTTCGTTGATGAAATAGAGGTTGGTGATGGTAGACGTCAGCATGCAAATAGTGTCTTTCGAAATGAGGGGAAAGTAAGTGACCAATGAAATGTGTTATGGTTCAGTCAGTAGCTGCGCATAGATAATACTACCTCGGGCATAGCAGCTGACAACTATGGCCGAAGACCCAGAGCCTAATGTGTTTCCATTATGCTTTTTGAACAACGCAAATGAGTTGTTAGAGTTTCTAGATTTAGCTATAGGTTATGTCCGAAGTGTTGACATAACCATATTGACAGCATTATCTCTCGCAATTCCCTGTTGAATTAAGTACGATTTAGGTGCTTGACTGCTATGAATTATTACTGATCCGTATACTTTTCCAACTAGTAATCGAAAATGGTATCCAGTGAGACAAAAATCAGACAGCCTCGCCAGTAAAAACCGTTTGGCGTTTTAATTCACTGTCACTGCCGCCCTTGCACTGCTTTAACAAATTTGTGTCTAAGATGTGACTGGAATCAATGTTTCGTCTGAAAACACATGACAACGTAGAAATGCACTGCAGATTACGTTTTAGCTTTTCCGAGCACAATCTTCAAATACCCTTTATCAAGCGCTTTTCGGAGAAAAGCAATAACCGCGGAGGAAACGCACAGCAACCCGTGTCATACGCAGAATTTCAATCAAAGTTTAATGTTATTGGTCATATTAAATGCATTCTGTCTCAGTAGTCTGTCGAATATAAAAAAGTAAATCTTCTACCACATAATCACAAATTATACTCTCCATTTCTTCAATCGAACCCTCATTCGAATATACGGAACGCTACACATTGCCTGGGGGCTTAATTAAATATAATGCAAATATTTTTAATTTTAGTAGCTGACTGTCCGATTACGAAGTCTCATAACCGGTTGGCCCTGACTGGTATCAGTACACAATCTGACTGCATAAAATAACAACAAAGAATGAAAGGTAATTTCCGTTACCACAATTAATTAATTAAGTCCCCAGCAACTATAAAAGCTACGAAACAAAAACTACGAACTACGAAGCACAAGTGTAACTGTTCTGTGTGTACAAGTGTGATTCAACGTACACATCTGGCACGGTTCTTCCTCAATAAGACAAGATATTTTAAATACCATTTACACTGAATTAATTAAATAAAACTGAAATACTATAATTGCACATAGAAACCCGAATTACAGTCTAATACATGAACACAAGCCAGATGCTTTGTTGACTGAACCTGTGACCAAGAGACATTGTTAGTTAAGAAATTAAAAAAAAAATGTTTTTTTACCTTCATATATTGACGAAAAATACACACTGATCATTACAACATCTCCATTCGAACAACATCTGCTGTCTAGCCCATCAAAACAACTGCACACGACATGGCCTCAAATAGTACAGCTACCAACATCCTCTCAGCAAAGCACTAACCACCACAACTTCTGAACAAGCAATGCCAGTGGAGGCGGCGGAATAAAACTCTTTGGCGCCATCTCTGGCGCTGTGACTCAGTGTAGCCACCTTTCATATGCCCCTCCTCCACGGGCTAGAATTTGATGGTATTTTTGCCAGCATTGGTGGTGAAAATACCACCAAATTCGTCAAAAAAAAAAACACAGACAAAAATAAAAGATAATATTAATAAGTAAATATCACATAACTAGATAAATTTTGGCTTTGCACTGACCCTTCAATAACCTAATATATAAAATACAGTAAGGAATACAAATGCTTGCATATATGTGATTTTACATAATTGTTTACACAAGTATCATTCAATCAATGGTACCAGCAATGACGAATAGGTGTAGGTAAGAGTCTCATAACATTTCATAAACAGTAAATACACAAAAAATCTGTTTCTACAAATATTCACATAAAATCTTGTCAATAATAGTTCAATAAACAAGTAGCACTTCTCAGAGTAGTTGACAGTTCCAACAGTAGCACCCATCATTGGTCAACAGGTGCAAATAGCAGTCTCATAACATTTCATCAGCAGTATTTAAACAGCTCCAACAGTGGCACCCAGCAATGTTGAACAGGTGCAGACACCAACAAGTGACATTATGTCAGTAGAAGCAGTTCCATCAGTGGCACCCAGCAATGTTGAGCAGGTGCAGACACCAACAAGTGACATCATTTCAATAGAAGCAGTTCCATCAGTGGCACCCAGCAATGTTGAGCAGGTGCAGACACCAACAAGTGATATTATGTCAGTAGAAGCAGTTCCATCAGTGGCACCCAGCAATGTTGAACAGGTGCAGACACCAACAAGTGACATCATTTCAATAGAAGCAGTTCCATCAGTGGCACCCAGCAATGTTGAGCAGGTGCAGACAGCAACAAGTGACATTATGCCAGTAGAAGCAGTTCCATTAGTGGCACCCAACAATGCTGTACAGGTGCAGACACCAACAAGTGACATTATGTCAGTAGAAGCAGTTCCATCAGTGGCACCTAGCAATGTTGAACAGATGCAGACAGCAACAAGTGACCTCATCAGTAGTAGCAGTTCCATCAGTGGCACCCAGCAATGTTGAGCAGGTGCAGACACCAACAAGTGACATCATTTCAATAGAAGCAGTTCCATCAGTGGCACTCAGCAATGTTGAACAGGTGCAGACAGCAACAAGTGACATTATGTCAGTAGAAGCAGTTCCATCAGTGGCACCCAGCAATGTTGAACAGGTGCAGGTAACAGTCCATAATATTCACTATCACTAATCAGACAGTTCATCAGAGTTTATCAGCAGAAATTAAACATGCAAATTATAATAAACATCAAATGATATCAGATAATTGTCAAATTAAATATTACAAATACACAAATATCAGTAAACCTATAATATTTATGGGTGTCAGTGCAAGCCACAACAAACAAGTAAAATAATATTTAGGAGATAGGTCGGTACCAATTATTTGGAATTAGGAAAGGAAAACACACAAAACACACTTACTCACCTTTCACCCACATTAAGTACTACTGTGTAATTGAATAGTGTTAATTGTGTAAATGCAATTCTGTCAAACATTTGATGTTCGACATGTGTATCAAGTAGTAGTGGCAGCAGTGTATAACAGTCAATAATAGTTAGTCAACGTCATAGTCATCATGTCAAGACCAATGTTCGCCAAGCCAAATCAAAATGTACGGTTTCTGAACAACTGTCAGTGTGCCAAGATATGCAAATACTTCCTCTCTCCAAAAAAAGTATGTACTGCTTGTTGATTTAACAAAGTGTGTGTAGACAATCTTCCTTCCACGTGAGTGTTCTAGGCTGCCATCTTCATCCTCCTTGTTCCATATAAACCAACAAAAAAATATGCACTTACTTTACCTCTTATCCACCAAAACTCCAATAATCATCAGCATCACATAATCTTAATACTTCAATAATACCTCTTACGTCGATACATATAAACCTTATCATCAATATCATTTACCTTACCTCTTGTCCACCAAAACTCCAATAATCATCAACTTCACACAATCTCAATACCTCAATAATACCTCTTCAATACGTCGACACATATAAACCCTATCGCCAATATCATTTCGCTTCCAAAACAACTCTTTCCTTTAGTTATAAATAAAAGAAATGCATACATGACCGCTAACAGCCTTTAGTTTGAATAACTCACAGGAAGTAAGTACGAGTACGGAGTGTGAATGATCATAATATTTCACAGTGTGTACACCACTTCAAGAATTATGGCAAAACAGAAGCAAACATGTGGAGTATTTCTTGCGTCAAGTGTCACTTGTTATTTCAATTGCTTACGAAGAATGCAGTGTAATAACTGTCAATGGTCTCAACCTCGTGTTGGTATGTCATGTCGTTAGCTTCCTTCCTATTATCATACATTTATACAGCTTCCATAAAACCTCCAGCTCATGTGACTTCAATGAAGTTTCTTGTACCAATGTCGTTCATAGAATTATAGCAGTTCATTTTCTTATCTTAAAATATAAAGCATTGAGCGTAAGCAAAACATGCAATAGCGAGTAAATATACCAGTAGAGAACAGAATGTCAACAAGTGGATGCAGCACAATCCCTACAACGAGGCTCTGCCAAGCGAACAATCTATAATTAATACCATAGTGTGACCTAAACTCCATGTTCGCACACCATATATCAGCATTTCTGTATACCAAATTAAAGAGTAGTTATGACAACAAACAGAAATGTATAAATATGCAATCCATACGCAAAGCAGTAAATATGTATCTTACATAATAAACAGGTCATTAGCATCATATCAGCATAAGCAAATAAATGTTCATATGTAATCTTAATAAGTAAACATGAAGGCGCAAGCAGATAAATCACAAAGTATAACCTACATACATAATCATATCAGCACAATTAATCATGCAACAATTATAATTTAAAAAAATAAGCACATAAAAAAAATAATGTGACCGCAGTGAAAAAGCATAGCAGCCAAGCGATGCATAATATACACAAGTAACAACCCTGTTCATTAATCAATCGTTGCCAAAATCATTTAACACAAAGTATAAATCACGTAATCGCGAGCAGCAAATGACGTCTAAAGTACGTACCAAGTGGAAATATGTTACCTGAAAAATAAACTCAATTAATAGTTACCTTTTTAGTTTACTACTTTCTTCTACGAAATTACATTCTTCCTGAAATTTTCTCGATACCAAGTCCTCTTAACGTCGGACACACACAGAATTTACCTGAAGTTCTTAAATATTTGATACAACCGTATCCTGAAAAATATTGAACGTTAATAACATAATTTATCAAGTCACTATAGCTTTATACTGAATTTAATCAGAGAAATTAGACTGTGTATTTGTTTACGGCTGTCAGTGCATTCGCACTGAGCGCTCGATCAGCTGTAGGTACGCGTGACGTAGGAAGTAGTTGTTTGCGGTCAACGACTGCCTTGTGCGCCGCGCAGACTTGACTGTTGCTTTGAGTATGTGCCGCCGCCGGAACACGGCGCGGTATCCTTGTATTCTCTGCGTGTTTACATGTAACTGTTAGTCTCTCAAAAGTATATCATTCCACAAAAATTTTAACGTTCGATATATGATGTACTCCCTTAGAGCGCCGAGATTTAAGAGTTTCTACTTCGACAGTGTTATCATGGATGATTTTGCGAACCCTATATGGACCGTTATAAAGCAGAAAAAATTTGCGACACAAGCCTTTTCCTTTGTGAGACAAACGGTGAGACTTAATTAACACCTTTTGACCAACTGACAAAGTTTTTAAACGACCAGGACATTTAGCTGATTTCTCTCTTTTAGCAGCCGCAGATGCAATATTTTGCAGAGCCAGGTTCACAACTTCAGAATGCCGCAGTTTCCGTGTAGGCGGAAAAGGAACGATTTCAGAAATGCGATTTGTCGGTGCTTTATTTTTTAACACCAATATAGGCGGTAAAGAAGTTGAATCATTAGGGAGTTCATTCAGAATGTTTTGAAAAATATGAAGATACTGATCCCACGTTCTGTGATTCTGATGACAATAAAGTCGACACAATTTATTGATTTCCTTCATCCATCTCTCTGAAGCATTAGATTGAGGGTGAAAAAGTGAAATGAAAATTGGTTTAATCTTACGACGCCGGAGAGTACGAAGCCAAATTTTAGAGCGAAACTGTGATCCATTATCTGATATAACCTTATCAACATGACCAACTTCTTTAAGAAAATGTTTGATGAAAGCATTAGATACTGAACGAGCTGTTGCTTTGCGTGAAGGTGTAAAACACACATATTTTGATGTCAATTCCACTGCTACCAAAATGTACCCAAAACCGTTAGTAGAACGAACCACTGGACCGAACAAATCGACTGCAGCCATCTCCTTTAATTTCGCTGGAATGATAGGAAACAACGGTGCTCTGTGAGAAATAGTTGGCGGCTTAGCCTTTTGACATAATTTGCATTTGGCAAGAACAGATTGAATACGTTTTTCCATATTACTGAAATAGCAATTTTCTCGCAATTTATGATAGCATTTTCTGGGACCAAAGTGTGCATAACTGAAATGTGTATACCAAATCAATTTATCAACCCACTCATCAGGAATGCAAACTAACCAAACAGAGTTGTCGACCGATTTTCGTTTAAAAAGAATATTATTGCGAACTAAATAATACTGTCTAATCGCTACGCTTTCCTTTCTCGTCCACTTCTCCTTAATGTCCTTCCAGATTGGATCCTTATTTTGCTACTTAGCGATGTCCTGGAGCGAAGACGAAATAAAATTTTCAAACGCAACACCTTGAATGTACATCAAACAATAATTGTTTTCTTTGCAGTCCTCCTCAGCACTTTGTTTCAAACCCATAGGTGCACGTGATAAAGCATCAGCAATAATATTTGAAGAACCCTGTATGTAAAGCATACTAAAATCAAATTCCTGTAGATACAGCGCCCATCGTGACAATCTTCCATGTGTTAATTTTGTTGACATAAGAAATTTCAGAGCTCGATGATCGGTGTAAACCTTAGTATGTCTGCCATACAAAAATATGCGAAATTTTGTGAAAGCCCATACAACGGCCAAAGCTTCAAGTTCCGTAATCGAATAATTCTTTTCTGATTTAGAGAGAACACGACTTCCAAATGCAATAGTTTTCTGTACTACAACGCCGTTTTCTTCTATCTCTTGAAATAAGTGTGCACTTAGGCCTTTGTATGACGAGTCCGTCGCCAAACAAAAATCTTTAGATAAATCCAGATGTGAAAGAAGTGGAGCAGCAACTAAAGCATCACGAAGTCGTTCAAATTCTGACTGAGCTTCCTCATCCCAAAACCAATTAGAATTCTTTCCAGATAGTTCACATAAACGAGGTGTGGCCAAATCGTCCAATCTAACAAAGCGTCTAAGAAAATTACAGACACCAAGGAAACTACGAACATCACGTTTTGTAGTAGGAATAGCATAATTACGAATAGCGTCTAGTTTCTCTGGATCAGGAAGAATACCTTCTGTAGAAATAATATGACCAAGAAATTTCACCTGAGAACGACCAAATTCAGATTTTTCCAAGTTCACTGTAATGCTAACTCTTCCAAAAATACGTAATAATGAATCCAAAATTTTGTTGCGCTCACTCCAAGAACGTTTAGCAATAAGAATATCGTCAACATATGAAGTAATATTGTCGCGAAGATAAACAGGTAAGATTTCGTTTAAACTACGAATGAATGCTGCTGAAGATACAGTAAGTCCAAACGGTAATTTTCGAAATCACTTTTGGTAAAATAGTCATATCCGGTCATTCTTTACCGACTCCTTTTCTAGATAGATTGATAGTTGAAGAGTTGTTTTGATAGATACAAAGAATAGTAGAAGAGTAGGCAGCGGTGCAGAAAACTAAAAGGGAAATAGCACTACTACAGCTCGGGGCCCTGTGCACGCTACGGCACATATTCACTTAGTGTAGCGAATCCCCTGAGGACTTAAATAGCCGCACATAAATTCCACTTTGTGATTTAGTGGGCAATTTGGTGGAAGTGCGTACATAATTTGATCTAACCATGAACATGGATGTATGTCATTCTTAGAATTGCGAAAGATCTTAAATTTCCGAACAGTCAAAAAGTGTTTATAGTCAAAGTTTTCGCCTCGTGGTGACAAAGACCTACCGCGTCTATCCCAGTCCGAATGTCGATTATTGTCAAGTTCGCGCGCCTGGCGCTCTCTTGTTGTATCTCGTAAATGAAATACATTATTATCTTCAAAACCCGCTGCTATCGGTGATTCCAAATTTCTTCTACTGTCTTTTCCTACGATTTCGCTTTCAATTTGTTTGCCTTGCTTTCGTAATGCCTCAAATTCCCTTTTAACGCGTTCATTAAATTTTCCCTGATTTTCAACACGCTTATTTATGTTCTGGTACTCTGCGGTTTCTGCAAATAGCAATGGAGCTGTATCATCTGAATCTCTGCCCCATTTAAACTAAGACTTGTCAATTTATTTGAAATCTCCTCAACTCTTTCCGATAAGTCACCTATTTTTGCTTTCTGTTTATTTACGTCTTCCGTAAGTGTCGCGACTCGGGTTTCAGTATTGACACAGTTAGTAGTTAACTGTTCATATTGTTGTGTTAGGTTATTTACTCTGTCATTTGGTACGGATTCCTCGATTCTCTCACATATTTCTTTCTTATCGTGTGCACGTTGTAAATTTAACTCTGACAATTTTTGTACTATCACACGATCTCTTTCTTCCTGTTCTCTATCACATTCCTTTTGTCTAATTTCTATTGAAATTAATCTATTATTGTGAGAATTCAGAATCGGTTGTACTTCTTCTCTAATTTCTCTCTTTAATTCATCTTTCATGTTTTTAAAGCATATCCCTATTCATGATTCTAACCGTGTTTCCATTGTTCCCATATCAGTTTCAAGCTGTGTTGCCACTGTTTTCAATTCAGATCCTAACTGTGATCCCAGTGAGTCTAACCGTGTTTCCATTGTTCCCATCTGTGTTTTTAATTCAGATCTTAACTGTGTTTCCATTGTTCCCATATCAGTTTTAATTGTTCCTATTTGTGATCCCAACTTTAATATTGCACCCATCAACTGCTCCATATTAACTGGATCAAAATTCTTTTCGCTCCTAACGTTTGCCGTAAAACTAACTTCCTTCGGCATAGCCGTAAAGCTATCTGTGTTCGATATTATTCCAGAGTCTTCTGTCGTTAAACTCGTATTCTGAAAATGTTTTGATTGTGAAAAATTTTGAATTGGTTCCGACCTAGTTTCCCGACTTATTAAATTGTTTTCAACTATATTATTTATCATACTGTTCTCCTGTGTTGGCGAGTTCGCCACGTCAACAATTTCGTCATTCTGACTATCCATCATTTTTGCCTTTTTCACCGATCGCGTAATCATTTACAAAACATACAAAGCTCGTCACTATACGAAAATTACACACAATATGACACTTTATCACCAACAATACCATTCACACGAAATGCTTCCCGACAAACACAATTAACCAACAATTGAAATCTTCATAATTGCACAAAATTGTCAAACCCGCATACAAGACATCAAAAATTAAATTCTGCAAAAATACCATTAGAAGAAAGACAAGACAACTACAAATGTTCAATTACCTAATCTACACATGCAATATAGACTACAATTATTAAACTACAAATTACTCCAACAATACTACTGTCTGCTATTTTTACTCTCAAAAGAATCCCAAGGGACGATCCGAAGCAGCGGTCGCCACGTGCATGAGGGCTTAATTATTTATAATGCAAATAATTTTTTATTTTTAGTAGCTGACTGTTCGATTACGAAGTCTCATAACCGGTTGGCCCTGACTAGTACTAGTACGCAATCTGACTGCATAGAATAACAACAAAGAATGAAAGGTAATTTCCGTTACCACAATTAATTAATTAAGTCCCCAGCAACTATAAAAGCTACGAAACAAAAACTACGAACAACAAAGCACAAGTGTAGCTGTTCTGTGTGTGGAAGTGTGATTCAACGTACACATCTGGCACGGTTCTTCCTCAATAAGACAAGATATTTTAAATACCATTTACACTGAATTAATTAAATAAAACTGAAATACTATAATTCACATAGAAACCCGAATTACAGTCTAATACATGAACACAAGCCAGATGCTTTGTTGACTGAACCTGTGACCAAGAGACATTGTTAGTTAAGAAATTAAAAAAAATAAAAAAATGTTTTTTACCTTCATATATTGACGAAAAATACACACTGATCATTACAACATCTCCATTCGAACAACATCTGCTGTCTAGCCCATCAAAACAACTGCACACGACATGGCCTCAAATAGTACAGCTATCAACATCCTCTCAGCAAAGCACTAACCACAACAACTTCTGAACAAGCACTGCCAGTGGAGGCGGCGGAATAAAACTCTTTGGCGCAATCTCTGGCGCTGTGACTCAGTGTAGCCACCTGTCAACGTGAGTTCAATTTTTGATCCGTTTGCTTTGTAATAAAAGGGTTCCTTGACAAAATTATCCTCTGTTTTGCAAAAATCTGCTATATTTATGAATACGTCTTCGGACAACGGCGGACTAAAACAGATTTGCCTGTACTCCGTTTGTGCTCTCAGGTTCCTTTAAATATGACTATTAAAGTGAAAATAATTTAATGAAATTATATCGGTTAGACTGCTACATCAGTCAAATCTGCTTGGCAGATGAATCTGCACAATCTAATTCCTTTACTGAAACCTTTCACCGTGACAGGGGCTCCAGTTATCAAGGTAACGATAGCGAATCTATTGAAACAAACAACATTTTCAGTCACATCTTGTGAAAATGTATTCCGATTCATTGCGATTTCAGATTGCAAGATGCAACTTGTGCATTATTAAAATGGCTCTGAGCACTATGAGACTTAACATCTGAGGTCATCTGTCCCCTAGAACTTAGAACTACTTAAACCTAACCAACCTAAGGACATCACACACATCCATGCCCGAGGCAGGATTCGAACCTGCGACCGTAGCGGTCTCGCGGTTCCAGACTGGCGCGCCTAGAACCGCTCGGCCACACCGGCCGGCCTGTGCATTATTACCCTAGTCTGTTATGGCACCTATTAATAAGAAAATGCTTGCATCAGCTATTAGGTAATATTTAGCGTCTCACTAACAAAAAAGAAAGTAGATGCAAATGAGGACAAACAACAAAAATCAAACTTAGTGCATACATTTTACAATCATTATTAAAAGTGCCTTATCTCCATTCAAATCCGAACGAAGGCTTATGCAGTACTGGAGGTACGTATGCCTTACAGAAAATAGCTAGGATTGCGTATTGATAGAAAAGGCTTCCAATAACCTTGACAGTCATCCTAATCTCGCAGCGGGTCTTCAAGGAAAATACGCCTCGAAAAGTGGGAAATAAATTATTTAACCCAATGGCTATTACTAGGCTGTTGCGAAGATACGAGAGTAGCTTATCTGCAGGAGACAAAAGCAACAACAGACGAAGATATGTTTTTCACTCGCAACAGCTCCGAAACTAAAGACATTTTTCATTATGTATGTGATGGAAATGGAAATGAGCGTTTGGCGTCATTGGCCGGGAGGCCCCTCGCGGGGCAGGTCCGGCCGCCATATCGCAGGTCTTATTACATTCGGCGCCACATTGGGCGACCTGCACGCCGGATGGGGATGAAATGATGATGAACACAACACAACACCCAGTCCCTGAGCGGAGAAAATCTCCGACCCAGCCGGGAATCGAACCCGGGCCCAGAGGACGGCAATCCGTCACGCTGACCACTCAGCTACTGGGGCGGACATGTATGTGATGATGATTATGCATAAGCAAAAGAAGGTGCACTAGTGCATAAGTACAACAACCGAATGCAAATAAAGGGCAATTGCATGGATTATGCAAGATCGTATTTTAAGTCATGTCGCCCCAAGTTTAGATACATCCAAGTCCGACAGTCTTACTCGGAGCCGATCCCGGTATGACTTTACTCTCAAAGCGTGGTATTGCTGGAAGATGAGCCACTCACGTGCTAGGAAATAAAGTACACATAAATACAGTTAAAAATGTGGAACACTACCGTAAAAGCATTTGAAGATTGCAGACCACAAGTGTATTGCGCAGACAAAGATATTTTCAACTCGTTATCAGAGTGCGGTTACTTCATAATAACACATATTTCAGCGTGAAAATTGTTGGCGCAACCGGAAATCTCACTAAGGCAATCAGAAACAAGTGCTACTCACATTATACATACAGAATGAAGAATTAGAACAGCAGTTCTTACTTATCTCTGGATTGAGTACAAACACGCAATTGGGTATGAATTTTATAGTCAAAATACAATGACGACAAGATTTCAGAGAGCCTCACATGTCGCTAAGGACAAATGGGAAGGGCATTCTGACATCTTCGGTAGATACAGAGGAAATGGAGGATGACACAAAAGGTTACATTTAAACATTCGGATCGTCAACTTGTACGTACCAAGTGTAGATGATCAGGCTGACGATGGCTCAACTCATATATAAATATGCAAGCTAGAATATGTGGAAGTGGAAACATGCATGCACCTACATTGCAGTCGGTCTTACTGATACAACATGGAGTCTTTTAGAGAGGACCAGGTGTGTGAGTAATTACGAATGTCACCTGAGGATAGAACATTACAAAGATTTCGGAAAGTCCTACCCGATCTTCTCTGCAAGAAAGAACGCAGCGGGAGATGCAGCGGATGTCAGAGAGGGGTGTAGTGGAGAAGGCTACCAGTAATCATTGTAACGCTTTGGTTGTAGACGTGGTAGACAGAAGAGTGAGACTGTTTCTGGATGCCAGGACGTTACTGCTAGGTTCGAACAACACGCAAGTATTACAGAAATGCTTCTGGAACTAATATGTGAATGAAACGAAACTATATGGTCCCAATGACCTTTTCAACACTGAAACATCTATTATGTATAAGTGAAGACTGAAGCGATAAATGAACATTTGTATCAATGCCGGGATTCGAGCCTGTTACAGTTAGTGGGTAATACCGAGTGGGCTGAAGGGTGAATGGAAATTTGGACTGAGGATGGTGGTGTGCTAGGGTAGTCGTTGCAGTTGTGCAAACCCACTGTGTAGTTGCCTGGGAGACTCAGGTTCGAATACGGAATTGGTAAAATCCACGTGAACAGTTATGATGCTAATGTATGAATGCATGATCTGGTGCCAATAAAATCTTCTCTGGCTTCCAGCCTCGTCATGAGCTTCCGACCGAGCTCTCCTAGGCCACAGTTAAGTAGAGAATGACTGCCGTATTCCAGTGCCCTACCACAGGCAATTTCTGGTGGGTCGAGCAGGAAAAACACCGACGAAGAAGGGAGCAAGAAACCTGCCGGCTCCTGAAGAGACACAACATTTCAGCCGTGTTCAGACACCTAGCAAAAACACGACAGCTCAGGAGGTCTGTGAACAGCGATCTAGGGCTCAGAAAGCCTGGAGCGTGCAAGATACCACGTCATTGAGCCAGCTACTACGTCGGCCAAACAGCACGCACTGTGAAGCAACGTCGGACGGAAAATGAGGAGTGCTTACGCCTACGCTATCTTGAAAAATCACCCGTGGCAGAACACACTTTAGAAAATTTACACCGAATTTTTTTCAACGAAACATCTCTCTTCATGAGGACGAAGGGATTTTGTGATAGCATTATAAAACAAGCGGTAAATTAAAAAATATCTGAAAACACCCTCACCTATGGCTGCTGTTTGCAGCTCAGCACAATCTGGGACCCGGCGATCGCGACGTTGAAGCGGGCGCAACGGACGGGGGACGTAAACATTACCGTATTTGGCGAGGAAGAGAGCACCAGTGACGTCACAGCCAGCAGCATTACCATACATGGGCGGGACCACGGCGACACGGCAGGTCATTTACCACTTGAAAGTGGCGAGGAGAGCTCGTTCTAATGCTCGTGGTGTTTTAACCACCTGACTAGACTGGAAGCCCTAGAAGATTCTGAAGTTATAAGGTATATTACCAAATTCCGGATAGATGAAAGCGATTGAAGGGTTTCCCAGACCAAACAAAAAAAAACACCTAAAACACATGTTTAGTGTCTTTTAATTTTGGACGGTCTGATTCGAGTGTAGTCCTCAACTCTCCGTGCCTCAGTAAACTATTAAAAAAAAAAAGAGTCTCTTGGTGTATCAACTGACAAACGCGAACAAACTTTCCTGAGGCTAAACACGAAATTAGCGAATAATAAGATATTATATCATCCAGCCTTGTCGTTATCGTTCTGCATGTCAACGAATCCATGTGGTTATGACTTTGTTGTGGAAATTCTTCACTTAACAAGATAAAGGAAAGAAAACCCACAATACCGTCGCTTTTGCAACTAGGACGTCGACAGCAGTGTCAAAGAATTATTGCTCTTCAGCAGCCTTGGTAATAGTATTCCGTTTTTCGAAGTTTGAGTGTAAATTATTTCGGCACAAAATAATGGTCTTCACAGAGCTAAATGCGCTCAGATTTTTAAAGGAATGCGGATTAAGACATTCTCCTTTGACACAATGGCTTCTGCACCGAAAGAGATTTGATCAAATTCGATACTTAAAAGGCTGAGAAGCTGTAATCGCCGATGCATTGTCTCAGATGCCTGTTCTATGGCTGTGAGCCGTAATGCACTTACGTTGCGCTTTCGCACGAGTAGATTCGAAGATTGAGCCTAAATCAGATTTCCCATCAACGTTCAGCTGTTCTTATCTCCATATTTTACGCTTGTGATAATCCTGACGATAATACGGTCCTACGTTGAATCTAACGTATATCGTATTAATCGTAAACTTGATTAATGTCTTCAGGCGTGTGTATGTGACTTACGCCTTATGTCTTATTAGTATCTCAACGTAGTAGTCCATTAGGTGCTCGGAGAATTACTGTGGTGGTAAAATACTAGACATTATTTTTTTTAAATGCATACATCATGATCAAAGACATCTCCAGTAAACTTTCGTTCTGCTAATAACAAAGAACATAACGCCCCCGACCGTGTCTGTATTGCTCGAGGCTAATCGCTGTGCTCTATTGTGTCTAGTTGTTGAACTGCAATTCAAATCAGCCTTCTTATATTCGTTCTGATTTTAAACTCTTTCTGCTTTTGTCTGCCTACATTTCATTAGGAAAGATGTTTCCTTGACACACTTAATCAGAATATTGTTTTTCGTGACGGATATGAGAATAGAAAACTTTATAATATTCTCATAATAACTTGGTACACCTGCACAATTTTACTACGAGAACGAACTGCGTTCACCTATAAAGGTCGTCCTAAAGGACCTGCTGCAAAAGTAATAAAGATGTTATTCCCTTTGTAATTTATTTTCTTGTTCTTATTCGCAGAAAGAATTGCCCACAGATAAATAAGATATGGATTAACTAAGTCTGGAATGGTATGTTATCTATCCTCAGCAACTGTAGGAGTATATAATGAAATAATAAGCAACACGTTCAATAAAAGAAAATTAATTTCTTTGTCGGTTTCAGGCACTTAGTGCCCTTCTTCAGAAGGTTATACCTATCGTATTTTTTGCGAGTGTCAATAATAAAGTCCACAAAGCAAAAATGGTCCTAAAAAATATGCAGGAACGGGAAGTAATACAATACTGAATCAATTAATACAATAAGATCTCTTAGATGCCTACTTGTGGTTTACAGTGTCTTATTGTATAATGGATTCAGTATTGTACGAGGGTTGTTTTTTAAGTAAGGGCCGTTCTTATTTTTTAAAAAAGATACAAATACTTTTGTAAAAAAACTTTTATTTTCTGATTCTACACACGTTTACCTATTTTTCTACATAGTTGTCTTGTTTATCTAAGCACTTGTCATACCGTACAACTAAGTTTTTAATTCCCTCTTCAAAGAATTCGGCCGCCTGCTCCGACAGCCAAGAGTTCACGGCCGCTTTCACTTCATCGTCGTCATTGAAGCGCTGCCCGCCAAGATGGTGTTTCAGGTACCGGAAAAAATCGCTAGGAGCAAGCTTGGGGCTGTATGGTGCATGGTCCAAAACTTCCCAGCCAAAAGAATCAATCAAATCCCGAGTCTTTTGAGAGGTGTGAGGCCTAGCGTTATCGTGTAGGAGCAAAACTCCTTTTGTCAGCATGCCGCGCCTTTTGTTTTGAATTGCTCTGCGGAGCTTCTTTAGAGTTGCACAGTAGGCATCTGAGTTGATTGTCGTTCCTCGTGGCATTAAGCCCACTAGCAAAACACCGCGCCGGTCCCAGAACACAGTTGCCATAATCTTGCGCTTTGACAGCGTCTGTTTGGCTTTAACCTTGACGGGTCAGGTTGTGTGTCGCCATTCCATCGATTGTCGCTTGCTTTCGGGAGTGATATGGGATACCCATGTTTCATCTCCAGTGACAATTTGACTCAACATGTCATCCCCTTCTTCCTCGTAACGAATCAAAAAGTCCAATGAAGTGGCAAATCTCTTCCCTTTGTGGTCCTCTGTGAGGAGTCTGGGTACCCACCGAGAACACAGTTTCTTAAAGTTTAGGTTTTCAGACACAATTTTGTACAAAACCGATCTTGAAACTTGTGGAAATTCCAAAGAAAGAGTGGAAATTGTGAATCTTCTGTCCTCACGAATCTTTGTTTCGACTGCAGCCACCAAATCATCAGTGATCACAGAGGGCCGGCCTGAGCGTTCTTCGTCATGGACGTTTTGACGGCCATTTTTAAACTCTCTAACCCATTGAGCACTTTACCTTCACTCATTGCATTCAAGCCATAAACTTCTGTTAACTGACGATGAATTTCTGCAGCTGATAGGCTTCTCGTGGTCAAAAAACGTATCACTGACCGTATCTCACACGCGGCGGGCGATTCAAGAATCGTAAACATCATAAAGTAGCACAGCGATGCGTACACGTCAGCTACATAGCTGCAACTTGCATCAGTGTGAACGGTAAGGATGCCGGCAAGTGGCCTGGTGGCTTGTTGCGGCAGCCGCGCGAACCACGGGACTATACGCGCGAACGGCCCTTACTTAAAAAACAAACCTCGTATTATTTATTGCTCCTGCATATTTTTTCAGCGCCATGGCATTTTGCTGTATGAACTTTATTAGTGACACTCTAAAATAATGCGATAGGTATAATCTACTGAAGAAGGGTATTAAGTGCGCGAAACCGATAGATAAATTAAATTAAGCAACTAGTTGCTAATTATTTCATTATAAGTCTGGAATGCTGCATGATGACTCCAAAGCGTTTCAGTAGGAAATGGAACCCTATCGGAAATGGAACCCTATCTTTATCTACATCTATATCCATACTTCTCAGGCCATGTTACGGTGTGTAGCGGAGAGTACATTGCATACCACTGTCTCTTCCCCCTTTTTCCGTTCCTTCCAAGAATGGTTTACGAGAAGAACGATTGTTGGTAAGCCTCCATGTGCAGTCGAACCGCTCTAATTTTACCTTCGTGGTCTTTTCGTGAGATATGCGTAGGAGGAAGCATTACGTTGGCTCACTCTTTCAGGAACGTATGCTCTCGGAATTTTATGTAGGGACACAGAATACGCGTTTGGAATCTGTATTAACCTCATTAGATGTTATCGAATTTTCTACGGCTATAAACAAGCCTCCACTACCGGCATTTAGCCTGTCTTCCGATATACATTCCACTCTGAATTGAGAATTTCATTGCCTTAACATCCGGTTTCAGCCAAGTTCTTTTCACCGATCTGTCATAAGGAATGTTATTCTCTTTAATTAATGGGGATAGTATTCTGAAATCAAAACGCATCTCATCGGACCCATGGAAGGAATTCTCTGTCTTAAGAAACTTGTATGTGCACACCAAACGTACTCTGGTACTGTACTAGCCACTTCCTCGATGTAGTCCACGCCTGTCCTATTAAGAGGGGGTCCTCCAGTTCTCGTCTCAATGGCGGAGGTCGAGAAATCCCAATCCAAGATCGCCGCAGAATCGCCTGAGCCTCTTTGTGAAAGAGCACGCTTTTGCGTGCCAACCTCAGTCTTCTTTCAGTCAAACGATCCAACAATCAAGCATAACAGGGTCCAGTTATGGTTCTGACTGTTTCCAGATAATACATGAGGATTATTTCTTGGGAATCCCAAAAAACATCGGTCAGTACCTTAACAGCCCATTGCCTTGTTTGGTACACTTTCATGAGCCTTTTCCCATTGTTTTGACTGCCGTTTTGACTCTGATGTATATTAATGGATCAAGCTTTCATCAACGGTCACAGATCGGCGCAAAAGGGCTTGCAGATTTCGATTAAACATCGCCAGACCTTGTGTTGAAACGATGTGCCAAACGCTCTTTTGGTCAATTGTGAGCAATCTCGGCACCCACTTTGCACGCGCCTTCTTCATAGCCAAATTTCCATGAGGGATATGAGGGATACCACGCCCTCACTCAACTGAGATGCCTACAGTCTCAGCAATCTCACAAATTTTTATTCGGTTTTCTTTCAGTACCATATCATGGATTCTGTCAATGGTTTCCTCTGTGGTGACCTCAACTGGACGGCCAATCACGTTTAAATTAATCAATCCAAAAGTAATTTGGTCTTTAGTGACGATGCAGAATCCTCCTGAACTTCATCTAGTTCTATTTTTATCTGTGCGGTAGTCCAGCTCCTCAAATGAATATGTTTAGTAATAGAAAGGAACTCGTTTTCTCCATTCTCACTGACCAATTCACACGGCTGTCAACAATGGCCTGTGCACTGTACGTCGTTGAAATTCTTCATACGATCCTTGCAATAGTCAAGCTTACGAATCATGAAGGCACAACAAAAATGTTCTATTCACTCACGGAAATTTACCAGGCTAATCAAACCACCCTCGCATTCTGCCACACTGCCCCTCGTCGGTTACATCTGACATGTCTCAGAAAAAAGTAGCTACGAGGGATTGTAGAACTGGAAGCCGTGTCTCGGTGAGGAGTATAATAGGAAAGCTGAGGATCTCGCTTAGCGTTGCACTCAGGGCAATGATTTAGAATTTCTTATAAAGACATAATTTCATATTATCATGTTCATGGAAAATAATTTAAATAATTTGTTAATAAATATGTAAAGAAAAAACATCATAGAAATAAAAATAGTAATTCCATGCGTAGCAAGTCAATGACGTATGTAGAAACGAAACTGCACATAGAGACACCGTTAGAAATCCATCATACAACAAGCAAGTCTATGATGTATAGAGAAACAAAACTGGACAAAGAAGCACAGTTAGAAATCCATCTTATAACAAACCTCCCGAAGCACCAAGAAAAGAAAGCAGAAAACAAGAACAGAAGAAAGTACAGGAAAGAGAAAAGAAATTATATCGAGTCGTAGTGTTACCTTCACATGTTTCCGACGTTTCGTCTTGTGATGGTCTCATGATAAAACGTCTGAAACACAAAGAAAGTATACTCCTTGTGTCCATATACTCCAACATAAGTTAAACTACTGTAGTCATTTTTTAAATATGTTGTTGTTGTTGTTGTGGTCTTCAGTCCTGAGACTGGTTTGATGCAGCTCTCCATGCTATCCTGTGCAAGCTTCTTCATCTTCCAGTACTTACTGCAACCTACATCCTTCTGAATCTGCTCAGTGTATTCATCTCTTGGTCTCCCTCTACGATTTTTACCCTAAATGCTGCCCTCCAATGCTAAATTTGTGATCCCTTGATGCCTCAGAACATGCCCTACCAACCGGTCCCTTCTTCTTGTCAAGTTGCGCCACAAACTCCTCTTCTCCCCAATTCTATTCAATACCTCCTCATTAGTTACGTGATCTACCCATCTAATCTTCAGCATTCTTCTGTAGCACCACATTTCGAAAGCTTCTATTCTCTTCTTGTTCAAACTATTTCTTGTCCATGTTTCACTTCCATACATGGCTACACTCCATACAAATACTTTCAGAAACGACTTCCTGACACTTAAATCTATACTCGATGTTAACAAATTTCTCTTCTTCAGAAACGCTTTCCTTGCCATTGCCAGTCTACATTTTATATCCTCTCTACTTCGACCATCATCAGTTATTTTGCTCCCCATATAGCAAAACTCCTTTACTACTTTAAGTGTCTCCTAATCTAATTCCCTCAGCATCACCCGACTTAATGCGACTACATTCCATGATCTTCGTTTTGCTTTTGTTGATGTTCATCTTATATCCTCCTTTCAAGACACTGTCCATTCCGTTCAACTGCTCTTCCAAGTCCTTTACTGTCTCTGACAGAATTACAATGTCATCGGTGAACCTCAAAGTTTTTATTTCTTCTCCATGGATTTTAATACCTACTCCGAATTTTTCTTTTGTTTCCTTTACTGCTTGCTCAATATACAGATTGAATAACATCGGGGAGAGGCTACAACCCTGTCTCACTCCCTGCTCAACCACTGCTTCCCTTTCATGCCCCTCGACTCTTATAACTGCCATCTGATTTCTGTACAAATTGTAAATAGCCTTTCGCTCCCTGTATTTTTCCTCTGCCGCCTTTAGAACTTGAAAGACAGTATTCCAGTCAACATTGTCAAAAGCTTTCTCATAGTCTACAAATGCTAGAAACGTAGGTTTCCTTTTCCTTAATCTATCTTCTAAGATAAGGCGTAAGATCAGTATTGCCTCACGTGTTCCAACATTTCTACGGAATCCAAACTGATCTTCCCTGAGGTCGGCTTCTACCAGTTTTTCCACTCTTCTGTAAAGAATTCGCGTTAGTATTTTGCAGCTGTGACTTATTAAACTGGTAGTTCGGTAGCTGCTTTCTTTGGGATTGGAATTATTATATTCTTTTTGAAATCTGAGGGTATTTCGCCTGTCTCATACATCTTGCTCACCAGATGGTAGAGTTTTGTCATGACTGGCTCTCCCAAAGCTACCAGTAGTTCGGATGGAATGATGTCTACTCCCGGAGCCTTGTTTCGACTCAGGTCTTAAATATACACCATCATTTACAAATATTGTCATTAAAATGAACAATTTTTTTCTATGATGGCTATATGTAGACAGAAGAGGCGATCAAAATTTGCACCAAGGGCGGGATTTAAATTCTGGTCTCCTTTCACATAAAAGAATAGTTTTATATTATCATGATCATGGAAAATAATTTAAATAACATGTTCACACTGGACTCACATTCGGGAGGACGATGGTTCAAACCCGCGTCTGTCCATCCTGTTTTAGGTTTTCCGTGAGAGGGCACGGGCGACTTCCTTCCCCATCCTTCCCTAATGCGACGTGCCGATGACCTCGCTGTCTGGTCCCTCCCTCAAATTAACTAACCAACCAAATAACATGTTGATCGATGTCCAAACAAACAACATCAGAAAAAATAAAAATGGCAAATACATGCATAGCAACACCGCCATGTATTCAGAGTAAAACCGCATAAAGAAACAAAGTTAAAAATCCGTCCAACAATAAATCTTCGAATGTTCCAAGTAAAGATAGCAGAAACGAACAAAAGAAGAGAACACAGGACAAAGAAAAAAAGATCGTATTGTAGGGTTGTCTTCATTGGCTCAACCAGTGTTTACGCATTACTAGTTTCGTAGTTACCAGCAATTCAAATCTGACGGGATTTTGTGTCACAAGAACATTCGATCGACGGCCGAACAGACTTTTTCATTACGTCAAAGGAAAATGATATGTGAGAGTGACAATATTCAGTCCAAAGAGCAATGGGCAATATCCAAGGGTATGACAAAAAAATGGTTCAAATGGCTCTGAGCACTATGGGACTTAACTTCTGAGGTCATCTGTCCCCTAGAACTTAGAACTACTTAAACCTAACTAATCTAAAGACATCACACACATCCATGCCCGAGGCAGGATTCGAACATGCGACCGTAGCGTTCGCGCGGTTCCAGACTGTGGCGCCTAGAACTGCTCGGCCACACCGGCCGGCAAGGGTATGACACGA
Source organism: Schistocerca piceifrons (assembly GCF_021461385.2). Lineage (NCBI taxonomy): Eukaryota > Metazoa > Arthropoda > Insecta > Orthoptera > Acrididae > Schistocerca > Schistocerca piceifrons. The sequence goes on from NC_060139.1 coordinate 145,606,161, forward strand.
ACTATCATTCTATAATGCATACCTTAAGGGCTATGAGCTATGACTTGTTCATAGTTCATCTCTTCTACTGAGAAAATGTTGTAGCTTTTAAGATACGGACTTTAGAGCCCATGTTTACTTGAAATTTTTTCTTGTTTTGATCCGTATTGCCACCTCTCAAAATGTGAATAGCACACAGCTTCTATTAGAAGAGATTTGTTTCACAGTATCGAAGATGAGAAGTGCTCATTGCTCTTGAGGTGCACATTAAAGCAATTATGTTTACTAGGTATTGTTGTTTCGAGTGTTTATTCTTGCCATAACCTTGGATATTGACCATTACTCCTGGGACACCCTGTATAGTATACTAGCAAGAAAACAGAGTTATTTTGGTAGGTGATTTAATGTTAAACGGGCTGCGAAACTTCGTACACAGTGCTGCCATTCGATAGTTGACATTAATTGCTTGCCTTTTCCTGGTATTGCAAATTTAATGGCAAGCAGTATAATAGCGGAATGATGTTATTACGTATATCAAATGATTTGGAATCAGATTTCATTTATGTAACGTTTTGAGTTTTTTGTATAGATGTTTTTGTTAATTATTAATTATTAAATGTTATCGTATGGGAAACTAGCTGTGTGAAGTGAACTATTTTGGAGTTCCTGATTTGACCGAGAAAGTGGATTTATTTCAAACTCCGGTTACTAAAATGTGTCAATAACAAGTGGTGCTGCGCATTTATATCACGATTGGCGCGATTACCTCATGGAAGTTATTGCTCACAAAACTTGGCTCACTTGAACAGACGGTGTTTCTGACTTTCAGAGTTAGGCGTAGTTTACAAAATGGAAAACAAAAGCGGAAACTGGAATCACGCAGCTGGTTACTGACGAGAAATAGTAGTAGCATGATTGGTGTAAAAAGAAACAGCAAAAAGCAATTAGCAATTTCATGCTTCAGCTGCATGTGTATGCGTTACTTCAAACTAATTTCCAATATGTGAAACTTTTTAAATGAAACACAGAGACTTCGTTCAGAGGCAGTCGAACAAATTAAAAGCACTACTAACTGTTGGAATTTAACCTGAGTGCGTAGCAAATTATGACTCCTTTGTTAATGCCCTTTGTATGTAATTTAACCCGTGAATGAACAACAACGAGGTCTGCCTAGAGTTAATAAAACACGAAGTAGTCAGCAAACTTTCATAGCACAACGAAACAATAAAGGGGTCTTGCAAAAAACATAAATGAAAATAGATTGTAAGCAAAATTTTCATCTTTCCTGATATCCGCTTTCAGTGTGTGTCCCTCCTTGTAGGAGAAACGCGTGTAACGCAGATGTAACTGCACACTGTATGTTCTACTACTTATCATAAAGAAAATGATACATTTGAAATCAAAATGTCGAATTATTTATCGCTGTACCATGTGTCTTGATGGTCACGGCGACTTCTGCTCACCTTCTTTGTCTAAAAGCCGTGTATAAAATCGAAGAGTGATATGACTGCAGAAAGTAGCTAATAGGGAGCTCGTGTTAAAATGAATAAAGAGTAAGTGAGCATAGTGATTAAAATTCTTCTGGGCATTATGCCGCGTCATTGCTAAAAACTGACAACAAAAATTGCAACGGCCTTCCTCAGGGCACAACTGGTTCTGCATGGGGATAAGTGCTTCTATTTATTACAGACTATCGATGTCTGACGTCACTGTTGTAAGACTTTTAATTGGCCCTCTAATGTGATTGGCTAGTCATGACGTAAGGGAAGATGGAAAGAAAGAGGCTATTTGTGGATGTCCATGTCGTCAACGATTGGTAGCTGTCCGCCAGTCAGCGTTCGGCTTCTGATCGGCAAGCTTTCCTCCTGGTGTGCGCGGAAGTGGACTGACAGTTTCTCTACAGCTGTTTGTGCAGATACGTCCGTGTCCCGTGTGTAAGTGAGCATGTTATATAAATTGAAGGTGGAGGGGGCAGAAAGGAAAGGAAGGGAAGAAACTATCGATGTCAGCTGCATAGGGACTTCATGCGGAATCAGCGGCGGAGACAGAAAATGAGCACTGGACCAAGATTCGAACCCGGGCTCTCCTACTTACTATACAGGTGCGTTAACCACTGCGCCACCCGCCCACAACGCTTCCGGCAACTCTGCGGACTATCTCGGCACACCCCTCGGTCGAACCACATTCCCACCCTGCGCCACCTCTCCGCACCCTTCCCCCCCACCCCCCGTCAATGCCATTATGCCCTTCATGCTCGTTCGCTATTTCGAGAATCCCGCAGACGGTCGAATATAATTGTGCATCCGAAGTGAAGGTGGTGGATTCATTGTCAACCGAGGCGAATTTTTTATACATGAAAGCGTGATGTCTGTTGTTTTGGATATTACCGAGAAAAGACACCATCCGGAATCCGCAGGTGTGATGCGTATTACGCACATTAAAGATGGTGGAGGGGGGAGGGGGGGAGGGAGAAAGGAAATGAATGGGGACTATTGATGTCAGCTGCATCCGGACTTTATGCGGGATTACTGGCGATGATTAAAAATGTCCGAAAGAAAAGACACCACGTATTCATATACAATAAGTGAGCGCATGTGCAAACAAGCATGAGAGTTCGTAGGATTGAAAAATGAGTTACGGAAGAAAATAATTCGTAAGAGATTTTAAATTAATTTCATTCATTATTCAAAAAATAGACATGGAAGTTCATGAACAATACACACGAATGGCTTCTAGTGGTTCATGTGGTTGTTCTACTGATCACTGGAACAAGCATGGGATCCGAGCAAAAACTAACCTTACTCACATGGATATACAAATTGCGAAAACATGTCTCTCGGATGTTAATTAGTTAATGTTAAATAGATCAACTGAACGATTATTTTATTAAAGTAATGTAGAACGAGTCAGATGCACCTGAAAAATCACGTACGATTATATTACGCCATATAGCTGTAAGAAGGCAACAATTTCACCAATAATTCTGAACGCTGCAGATTAGAAATAACCGTTCCAGTAATAAACAAGATAAAATATCACAACTTAACAGATCGTTTACGATACTGACATCTCTATTTGGCGATCACAAGAAGAGTGAGTGTGTCTATTCGAACATAAAACCCTGCGACAAGCAGCCTTATTGCCTCTCCGTTCAGTGTACGGCTTGAAGGCCTGCTTCTTCGCTTCTCAGCCAAAGATAAGACTTCTGCAGATTAATACATGGACTAAGGGGTCTTTGAGTAATGTCAATGATTCGCAACTCGTGCACAGATACATAACGCGAAAGACGTTTACAATAGAGAGCTTTCAAAATACAGATCTGGTTTTTGCAATCGATCTTTGAGCGCTAAGAACAGTAGATTAATGAGAATCTCAGCACTAGCCATACGATAAAAATCGGAGTTATCTGAACACTGTTTTTTCGAGGAAAACACGTCGAGTGGCTTTGCCAAAAGGAAAAGCCCCGTAAAGCTTCAGTAGATTTATATTCGTACGTGAAAAATGAAACAGTGAACATTTGAGGTCGTATATTGTGGCATTAGTTTTTTTTATGCATGTCAATATACATCCTAAATGCACTGCGCGTACTGTCGTGTCACATCTGACCGATTTTCCCATGACGAATAGCCGCACATTGTTTTTCTGTGTTTCGTGATTTCTCGTCGTAACAGGTTGAATCCTGAAATACAAAGCACGGGTAAACATCGTATCCTGCCTTGGATAAGTAACTGACACATCGGTTATCGCTCCAGACAAAAAAAAACTGTGACAAGACAAAATGTGTAAGGTAAAGGTACCGAAATGGGAGCGCTGTGTTAGTGGTATGCTGGTTGTAATTTAATCCTATTGTTTTTCATGGAATTTATTACGCTAGACAGTATTGTGATGTGCGAAATTGTTACAAACCTCGCACAGCGTCTTTGGTCTCATAACATAATATAATTATGTCCTTATATGAGATATAAGACACAACGGGCCCAGATAAGTACGAATGGAGAAAATTGTATTTTACTGTCTATTTTATCGCTTACATATTGTTATTGTCGTCTTCAGTCCTAAGACTGGTCTCATGCAGCTCTCCAAGCTGCTCTATCCTGTGCAAGCATCTTCATTTCCGAATAACTACTGCAACCCACATCCTTCTGAATCAGCAAACTGTATTCATCTTTTGGTCTCCCTTACAATTATTACACCCACACTTCCCACTCGTTCTGAATCTGTGATCCCTGTGATCCTCAAAATGTGTTCTGTCAACCGATATCTTCTTTTAGTCACAAATTTCTTGCCTCCCCAATACCAATCAGTACCTTCTCATCAGTTGCGTGATCTACCCACCTAATCTTCAGCATTTATCTGTAGCATCGTATTTGAAAAGCTATTCTCTTCTTGTCAAAACTGTTTATCGTCCATGTTTCACTTCCATGCATGTCTACAGTCCAGACAAATACCATCAGAAAAGACTTCCTAATACTTAAGTCTACATTCGATCTTAACAAATGTCTCTTCTTCAGAAACTGTTTTCCTACCACTGACAGTCTACATTTTATATCCTCTCTACTTCAGCCATAACAGTTATTTTGCTGCCCAAATAACAAATCTATTACTCTATGTGTCCCGTTTACTAATCTAATTCCCTCAGCATCACCTAATTTAATTCGAGTACATTCCACTACCCTTGGTCTGCTTTTGTTGATGCTCATCTCATATCCTCCTTTCATGCACTATCTATTCCTCTGAACTCCTCTTCCAATTCGTCTGCTATCTCTGATAGTATTACAATGTCATTGGCAAACCTCAAAGTTCTTATTTCTTCTCCCTAAACTATAACACCAGATTTTTCTTTGGTTTCCTTTCTTACTTGCCCAATGTACAAGTTGAATAACATCTGGGATAGACCATACTCCTGTCTCATTCCCTACTCACCACTGCTTTCCTTTCGTGCCCATTGACTCATAACTTCCGTCTGGTTTCTGTGCAAGCTGTAAATAGCCTTTCCTTCCTGTCTTTTACCCCTTCAGAATCTCAAAGGGAGTATTCCAGTCAACATTGTCAAAAGCTTTCTCTAATCTACAAATGCTACAAACGTAGTGTTGCCTTTCCTTGATTAGTCTTCTATATTAGTCGCAGGGTCAGTATTACCTCGCGTGCTCCTCCAGTTTTCCGGCATCCAAACTGATCTTCGCCGAGGTCAGCTTCTACCAGTTTTTCCGTTCTTCTGTAAAAAATCGTATTAATATTTTGTAACCACGATTTATTAAACTAATAGTTCGGTAATATGCACGTCTGTCAGCACCTGCTTTCTTTGGAATTTTATTTATTACATTCTTGTTGATGTCCGAAAGCATTTTGCTAGTCTCATGCTTCTTAGGCACCAGATGGAGGAGTTTTGTCATGGCTAGCTCTTCCAAGGCTAAAAGTAGTTCTGACGAAATGTCGTCTATTCCCGGGGGCTTGTTTCGAGTTAAATCTTTCAGTGCTCTAGCAAATTCTTCTCGCAGTATCATATTTCACATCTCGTCTTCATCTACGTCCTCTCCCATTTCTACAGTGTCTTGAAGTTCATCTCCCTTGTATAGACCCTCTATAGGCTCCTTCCACCTCTCAGCTTTCTCTTCTTTACTTAAAACTGATAGTCATAGTCATACAGCTGTTTCTCTTATCTCCAGAAACCTCTCTAATTTTGCTCTTGGCAGTGTCTATCTTTCCCCTAGCGAAACCTGCTTCTTAATCCTTACATTTTTCCTCTAGCCATTCCTAATAGCCATTTTTAATCTCCTGTCAATCTGATTTTTAGACTTTTGTATTCCCTTTCGCTTGCTTCGTTTGCTGTATTTTTATATTTTCTCCTTTCATCAATGAAAATCAATATCTCTTGTGTTATCCAAGGTCTCTACGAGGTCTTGTCTTTTTACCTATTTGATGCTCTGCTGCCTTCATTACTTCATCTCTTAGAGCCACCCATTCATCTTCTACTGTAGTCTCTTCCACTGTTCTAGTCAACATTTGCCTAATACTCCCTATGAAACTCTAACAACCTCTGGTTCTTTCAACTTATCCAGGTCTCATTTCCTTAATTTGCTACGTTTTTGTAATTTCTTCAGTTTGAATCTACAGTTCTTAACTAATAAATTGTGGTCATAGTCCTCATTCGCCGCTGGAAATGTCTTGCCATATAAAAACTGATTTCGAAATCTCAGTCTTACCATTACTTAATCAATCTGAAACCTCACGTTGTCTCTAGCTCTCTTCCGCGTATACGACTTTGTTTCAAGATTCTTAAATCAGGTGTTAGCTATGATTAAGTTAACTATGATTAAGTGTTAATGATGATTATATTATGCTCTGTGCAAAATTCTACCAGGAGGCTTCCTCTCATTCCTTCCCACCAGTTCATACTCACCTACTATTTTTTCTTCTCTTCCTTTTCCTACTAACGAATTCCAGTCACACAGAACAAAATTTTTGTTTCCGTTAATTATATGAATAGTTTCTTTTATTCCATCATAAATTTCTTCAATCTCTTCATCCGTGAAATTAGTTGGCATGTAAATTTGTATGAGGGTGGTCAAATGAAAACATCAAATATTTCTTAAATATTATTCATTGTGCAGAAGTGGTAAAAAGCTGTATCACTTTTCAACATAATCTCCCCCACGCTCAATGCAAGTCCTCCAGCGTCTACAAAGTGCATAAATTCCTTTAGAAAAAAATTCTTTTTGTAGTCTGCGCAACCACTCATGCACCGCGTGGCGTACCTATTTATCAGAACGGAACTTCTTTCCTCCCATTGCGTCTTTGAGTGGTCCAGACATATGGAAATCATTTGGGTCAAGATCTGGGATGCTCGCTCTCTTCGTTTCCGGTTGGTGGAAGTGAAATCACGTTTCGTCCCCAGTAACGATTCTTGCAAGGAAGCCATCACCTTCTCGTTCAAAGCGCCGAAGAAGCTCTTCACAAGCATCAGCACGTCATTCTCTCATTTCAGGAGTCAGCTGCCGTGGCACCCATCTTGCAGACACTTCGTGAAACTGGAGCACATCATGCACAATGTGGTGTGCTGACCCATGACTAATCTGTAAACCGCTGCAATGTCATTCAGTGTCACTCGCAGTTTTCCTTCACTGTGGCTTCAACTGCTGCAATGCTCTGTGGAGTCACAACTCGTTGTGTGTGACCTGGACGAGGAGCAACTTTCACCGAAGTCACACCATTTACGAACTTCCTATTCCATTCGTAGAGTTGCTGCTGTGACAAACATGCATCAGCATATTCAGCCTTCATTCGTCGATGAATTTCAATAGGTTTCACACCCTCACTACGCAAAAACCGAATAACAGAACGCTCTTCTTCCCTGGTGCAAGTCGCAAATGGGGCGGCCATCTTTATACTGATACTGCGACGGTATGTATGCATCTGAACTAAGCTGCCACCTACAGGCCATTCTGCACGCTGTTTGTAGCACGATTACCAACTTACAGGATAACGGCGCGAAATTTCGATTTGTTATTACAAATTTAACGTTTTCATTTGACTCACCCCGCCGAGCATCACTAATTTCCACTACACCTAACTTCAACCTACCCGTTTCCCTTTTCTAATTTTCTGACCTACCTATCTGATTAAGAGCTATAGCATTCCATGCTCCGACCCAAAGAACGCCACGATTGTTTCTGCTGATGTCGACGTCCCCCTGCGGAATACCCGCCCGGAGATGTGAAGGGGAACTATTTTACCTCCGGAATATTTTATCTAATAAGATGCCACCATCATTTAACCATACGGTAGACCTGCATGCCCTTGGGAAAAATTTCCGTTGCTTTCAGCCGTTCACACAATACCAGCACAGCAATGCTGTTTTGGTTGGTGTTACAAGGCCAGATCAGCCAATCATCCAGCCCCTGCAGTTACTGAAAAAGCTGCTACCTCTCTTTATGGACCACACGTTTGGCTAACCTCCAACAGATACCCCTGCATTGTGGTTGCACCTACGGTACGGCTACCTGTATCACTGAGGCACGCAAGTCACCTCACCGACAGCAAAGTTTATAAGTGAATGTAAATATTCCTTTCATATAGAAATATGCTAAAAATTAAGACGACAAGCAATATCTGGACAGAAGAAATGTTAGAAAGGAGGAATCTTTAAACTGTAAGGAGGTAGGAGGAACATCTTGGGGCAACCAAAGATGAAGTTATACAACGAATATTATCGATCATTTAGGATGGTGAATGTATATGGAGATGAGTAGACTGGCAAAAGACAGAAGAAAGAGGACGAACGAATTCAAGTAATGACGGCCTAAAAATCGACTATAGTATAGAAATGTCAATGTAAGACCTCTACCAAGCCCTACTTACTTTGTAGGCCAAACATAAGAACAACAAATTATCTTCAACAAATTATGTCGGAATATCCTCAAGCATAACGTCATGGAATCAAAAGGCACTAATATTTTTCCTGCAATTGAATTCAAATTGTTATGTGTTAATTGCTTTTCCTTTTGAATTTATAATTCACTGGTAATCTTTTATTTTATGGAGTTTTCTGTATTTTATGTATTACAAAACCTGTGTTATGAGGGTTGTGATGAAAGTTTGGTGTTATCGCCTCGAGTGGGTGAGAGCGTAAAGAAGGTATATCTCTCCGAATCGAAGCGGAAAGGTTCGATTTCTGAACTGTTTCGAGGTCCATTCAAAGGTTCACTCTCCCAGCCATGTGATAGCCCTCCACGTCTTTCGACAAAATGGACAAAACTGTCAGTTATTCCGGGTTGCCGACATTAATATATTTCCTACAGGAAATGAAACTATATCTCAATATTGGTAAAGAATCCTAAAACTCAATAGGACAATCCAAGTACTCTACTGTTTCTCTACAGAATTATGAAAGCCGTTTTAGTGTACTCCAGTGTACCTGGTATCTTTCTCTTCTCTAGAAATCTACCAAGCAATCTGCTGCTCCTTTTTAAACTAAAATTTCTTTAAGAACGTAATGCAGGCTTGCATCGTCTCCAAACTCCATATAGTGGCTTCATCCATCAACTGTGTAGCGAGGAAGGATTTTTTTCCCACTTTCACTCCAAAAATTAGGAAGGACACTGGGTAAATCTTTAACAAATTCCTTAGGATGTACACCGCCTCTAGGCTCCTATCTACAAATCGTTTTCCCACATAACGAAGGCAGCTGACAAATTTTCTGTTCGTAAATTTATCACCGCTCACACTTGTACTGTGCTTGAAACAAAAGGAACATTTGCTCTGCCTTCTAAACCAACTCCCGTATTTCTTTCTCAGAAACAAGCAGACGAGTTGTTTCAGATTCCTCACTTAGCTTTCTCTGTCTTTTGCATGTCTCTGAACTGAATTGTAACACTATTTTGGTGCTGCGTTACGCGCATTCTACTTCATTTCCCCCTCCGTCTGAGATATGTTATGTTTATTACTGACTATGTGGAAAGATAAGGGATACTGATGTACTGAGGAATGATCAAATGCATTTGAAGTTCTCTAAGGTTGTAGATAGTGCAATAATGAATACTACAGTACATACCTCAGTCGAAGAGGAAATATCTAAAATGGGCAATAACCGAAGCTGGACAGACCAGTTTAGACACCAAAGCAGGTAACTGGGAAGAAATCTTCGAAACGGAAGAAATGCTTCTATTGATCAACGAATCAAGGGAATTTAAAAAGTTTAGGAAAAGACAGTTTGACATTACGAGCGGAGAGTGCGCTAAGAATTGTGTGGTATGCAGTGTTTTTGGTTGCGAGGATAGCAGCTGGCGAGTTGCCCTTGTAAGGCTAAGCAAGGTGAGCCAGGTTGGACGCTGGGCAGAGCAACCGGACGCTAGTGGCGAGAGTTGGAGCGGCAGGTAACGACCAGCTGGCGACTTGCAGATCACGAGGATGTGTAAACAAATACTCATTTAGCTAGTAAGATAGCGAAATGGCTGCACTAGTATAATGATAGGGATCTAGATATGAACTTTTTGTTCTCAGTATCGATTCACGTATTACATGTCATGCATTATTACTCGGGGTACTTTCCCCGCTTCGCTGACGCACGTTTGAGCCCTCTGTCGCTAGAGCGCTCCAAATTGCAGCGTGTAACATGACAATGTGTATCTTAACTATGATGGTGCGGTACTACTAGACCCTCAGAATACTGACACCACGAATTCGAAGAGTTGACCTACACATGAAGCACCCTCTCCTCAGCATGACAGTGTCAGACTACGCAAGAGTGCTGCGAAATCTGGAACAACCCGACGCCTCGGTTTCACCGTCGTCGATCATATTCCATATTGTACCGAATTGGTCCTATCCGATTTTCATCTGTTTTCAAAACTTAGTGGACACCTTTCAGGACTTCAAAAAAAAATGGCTCTGAGTACTATGGGACTTAACATCTGTGGTCATCAGTCCCCTAGAACTTAGAACTACTTAAACCTAACTAACCTAAGGACATCACACACATCCATGCCCGAGGCAGGATTCGAACCTGCGACCGTAGCAGTCGCGCAGCTCCGGACGGAGCGCCTAGAACCGCGAGACCACCGCGGCCGGTTTTCAGGACTTCACTTTGATAGTCATGAAGTGGTGCAAGAACAGATGATGTCGTGGCTCCTTCACCATAGTCAAACAGTCTACAGTGTCGGTAACAATGAACTGCTCCCTCATTGGGAGACGTGACTCTCCAGCTGAGTGACCATGTTGAGAAATAAAAATTTAGACACGAATAATAAAGATGTGCTTATATAATGTTAATAACGTTTGTTTTATTTAAAATGCCTTAGGAGTTCTCACATAAAAAATTCGGAGGCATTACTTTTTGATATGCCCTGGGATATTTACCAAAAACGTCAACACTGCTTACATTCACGCTACGTGAAATCTAAACGCTACGTCTGATTCGTGATAGTGAGACGAAAATGACTAAAATTACACTGAAGAGCCAAAGAAAGTGGTACACCTGTCTAATAACGTGTAGGGCCCCCGCGAGCACACAGAAGTACCGCAACATAACGTGACATGGACTCGGTTAATGTCTGAAGTAGTGCTGGCGGTAACTGATATCATGAATCCTACAGGGCTGTCCATAAATCCGTATGAATACGGGGGGTAGAGAACAGTACCTTGCAAGGCTTCCCAGATATGCTCAATAATGTTCGTGTCTGGGGAGTTTGGTGGCCAACGGAAGTGTTTAAACTCAGAAGACTGTTTCTGAAGCCACTCTGTAAAAATTCTGGACGTGTGGGGTGTCGCATTATCCTGCTGGAATTGCCCAAGTCCGTCGGAACACACAATGCACATGAATGGATGCAGGTGATCATACAGCATGCTTACGTACGTGTCACCTGTCAGAGTCGTATGTAAACGTATCAAGAGTCCCATATTACTCCAACTGCACACGCCCTACGCCATTACAGAACCTCCACCAGCTTGAACAGTCCCCTGCTGATATGCAAGGTCCATGGGTTGATGAGACTCTTTACTTTTACACGTCCATCCGCTCGATACAAGGCCCACGCAGATATTGTTTCGTTGAATGATTCGCGTGCTGACACTTGTTGATGGCCCAGTATTGAATCTGCAGGAATTTGCGGAAGGGTTGCACTTCTGTCAGATTGAACCGTCTTCAGTCTTTGTTGGTCCCGTTCCATTAGGATCTTTTCTCGAACGCAGCGATGTCGGAGATTTGATGTTTTACCGGGTTCCTGATATTCACGGTACACTCGTGAAATAGTCGTACGGGAAAATCCCCACTTCATCGCTACCTCGGAGATGCTCTGTCCCATCGCTCGTGCGGCGACTATAACGCCACGTTCAAACTCACTTAAATCTTGATAACCTGCCACTGTAGCAGCAGTAACAGATCTAACAACTGCGCCAGACACTTGTTGTCTTATATAGGCATTGTCGAGCGCAGCGCCTTATTCGACACGTTTACATATCTCTATTTGAATACGCTTGCCTGTACCAGTTCCTTTGGCGCATCAGTGTGTTACTGTGTTTATAAAATTATTGTTAACCAACCTACCATCATTTTTATCATGTACTTAACTTTTAAATAGTATCATCGTTTTGGGGTTGTGATAATTGCAAAGTCTTAATAAAATTCATCAGTTTCAGATACGTTGAACAGTCAAGATTCCACATGTTGTTAATTTATCTCAAATTTATATCACACGCCACAGAGCCACAAACGCCGTTCATTTTCATGTTATACCACAAAACATTTCGAGAACAAACATACTGCGAACTGGTACATGTCAAAAACCATAAGGCACTGTTCGCGGTTGTAGTGGCAAAACGAGACTGACACTCTTGGCGTCAAACCAGATAGTATATACAATTGCTTCCAGACACTTCCATCACTCAAATTAGTAACTACGCTGTTTCCGTTTTTTAGTTTTAACATAGTTTCAAATTAATGACTGTAATTCACAAACTAAAATTATTTTAGACACTTGTGAATATTACAAAATTGACAGAGATATTAGAATAAAGTAAATACTTCTAAAGTTATTGGCTTTATGTTATGTTGCTAATTTGATCTCATATCGATTGTTAAATCTACAAAAATATGAATACAAACATTTCTTTTCAGCATTAAAACGACATCGAAAAATAAGAATAAGCGATAAGGTTGTATTTTAAACGCTTTAACTGTCGTTTATTTGGAAAACTAATTTTCGTAGTATAAAATCGTAGCGTGTGTGACTGTCGACATGAAGACAGAAAAGAATACATAAAATCCAAAGTTTCACCACACTACCAACTAACTTCGTATACGTCTAAAACTATGAATTAGATACTTCATAAGTAAAAACAAATTCAAACATGGCTAGAAACCAAGTGGTGTCGTGGATATCTGGAACAAAACGAAGTCCATTAAGACTTTGTTTAGTACAGTAGGCATTGCACAATTTTTTTCCATTATAACACTGACCGCCTTGTCTCACAGTGGAATAAATGTATTAACAGTTATGAAGATCATTTCTGAAATAATAAAGAGTTTACTTACTTTTTCTGTATGTCCGCTTTCATTTCCTCATAAATAAAGCAAGTTGTTACTACGAACTGTACAGTGAACATCGCAAGATGAAATGATAAATTGAATCAAGAGTAGTTGTAGTGTATGTTTAAATCTATGTAAACGTTAATACACGAATGGTGGTTAGATTGAAAGACACTATACCGACTGACCTAGTGCTCATGTGACCAATGCTTAAACAAGCAAGACAGTAAGAGATTTAGGTCTTTTGTCAGCCTGGAGTTGGATTGGTAAGGTGTTTGAAGGCATTTTGCTGCCACAGAGTCGCTTGGGCTTCACTGTATTATTTTGTACACTCATGCTCATAAATTAAGGATAATGCCGATACATGGTGAAGCAACGCTCTGGTGGGCGGTTTGCGGGTTTACCTCGAGGTATGACTATGCGGTGCATTTACGTGCTAATACTGACTGTGTGTTGAAAATGGCTCAAAGAACACATATTGATGACATTATGAGGGGTAGAATGCTAGGGCGACTGGAGGCTGGTGATTCGCGCCGGGTTTTCATCTGGCGTGGACCAGGAACCAGATACCAACCACTTAATGTCCTTGAAAGGGACCTGTGTGGAGGTCGTAGTTTGATGGTGTGAGGTGGGATTATGATTGGTGCGAGTACACCACTGCATGTCTTTGACAGAGGAACTGTAACAGGTCAGGTGTATTGGGACGTCATTTTACACCATGTCCGCCTTTTCAGGGGTGCAGTGAGGCCCACCTTCCTCCTGATGGATGATAACGCACGGCCCCACCTAGCTGCCATCGTGGAGGAGTACCTTGAAACAGAAGATATCACGTGAATAGAGTGGCCCACCTGTTCTCCAGACCTAAACCCTATCAAGCTCGTCTGAGGTGCTCTCGGTAGACGTATAGCTGCACGTCTTCAAACCTCTACGACACTTCAAGAGCTCCGACAGGCACTGGTGCAAGAATGGGAGGCTATAACCCAGCAGCTGCTCGACCACCAGATCCAGAGTATGCCAACCCGTTGTGCGGCCTGTGTACGTGTGCAGGGTGATCATACCCCGTAATGATGTCGGGGTACATGCACAGGAAACAGTGGTGTTATGTAGCACGTGTGTTTTGGGACGGTTTTCTCAAGTTATCACCCTACGTGCCCTTGCTATTAGCGCCAGTTTTGTGTAGTGCCACGTTGTGTGCCACCACATTCTGCAATTATCCTTAATTTATGAACATGATTGAACTTAGAGATATTTAGGTGTCCACCAGTTTGGGACTCTGAATGCTGGTGAACTTAGAGCCACAACCCGGTTATCGGCGGTTGAATATTCTCCGACCGAGGCATGGTTGATACTTGTTCAAAACTTATATGCTGATGTTTAAGAGTTTCCTGCAAGTTTTCGGTGATTTTGTTGTTCTGTTCCAAGCATTTAGTCCGCACATGCTAGTGACTACGAATGATCTGCTTGCACTGCGAATCAATAATTCTGTGCTATCTTGACTCAATATTATGTAGAAATAACAATCGCTGTGAGGCTCCACTCAAATTTATTTATGTGTTTATTTGAATAAAGATATAGTCAAAGTTTAACCCACCTGCTGTAACACATAATAAAAAAACAAATTAAATTAAAGAAAAACGACTCACCGCGAACAAATTATCGGAATTTGACGGAAATCGGTAACAACCTACAAAAAATTGTTGCAATTTGAGAAAAATTGGATGATTTATTCAAGAGAAAGAGCTTCGCAAATTGAACAAGTTAACAACGCGTTGGTTCACCTCTATCCCCTATGTAAACAGTTTATCGGCTTCGCATTGATTGCCACTCTTGTTGGATGTCTCTCTGAGGGATATCGTGCCAAATTCTGTCCAATTGGCGCGTTAGATGGTCAAATCTCTAGGTAGTTGGAGGGTCTTGATCATAATGCTCCAAACGTTCCCAATTGGGGAGAGATCAGAATCTTACTGGCCAGTGTAGCATTTGGCAAGCGTGAAGACAAGCAGTAGACACTCGCCGTGTGCGGGCGGGTATTATCTTGCTGAAATGAAAGCCCAAGATGACGTGGCATGAAGTGCAACGAATTGGGGCGTAAAATGTCGTCGACGTAACTCTCTCCTGTAAAGTTGCCGTGGATGAGAACGAAAGGGGAACGTTTATGAAATGAAATGGCACCCCAAACCATCAATCCTGGTTGTGGAGTCTTATGACGGACGACAGTCTGGTTGGTGTCCCACCACTGTTCACCGCGTCTTCAGACACCTCTTCCGCCTGAAATCTCACTGACTGGAGAAGAATTATCTTCAGCGATGAGACCCGCTTCGGACTGAGACCAGACGACCAGCGAAGGAGCCAGGAACAGCGATGGAATACCAACCTGACTGTCGCTCTCCATACGGCCCATCAACCAGAAGTGATGGTCTGGAGATACATTTCTTTCAATAGCAGGAGTTCTCTGGTTGTCACCTGCAGCACGCTTACAGCTCAGCGACACGTTGACGATATTCTGCGCTCCGTTTTGTTGCCCTTCATGGCAAGCCATCCTCGCCTTACATTTCATCAAAGTAATGCCCACCCTCACACGGTGACAGTTTCAACTGGTTGTCTTCGAGCTTGCCAAACCATACCTCGACCAGCGCGGTAGCCAGACCTCTCCCGAATGGAGAAAAGTTGGAGCACTGTGGGCAGGCCCCGCTAACCAGCTCGGTATTTTGACGATCTAAAGCTCCTATTGTACAGAATTTGGCACGATATCCCTCACAAGGACATCCAACTACTCTGTCAGTGTCAAGCCGAATAACTGCTTGCGTAAGGTTCAACGCGCTATTCACTTGTTCAGTTTGTGAAGCTCTTTCTGTTGAGTAAATAATCCAATGATTTTGAAAAAGTAATCATTTATTTGTCTATAGGTGTATATCACAATTACCGATTTCCATCCCGGTCTGATAATTCCTTCGTTGTGCATCGACCTTTTTTTGCATTGGGGTGTATTCGGACGGGATTACTTCATTATTTACTTATTTATGCGCTAATATACACTCATCCTCATAAATTAAGGATAATGCTGATACATGGTGAAACAACGCTCTGGTGGGTGGTTTGCGGGCTTAAATCACCTCGGGGTACGACCATGTGGTGCATTTGACCTGCGGTCGTCGCTCGGTGGCGCTGGCAGCAATCCACATACGCAGAGGTGTGGTGGTGCATGTCAGAGTACGGTGCAGCGAGTAAGTGTGCAGACGTTTTCAGACGTGCTAACGGTGACTGTGTGTTAAAAATGGCTCAAAGAACTCAAATTGACGACGTTATGAGGGGCAGAAAACTAGGCCGACTGGAGGCTGGTCAAACACAGCAGGTCGTAACACTGGCCCTCCGTGCGCCACAAAGTGTGATCTCAAGATTATGGCAACGATTCCAGCAGACAGCAAACGTGTCCAGGTGCTACAGTACGGGACGTCAACGGTGTACAACACCACGAGAAGACCATCAGTGCCCGCAGACGGCCACGGATTACTGCAGGCAGCCTTGCTCGAGACCTTATCGGAGCCACTGGAACTGTTGTCTCCAGACACACCGTTTACAGACGACTGAACAGACATGGTATATTCGCCCGGAGACCAGCAAGGTGCATTCCACTGACCCCTAGTCACAGGAGAGCCGTAAAGCCTGGTGTCAAGAACACAGTACATGGTCATAAGAACAGTGGTCCCAGATTAGGTTCACGGACGAGTGCAGGTATAGTCTGAACAGCGATTCTCGTCGGGTTTTCATCTGGCGTGAACCGGGAAGCAGATACTGACCCCTTAATATGTCCGCCTTTTCTGGGGTGCAGTGGGTCTCACCTTCCTCTTGATGGATGATAACGCACGGCCCCACCGAGCTGCCATCGTGGAGGAGTACCTTGAAACGGAATATATCAGGCGAATGGTGTGGCCTACCTGTTCTCCAGAGCTAAACCCCATCTAGCACGTCTTCAAACCCCTAGGACATTTCAGAAGTTCTGACAGGCACTGGTGCAATAATGGGAGGCTATACCCCAGCAGCTACTCAACCACCTGATCCAGAGTATGCCTGTGTACGTGTGCATGGTGATCATATCCCTTATTGATGTCGGGGTACATGCGCAGGAAACAGTGGCGTTTCGGGACGGTTTTCTCTACTTATCACCAATACCGTGGGCTTACAGATCTATGTCGTATGTGTTCCCTATGTCCCTATGCTATTAGCGTCAGTTTTGTGTAGTGCCACGTTTTGTGGCACCACATTCTTCAATAATACATAATTTATGAGCATGAGAGAATGTGCTAATCATTTTGCTTCGTAAGTGATCGATGCTTCCATACGGGCTTAAAGCAACAGTGCGTGACCTAGCCTATGTAGGCTGAAGGGCTATGACAAAAATCCAAAATGATACACGTACCCAGTACTGTTTAGGTAGGATTCGTGAACCCAGTGTTTATTGGTGACTGAGAAAATGTTCAAGTAGCGCAACAGTTTATCTTTCCATTTCTGTAAGTGTCGGCAGCATCAAGATTGGGTGCCCTTTAAGGAAGACTAATAGAGCCTGATAATATGAGACGCAGTCAATACACATATGAGCCCACACACGACCAGCACCCATCACGAGAATCCATAGCGGCTGGAGGCGCTGTGGAACGTAACGCGGCAAGGAAAGAATACAAGCGAAACGAGACAGAGGAGAATGGATAATAAGATGGGTAAATCCGCTCACACAAGTGATTTTGACAATCGACAGATTATTGTGGCCCAGTAACTGGGAACAAGCACGTCGGAATCGGCCAAACGTCGGATGTTAGCGTACTACTGTCAAGATCATCTACGGAAATTGGTTGAGCGACGGTGAAGCTGTGAGTAGGAGACGGTATGTAGCCTTATCAAGGGACATGGAGGTCGGAGGCTCGGAGGCTTGACGGCTCTGTAAAGCACCATGGGCCGCAGATCTCACGACATAGTACAATGCTGGTGCACGCACAAGTGTTTTGGGGTACACCTTTCAAGGCACATGGCTGAAAATGGGGTTCTGCAACAGATGCCCCTATGTGTTCTGATACTGTAACGATTGCTGCAACGTAAGATCATCTAGACTGGACCGTGGATCAATTGAAACGCGTCTGCTGGTCAGAAGAATCACATTTCTTTCCACACACTGTCGCTGGTCCTCTGCGGATATGCTGTCGCCCGGGTGACCAGCTGCAAGGGATGTGCAATACTCCACGGACGCAGGTCGACAGAGCGGTGTTGCGCTGCGGGGCACATTCGTCTTGGATTCGTAAGTTTTCTTTAAAAATTATTTTCGTTTGAATTTGAACTGTACATGCTGGATTGGGTTGTTATAACTTCGCTATTGTTTAGCTTTGGGTGACTTTGCGCATTTCCAACTGCGGGAGAAACCAAACATATCCTCCTGCGAGAATACGAAACAACATGAATGTGACCCTGTTTTAGAATCTTCCTAAAATAAATGTGCAACTTGATTAAATCCTGACCTTAACTGTTAAACTCTTTAATTAAACAAAGAGGGCACTGTGCGTTAATGATCTGCCTAACAATGCTGTTCATGAAATGGTCCCTGTACATTGTCAATATTAGTAGTAAACTGATCCCGAAATTAAAATATCTGACCTCGTAACATAACTGCTTCGTAACTGCGGTACTCGCTGCTCTCTGTGTGCCAACTGTAAAGTCTAACTACAGTTGCTGAGAGTTTAATACAATGCTCCAAATAACAAGTAAACTATTTTATACACGTCACTGAGTGAGACATTCTTGAAATAAAAACCGCTTGCATCGAGGATGTGGACAATGCTCTTAGGTGAAATATTTCTTAAACAAACTGTTTTGAAACTATCTAATGTCTTATTATTTGTATGAAATTCATGTTACAACATTCATTAACACTGATAAAGGGCAACACTGATATCAAACTCTTACTCTCACAAGTGTTAGACAGATAATAAAGTAACATGAAAAAGACCCTACACTGAAAATTGCTCAGTCTTTAATCAAAAATCTGAAGTTCCCTGATATGGATGTCTCATTCAACAATGGTTCCATTTCTCGCGACTACAATGTAACTAAAAAACTTATATTCATTCCTCTTCATATGCTTTTCTAATCTCATTACCTCTCATTTAATTGTAACTCACTAATCGAATCTTTCTCCTCTGTTTCACAAACTCCTACACTCCCCGCTGCCAAGCAGCAATGACAAAACAAGCTCATCTTCCAGCGACACAGCTACTCTGACAAAAGACTGAGTGCAAATGATCAGCAAATTCAAAATTTGAGACATAGTATGTACAAATTCCAGAAATGCAGACAACAAACTCCCAAATTCAAAATTTGAGACATAGTATGTACAAATTCCAGAAATGCAGACAACAAACTCCCAATAGACTAGTTCTACGGACTAGCTGATCATTGTTTCTGAATGTCTGTATCTCTTTCTGGTTGACGTCTCCCGCGATGGTGCATGCACCTTCCAGTACGATAACTTTCCATAGCACAAGGCCAGAATCGTTCTACAGCTGTTTGAGGAGCATAACAGTGCACTGACGTTGATGTCTTTGGCACCATACTCGCTTGACCCGAACCCGATGGATCTCAGACGCTATCAGACGCCGGCTCCATGCCCACAAATCACCGGCCGGCAATTTACGAGAATACATGGCCCGTGAGTGGACGTTTGGAGCCACTTACCTCCAAAAACCTGGTAGTTGTGGAAGCCACGCCAGGCGTAATCGCTGCTGCACTGCGCCCCAAAATGGACCGACATGTTATTCACTAGGTGGCCGGAATTTTTTGGCTCATTAGTGTATATTTCGTAGCTTCAGTGATGTCGATTGCGAAAGCTTCTTCCATTGGCCGGCGGAAAGGTATAGTGAGAATGGTCTGTACATTATTAGTAAGAAAATATAGAAAACTTATTACAATGCAGTATTGTAGGACACAATTATGTACAATTTCATCAACAGATTGCATGTGATTGTGCTGGATAATAGACAATTTATAAAATACATTTAAACTGTCACTGACATCGCCACAACTAACTGTCGTTCTTTCCAAAATTCAAACTAAATTCTGGCAACTACTGTAAAAGTATCCTGCCCTACGCTATTTTTTTGAACGAATTATGTCAAAACGAGGTACACCTCTCTGCGTTGATGAATACGTAGACGCAAAGCAGCAACTGTAAGCTTATTTCCCAGCTCAAGTTAGATGCTTGCACATGTTTGTGGTTACTGCGTTCAGGCACCAGCAGGGTTGACCTCCCTTTGAGATTGTGTAATTGTCGCTACACGTATAGCATGTGACGGTGCTTCACATATGACAGTACTTGAATTTGCACCGCTAACTTCGTCTCTGCCACAATTGGCTTTGCCGGGGAGAATAAAAATTGCGTTTCGCTCTGCGGCAGTGATTACACCAAGCTGGGTATGCCGAGTTATACAAATATCTCCAATCATCTTTCTGGATGAAGCCATTCTTGTTCTTTTATCTGCGGTCATTTCTGATTGATCAAAAGCACTCAGTTTCACTCAGTCTGACACTATGGAAAGGCAGCAACTTAATCAGTGGTCAGAGGTGTGCAACAGCACGCTGTGCAGATTAAGCCGCCGTGTCCCCCCGTGACAGCCGGTCAGCCACGTTTAGTGATGAGGCTGCTGACACAGACTGCACGTGCTGTCCGCAACCCGGTCTGCAGCTGCAGCTGTGTGCGCACACCTGGCGGGCTCTGCGGTGGCCTCCGCCCGCAACGCTCATTAAATTTGACTAATTGGTTGCTATGTCAGCTGCACATCGCCCCTGTCTCAGACTGATCGTGGACCTGCGGTTGCTGGTGTGTTCCCGAAAGTGTCACGAGAGTTCGGTAGACATATTGCCAATCTCCCAGTACTTTGTGAGCCACTAAAAATTGAGATTAGTTCATTTAATGGTCTATGCCTCCCTATTCTCATTCCAGTGTCCTCCTTGCGTAGCAATCTTTCGTGTCTCTCAGTAAACTACAACTTTATTACAATGACTTTCCAAGGATACAAATAGGACACCTGCAGAAAGAACAGGTATTCACTGCTCAAAATAAAGTAGTTAGAATAATGTGTGGGGTTCACAGTCGCACATCTTGTAGGCATCTGTTTAAAAGGTTAGGAATTCTGCAACTGCTTCACAGTACTTTTACTCAGTAATGAAATTTTTTCTCAACAACATGGACCAGTTTAAAATCAACAGCAACATTCGTGATTACAATACCAGAAGAAAGAAAGACCTACACTGTCCTTTACTTGACCTATCTTTGGAGCAGAAAGGGGTAAAATATGCTGCTATAAAACTTTTTGATAAATTACCAGATGAAATAAAATGTCTGACAGACAGCAGTAATAGTTTCAAAAACAAATTGAAATCATACATCCTTGACAACTTCTTCTATACCATAGATGAATTCTTCAATATGAGTACATAAATCTGGAAGTATAATATATGAATTTTGTGCCATTTAAGGGAATGGGATAGATAACAGAAATATTGAGGTATAGCGCTATAATGCAAAAAAAAAAGAAAACTTGTTTCCTGTTCATGTGCATTTGACACGTTCCACATCATAACGGTTTTTCCGTGCTATTAATCAATGGAACATGTAATTAACTAACTAACAGATAATTTGGGGAAGAAAAATCATCTTCCATTTTTATCAACAGTTAGCCATTAATCAAAGTTTGATTGTTGTTTATGCCGGCCGTTGTGGCTGAGCGGTTCTAGGCGCTTCAGCCTGGAACCGCGCGACCGCTACGGTCGCAGGTTCGAATCCTACCTCGGGCATGGATGTGTGTGATGTCCTTAGGTTAGTTAGGTTGAAGTAGTTCTAAGTTCTAGGGGACTGATGACCTCAGATGTTAAGTCCCATAGTGCTCAGAGCCATTTGAACCATTTTTTTTATTGTTGTTTATAGGACATTTGGAAAATGCCTGTGACCGGAACATACAGCCGCGCAGGAGATTTCCTGGTTCCTGTTCACAATGTTTCCATTTCCTTTACAGGTAACGGTAAAGTCTGTGGAACAAACCTGTGACTGGGCTATTTGCCTGGATGAAGGTGGAAAAAGTCCTTTTTCGCCACGGCACTATGACGGATGGGCGGCAAGACCAGCGCCCCGCCCCCCTTTTACTCCTGGGAAAGATTGCCGGTGCCCATTTGATAGCAATCTGAGTGTTCATAGAGCAATCCTGCAGGAGGAGGAAGAGGAGACCAATGTTAAAGTCTCATTGAGAACTAGGTCATTAGAGACGGAGCAAGAGCTCGGATTGGGGAAGAATGGAGAAGGAAATTGGCCGTGCCCTTTCAAAGGGTCCGTCCTGCATTTGTCTGAAGAGATTTAGGGAAATCAAGGAAAAACCTAAATCAGAAAGACGGGACGCGGGTCTGAACCATCATTCCCCCGAATGCGAGTCCACAGCGCTAATCACTACGCCACCCCCTTTCAGTCTTGAATCGTAGCCACATATCCTATCTCTTTCTGTGAACAAATTCGCTAATTACTTTCCAGCAAGCATGATAACGTGTATAAATGGCACCTACTTCAAGCGAAATTTATCTTATTACAGTGGGGGAAATATAGTTATTAATCGGAGAGTAAGACAAAAGCGTATTATCACCCACGCTTTTTAACATTCCTCCTATGCTAACGGGTCAGGCACCATCTGGAATTAACTTAGGAAGGACCACTTTAAGTGTGCTAACATTATGTGAAAGATGAAGAAGCTCTTCAAAGAGAAGTTTATTTGCTACATAATATCTTTAAAGAATATATTAGGGCTACCCAGAAAGGAAGAGACGTTTTGGCCGGTCGAGGAGATGGGCAGGGCTACAGCCGCCAGCTTCATGGCCTAACGTTCCTACATTCATTACGCACCTAGCAGTGGCTGCGTGTGGTCTGTGTGCTATACTTTGCTTTTTGTGATATGTTAAAATATGCGCTGCAATAGGAAATTCCACGACTTGTGAGGTGCGTTCTGTGATTAATTTTCTGTTGGTAATAACCTGTAGACCAGTTGAAATTTATCACGACCTTCGTGATCTGTAAGGAGAAGGGATAATGAGTGAAAGTTGAGGCAATGGTGCACTGATTTTAACCAGTGATCACGATGAGGATCGCAGTGGAAGGCCCAGCCTTGTGACTGACGAAATGGTGATGAAAATCAACGACAAATTCCGTGAAAATCGTCGTTTCACAATTACAGAACTTTCGCAGCATTTTCCCCAAATTTCACGTACTTCGGTGCATAAAATTGTGGCGGAAAATGTCGGCTATCAAATTTTGTGCTACGTTGGTTCCCAAGGTCCTAACGGCAAACCACACAAAACAGACTGGCTGCAGCACTGGTTCCCCTCGAAGATTACCAGAAAAATGGTAACAAAGTTACCGATCACATTTTAACTGGAGGCGAGGCTTGGGTGAAGCATGTCAGTTGTGAAACAAAAAGGTAGCCGATGGAATGGGGAAACACAATCTCCCAAGAAATCAAGGAAGTGTTTTCAAACGCTGCCAGCAAGAAAGATCATGATTATTGTATTTTAGGACTCTAAGGAAGTGATTGTCGTTGGTTTCCTTGAACGTGGCAGAACAATTAACTCAGATAGGTATTCTCAAACACCGACGAAGTTAACGCGGGCGATACAAAAGAAGCGTCGGGGAAAACTTAGAGTACTTTTTTTTTCACGACAACGCACATGCACACACGGCCAATCGGACCCGAAAGCTCCTACGGGGTTTTGGATGGGAGGTGTGTGATCATCTACCATCATCCACCCTACAGCCCGTATTTTTCGCCGAGAAGCTATCACCTCTTCACAACAATGAAGACATGGCTCACTACACAAAATTTTAATACTGACACCTAACTGCAGGTCGGTATAAACCAGTGGCTGCAATCGCAGGCGGCAGATTTCTCCTGAGATCGTGCTGAAAAACGTGTACCACGGTATGATAAGTGCCTCAGATTGAATGGTGATTATGTAGAAAAATATCTATTTAAATAGTAAAATTTGATTTTTCCACATTAATTTTTATTTCAAAACGTCTGTTACTTTCTGGGTAGTCCTCGCAACTTTAAAATGTCAGCCTCTAAATCAGTAAGCATGGGATTCTATGACAAACAACCAATAAGTGGAAGAACGATTATTATGGATGACAGAATTTTAGTACAAGTTCAACTTTTTAACAATTTATATGATTGCAATAGAAACATAAATAATAAATTAGGAAGATAACAGAAGTACGAGGAACTATTCGGAAATACTGTAAACAGGACCGAAACACAGTTGCAGCTTTACAGGATAATGGAAGAGCCGGTTATTCTACACGGCAGTGAAATGTGGTCATTAAGACAGAGAGACCACAGCTATAAACAAGCCACAGAAATGAAATTCCTTTGGGCACTACTGGGACAACCATACAACCACGCCTGCATAAAATAAGAGATCGGCACATATAGAATCAGCTACAAATATTTGCAGTACGGGACAAAACGGACGAATATAGAAGCAAGTGTGAAGACCGTTTGGAGAGAACGTAGCACTGTCACACAGTGAGGTGACAGAAGTCACGTGATAGCAATATGCAGATATACAGATGATGATAGTATCGCGTAGAAAAGGTACAGAATGACAGTGCATTGGTCGAGCTGTCATTTGTACTCAGGTAATTCATGTGAAAAGGTTTCCGACGTAATTATGGCCGCATGGTGGGAAGTGACAAGACTTTGAACGCGGATTAGCAGTTGGAGCTAGAAGCATGGGACACTAAATTTCGAAAATCGTTAGGGAATTCAATTTACCGAGGTCCTCAGTGTTAATAGTGTGCCGAGAATACAAAATTTCAGACATTATCTCTGATCAAAGCAGTGGCCGAAGGGCTTCAATTAACGATCGAGAGCATCGCCGTTCACGTACAGTTATCAGTGCTAACAGACAAGCAACACTGAGGGAAGTAACCGCAGAAATCAATGTGGGACGTGCGACGAATGTGTCTGTCAGCACAGTGCGGCGAAATTTGACTTTAATGGGCTACGGTAGCAGAAGACCAACTTGAGTGCCTGCAGCGCCTCTCCTGGGCTCGTGACCATATCGGTTGGACCCTAGACGACTGGAAAACCGTAGTCAGGTCGGATGAGTCCCGATTTCAGTTGGTAACAGCTGATGATAGAGTTAGAAGGTGGCACTGACCCCACGAAGACGTGGATCCAAGTTGTCAACAAGGCACTGTGCAAGTTGTTAGTGGCTCCAAAACGGTATGGGTTGTTTTACATGGATCATTGAGTGGAAATGGTTATGTTGGCTACGTGCAAACCATTTGCAGCTATTCATGGACTTCATGTTCCCAAACGACGATGGAATTTTTGCAGATGACAATGCACTGGCCCACAGTAGCCTGGTCTGAAAAACATTCTGGAGAATTCGAGCAAATGACTTGGCCACCCTGATGGTCCGACATGAATCCCACCGAACATTTATGGGACATAATCGAGAGTTGAGTTCGTCCACAAAATGCTGCACCGGCAACACTTTCGCAGTTATGGGTAGCTATAGAGACAGCACAGCTCACTATTTCTGCAAGGGAATTCCAACAACTTTTTGAGTTCAGGCCACGTCGGATTGCTGCATTACGCCGGTCAAAAAGTGGTCTGACACGATATTAGGAGGTATCCCATGACTTTTGTTACCTTAGTATACAGACCTATTGGCAGCGGACACCCAGGAAGCCCGAGGCAACGATGTATCGAGGCTTCACAGGCCGAAGAGCCTAATCCCTTACAGGATGATGATGATGATGATGATGATAATGATGACGATGATGGTTCGGTGAACAGCTCACTCTTATGGCTGGCTGCAGTTACTCGAAAACTAAACAC
This sequence comes from Schistocerca piceifrons, assembly GCF_021461385.2. Classification (NCBI taxonomy): domain Eukaryota; kingdom Metazoa; phylum Arthropoda; class Insecta; order Orthoptera; family Acrididae; genus Schistocerca; species Schistocerca piceifrons. The sequence goes on from NC_060139.1 coordinate 145,632,084, forward strand.
TGCAAAACACTACAAGTCCGTAAATGAAACCCACGTGCATCGCACTACTATGAAAAATCCATCCAGACATCAAACACAGTACAAGCTCACAACTCAAATCGTAGACAGTAGGACAGCAGACGCATGTATGGTGTAAGCATTTAGGCTGAAAACGAGACTGGTGTTTTGTCACCGTGCGGGCAGTTTCCTGCCGACCTGGAGTTTACGAGATGAGGATTTGTGACTGTCGTGGCGGTGGAGAGCGTGCCTCACCCGTTGTTGTATGCTCACTGTCTGCTGCGCGTATGTGGTACTGCCGGCTGTGGGAGCTAGTAAATAGGTTCATTGAGTCTTTATCTGCAGCAGACAGTACGCGGCAGAGACAAATGTGAAAAAGTACGCTACTTTTACTCGACAATATTTGCCAAGTGGCTCTGCAAGCTATACGTGGAAGGAGTACAGTGTTTACAAATTTAACCTACTCTTTCGCTTGATTCACTACTGGAACCTTTCGCGCATTTTGCGACCAACGAACGTCGTTTAGAAGTAATGTTTCTGTGACCTCTTTATAATGTGATTCTTTTACGCATGAATTAGTGAATTTCACGTTCTGCCTTTACGTTTGTGAGATACTGAGAAGTAGCGATAGTTTTGTAAATATTGATTTACGTGAGAAATTATATGTAGTTTTCCTGTTCTTTTCAGCGTTTCCGCACGTTATTTGATTTTTATTGTACGAGGGTCAGTCAAATGAAAACCTTAAATATTTTGTTAAATATTATTTATTGTGCAGAAGTGGTATCACATTTCAACATAATCTCCCCCACGCTCAATGCAAGTCCTCCAGAGCTTACAAAGTGCATGAATTGCTTTAGAAAAAAATTCTTTTGGTAGTCCGCGCAACCACTCATGCACCGCGTGGTGTACCTCTTCATCAGAACGGAACATCTTTCCTCCCATTGCGTCTTTGAGTGGTCCAAACATATGGACGTCACTTGGGGCAAAGTCTGGTGAGTACGTCGGATGAGGAAGACACTCAAAATGCAGGTCTGTGATTGTTGCAACTGTTGGACGGGCAGTGTGGGGCCTTGTATCATCAAAGGACACCTGCTGACAGCAATCCACCTCGCTTTGATTTCATTGCAGGCCGCAGATGACTTTTTAGGAGATCCGTGTATGATTCACTGGTGACAGTGGTCCCTCTAGGTCTGTAATGCTCCAAAATGACGCCTTTTTCGACCCAAAAGAGAGTAAGCATAAACTTCCCTGCTGATGGTTCTGTTCGAAACTTCTTTGGTTTTGGTGATGAGGATTGGCGCCATTCCTTGCTCGCTCTCTCCGTTTCCGGTTGGTGAAAGTGAACCCAGGTTTCGTCCCCAGTAACGATTCTTGCAAGGAAGCCATCACCTTCTCGTTCAAAGCGCCAAAGAAGTTCTTCACAAGCATCAACACGTCGTTCTCTCATTTCAGGAGTCAGCTGCCGTGGCACCCATCTTGCAGACACTTTGTGAAACTAGGGCACATCATGCACAATGTGGTGTGCTGACCCATGACTAACCTGTAAATATGCTGCAATGTCACTGAGTGCCACTCGGCGGTTTTCCTTCACTATGGCTTCAATTGCTGCAATGTTCTGTGGAGCCACAACTCGTTGTGTCTGATCTGGACGAGGAGCATCTTCCACTGAAGTCACACCATTTGCGAACTTCCTACTCCATTCGTAGACTTGCTGCTGTGACTAACATGCATCACAGTACTGAACCTCCATTCGTCGATGAATTTCAATAGGTTTCACACCTTCACTACGCAAAAACCGAATAACAGAACGCTGTTCTTCCCTGGTGCAAGTCGCATGTGGGGGCGGCCATCTTTATACTGATACTGCGACGGTATGTGTGCATCTGCACTATGCTGCCACCTACAGGCCATTCTGCACGCTGTTTGTAGCACGCTTACCAACTTACAGGATAACGGCGCGAAATTTCGATTTGTTGTTACAAATTTTAGGTTTTCATTTGACTCACCCTCGTACAACAAATACTGCGATACTACTGCACGTTGGTCGTGTCATTTGCAAGCAGCTCATATGGCCGACGGTGAGCTACGCAGCAGTTGCGAGGTGTGCTACAACTGAGTGGTATGCCAGCCCGCTGTAAATGGTATAAAGTTGATGCTGCATTTCCAACTCAAATGCCTCACTCTGTCACAGCAATGCAGTGGCTGGTGCTCGGATTTTACTTGAACCAGAAGCAGGAGCAAAACAGAGCATAAATATATTCTGTGGGCCGGTAAATTGTACGGTGGGACAGCATACACTGGACAGGCTTTTTGCACGCTTAAAGTACAGAATGAAGGTGAACTTCCATCTGTACGATTTAGAGAAACTACGAATAAAAGCCTCGAAAAAAACCGTTTTGTTTCGAAGTTCATACAAAACTTCACAAGACAATTTTTTTCTTGGTTCAGTCGTGCTCAAAAGTATCCGAACGACCTGAATTGCATTTCGCCTGATTCGCATGATCCCCCACATAACGCAGCAGTCTAGTAGGTCCTCTAATCGCCCCTCAGTACAGTCGTTTGACTATTGAAAATGGTTCCAACATTCACCACTAGAAAACACTGCTCTTTATCGCAATAACTCAAGATGTAAAGTAACACCAAGGTACTACAAATACCAGGGAACCCCTTATCGCAGATAAGACTGTCCTTAAGGGTTGTAAGCTCACATTTATTACAATAAATGACATACCTGAAATGTTACCACTCTCATTATTACGTCAGATAGGTAATACACGTAGTAAGTTCGTCGTATTCATGATTTCCTCTTCAAAGTAACATACCGTACTTATTGTTTAACATAAAATGACATTAAAAATTTAAGTTATTCACGAGCAGCTAGTTGAGAATATGTATGAACTGCAAATGACACGGCGAACCGTCTCGTTCTGCATACGGAATCAAACCCAGGACATGCAGACTAAGCAAAGACTTCGTGACTGACGGAAACTAACAGTCATTCCTGACTAGGCATACAGAGAGTGATATACTTCGGTTTTAGACAGTATCAGTTTGCAAATACACTCCTGGAAATGGAAAAAAGAACACATTGACACCGGTGTGTCAGACCCACCATACTTGCTCCGGACACTGCGAGAGGGCTGTACAAGCAATGATCACACGCACGGCACAGCGGACACACCAGGAACCGCGGTGTTGGCCGTCGAACGGCGCTAGCTGCGCAGCATTTGTGCACCGCCGCCGTCAGTGTCAGCCAGTTTGCCGTGGCATACGGAGCTCCATCGCAGTCTTTAACACTGGTAGCATGCCGCGACAGCATGGACGTGAACCGTATGTGCAGCTGACGGACTTTGAGCGAGGGCGTATAGTGGGCATGCGGGAGGCCGGGTGGGCGTACCGCCGAATTGCTCAACACGTGGGGCGTGAGGTCTCCACAGTACATCGATGTTGTCGCCAGTGGTCGGCGGAAGGTGCACGTGCCCGTCGACCTGGGACCGGACCGCAGCGACGCACGGATGCACGCCAAGACCATAGGATCCTACGCAGTGCCGTAGGGGACCGCACCGCCACTTCCCAGCAAATTAGGGACACTGTTGCTCCTGGGGTATCGGCGAGGACCATTCGCAACCGTCTCCATGAAGGTGGGCTACGGTCCCGCACACCGTTAGGCCGTCTTCCGCTCACGCCCCAACATCGTGCAGCCCGCCTCCAGTGGTGTCGCGACAGGCGTGAATGGAGGGACGAATGGAGACGTGTCGTCTTCAGCGATGAGAGTCGCTTCTGCCTTGGTGCCAATGGTGGTCGTATGCGTGTTTGGCGCCGTGCAGGTGAGCGCCACAATCAGGACTGCATACAACCGAGGCACACAGGGCCAACACCCGGCATCATGGTGTGGGGAGCGATCTCCTACACTGGCCGTACACCACTGGTGATCGTCGAGGGGACACTGAATAGTGCACGGTACATCCAAACCGTCATCGAACCCATCGTTCTACCATTCCTAGACCGGCAAGGGAACTTGCTGTTCCAACAGGACAATGCACGTCCGCATGTATCGCGTGCCACCCAACGTGCTCTAGAAGGTGTAAGTCAACTACCCTGGCCAGCAAGATCTCCGGATCTGTCCCCCCATTGAGCATGTTTGGGACTGGATGAAGCGTCGTCTCACGCGGTCTGCACGTCCAGCACGAACGCTGGTCCAACTGAGGCGCCAGGTGGAAATGGCATGGCAAGCCGTTCCACAGGACTACATCCAGCATCTCTACGATCGTCTCCATGGGAGAATAGCAGCCTGCATTGCTGCGAAAGGTGGATATACACTGTACTAGTGCCGACATTGTGCATGCTCTGTTGCCTGTGTCTATGTGCCTGTGGTTCTGTCAGTGTGATCATGTGATGTATCTGACCCCAGGAATGTGTCAATAAAGTTTCCCCTTCCTGGGACAATAAATTCACGGTGTTCTTATTTCAATTTCCTGGAGTGTATCAACTTTAAATTACATAACGTAAACATTTTTAACGGACGCGAATTTCTACCCAGCATCTATTGTTCTTGTTAACGAACTACGAGAGATGTTAAATATTGCTTCTTCACAAGTAACGTACCAGAAATGCCGTGAGGTACAGCTTTGTGTTGGACAGGGATTCGAACCCAGAATCTAATCAGATAGTTATCGAAGCACAGTCAACTGTGACATATCGGATTTTCTCGGCAGTAGCTAGATGTTTTGACTGAAATGACGAGACTAAACATTAATTTCTTCCTTCCCAGAACTACAACCTGGCACCTATCGCTGTTACATTCTAGAGAAAACGAACGTTATATATGGGTTTGTTACACCAGCAGAGACATGTGAGCATGATTGATCTAGAAATAATATGATGAAGAGTTCAGTGTTGACTGGGAATCGAACCCCACACATATCGTTGTTGGCTGCACGCAAAGAGAGGTCATCTACCGAATTTTTCTCCATCAGCAGCTCGGAATAACATACTTGAACTTACAGTGATCTTGCAAATGGTTCTGTGTCTCACTGGGCATCATAAACGTCAGATATCGTTAGTGTTGACAACGAATGAAAATACATTAAAAATCTAAATTATTATCCACGAGCAGATAGGTGTTCTCATGCTACAGCTTGATAATACATGATAAAAATTTAGTGCCGGGCCAGGATTCGAACCCATTCACGCGCAGTATGTGGAAATGTTGAGGAATCTGCAGTTGTGAATAAACAACAAATTGTAGTCGAGTTGTAGTGTCACGAAGGGATCGAATTCCGCGTTAAGGGTGGTCTGAGTTGCATTCCCAGTTCAGAATCAATTTTATCGACATACAGACGCTCAAATAAAAGATGGTATAAGTGTCCTGTGACCCTACATAGAGTTTGTTTCGTTTCTAGTTAAAAATAACTAGTACAAGAAAGATTACTGCTGATAGAGTTTACAGACCACAATGCCATTATACTTTCTTCACTTGGCGTAGCCAGAAGAGAGTAGAATTTGTCTCTCGTTATCAAAAATCATCAGCAGAAGTTGCAATCGAACCCAGACCAGAAGTATATGAACCGATCTTCAAGCCAATAGACCACCAAATCTTCTTCTCTGGGACTCATCTTTCTATCATAACAACGTTGCGCCAGACTGAATGAGAATTCTGACACACAGGCTCCCTGTAGTGGTTTGCAGCATGTTCAGTACATTCATTTACTTGGTTGACCGAATCGCCATGAACTAGCTGCCTCGGCTACCCAGTGCATACATTCGACTCTATTTTGTAATCACCGAAATAAAATAACGTAACTGCCACCTACACAGAACTGCCAACAGTGTAGGATGCAGAAATTTAAATAGGAAGTGTTCCCTTCCATTTGAGCTACTCTATTGTGCTATCTGTTTGTTGAAAACGTCGTGCATTGCAAAAGAAAAGCTGTAACTGTCTGTCTCTCAGAAGTTATCAGTCTAATGGAACTTTGAACATATTTCCCTTCACTTCTCACCCCAAAATATTCTCATGTGGAAAAAGGGCTAACTTCTGCGACAATTTGTTCTTTTCAGGTTTAATAGACGGCCAGGCAGTAGACGCACCTCGAAACTTTTGTTTTATGCATGGGGAGGATGCATCGTGCAAAAATATATCAGAAAGGTATTTTCTACACTAACTGTCGTGTGGTAGTGGCACTTTATTCTTCATCAAACCTTGTTTGACAGCTTTAATTCAGAACAAGTTTTCTACATTCACGTAATCAATAAACCGCATGTGCATTGTCAAACTATTATAGATAACATCAGAGAATTCGCATATATCGTTGATTATTAATTTCTCTCTCATGTTTCCTATTGTTTTAACAACACAAAAAGAAACCTTACGAAATTTATGCACTGTATTATAAGAAGGGAAGTAAAACTGCCCTTATAAGAAATGAAATAAAACTGCCCACGATAACCTTACGACGAAACTCTGTTTCAATAAAACTGAGAATCTATACACAAGCTTGCCTGTATCGGCACGAATTAGTAAAATACTATTCACTTCGATTTCGATTGGGTCTGTGTTTGATTCGTATGCTGTGTCATACTCAAGTGGTATGCAAATGTGGCATTTCATAGATAAAGTTATGTATCGCTAGAAAACCAAAATTTGCTTGTTAGCAGCGGAAAGTGGCGTTACCCGTTGGGCAGCATTGTAAGTTTTTTACCATTGCACTATGAGCCGAAAGTATTTTCTTGCGATTTCCTTATCGATGTTTGATCTGACTGCTTGTATCTCTTTCACAGAAGGGATAAAAGCATTACAGTCAGCAAGACTGGAACAGTAAACCATAACAGACGCTTTTTCACTGGTCAGCACGTTACCACAGAGCTTGGGAAGATGCATGTGTCTTCACATCCTTTTAAGAGGCCAATAAAAGCTAAAACTCGTAAACCGCTATTTAAAGGACGAGATTAGTGCAATTTCCACGTGCAGCGACTTTCCTGGACAGAAAACCGTAAATTTACAATCTTTTGTTACACTCAAGCGATAATAACTCAGATTATTCAATGGAAATGACAGGAAAAACCAAGTTAACTTTGAGGCTTAATTCCGTGCACACCAGCAAGTAACTCGTCGATCACAGAGTTGCCAAACACACCTTGCCTGGTTGCCAAATCTCAGTTACATTACCAGCAGGAAGAAGACGAACCGATGTGATCGTACAGCGGGCTGGGAAGTGACCATAGCTGGATTCTCAAAGACACGGCTGCTACGGCCTGGAAAACGTAATCCGTCTGATTCACATTTCTGTAACTAGTTTTAGGGACTGGAGCGCAGTTACTAGTAATACTCAGAACTGACTGAAAATTAAGCTTCATAAATCAGTAACTCTCATAGTTGTTTTCATATTTCGTAAGTGTACTCAAAACTAAGAAACTCATTGATGGACGTTTTCGTGCCTCGCCGATAGTCGAGCACAACAAACAAATAAAAATACAAAAAGAATGTGTGTGTGTGTGTGTGTGTGAGGGAGGGAGGGAGAGAGAGAGAGAGAGAGAGAGTGAGTGAGTGATAAAAAGGAAAGAGAGAGAGAGAGAGAGAGAGTAAAATATTGTTGTAAAGAAATTGAATCATGGTATGTAAAGAAATCTTTCACTAAAATGACACTTTCCACATCATTACAAAATGTCTTATTCATAATCTGTGGAACAAGTACTAATCTAATAATATCATATTGCTGATTAGCCACGAAGAGCCCAACCTATATAGGTAGGAATGATCATCAAAATAAAATAAGAGAAATCAGAGCTCGAACAGAAAGGTTTAGGTGTTCGTTTTTCCCGCGCGCTGTTCGGGAGTGGAATGGTAGAAGTGCCACAGTCTACAATGTTGCCAGATCGAGCATATTGCTGGACACAGAAAGACTGTATTGTCCGCTTTACGAGAACGACTTGACGGTCTATTTTTTGGTCTAAGACTGTATCTACAACACATATTGCATGCTTAAGACCCAGAGGAATTAACAAAACAAAATTAGTTTATGAGTGCAACGTTAAATACATAATTAGAAATATTCATAGTATTGTACACGTGTATGTAAATGTCACAGTCTAGCTTCAGTATTACAAATACGCCTCAGTTTGTGGATGAACTCAGACTTAGGTTATTAATCATTCTGAATATTTAGCAGTACTGTACCCATTGGTGTCAAACTCGTTTTCAACCAATGACTGCCACACCTACAGGAACACTACCTGTGGCAGCTCGTGGTCGTGCGGTAGCGTTCTCGCTTCCCACGCCTGGGTTCCTGGGTTCGATTCCCGGCGGGGTCAGGGATATTTCCTGCCTCTTGATGACTGGGTGTTGTGTGCTGTCCTTAGGTTAGTTAGGTTTAAGTGGTTCTAAGTTCTAGGGGACTGATGACCATAGCTGTTAAGTTCCATAGTGCTCAGGGCCATTTGAACTACACTCCTGGAAATGGAAAAAAGAACACATTGACACCGGTGTGTCAGACCCACCATACTTGCTCCGGACACTGCGAGAGGGCTGTACAAGCAATGATCACACGCACGGCACAGCGGACACACCAGGAACCGCAGTGTTGGCCGTCGAATGGCGCTAGCTGCGCAGCATTTGTGCACCGCCGCCGTCAGTGTCAGCCAGTTTGCCGTGGCATACGGAGCTCCATCGCAGTCTTTAACACTGGTAGCATGCCGCGACAGCGTGGACGTGAACCGTATGTGCAGTTGACGGACTTTGAGCGAGGGCGTATAGTGGGCATGCGGGAGGCCGGGTGGACGTACCGCCGAATCGCTCAACACGTGGGGCGTGAGGTCTCCACAGTACATCGATGTTGTCGCCAGTGGTCGGCGGAAGGTGCACGTGCCCGTCGACCTGGGACCGGACCGCAGCGACGCACGGATGCACGCCAAGACCGCAGGATCCTACGCAGTGCCGTAGGGGACCGCACCGCCACTTCCCAGCAAATTAGGGACACTGTTGCTCCTGGGGTATCGGCGAGGACCATTCGCAACCGTCTCCATGAAGCTGGGCTACGGTCCCGCACACCGTTAGGCCGTCTTCCGCTCACGCCCAACATCGTGCAGCCCGCCTCCAGTGGTGTCGCGACAGGCGTGAATGGAGGGACGAATGGAGACGTGTCGTCTTCAGCGATGAGAGTCGCTTCTGCCTTGGTGCCAATGATGGTGGTATGCGTGTTTGGCACCGTGCAGGTGAGCGCCACAATCAGGACTGCATACGACCGAGGCACACAGGGCCAACACCCGGCATCATGGTGTGGGGAGCGATCTCCTACACTGGCCGTACACCACTGGTGATCGTCGAGGGGACACTGAATAGTGCACGGTACATCCAAACCGTCATCGAACCCATCGTTCTACCATTCCTAGACCGGCAAGGGAAGTTGCTGTTCCAACAGGACAATGCACGTCCGCATGTATCCCGTGCCACCCAACGTGCTCTAGAAGGTGTAAGTCAACTACCCTGGCCAGCAAGATCTCCGGATCTGTCCCCCCATTGAGCATGTTTGGGACTGGATGAAGCGTCGTCTCACGCGGTCTGCACGTCCAGCACGAACGCTGGTCCAACTGAGGCGCCAGGTGGAAATGGCATGGCAAGCCGTTCCACAGGACTACATCCAGCATCTCTACGATCGTCTCCATGGGAGAATAGCAGCCTGCATTGCTGCGAAAGGTGGATATACACTGTACTAGTGCCGACATTGTGCATGCTCTGTTGCCTGTGTCTATGTGCCTGTGGTTCTGTCAGTGTGATCATGTGATGTATCTGACCCCAGGAATGTGTCAATAAAGTTTCCCCTTCCTGGGACAATGAATTCACGGTGTTCTTATTTCAATTTCCAGGAGTGTATTTTTGAACCACTACCTGTGATACCTCTTACACAAAATACTTACGCACTGCTATCAGAAGAAAAGATCAACCTAACACAAAATGTGGGAAGTTTGATTAATAACCTTTGCACCTGGATAAAAAGCTTTTCCTGTTTTAGATATCTGTGAACGTTGCTGCATAAGACGATTTACTAAGAAACTAAATTTCTTCAGCTACGACAATGTTTAAAGAAATCGTCTTAACGGCACTAAATCGTGGTTTGTGAATCGTTTACCAACCGTACTCTCCCGCATTTCGCTGGCTGTAGGGAAAAAGCTTACTGACAAATTTCACAGGAGGAAGAGGGGGACGAAATGTCTCCCACTGGAAGGTCATGTTGTTTTATTTAAATGAGTACAAAATCAGCTAAAACGAACAGTGAGGTTGTCAGCATGCAACATCATACTGTTGTCAGTATAGTGTTGCACTGTCCATGGCCTGTAATGTCAGGCATTTTGTATACAGAAGAGAAGAGAGAGCACCACTAAATTCTACAATCCGTATGCATTGCATACACACAAGAATTCCTGTTACAGTGTACTAATGGAGCCCAAGGAGTGAAGTGCATATTTTTCGGTGAGAAAGAGCACTGGCAAACAGTCTTCGCTACATTACATACACAACTTGAAACAGGTCACGTCGACCAAATCATATGGAAGAACTGGCAGCGACGTACATCGAAAGGCAGTAAGATCAGTTAGCTTTTGGTTTGTCAGTATTCGCCAGCCATTTATAGGCGCAAGTAAATGAAGAAAGTCAGCGCGTTTTTGTTATCAAGTGACGCTTTCATCAATTACTTTAGTTTTAATTTAACCTACGAGTAATTTGCTGATGTTTGATATTAACATGAAAAAGATTCTGTAGACAGGGAAAGAACCTCTTCTTGGGCAACTAATTCTACAATAAAAAAAAGGCATTAAATAATCTTCAAGCACATGTATTCCAGCAGCGGTATGAAGAAAATGATAGTAATTATGACGGTAATAGCAGAATTATCCGGTAATTTCACACTAATTCGCTGAATTAGTGAAAATTTCAAAACTGCTTCACATCAAGGCTATGATGCTCAGAAGAGTCATTAGATCCTGCTGACATGAGAGTAGCATAATGTTCGCGTCAGAAGCTTGCTTCTACTTAACCATTTAATAGACTCGCATTTTTTCCACAGTGACTAATTTTATAAGCTAAAAACATCATCCGTTACAGCACACTCCTGGGGCTGGCAAATGTGACCACAATGGTCTGGTGGAACGAAGTATCACAGGTGCAACGCGTGGGCTCAGACATTTACTTTTAAGAGGCGCAAACAGATTTCCTTTACCTCTGGTAACCTCAAAAGAATGACGTTATAATCCAGAATCTGCATTAAACATCACGTTCCTTCATTACCAACTGGGCACACCCGGATTACGTAGGGAAATGACATAGGCAGAAGTCACAGTAAACAAAACTACTGTCGCCAGTAAACTTACTTACATTAGAAAATCTTATTTCATTTGATGAGCCGATAGCCATTTAAAGGAACAGGGCTCTTATTTTACTTGTACTTGATTGAACTAGAGACGCTGAAAAATTTGGTGCTGGACTGTGAATCGAATTCGTATCTCCTCTTTCGAGGATCTGAATATCTCGGAACAGTATAGTTCAATCATTTCGTTCCTTTTCCCAAGACTGCAGTCTTCTCTAGGTCTTCTCCAAAAGTAAGTATGTGGGTCCGAATCCTGATCCAGTGCAAAAATATTCATAATATCATTTCAGGCCCTATCATGTGAACACCGGCCTGCTAGTGAAAATTAACGTGCATTTTTAATGTCTGTTCATGTGTTGCCAACAATCGCAATAGGTGTCGTTATTTCTGGTCATACAGACACACATCTTGCTGTTGGTGAGTAAGCAATTGATACTTAAGCTGCACTCGTGGATGATAAAGAAGGACGGTATGTGTGCAGTTCGATTGTCACTCAGGCACAAAAATTTGTATCCTCATTTTAGACTGAAACACCTAGCAGATGGTAACAGAAACCGATAGGTAACATTTGATTTTACTTAGTTAACAATCCGATTTTGTGTTGGGTTCGTATCTCCGTCACAGAACTTCACATCATGCACTTCATCTTTAAATGCATGCACACTTCGTTATTTGTGAATGGAGGTATATCAGACATCTTTCGTGGTCAGTTAACAGGGTCGAAAGGGTCTTGATAGGAGTCCAGGTTTATTACAAAAACTGTCGTCTTTTATTTTGAAGTTCAGATTTCGTTACTGATATTGGCGAAAATTTCGATAGTTCATGCATCTTCGTGGCTAGTCAGCAATATGATATGATTAGATTTGATTAGATTAGTACTTGTTCCACAGATTATGAATACGACATTTCGTAATGATGTGGAAAGTGTCATTTTAATGAAAGATTTCTTTACATACCATGATTCAATTTCTTTACAACAATATTTTACTCTCCCTTTCTTTTTTGTTTATCTCTCTCTCTCTCTTTCTCTCTCTCTCTCTCTCTCTGTCTCTCTCTCTCTCTCTCTCTCCCTCACACACACACACACACACACACACTCACACACACACACACACATTCTTTTTGTATTTTTATTTGTTTGTTGTGCTCGACTATCGGCGAGGCACGATAACGTCCATCAATGAGTTTCTTAGTTTTGAGTACACTTACGAAATATGAAAACAACTATGAGAGTTACTAATTTATGAAGCTTAATTTTCAGTCAGTTCTGAGTATTATTACTAACTGCGCTCCAGTCCCTAAAACTAGTTACAGAAATGTGAATCAGACGGATTACGTTTTCCAGGCCGTAGCAGCCGCGTCTTTGAGAATCCAGCTATGGCCACTTCCCAGCCCGCTGTACAATCACATCAGATCGTCTGCTTCCTGCTGGTAATGTAACTGAGATTTGGCAACCAGGCAAGGTGTGTTTGGCAACTCTGTGATCGACGAGTTACTTGCTGGTGTGCACGGAATTAAGCCTCAAAGTTAACTTGGTTTTTCCTGTCATTTCCATTGAATAATCTGAGTTATTATCGCTTGAGTGTAACAAAAGATTGTAAATTTACGGTTTTCAGTCCAGGAAAGTCGCTGCACGTGGAAATTGCACTAATCTCGTCCTTTAAATAGCGGTTTACGAGTTTTAGCTTTTTATTGGCCTCCTAAAAGGATGTGAAGACACATGCATCTTCCCAAGCTCTGTGGTAACGTGCTGACCAGTGGAAAAGCGTCTGTTATGGTTTACTGTTCCAGTCTTGCTGACTGTAACGCTTTTATCCCTTCTGTGAAAGAGATACAAGCAGTCAGATCAAACATCGATAAGGAAATCGCAAGAAAATACTTTCGGCTCATAGTGCAATGGTAAAAAACTTACAATGCTGCCCAACGGGTGACGCCCCTTTCCGCTGCTAACAAGCAAATTTTGGTTTTCTAGCGATACATAACTTTATCTATGAAATGCCACATTTGCATACCACTTGAGTATGACACAGCATACGAATCAAACACAGACCCAATCGAAATCGAAGTGAATAGTATTTTACTAATTCGTCCCGATAGAGGCACGCTTGTGTACAGATACTCAGTTTTATTGAAACACACTTTCGTCCTAAGGTTATCGTGGGAAGTTTCTTTTCATTTCTTGTAATACAGTGCACAATTTTCGTACGGTTTCTTTTAGTGTTGTTAAAACATTAGTTAACATGAGAAAGGAATTAATCATCAACGATATATCCGAATTCTCTGACTTTATCTATAACAGTTTGACGATGCACATGCGGTTTATTGATTACGTGCATGTAGAAAACTTGTTCTGAATTAAAGCTGTCAAACAAGGTTTGATGAAGAATAAAGTGCCACTACCACACGACAGTTAGTGTAGAAAATACCTTTCTGATATATTTTTGCACGATGCACCCTCCCCATGCATAAAACAAAAGTTTCGAGATGCATCTACTGCCTGGCCGTCTATTAAACCTGAAAAGAACAAATTGTCGCAGAAGTTAGCCCTTTTTCCACAAGAGAATATTTTGGGGTGAGAAGTGAAGGGACAAATGTTCAAAGTTCCATTAGACTGATTACTTCTGAGAGACAGATAGTTACAGCTTTTCTTTTGCACTGCACGACGTTTTCAACAAACAGATAGCACAATAGAGTAGCTCAAATGGAAAGGAACACTTCCTATTTAAATTTCTGCATCTTACACTGTTGGCAGTTCTGTGTAGGTGGCAGTTACGTGATTTTATTTCGGTGATTACAAAATAGAGTCGAATGTATGCACCGGGTAGCCGAGGCAGCTAGTTCATGGCGATTCGGTCAACCAAGTAAATGAATGTACTGAACATGCTGCAAACCACTACAGGGAGCCTGTGTGTCAGAATTCTCATCCAGTCTGGCGCAACGTTGTTATGATAGAAAGATGAGTCCCAGAGAAGAAGATTTGGTGGTCTATTGGCTTAAAGATAGGTTCATATACTTCTGGTCTGGGTTCGATTCCAACTTCTGCTGGTGATTTTTGATAACGAGAGACAAATTCTACTCTCTTCTGGCTACACCAAGTGAAGAAAATATAATGGCATTGTGGTCTGTAATTCACGTTAAACATGATATTCTTTCTCCAGCAAGTAGACGTTAGATTGAACCTCAATAAGGTCAGGAGTCGCGTCACGTTGAAACTCTATCAGCAGTAATCTTTCTTGTACTAGTTATTTATATCTAGAAACGAAACAAACGCTATGTAGGGTCACAGGACACTTATGCCATCTTTTATTTGAGCGTCTGTATGTCGATAAAATTGATTCTGAACAGGGAATGCAACTCAGACCGCCCTTAACGCGGAATTCGATCCCTTCGTGACACTACAGCTCGACTACAATTTGTTGTTTGTTCAAAACTGCAGATTCCTCAACATCTCCACATACTGCGCATGAATGGGTTCGAATCCTGGCCTGGCACTAAATTTTTCATTATATATTATCAAGCTCTAGCATGAGAACACCTATCTGCTCGTGGATAATAATTTAGATTTTTAATGTATTTTCATTCGTTGTCAACACTAACGATATCTGACGTTTTTGATGCCCAGTGAGACACAGAACTATTTGCGAGATCACTGTAAGTTCAAGGATGTTATTCCGAGCTGCGGGTGGAGAAAAATTGGTAGCTGATGTCTCTTTGTGTGCAGCCAACAACGATATGTGTGGGGTTCGATTCCCAGTCAGCACTGAACTCTTCATCATATTATTTCTAGTTCAAACATGCTCACATGTCTCTGCTGGTGTAACAAACCCATTTTTAACGTTCGTTTTCTCTACAATGTTACAGCGATAGGTGCCAGGTTGGAGTTCTGGGAAGGAAGAAATTAATGTTTCGTCTCGTCATTTCAGTTAAAACATGTAGCTACTACCGAGAAAATCCGATATGTCACAGTTGATTGTGCTTCGATAACAATCCGATTAGTTTCTGGGTTCGAATCCCTGTCCAACACAAGGCTGTACCTCACGGCATTTCTGGTACGTTACTTGTGAAGAAGCAATATTTAACATCTCTCGTAGTTCGTTAACAAGGACAATAGATGCCGGGTAGGAATTCGCGTCCGTTAAAAATGTTTACATTATGTGATTTAAAGTTGATATTTGCTAACTGATACTGTCTAAAACCGAAGTATATCACTGTCTGTATGCCTAGTCAGGAATGACTGTTAGTTTCCGTCAGTCACGAAGTCTTTGCTTAGACTGCATGTCCTGGGTTTGTTTCCATATGCAGAACGAGACGGTTCGCCGTGTCATTTGCAGTTCATACATATTCTCAACTAGCTGCTCGTGAATAACTTAAATTTTTAATGTCATTTTATGTTAAACAATAAGTACGGTATGTTACTTTGAAGAGGAAATCACGAATACGACGAACTTAATACGTGCATTGCCTATCTGACGTAATAATGAGAGTGGTAACATTTCAGGTATGTCATTTATTGTAATAAATGTGAGCTTGCGAGCCTTAAGGACAATCTTATCTGTGATAATGGGTTCTCTGATATTTGTAGTACCTTGGTATTGCTTTACATGTTGATTATTGGGTCCGCAGCTCGTGGTCGTACGGTAGCGTTCTCGCTTCCCACGCCCGGGTTCCCGGGTTCGATTCCCGGCGGGGTCAGGGATTTTCTCTGCCTCGTGATGACTGGGTGTTGTGTGATGTCCTTAGGTTAGTTAGGTTTAAGTAGTTCTAAGGTCTAGGGGACTGATGACCATAGCTGTTAAGTCCCATAGTGCTGAGAGCCATTTGAACCATTTGAGTTATTGCGACACAGAGCAGTGTTTTCTAGTGGTGACTTGTTGGAACCATTTTCAATAGTCAAACGATTGTACCGAGGAGCGATTAGAGCACCTGCTAGGCAGCTGCGAATCAGGCGAAATGCAATTCAAGTCGTTCAGATACTTTTGAGCACGACTGTACATAATTAGATGACAATTCTGCTGGAACTGGCAGCGCTTGTGGAAAACCACAGTGGCTATCAAATTGTCGGTATAGCAACCATGGGTCTTGTTGCTAGCCACGGCGTGATATAGCTCTTCTTGGCATCGTAAATTTAACCAAACGTGGTAAACAATGCAACCATGGTCGATAGACCACTTTACGTTCCATCCGAGGCTAATTTACATGCTCCCAAGCTCTTCGCACCTCAATTTATGCCACAATAGCTGACCAAGACTGTCTCTGATAACTCAGTAACACAGTCAGAACTCGACTAACTCGCCACAAAGGTATCAAAGCCTTGCTCGTCAAGTCCACCTTTTCCAGTCTCGTCGAACTACTTCCGTAGGGGCGGGGTTTTGCTACAGGTTTTTTATTTAGCTTCCCTACTTATGGACCAGTAAAATATACAGTTTTTACAAATTATTTCATTCACAGACTATTACACATAAAACCAGAGGTGCAATTGCAACATAATTTCTTAAAACGCCAAAATAATTATCATGATTTTTACATACATTGAAGCGCCAAAGAAACTGGTACAGACATGCGTATTCAAATACAGAGATATGAAACAGGCAGAATACGGCGTTGCGGTCGGCAACGCCTATATAAGTCAGCAAGTGTCTGGCGCAGTTGTTGGATCGGTTCCTGCTGTTACAGTGCCAGGTTATCAAGATGTAAATGAGTTTGAACGTGGTGCTATAGTCGGAGCAATGGAACACAGCATCAACGAGGTAGTGATGAAGAGGGGATTTTTCCGTACGACCATTTCACGAGTGTATCTTGAAAATTAGAAATCCGATAAAACATCAAATCTCCGACATCGCTCCGGTAGTAAAAAGATCCTGCAAGTACGGGACCAACGACGACTGCAGAGAAGCGTTCAACGTGACAGAAGTGTAAGCCATCCGCAAATCGCTGCAGAGTTCAATGCTGGGCCATCAACAAGGGTCAGCGCGCGGATCTTTCAACGAAACATCATCGATATGGGCTTCCGGAGCCGAATGCCCAGTCATGTACCCTTGATGACTTCACAACACAAAGCTTTACACCTCGCCTGGGCCCGTGAACACCGAAATTTGATTGTTTATGACTGGAAACATGTTGCCTGGTCGATCGAGTCTCGTTTCAAATTGTATCAAGCGGATGGACGTGTATGGGTATGGAGACAACTTCATGAATTTATGGAACCCGCATGTCATCAGGGGCTGTTCAAGCTGGTGGAGGCTCTGTAATTATATGAGGCGTGTGCAGTTGGAGTGATATTGGACCCCTGGTACGTCTAGATACGACTCTGACAGGTGACACGTACGTAAGCTTCCTGTCTGATCACCTGCATCCGTTCATGTCCGTTGTGCATTCCGATGGACTTGGGCAACTCCAGCAGGACACTGTGACACCCCACACATCCAGAATTGCTACAGAGTGGCTCCAGGAGCACTCTTCTGACTTTAAACACTTCCGATGGCCACCAAACTCGCCAGACACGAACGTTATTGAGAATATCTGGGATGCCTTGCTACGTGCCGTTCAGAAGAGATCTCCACCCCTTCGTATCCTTACGGATTTATGGACAGCCCTGCAGGATTCATGGACCTTGCCACTTCGTGTTGTGGCTTTTTTGAGTGCTCACGGCGGCCTTACGCAATATTAGGCAGGTGTTCCAGTCTCTTTGGCTCTTCAGGGTATTTACACAACCAATGATCTTGACTATGCCTATACACTAGAGTACAATGTCAGCAGAGACCTTGCACGGATTATACATTAACCTATCGATTATTGGCATTACACCATCACCTCTACTGATCTCGGCCTCAGTGTGAAACCGTGTTCCTTGGACGGTATACGGCGGTGGAGTTTTGATTTTGTGATAGTGGTTCATCAGTGATAGACTTCCGACCGAACAATAATTTCAGAGTTATTGCTTAGCGTTAGCGAACGAAAACCTCAGAGCTTTACAATTTCTTTTGCATCAAAAAAATCAGGGAGATTACAAATTGTGCGTTCACACCGTATGGAGTTGCGTCCCCGAAGACATTGTTTGCGAATGAGTTCATTTTCTACTTTTTGTAATAAAGTATTATTTATAAGTACTACATAGGAATCTTTCTTTCGTGTGTGGATTCACTCTTGTCGTTACAATACTGACGGTGTGAGAAGAGAACCAGGGAAGTGTTAACCGACTGATAGGGTTTTTACCGAAATACTCGTTATTTCGCCGTAGCTTGTAAAATGAATTAGTGCCTTACGGTGAAGCCGTGTCACTAGATAAGTGATCCTCTGACTCAGCTCTTATCACTGCTCTTTTGAACGACCATACACGAACCTGAAGTGACTTTCAGACTAATTTGCAACACTCACGTTACGAATCACTCCGCGTCTTACAGGAGGAGGTGCGATACCGGTCAAGGGGTAGGTAGATCTTTGGGACTGGAGTTGGTGATTGGCATTCCGTAACCAAGCGGTCTGACTCGATTATGACCACATCCACATGCCTGGTGTGGACTGATGCTCTCTAAACTGGCGACCGCTACTCGACACAAAAAAACAGAATCTCAGTGCAGTTGACCGGAGAAGACGGGGATTTGGTCCCCTCGTAAATGAGAGAACCGCCGAAATTGATGTAAACTGGTAATGTCCGAGCCGTAGATAAATCCAGAAGAAAGTAGCTTACGGTAATACGATGTTTAAAAGTTTTTTAAAATTATTATTACAATAGATACTTAACGGGCAAACTGAAACTGACCTGGATGTTGCGCTACAAACACTAATCTCAACACTATGTAGCGGTTTATCAAAGTCTTCACGAGGATTTGCATGGAGGAATGTATTCGGTGAGTTCACATACCCGAACGCACTGAACCGATCCTTATCTAAAGAAATGAAAACATGGGGGTCGAGATGCCTAGATAGCTTTTAACCACGGTGAGAACTAAACACGCACTGTTGGTCTGGAACATTTAACTCATGTGCAGCAGGAAACATGTGGGAGTAAATGCCCAGATCCTATTTTATAACGTTCTGACATGACGATCCTTCAATTTCCACTTGCTCTGTAAACCGGGGTTGCGATTTTGCTGGAATTTTTTGCAAAACTGTCTCACACCTGAGTAATATTTTCTGGTGTTCGTAGTCGTATCGGAAAGATTTATAATAACGTCTTTTATAATAATGTCTTTTATGATAACGTCATTGTCATGAACTGTCTAAAACTTTTTCGGAGAAATATTATTTGGTCAAGCTGTAGAGCCAAGTTCAGTAAGAAAATCAGAATGAATCATGAAATGAAAACTATTTATTGCTTTTCTTACATGATTTTGTGATAAAGAAAATACTCTGAGGACAACTACACTGGCGCAGATGTAAAGACATTGACCAGTCCATGCCCTGTGCAAGCTGGTGCTTCTTCAACAAAGCCGTTAAATCCTAATCCTGGTTACTGTCAATGAATTGTCGTGACAGTAAAAATAAAAAGTTAATAAGAAAGTAAAGGAAACTACCTTACCTGCCATCTGAATATATACCTTTCCTAAGAGATGTGACTATCTATAAATGTTTGTCAAGCCTGTTCTTGTTAAAATTAGAACATTTGTCGAGACGTATGAGCCGTAAAGTAAGTGAGGTGAAAACGGTAATTTACCTTCCTTTGTAATCCGTTAATTACAGTGACATCTGTCTCGCAACCTTAGAAAATATGCCTACATTTCAGAGCACTGTTACGAAACTTGCTTACGGATTGAAACTATGTGTTGGTCCAGATCTCCAAACGGAACCTTCCCTTTCGTGGCCAGTTATCTTCCTAAATTAGCTATCCTGGTACATTTCACAACAAGCACCAGAGCTTCATTTCTGCCAGTACTTCTCGATCACTTTTCAGACTTATTCAGAATACGGTTACGGTTATTCTGTCCTTGTGGGTGAATATCGGAAGGCTTGCCTAACTTCATGTACTTGGTGTAAATAGGCAAACTCTTTACGGTGTTTTGCCACGATGTTATCAGGTACCCAGAGTATGTTGCCCTACCTCTGGTGTTCAAAACAACTGCAAGCCGTTTGGCATAGCCTTTAGAATCTTGTGGCGTCCTAGACGTATTGGACTCTGTAGACGCTCCTCAAATTCGGAAACAAAAATAATCACAGTAGTTTCTGGAAAATGCAGCGCCCTGGGGGAACGACATAATTCATTAATGAATTCAAAAGATTAGAGATAATATTACTTCTGTCTATGTCTTCTATGCTGCATTCTGATAGTATCACAATTCAATGTTTCCCACAGGGTAACACTGCAGCCATCGGAGTTTGCCCCAAGATACATTTCTCGAATAGGCAACGTCATAGAAGCCGTGGTATTCCGACACGGCCAGTTACTGGTGTAACAGATTCCATGATTCACTATCCAAAACCGAATTTTCTGCCTCTAGAATTGTAACACTCTATCAGTTCAGCCTCAAAATGCTACATGTTCTGCATCACACAACGGTAACAACTACGACTCCATTTTCATCGATGTGTTGCGGACATGTAATACCTTTTCGACATTAGTTATTTCACAGATATTCCACCACTTTCGTAAGGCGCTACAGGAAACAGCTGACAATATCAGTACTCCCTCGCGGTTTCTATGGTACTCCTAAGAGCCATCACAACATCAAGTCCTAAGACAAAAGTTACGAAGAACAACATCTTCTGCCACTCTCTGCTCATGTAAGCTGTCCAATGATTGGTCTGTAGCTTCGACGTTGTTGTATTCTTGTTGTACCCCGTCACATTCCCTGTACATTGTCTACAGGAATTCGTTTTTGTGGTAGAGCGTTGGACTCCATGTTCTGACGTGTTACACAGTCATCATCTCACACACCGAAATATCTATAAATGTTCCCGAAGATTGGACAGAAATACGTGTTTATATTGGCTTTGTGTTCGCCATGTAACTATTGAGGAATTTCTAAGTGTCTAAAAAAGTATTCATTTTTTCGTGTGTAACGAAATGAAAGCAGGTGCAAACATTCTTAATTAAGATGGGGTATTTCACTTCAAAAAGATTGCAGATCGAATGATGTATTTCTTTTTCATTCAAAACATCCAAATAATAATGATTTTTTTTAGAGACAGAGAAAGTATATGAGGACATTGAAAGGATAATACAGGACGTAAAGGGAAATGAAAATCTAATAGTCATAGGGGACTAGAATGTAGTTGTAAGGAAAGGAGTGGAAGAAAAGGTTACAGGAGACTGTGGAACTGGGACAAGGAATGAGAGAGGAGAAAGACTGATTGAGCTCTGTAATAAATTTCAGCTAGTAATAGCGAATACTCTGTTCAAGAATCACAAGAGGGGGAGGTATACTTCGAAAAGACCAGGTGATTCGGGAAGATTTCAGTTAGATTACATCAGGTCAAACAGAGATTCCGAAATCAGATACTGGATTGTAAGGCGTACCCAGGAGCACATACTGACTCAGATCACAACATAGTAGTGATGAAGAGTGGGCTGAAGTTTAAGACATTAGTCAGGAAGAATCAATACGCAAAGAAGTGGGATAGAGAAGTACTAAGGGATGACGAGACACCCTTGAAGTTCGCTAAGGCCATAGTAGAGTGATAAGGAATAGCTCGGTAGGCAGTACATTTGAAGAAGAATGGACGTCTCTAAAAAGAGCAATCACAGAAATTGGAAAGAAAAACATAGGTACAAAGAAGGTAACTGCGAAGAAACCGTGGGTAACAGAAGAAATACGTTTGCTGATCGATGAGAGAAGGACATACAAAAATTTTCAGGGAAATTCACTACTACAGAAATATAAGTCGCTGAACAATGAAATAAACAGGAAGTGTAGAGAAGCTAAGACAAAGTGGCTGCATGAAAAATGTGAAAAAATCGAAATAGAAATGATTGTCGGAAGGACTGACTCAGCATATAGTAGTGTCAAAATAACCTTCGGTGACATTAAAAGCAAGGGAGGTAACATTAAAAACTGCAACGGGAGTTCCACTGTTAAATGCAGAGGAGAGAGCGGATAGGTGGAAAGAGTACATTGAAGCAGCAACAAAACGATTATTCACCTTGTTGTGTAGAATGTATGAGTTTGGTAACATACTATCTGACTTTAGGAAAAAATATCATCCACACAAATCGAAGGCTGCAAGAGCTGACAAGTGCGGGAATTATAGCGAGAATTAACAAGCTCTTGCACCCAAGTTGCTGTCAATAATAATATACAGGATAATGGAAAAGAAAATTGAGGATGTGCTAGATGACGATTAGTTTGAATTTGGAAAAGGTAAGGGCACTAGAGACGAAATTCTGAAGTTGTGGTTGATAATGGAAGAACGACTAAAGAAAAATCAAGACACGTCCATAGGACTTGTCGACCTGGAAAAAGCAATCGGAAATGTGAAATGGCGCAAGATGTTTGAAATTCTGAGAAAAATTGGGGTAAGCTATAGGGAGAGAGGGGTAACATACAATACGTACAAGAGCCAAGATGGAATAATAAGAGTGGACGACCAAGAGGAGGAGGAGATCAGTGTTTAACGTCCCGTCGACATCGTGGTTATTACATACGGAGCACAAGCTCAAATTAGGGAAGGAACCATCCCGGTATTTGCCTGAAGCGATTTACGGAAATTACGGAAAACCTAAATCTGGATGGTCAGAAGCCGGTTTGAACCATCGTCCTCCTGAATGCGAGTGCAGTGTGCTAACCACTGCCCCACCTCGCTCTGTGACGACCATGAGCTAGGTGTTCGCATTAAAAAGTGTGTAAGACACCAACACTGTTCAACCTGTACATCGAAGATGCAATGATGGAAATAAAAGAAAGTTTCAGGAATGGAATTAAAACTCAAGGGGAAATATATCAGTGATACAATTCGTTGATGACACTGGTATCCTGAAAGAAAGTGAAGAAGAATCACTTGATATGCTGAATGGAATGAACAATCTAATGAGTACAGAATATGGACTGAGAGTAAATCGAAGAAAGACAAAAGTAATGAGAAGTATCAGAAATGAGAACAGAAAGAAACTTAACATTAGGATCGACGGCCACAAAGTAGATGAAGTTATGGAATTCTACCACCTATGCAGCAAAGTAACCAATGGCGGACGGAGCAAGAAGGGCATAAAAACAGACTAGCACTGGCAAAAAGTGCATTCCTGGCCAAGAGAAGTCTACTAGTATCAAACATAGGTCTTAATTTGTGGAAGAAATTTCTGAGAATGTACGTTTGGAGCAGAGCATTGTATGGTAGTGAAACATGGACTGTGGGAAAATCGGAACAGAAGAGAATCGGAGCATTTGAGATGCGGAGCTACTGATGAATGTTGAACATTAGGTGGACTGATAAGGTGAGGTATGAGGAGGTTCTGCGCAGAATCGCACAGGATAGGAATATGTGGGAAACACTGACAAGGAGAAGGGGCAAGATGATAAGATCATCTGTTAAGACATCAGGCAATAACTTCCATGGGACTAGCGGGAGCTGTAGAGAGCTAAAACTGTAGAAGAAGACAGAGACTGGTATATGTCCAGCAAATAATTGAGGACTTATGTTGCAAGTGCTACTCTGAGATGAAGAGGTTGACACAGGAGAGGAATTCGTGGGAGGTCGCATCAAACCACTCAGAAAAAAAAGTGCTGCATGGCTATCCGGAGCCCGGTCATCCTGCGACCATACGTTCCCGTGACTACCGCTGCTAGCAATCATGTACAGTGGATAAGTCTTTCTGCAATATCGCAGAAGGAACACCCAGCTTCTCGTACCTTATTATACGACTTCGTTCAAACCCACTGAGGTGCAGACAATGGCGTCTTTATCGGAGAAGAAAGGAATATGTGGAAGACACTGAGAAGGAGAAGGGGCTGTACGCAGCTGTAGAAGACAAAAACTGTAGAGGAAGACAGAGATTGGAATACATTCAACAAATAAATGAGGACGTAGGCTATAAGTGCCACTCTGAATGAAGAATTTGGCACAGGATGGGAATTCGTAGCAAGCCGCGTCAAACCAGTCAGAAGACCGATGACCTAAAAAAAGAAGCTCGGACAGAAGTCTGCTGTTTTCGGAGTAAAAATGATAACGGATGACGCAAAATGTTGGTGGAGATCGAGATTAGAGAGCACGTTTCTTCAATTGCTTAGAGGTTCCAAATCGGAACCAGTAATAATATACGCCAGAACTACTAAAAGCAACATTCTCGGAAAGATCTGGATCACTGTGTCTTAATAGGTATTATAAGGAGTGTACACGTGAAATATGCTACCGATTGTTGTAACATTAGAACCAGGGCGGCGAGGCAACAATATCGTTACGGGTTTCCTCGGAAACAGCAGCTCAACAGAGCCGCAATGGCTATATAAGGAGGCTCCCTGTGCATGAAATTCAGTCCAGTTCAGCAGCAGGTGAGTGCAACACGGGGTGACGGCAGCTGCGAGTTTTCACCTGAGTGTAGCCAAGTCTGTGACTCGACTGGTTGTTCGGTGACTACGCGTCTACAGGTCTTGGCGACTGTGACTCTTCACATCTGCGAGTTACACGCCTGCACGATACGCGCTGGCGACTGTACGGCTCTGTGGTTCACCATATCTGTGCGGGACTGGTCTTCTGTGACACCTGCATGTGTGTGAAAGTACGTCTGGGACTCTTCACCATTTGTGCGTGCAGGACTGTGACTCGGACGAATTTGGGACTCCACATCTAGGACTGCTGCGTTTTTGTACGTTGCTCGTCTGAACGAAGCCGTCGACGACTCCACGCTTCGCGTCTGAGAATCTTTCCAGCAGTACGCGGTCTGCGAGTCTGTGCTGTGCCTCCACAAGTCTACGTATCTGCTACTCTTAAGTAGTTACGCGCCCGTGAATCTACGCTATACATCTACACTAAACGTCCACGAGTCTACACTGTGTGTCCTCGAGCTTACGCGATGCTTCGGTCAGGAGAAGAACACTGCAAGGGCAATGGCAAACGCCTTATAGCCGCGATGCCAGTCCTGTTGCTACCACGTGTAACACCCAGAAGACCTTGCGCTGGACCTTCTAGGCCATGCGTTGCCTTGCTGGACCGTTCGTCGGTCTTTCGCAGGAGGGTCTTTACGGTTAGTGCTCCAGACTGTCGGGGCTGACCGTTGGCGAGTGAGCGAAAGTGTAGTCTCGTGCACGTGTAGCGTAGGCTGCTTAGCGTAGATTCTTGGCCGTGCAATGTAGAGTCGCTGACGCTTAGACTCTTGGATGCCTAGCACAGACTCGCAGAGCGCGGACTCATTGCGAAGATTCTCAGGTGCGCAGCTTAGCGTCCCCGACAACTCGATTCGCAGATGTAACAGTACAGACACGTAGGAGGGTCAGGTATGTAGTCCTAAATACGTGAGTCACAATTCTGCGTGCAAAAATTGTGTGTCCTAGATGTACTGCTCCATACATGTAGGAATCACATAAGAGTAGTTCCAGACGTACTCAGCCACAGAAGCGTATACCTGCCAATGTGTAGTCGAACAGGCGTGTGATTCGCAGATGTAAGAGCCGCAGACGTGAGTCGCAGAGGCATATTTGTCGGCAAGTCTGTAGTGTCACGAACTTACCTGCACTCGCGTGAAAAATTCTCGCTGTGTAAAGCTGCCGTCACTCCGTGCTGCCCTCTCCTGCTGGAACGAACCGGACTGTTTTCCATGGACAGTGCGACACTACGCTGCGGGCCGGTGATGTTCTGCTACGTGTCGGCCACCCTACGCAGAGGGGGACTCTACCGACTCTTCGCGCCTGTGTCACACATGACGCCTCTACATGACAGATGCTCAGCGTCGCCGCCCCATCCAGTGCGTCCAGCTGACTACGGACACTCAGTTCCGACCAGGGTTTTCGGGAGGTTTTCCTTGGTTGTAAGGCAAATGCCGGAACTGCTTACCCCCTCCCATCGATACAGAGATAAATCATGTACAGAAGAAATTGCAAAATAAATACTATAACCTTACTTTGCCTTGTTTTTTTACTGAATTCTGACATGACAGTCCCATTACTGCGCCTGTGATTACGGTGAATGGCTATCCGACAGCATTGCATGAAGCTGTGGTACACGAAGAGAGATCCGTCGACGCCACAATAGGGGAGCAAACAGCTTTCGAAAGACACACACATACAAATCGCACGAGAGCGAGAGAGAGAAAAATACAGCAAAATTACTATGTCTTAGATTTCTTTTATGTAATCATAAAATTGTATTATCTTCCTCGCCAACGTAACGTCAGCTGACTGAGAGACATACGACTCTGCTTTCTTAACGATCAGTGATAACAGTTTCGTAATACTCCACTGTTCAGAGCGTATAGAAGCTTCAAGTGTAACCTATTTATAACACTCTCTGACAGTCCGGTTTTTACTGGTGACGAGATGCCGCACCAGAAAAAACTTTGTGTTGTGTCTTAATGTACAGACGACAGCAAGCGTTTTCTGTATCAGAACGTGTTATGCTGACGGTACGCGCAGATTCCCACTGGAGCTAAGCAAACGTGTGTCTCCATTGTGAACATAGTAAACTATGTTCCCGGTGGAGCCGGTAAGCCTTATTCAGTCTCCGTAAACCAATTAATTTGGATGCTTCGAAATATCGCAATCTGTCCATTTAGCTTAGTGTTCACCGTAACAGAGATCGCTAACGCATGCTTCTGTGATGGCGCTCGACTCGGGCCAAGCTGTTATGTTAGAATCCTGTTAGAATATTTTCACAGCTAATATTTGGCCGGCGGAGAGGAGAGGTGGAGGCGTAAGGTTCCCGAATCACCAGTCTTTGCGCCAGTGTCCTGAATTAAATTCCAAGACTCTCCGCAGTGGCTGATGAAGTGAGGGCATGTGGCACTTTTGTGATCAGTCCGTCGTAGGGGACATAAAGCGTCGGAGGCCCCCTTCATGCTCTTCGGGAAGAGTAGGCTACGTGACGGCGTGGAGTTTGCCCCTCTCTCCCTTCCCTTCGTCGTTAACAGCACAAACCCAACACCGCACTGTATAAGTACCCATCAAAATCATCAACGCTGTAGAGTTGCACACTTGGCACTTCATAGCATGTCAGAGGAAGGCATTAGCAAACTACCACCATTAGAAGCTTGTCCAGGACGGCGATGCTACATCTACTCCCCTACATTCATTGTCCCAGTGCAATACTCTATGTTATGTATTATCTATGCACCTTACATTTACTTATAACAGCTAAAAGAAAAAGAAACACTTACTGTGACATGTGTAACATAGTCAGAGGCCAGCTACAGTGTGCAGTACCAAGACGACAAAATGAGCTCACTATCGTGAGCCACTGCTGTTCACTTACAGAATCCGTTGCTCTTATAGAGTAAAAAATTTGCCATGCGAAACAAGAAAATGACACATCTTGAATCGAATAAGAGCGTAGTATTATTGGTTGGTTGGTTTGTTGGGGGAAGGAGACCAGACAGCGAGGTCATCGGTCTCATCAGATTAGGGAAGGATGGGGAAGGAAGTCGGCCGTGCCCTTTGAAAGCAACCATCCCGGCATTTGCCTGGAGCGAGTTAGGGAAATCACGGAAAACCTAAATCAGGATGGCCGGACGCGGGATTGAACCGTCGTCCTCCCGAATGCGAGTCCAGTGTCTAACCACTGCGCCATCTCGCTCGGTAGTAGTATTATTGACCGTTGCATTTCAACTAAGCCGCGTACCGAATCTGGAAGTTTCTCAACCAGTCTGGTTCGCGATCAACACGGTATAAAACTAATACGAAAGCTTGTTCAACAGTCTACAAATCCACCCACGTCGACGTACCACAATACGTCTTGCGGTACGTGGTGGAGGGTACTTTTTGCACCACTGCCACTGCCTCTCCCCTCTCCTTTTTTCTGTTCCATTGACAAAACGTACGTGAAAGAAATGATCGTCGGTAAAGCTCCGTACTGCAGCGCGGTATGGGATCTGTATCAGTTAAGAAGCTTGAACGGTTTTGACAAGGGAGAGTTTGGAATCGTTTTGAATCGTTTTGAATATATCGAAGTGCGTGTTCGGTAGGGCATAAGTTACATTCTTGGGATACTTTATTTCCTCTGAGAGCTCACGCTCGCTGCCAGAAAAGATAGAGGCTATCCCCAGCATAGCTCGATCAGAAATGGCCATGGAATTGCGCCGGTTCTTAGGGGTCCTCAACTTTTATCGTTGCCACTTGCCCCATGCAGCAGGGATCTAAAAACTCTAACGGCGAAGCGAAGCATCTACATCATATTCCGCAAGCCACCTAATGGTCTGTGGCGGAGGGTACTTTTTGTACCACTAACTGAGCCATCCAACCCTGTTCCACTCGCGAATAGCGTGTGGGAAGAATGAAAGTCGGTAAGCCTCAATATTGGCTCTAATTTCTCGAATTTTCTCCTTTTGCGAGACGTATGTGGGGGAAAGTAATGTGTTGTCTGACTCTTCCCGGAAAGTGCTCTCTCGAAATTTCAATAGTAAGTCCCTGTGTGATGTACAACGCCTCTCTTGTAACGTCTGCCAGTGGAGTTCGTTAAGCATCTCCGTAACGCTCTCGTGCCGACTAAACGATCCCGTGACGAAACCTGCCGCTCTTCGTTGGATCTTCTCTATCTCTTCTATCAGTCCTATCTGACAGGTAACACAGATACATGAACAATACTGAAGAATGTGTCGAACAAGTGACTTGTAAGCCACTTCTTTCGTGGATGAGTTACATTTCCTTAAGATTCTTCCTATGAATCTGAGTATGGCATCTGCTTGTCCCACTATTTGTTTTATGTGATCATAGTTGAGGCGGTACTACTAGCACTTCCTGCTTTGGACGCTCCTCTCGCGCTTGTTGTTGACGCGAGCCACTGTCGTTGACGCGAGCCAGTCAGTAAACGGCGCCCTACTACAATAATATGTAAACGATGCTTCGCTGCCTCTCGCCCTTTTCTCCTTGAAGCTGATGCCAAGACAGCAACAATACAGGCGTTTGGTAGAGAATTGTTAGCCCTCCACGCCTCTATAAAATACAGGGTGTACCACTGAAACCTCCTTGATTTCAAAGACCCAGGAAAAAAAATCACAGTAGATAATACGACAATGAAAAATCTACCAAGTTGTAGAGCATCGCAAAGAATTTATTTATTTATCATCAGTACACCTCTACATGTAAACCATCTGTAGCACAAAGAATATCGAGTCTATATTCAATTTCTTGCCAAGTTCTTTGTAACATTATTTCCTCTGTTACTGTTGCAATCCCATTAGTGATACGATGTCGCAATGTAGGAACATCGTCCACTTTGGTCGCATACAGTCGGTTCTTCAAGAACGTGGTGGCCAGGCAATGGGTCCACCGCGTCAGCTCCAACGACTGGGAAATTTCTTATCCAGGAACTTGCGAACATTGACCAATGTGGCGGAGCTCCATCTTGTTGAAAAATAATGTTGTGTTGGAAGTCTTGTATCTGAGGGCACACAAACTGCTCCAACATGTACAGATACACTGACCCATTCAATGTTTGTTCCACAAAGAAGAACGGTACATTTCAGGTACGTCATTTATTGTAATAAATGTGAGCTTACAAGCCTTGAGGACAGTCTTATCTGTGATAAGGTGTTCCATAATACAGGGTTATTACAAATGATTGAAGCGATTTCACAGCTCTACAATAACTTTATTATTTGAGATATTTTCACAATGCTTTGCACACACATACAAAAACTCAAAAAGTTTTTTTAGGCATTCACAAATGTTCGATATGTGCCCCTTTAGTGATTCAGCAGACATCAAGCCGATAATCAAGTTCCTCCCACACTCGGCGCAGCATGTCCCCATCAATGAGTTCTAAAGCATCGTTGATGCGAGCTGGCAGTTCTGGCACGTTTCTTGGTAGAGGAGGTTTAAACACCGAATCTTTCACATAACCCCACAGAAAGAAATCGCATGGGGTTAAGTCGGGAGAGCGTGGAGGCCATGACATGAATTGCTGATCATGATTTCCACCACGACCGATCCATCGGTTTTCCAATCTCCTGTTTAAGAAATGCCGAACATCATGATGGAAGTGCGGTGGAGCACCATCCTGTTGAAAGATGAAATCGGCGCTGTCGGTCTCCAGTTGTGGCATGAGCCAATTTTCCAGTATGTCAGATACACGTGTCCTGTAACGTTTTTTTCGCAGAAGAAAAAGGGGCCGTAAACTTTAAACTGTGAGATTGCACAAAACACGTTAACTTTTGGTGAATAGCGAATTTGCTGCACGAATGCGTGAGGATTCTCTACCGCCCAGATTCGCACATTGTGTCTGTTCACTTCACCATTAAGAAAAAATGTTGCTTCATCACTGAAAACAAGTTTCGCACTGAATGCATCCTCTTCCATGAGCTGTTGCAACCGCGAAATACAATTCAGGTCATTCGGATACTTTTGAGTACGACTGTACATGGGCTGAGTGAACTAATGCCCCTCTGTGAACAACTGTTTTTACAACAATATACTTTAATTTTATCGAAAATAAATAAGACGACTGGTGAAACAGGAGTAAGTTTGTGTAGGTAGGATCTCTGAGGAATATGTTCTATAGTATTCTCTAGAACCAACACTTCTATGGTTACCTCTAACTCCCTGTAGATGACATTTGCCAGTACACGATTTTTCTGACGGAATGTCCCACTGAAATAACAAAGCTCGCGACAAAGTTAAAAGTTGTAATGTAACGGTTCAGATGGTAATTTTATTGAAAATTTACGAATGACGCATCAGATTAGCCAACAGCGAATCGTTTACATTACATTTTGACCTGTATCTATAATCTGCAAAGCGATAGCTGGCTTACAAGCTAAGGCTGTGATAAATTTAGGCATCAGCGAAAATCAGCTAAAGGTACGTTGATCAAACCGAACACTTTAACACATGGCAAATGAAAGACGGAGTGAGATATGGCGGGAGGAATGTACATTTGAATGATAAATTCCTTGCCTAGAAAATTTCCTTCCTTCATTTCTCCTCTGTATTACCACAGATGACGTGTCACTGATATTTGTATTAAGATTGCAGTACCGACGAGGTGCGTAGTTGATTCCACCGCCCTGAGAGGAATGCGTAAGTTCTCTGAATAATGTTCACCAACCTGAAATCTTCTGTAGTTGTTGCCACTTGCGCAGAAAACAGCACGTGGGCTGCAATAAATCGTTAGGGGGAAACTGGTATTGAATAAATAATTAAATTGTGCATTTATTTAAACGAGGTGCCACCCGCTTTTTTATTAGCAGAATACGAAAAACTGCACAGTTTTAGTGCACCTTACGAATCACAAATAATTTCTGTTCTTCACACTTTCACAGAGCATAAACAAAATAATAAACTGCGTTTTGCGTAATTACTATCAAATTAACACTCAGTCACATGTTCAAAAGCCAGATTTTGCTAATTTAGTTCTCAACCGATATAGACCGCGGTAGACAATATGGCTCTCCTCCGAGACTACCGGTACACCTCTGGTCTGACGAACTACCTCGACCGCCATCCAAAAAATGGTTCAAATGGCTCTGAGCACTATGGGACTTAACATCTGTGCTCATCAGTGCCCTAGAACTTAGAACTACTTAAACCTAACTAACCTAAGGACATCACACACATCCGTGCCCGAGGCAGGATTCGAACCTGCGACCGGAGCAGTCACGCGGTTCCGGACTGAGCGCCTAGAACCGTGAGACCACCGCGGCCGGCCCGCCATCCAAGTTAGGCGCGATCCGAAGATCTCCGAAGTGCTTCGTCTGCCGTTTTGTCTAGCTCTTGTTAATTATTTTGCTGATATTTAACACTTTTGAAATAATGGAATGATAGCCTGCTATTGAGAGATGCTTTTATATGAAGGCAAGTAAATTCACATTACGTCATTTTCCCATTGCTGCCTTCCCAACTGCTGTAAGAAGAGCTTCTTGTAACTAAATATGATGGCTGTAAAACCAGAACTATTACAGACAGATCAGATGTGCAGGCGCACGCGGCTGTATTGCTTACGAGCTCCTGGTCATCAGAAGTGTTTCTACACTGCCAGAATACCTCTCACCCAATCGAATATTCAACGCAGGCCACCACATAATTTTAAGCAATCTTCAGAATTGTAGACAATGGTCGATATGTTACTGCGTATGTCACTCAGATTTACAGTTGGCATGATGAGGGAAACAATGTCCTGAAGCACTAGTGTAGAATAAAACAGTTACTGAGTTGATGTCTGCACGTAGTAATATTAAACTTCTAGTCTTTTTCCTGCTTACCACTGTTTCGTACACAACGCAGAAATATATGCCAGGCTCTTAGTGTTTACAAGATCTTTGTAGTGGTGTGAGAGCAGCGTGAATTTCGAAATAACTTAAACTAACACAAATTATGAACGAAACGCTATATTAATTAAATGCCTGCATTTCAGTTATGCACCATCAAGTTTTTGGACAAGAAATAAAATTTTTAAATGCTCTTTCACTTATGTGTGATTTTGTAAACACTTCTTGTGCCACTCACTCAGAGCTAAGGCTAATTCTTGCACTATTTTTTTTTCCTTCGCACTACACACGGCAACACGGATTTTAGCAAGAAGTACTGATCAACTTATATCAGTCTTTTGACCAAATGTCTCGCAGAAATTGTGTCTGCCTCTGAATTCCGAGCTCCACCTTTTATTGTGACAAATCTGTCTACAACGAAAACCAAAAGTAGAAGCCCGTCAACAAACCATTTTCAAAAACCAACCAGGATCCTCGCTAACGATTCCCTCCATCGGAAAACGATACTTTAGAAACTAGGTCACAAGGCAAACGACTGAATCACAGTAAGCTCAAATACCCATAAGTTCTATTTAATTGACTTTAATCAATCCTTCCTACCTCCATACACCAAAAATTGTGTGCACATACGATTACAATTTTAATACCCTTCAAATTGACCAATAAATTCCTTACCACACTCTTATACAAAGCGTAAATCAATACATATTTTACTTAAATCCACGAGGTCACTGACCTTCACACACCCTAAGTGTCTGAACTTCCCCCGTTTGCACACGTACAGTGCCACAATAAACTAACAAATTACTAATGAATTCCCAAATAAACATATAAATTATCCATCCAAAATTACTACCACCAGTTAGAGATTAGATCAGCTTCTCACTTCTGCCCTTTCTCTATATACCCTTAGCAGTTTTAAACTTCTCTCGTTTCCACATATGCGGCAGTAACGACCGTAACGTTCTACCGTACCAACGCCAATCAGTCTCACTAGAATCACACTCCTCCTTCATATACCAGTTCGTACAAACTTCATTGCACAAACTGTCCCCATCCACATTATTTACTTCAACCCTCTCTAAATTTTCTGTTAGTTCTTCCACACATTTCGCCAATTCACTACCCACAGCATGCACAAATTTACTGTTTTTCCCCTCCAAAATATTGACACTTGCCTCATCAACAAAATTACACATCAATTCACTGTTAAACACTTTATCTTTCTGAAATAATACATCGATGCCCAAGCCATCATCATTGTAAATATTCATCTCAGCAACCTTATCTTAAATCATTACATAAATTGACATCAGAAACCTTACTTTCCTCCATCGACAAATTAACTTTACGTGAATTGTACACAACTTTATCCTCCACCGCTACATTACACAAATTCCTGCTACCTTGTCGTACAATTTTGGGACTTCCAGACTGGCTACATCCCGCTGTGATTGGGCAAAAATCAGCACAGACTGCCATTTCTACACACTTTTCATCCAGAATAACCCCCGATCCTACTTTACATACATTCTCAGATTCATACTCTGACAAACGTTTTAGACCCACACATTCATAAATAAGTTTCGTTTCGCCTTCATTCGTGATTAGACTTCCTCCAAAGTACCAATACCAGTAGCCTTTACATCATTACATAAACTACCATTACTCTGTTCCTTTAGACAGAAGTGATCTACCTCCGCCGATACATTTTTACTTCAACTGCTGGCGAAACCAACGCTAAGCCTCCCTTAGTAACATCGACGCTTTCCGCTGAAGCACAATTACCCTCACTTGCAGCTGGCGAGATCAAAGCTACACCGCCTTCACTAACATCGACGCTTTTCGCCGACTCACAAATACTTGTTACTACAATACCTTCCTTACTGAAATTGCTACTATTTGACTCTCCACACAATTTGCTTTTACAAAATGCATCTCCTCTTCAACTTCTTTTTGAACCATTGAATCTTCCCATTTATCACCATTAACACACTCATTCATTATACATTCATAACTTACATCATTCCCCGCAAATTTATTCCCATTAATTTTACTTAAATCTCTCACAAATCTATGCTTCCGCCGTTCGTGCCTGCTTTTATTGAAAGAGCCACCTATATAGCCTTCCTCTTTAACATACTCCATATTACATATTTGTTGCCTTTCTCCAAACCTATCAACATTTCTACCATTTCCATTATCTCCAGTCCTTTTCATCGCCTGCTCAGATCGCCATCCCCAGACATGAGATGTGGTGAACATCAGTTTCTCGACCGGCTGTTACGCGATTGCACTCCACGCAAATTTCTCCCATCAAATCTGCATTCTTTACTTGGGTCCCGTTCATGGAAGTTATCACACCTGTTCGTTTTCCCACCATTCTGCTCATTCCAGTTACTATCTACCTGAGAATTCCTCTGTTTTCTCTCGCGATTATTATTTTGGTAATGATTATATGGATTCCCATTTTGATAACTACCACCTGGTTTGCTCTGAGGTTTGAACTTCAAAGCCCTCTCTAATTTTTCTACTAATTCTAGAAATTCGTCCGCGGAATCACACGGGACAAGATCCTACTGCAAATTGTCGGGTAATCACCTTTTTAATGTGGTGATTTCCGTTAAAAAACCCAATGGATGTTTCACATGCATAAGCAGTTCGCGTTTGCAAAAATATCTCGTCGTCCCATTACCGTACCTGTAACTCAGCCCGTTTAGAAATTCATTTTGGATCCGGATCTGCTTTACCTCGCTCCAAAATTTATTCAAAAAACACTTTTCGAACTCTTCGTACGATTCGAACGAACTACATTTAACGTTTGCCCAAGAGTGTGAGTCTCCCTCCAAATGCCGTTTAACGCATTTTATTTTCACTTCATCCGTCATGCCACGAACAAAAGCGTCCCTACACGCAGCCAAGAAATTTTTTGGGTGATATCTTCCGTCATCTGTGTAACATTTCACAGGTCCAGTATTGGCCCAAGGGATATTTACAACCGCCGTGGCCTGTTGGGAGCTAACGAATTTAACTCACTTTTTGTCTGTTGCATTTGTTTTTTAAATTCATTTTCACTAGTGATACTGGATTTTATTTTATCTTTAATTTTGCCTTCTCCCCCTCACCTACACGATTGGCAATTTCACTAATTGCTAAATTTACATCGCTTTTATGAGCATCTTGCGCTTTTATGCAGACACTTACCTTGCCCCCAAGTTCCGCCCGTATGTTATCCATCTTTTCCCCAAGATCTTTTTCCACTGACTCGATTTTAGGTTTTACTATTACAACATTGTCTGTAATTTTCCCCATATCCACTCAGACACATTTTAATTTATTTTAAATTGCTTTTTAAAAGTTACCTGTAATTTTTTCAACTTCCTCTTTCATAGCGGAAACTATTTCAGTTCGCATTGTACCCATATCAGTCCGAATTGTACTGATGTTATTTGCCATTCCCTGGATCATTTGCATTAGGTGAGACATATCTCCCCCACATTCATTCCCCTTGCCTGAATTCCTACTAGTTACACATCCGCGCTTTGATTTTGAACTAACCGGCTCACTTCTGTTTTCAGAATTACTCATACTAGGTGACTGTTTCATATCCACGAGATCTGTAAGTGTAGCTTGAAGTTCAGATAAAAACACTATCTCACTATTTGCACAGGCACTTATCTGATCTGAGATGGTTCCCTCTGCCATAGTGATGCCATCGGTTGTAGTGGAAGTTGACAATGAAGACTGCCCTGGAGTACTCAGAGATGCTGCCATCACACTACTGTTGGATCTGCGTCCGCCACTGCAGAAGTCGCGTGTGATGTAACCGTAGCTGCTGCCAGTTACCGCGTGTTCCAGCCATCTCCGATACCGCTGTCCGTTAAACGCGCTAACTGCTTCTGTTCCCTGCACTCAACTTATTTACACTTTGAGCCCCAATGCAAATTGCCTTTAATGTGATAGATTAGGACCTCTATCGATAGCATGTGTTAATTGTGAAAATTACTGCGTAATTTCACTATTTCCAGACACCTACTTGCCGAAAAAACCGATCCTACACTGTATTTTGTGAAAGGTTCACTCTACAGGAATATCTACTGGTTTTGCAAAGGTTTTTACACTTCGCATAGTACGCTGAATAACTGCGAGCAAAGGAATTACCGCTTTGCAGGGCACAAATCCCGGACGAGCCCCCAATTGCGGACTTCACCTTAATAAAATGAAATGATGTTGGCCTGCAACTACGCACCCTCAGACTAAGAGTTGCAATATTAGAAGCTTTGGCTGGTTTCGTTGTCTAGGGGCTGGAATACGTAGATGCCGCATTACAGGCCAAATACTGCTGAGTCTCCAAGTATACGATAAGAATACACACATGAATCGAATGGTCGAAGGTTTCTATCACTCGGCAATTGCGAATTATGAATGTAACATATAAATTTATAAATGAAAGATCGCAATTAAATAAAATCTGCAAGCATTATATTAACGACTTTAAATGATGAGTATGATAGTAGAAGTATTTTTGAGAATGCGGTATATTTTTGCAAAACACTTACTGGTGTCGATGGTCCAGCAATTAAATAAAATATAAGTTGAATAATAGGTAAACAATAGATTCTTACTGCATGTAATTAGTTACGAACAACAACATAGCTCGTGAGATATTCACTTCTAAATGCACACTACGTCTTCACTGTAGAAGCGACGGAAATCTCACAAGTGCACAAGTCGGCACTCCGAAATATTTCTATCCCTCGCAACCACGCACAAACTGCTCCACTGTCCAAATCTTTCCCACGACTGTTGCAACCGCGCGCCGTCACGTCCAGCACTCTCCGTGACATGTGTGACTGTCCCTCGGGCTGCACAGCTCAGAACTACCCTACTTCCAAACTGCCCTCGTGTCCTCTCTCGAAACGATCCTCCTCCCAAACTTCCGTACAGTCTCACCATTAACGAGCGCTGTGATTGGCTAGAGCGTTCCCTCCATGTCTCCAAGCCAATGTACGTTCACAAACATATTTAAGCACATATTCGAAATACTCGATTTACATTTAAATACTTGAAATTAAATAAACATTCCTATGGCTGGACCATAAACACGCTCTAACACACATTATTAAATACATAGACAAATTCAATAAACATATATCAAAGGAATAGCAGCAAAAGGTAGGCTAGTAGCCTAATGTCTCTGTGCTTTCTAAAACACAGTAAATAAATGATCAATTACTTCATAAATAGCATATATCAGATATAAACAAAGACATAGATGGATAACTATATTTATATTTAGTTTTACCCTAACAGCTTTCTAAAGACACATCGATCGACGAAATCGGATGAAATATTTAAATTTTGAAAATTCCTTGCTGCGTGTTACTTGTATAATTTACCATCAGATAGTAAACTTTAAACCAATAAAGATATTGAAAATCTGATTAGCCATCAGAATCGTCGTGCAAATAATGGTAATGTACATGTTT
The DNA here is from genome assembly GCF_021461385.2 of Schistocerca piceifrons. Classification (NCBI taxonomy): domain Eukaryota; kingdom Metazoa; phylum Arthropoda; class Insecta; order Orthoptera; family Acrididae; genus Schistocerca; species Schistocerca piceifrons. The sequence continues at coordinate 145,670,201 of NC_060139.1, forward strand.
CTTTTTGAGGTATCATGATACATCTGGCTACTACGAGGGCTGTCCAGAAAGTAAGTTACGATCGGTCGCGAAATGGAAACGACTATGAAAATCCGATAAAGCTTTGCAAAGATGTGTTGGGCCGTGTCTCTAGTATGACTCTAGGTAGAATTATGTCGCTCTTTTCATTCCTGAGCTCTTAGTGAGCACGTAAAGACGTTATAGGAAATAGTGTCTCCCGCCAAGTGCGAGGGCCTGGTGAGAATTTTCCCCTGAAGCTATGCAACCAACATTACATAACCGTCGTGCGGTTTCGTCTTCAAGACAATTCTCAGCCTCATTCTGCAGGGACAATGAAGATGTTCCTGCATCGTTTCAATTGGAAATGTTTGGTTACCCACAACACAGCCCGTAATTGTCTCCCACTGAGTTTCATCTCTGCTCAAACGAACCGCTGGCTATGAGGACAACATTTTGGCACAGACAACGAGCTTTAGGCCAGCGTAGGGAATTGGCGGAAAGCATTGGCGGCTGCCTTCTATGATGAGGGTATTGGAAAGTTGGTACAACGCTACGATGAATGTCTGAGTCAGAACGGCGACTACGTAGAGAAGTAGCTGAAAGGTGTAGCCAACTGTTACAAATGAAACATTTCTGATTTTCACAGTGATTTTCATTTCGCGATCAATCGTAACTTACATTCTGGACAGCCCTCGTATTAACTTCTATATGAACTGTGAAATGTCTGCCATTAAGGTTTCACAAAGTCCGCCATGTTTGGCACTTCCCGGTATAGACATCTCCTTCATCAACACAAAGCACCGTCCTCGCTACAGCGGAATTCCCAGCCACGCGGCTGGACCATGCTCTGGGGCTGCCCCTTTCGTCCGGCTAGCGTTCGTCACCACGTCTTTGCTGCCGGGCCCCGGCTGACCGAGAGGCCCGTGTGGCCGCCCCAACTTCGAACATATAATATTTCCAGGGCGCCACAACTCGCCCATTACCTCACAAGCCCTAACAGGCCCATACGCATTTATGGGAATATGTGTTAAGACCCTCGCTCTCCACATTAAAGGGGTAGACACAGAGTGTTCATCGACCGCTGCAGGACACCTACCTGAGTGCAGAAAACTCAGCCGAAATGCAGGCCGCTACCAGACGCGGAACACCCACCATGCTGTAACTGCCGGCTCTGCAATGACATCCAGAGCACGGCATCCCGCATAGAAACGACGGGTAGCCGCCTCACCCAGGTGCAACAGCCCCTTGCAACAGCCGATCCATCCAGCCACCACCAAAACTCGTTGCGGACGAAAAGCGCGGTTCCATGTCGATCAGTCAGACATTTTACATCTCAAGTCAGTTGATTCTTTAGTTCTTTTCCTACTGTGGACCTGGTGTGACGACTTCAACTCGTCGGTTATTCCACACCTATCTCTTGGCAACGTTGTCAACGACCAGGGCAGGAATGCTCGCCCTCTCCAGCAGGACATACATGGCTACGGCGCAAGGATCGGAACATGTCTGTTTGCAGGGCGCGCATACGTGAAATAAGAAGTGGGACTATAATAGTGTATGTGATATTGCGAGAAGCCTTCAGTAAGTAATGCAATACATCTTTTTTCTGAAAGCAATTTCGTTTTATTCACGATTCCAATGCATCGTACTATTTCCTACTCAATGGTTCAAATGGCTCTGAGCACTATGCGACTTAACTTCTGAGGTCATCAGTCGCCTAGAACTTAGAACTAACTAAACCTAAGGACATCACGCACATCCATGCCAGAGGCAGGATTCGAACCTGCGACCAGAGCGGTCGCTCGGTTCCAGACTGTAGCGCCTAGAACTACACGGCCACTCCGGCCGGCTTATTTCCTACTCTTTTATTTACAAAACCCTATTTTTCCACATAAGCTCCTTTCAATGCTACGGCCTTGTGCCATCTTACTAAGAAGGCCCGTATACCCACATGGTAACACTCTGCTGGTCGACGTCGGAGCCATCGTCTTCCCCAATATCCACACACTGCTTCCTGCGGGGTACATCCTTCATTGGGTCAAACACATAGGGGTCGGAAGGAGCGAGGTCCATGCTGTAGGGTAGATGAGGAAGAACGGGCCAATGAAGTTTCGGAAGCTCGTCTGGGGTGAGCACACTTGTGTGAGGTCTTACGATGGCATGGAGAAGGAGAATTTCATTTGAATTTTTGTGGCGACCAAAATGTTGAAGTCATTTCTTTAGTTCCGAGTTGATCATGCAACATGAGGGAAGACATCAAACAGAATAACCCCTTCAGAGTCCCAGAAGACCGTCGACATGACTAACCTGCTGAGGGAGCGGCAGTGAACTTTTTCATCGGAGGAGAGGTATTACGCCGGCACTCCTAGGATTGCCGTTTTCTTTCCGGTTCGAAGTGATGAACCCGTGTTTCATCGCCTGTGACGATGTTCGACAAATTATTGTCATGATCAGCCTCGTAACGTGAAAGCAGTTGTAGGAGCTCTTTATGGTCGAGGAACCCAGCTGGTACACATTTTGGAGTACCCCAACTGGTGGACAAGTGTGTCAGTACTAGCAACACCACCTGGAATGAGGGTGTCCGCATGTTTAACATCGCAGGAGCCACAGATGTGTTTTGCACACGGCACACTACACACGGGAGATCGGACAGCTTTGCGCTATTTTCTTGCGACCATGACAGGCGCTTCGCCCAACGATTTACCGTGCTTTTGTTCATTACCAGGTCCTCGTAGACATTCTGCAACGGCTTTGAATATCTGCGATGTTCTGGTGTTGCACCAAACGAAACTCATTGACGGGATGCACCTACGCTACAGACGCCATTTTGAAGGCTACGTACCTTCCGCAGTAACCGAGCGGTTCTAGTGGCTTCAGTACGGAACCGCGCTGCTACTCCGGTCGCAGGTTCGAATCCTGCCTCGGGCATGGATGTGTGTGACGTCCTTAGGTTAGTTAGGTTTAAGTAGTTCTAAGTCTAGGGGATTGATGACCTAAGATGTTAAGTCCCATAGTGTTTAGAGCTATTTTTGAAGGCTACATGTGGCACCTCCACCTACCAGAACTTACGAAGCCAGAGAGGGTAGTCCGTGCGGTTTTGCAAATCCACTATGTCAGGAAGATGTAGTGGTTAGCATATCTGCCTCGTCAGCAGGACACCATGTTTAAATCCCAGCCTTGGTACAAATATTCATTCTTCGCTTCAGTTTGCACATTTACACTCAAAATTTCCGTTCCTGCACTTTGGTTATCGAGGCTATAAACAGTATCCGTCTGAATATGTGGTGACAGTTGAAAACTTGCTCCAGAGCAGGACTTGAGCCCAAATTTCCTTCTTATCAGGAGCAGTCGCCTTAATCTTTAATCTACACACTGATGAGCCAAATCATTATGAACACCTGCATAGCGCAGTTTTGGTCCTGCCTTGGAACGCGGCATAGCGACTCTGTGTGGTTTCGACAAGTCCTCGGTAGGTTTCCGAAAGTACGTGGTGCCAGACGTCTACATACAGTGCATTCCACTCGATTCCCGCAAATTACAGGCTAGTGGTTGTAAGCGTGAAACTACCGTCCCATGGCCTCCCAGATGTATTCCGTCAGGTCCAGATCAGGCTAATTTAGTGGCCAAGATGGGAGTTTACCATCATGCTTTTCAGACCACTGTAGCACGATTCTAGCCTTCTGACATGTACAGTTACCCTACTAGAGAACGTCACCGCCACCCAGTAAAGCATCGAGCATGAAGGGCTGCAGTAGTCCAGTGTAATGTTCACGTAGACCGCAGCTGTCATCGTTTACCATCATTGGTGTAAATATCTCCACAATAGAACACTGCCCCCGCCGGCCTTCGTGATTCATCCGCGCAGGCAGTGCGTTTCCATTCATTCAAGGTCCTGTCTCGATGACCCCACATACATGGCAGTCGTAACTGACTGTATCATTCGATCAGTGTAAAAACAAGAGTCGCCTACTGCGCAACTCAATGCTCAATATTGTGCACTCAGCGGTGTGCTCAAAAATACTTAGCCTCCACCAGTCTAGTACACGTCGTTAGTTCTGTCAAAGTTCCAAAATTATCTCACACTGAAGATAAGAATAAAAATTAAGAGATTCTTAAAAAAAAATTGTTCAAATGGCTCTGAGCACTATGGGACTTAACACCTGAAGTCATCAGTCCCCTACAACTTAGAACTACTGAAACCTAACTAACCTAAGGACATCACACACATCCATGCCCGAGGCAGAATTATAACGTGCGACCGTAGCGGTCGCGCGGTTCCAGCCTGAAGCGCCTAAAACCGCACGGCCACAACGATCGGCTAAGAGATTCCTAAAGAAGAGTAAATATCTCTCAACCGTGTACGAAATTAAGGATTGGGTAGTAATTGTTGTATTCTCCAACAGTTTACAATACAATAGCTGGCTGTACAATAGATGTAAACGTCCGTCGATCTAGCCGGAGATGTGGTTCCTCTCGGTCGGCTGGTATGTCGATCGGCGGTGCAGTACAGCGGCTTCGGTGATATCTTCTCGGAGACTCTGCAATAGCGGTTGCCATTAGCAGCGGACGAAGAACTGGTCTGCCTTCGACCGGCCGGGCCTATATAGTGAGCTGGACCCAATAGAAACCCGGCATAGGAATCCGTGGCCGGATATGTCGCGGTGACCTCTGCAAGGAAAGGTTCCTATTAATCGACTGGAATCTTCGGCGTGTTTACCTGATGTCTTCGCCTGTTTGGCTGTTGGTTTGTTTCCCTCATAGCGTGGCTGTTATGCGATGCTGCCTGCCATTTAGGGGAACCCGATGGCAGACAGTTCAGTAATATACACGTAAGTTCAAAACCTCCATTAGCACAATAAGATGAATTATTATCTCGCCAGCCCTCAGTTAAACTTATAATTGGTCCATCCCTATACATTCTAATACAGAGACGTAAAAAGTTGAGGTTGCTATGATTAATAGAGCAGGCTAGCCTCCGACCTTCACGTCCTGTGGTGAGGCGTGAGAGTCCAAGACGTTTCCGGACACTCGTGCTTGCACCGTCCTTCAGCCACTTTCCGCAGACACTCAACGACTGCAGCACGCGAATAACCGACCAGCTTCTCCATTTCTGTCATCCTCGTTCCCAGTGCCAAGTCATGAGAATCTGCCTTTTGTCAAATTTCGTTTGGCAGTCGCCATAATATTTTGGCTCAGCACTATGTGGTAGTACACAACAGTCTTCCGAGTTTTCTCCCTGAGTGGTGTTAATCTAACGTAACACATCGGAGAAGTCGAAAATTGTAGGTGGAAACCTCAAAGACAGCGGAAGTTGAGTCCATATTACACTCCTGGAAATGGAAAAAAGAACACATTGACACCGGTGTGTCAGACCCACCATACTTGCTCCGGACACTGCGAGAGGGCTGTACAAGCAATGATCACACGCACGGCACAGCGGACACACCAGGAATCGCGGTGTTGGCCGTCGAATGGTGCTAGCTGCGCAGCATTTGTGCACCGCCGCCGTCAGTGTCAGCCAGTTTGCCGTGGCATACGGAGCTCCATCGCAGTCTTTAACACTGGTAGCATGTCGCGACAGCGTGGACGTGAACCGTATGTGCAGTTGACGGACTTTGAGCGAGGGCGTATAGTGGGCATGCGGGAGGCCGGGTGGACGTACCGCCGAATTGCTCAACACGTGGGGCGTGAGGTCTCCACAGTACATCGATGTTGTCGCCAGTGGTCGGCGGAAGGTGCACGTGCCCGTCGACCTGGGACCGGACCGCAGCGACGCACGGATGCACGCCAAGACCGTAGGATCCTACGCAGTGCCGTAGGGGACCGCACCGCCACTTCCCAGCAAATTAGGGACACTGTTCCTCCTGGGGTATCGGCGAGGACCATTCGCAACCGTCTCCATGAAGCTGGGCTACGGTCCCGCACACCGTTAGGCCGTCTTCCGCTCACGCCCCAACATCGTGCAGCCCGCCTCCAGTGGTGTTGCGACAGGCGTGAATGGAGGGACGAATGGAGACGTGTCGTCTTCAGCGATGAGAGTCGCTTCTGCCTTGGTGCCAATGATGGTCGTATGCGTGTTTGGCGCCGTGCAGGTGAGCGCCACAATCAGGACTGCATACGACCGAGGCACACAGGGCCAACACCCGGCATCATGGTGTGGGGAGCGATCCCCTACACTGGCCGTACACCACTGGTGATCGTCGAGGGGACACTGAATAGTGCACGGTACATCCAAACCATCATCGAACCCATCGTTCTACCATTCCTAGACCGGCAAGGGAACTTGCTGTTCCAACAGTACAATGTACGTCCGCATGTATCCCGTGCCACCCAACGTGCACTAGAAGGTGTAAGTCAACTACCCTGGCCAGCAAGATCTCCGGATCTGTCCCCCATCGAGCATGTTTGGGACTGGATGAAGCGTCGTCTCATGCGGTCTGCACGTCCAGCACGAACGCTGGTCCAACTGAGGCGCCAGGTGGAAATGGCATGGCAAGCCGTTCCACAGGACTACATCCAGCATCTCTACGATCGTCTCCATGGGAGAATAGCAGCCTGCATTGCTGCGAAAGGTGGATATACACTGTACTAGTGCCGACATTGTGCATGCTCTGTTGCCTGTGTCTATGTACCTGTGGTTCTGTCAGTGTGATCATGTGATGTATCTGACCCCAGGAATGTGTCAATAAAGTTTCCCCTTCCTGGGACAATGAATTCACGGTGTTCTTATTTCAATTTCCAGCAGTGTATATGGTGGAAAACTCAAAGACGATGAACTTGGCCGTATGCTCAGATAGCCTAAGGGTGTTTTCACACGGAGCGTCGGGTCGAGACACGTCGAGTTGGGCCGTGAGGCGATGGAATATTGCTGAGAACCTATTGTTTTTCATTGCGGCGTTTTCGCTATCAGAGGAAAGCCTAATGGCTCAAATAACTCTGAGCACTATGGGACTTAACATCTGAGGTCATCAGTCCCCTAGAACTTAGAACTACTTAAACCTAACTAACCTAAGGACATCACACACATCCACGCGCGAGGAAGGATTCGAACCTGCGACGGTAGCGGTCGCGAGGTTCTGGACTGTAGCGCTTAGAACCGCTCGTCCACCAAAGCCGCCGTTTATCATTATGCATTGTTTGGAAATTTTATTAAACAAAACAAAACAAAAAAACAGAAATCTACCTGAACTGCTATCTGCTTGCTGTTTGCTGTTGTGCTTTCGAGAAATCTGCAATAATGTTATCAAGACGCGACTTACGTGGAAATCTTGATTAAGCCAGGTAATTGTTTTAGTTCAGTTGCGCATTTACACTACTGGCCATTAAAATTGCTACACCACGAAGATGACGTGCTACAGACGCGAAATTTAACTGACAGGAAGGAGATGCTGTGATATGCAAATGATTAGCTTTTCAGAGCATTCACACAAGGTTGGCGCCGGTGGCGCCACCTACAACGTGCTGACATGAGGAACGTTTCCAACTGATTTCTCATAGACAAACAGCAGTTGACCGGCATTGCCTGGTGAAACGTTGTTGTGATGCCTCGTGTAAGTAGGAGAAATGCGTACCATCACGTTTCCGACGTTGATAAAGGTCGGATTGTAGCCTATCGCGATTGCTGTTTATCGTATCGCGACATTGATGCTCGCGTTGGTCGAGATCCAATGACTGTTAGCAGAATATGGAATCGGTGGGTTCAGGAGCGTAATACGGAACGCCGTGCTGGCTCCCAACGGCCTCGTATCACAAGCAGTCGAGATGACAGGCATCTTATCCGCATGGCTGTAACGCATCGTGCAGCCACGTCTCGATCCCTGAGTCAACAGATGAGGACGTTTGCAAGGCAACAACCATCTGCACGAACAGTTCGAAAACGTTTGCAGCAGCATGGACTATCACCTTGGAGACCATGGCTGCTGTTACCCTTGACGTTGCATCACAGACAGGAGCGCCTGCGATGGTGTACTCATCGACGAACCTGGGTGCACGAATGGCAAAACGTCATTTTTTCGGATGAATCCAGATTCTGTTTACAGCATCATGATGGTCGCATCCGTGTTTGGCGATATCGCGTTGAACGAACATTGGAAGTGTGTATTCGTCATCGCCGCACTGGCGTATCACCCGGCGTGATGGTATGGGGTGCCATTGGTTACATGTCTCGTTCACCTCTTGTTCGCATTGATGGCACTTTGAACAGTGGACATTACATTTCAGATGTGTTACGACCCGTGGCTCTACCCTCCATTCGATCCCTGTGAAACCCTACATTTCAGCAGGATAATGCACGACCGCCCGTTGCAGGTCCTGTACGGGCCTTTCTGGATACAGAAAATGTTCGACTGCTGCCCTGGCCAGCGCATTCTTCAGATCTCTCACCAATTGAAAGCGTATGGTCAACGGTGGCCGAGCAACTGGCTCATCACAATACGCCAGTCACTGCTCTTGATGAACTGTGGGATCGTGCTGAAGCTGCATGGGCAGCTGTACCTGCAGACGCCATCCAAGTCCTGTTTGACTCAATGCCCAGGCGTATCAAGGCCGTTATTACTGCCAGAGGTGGTTGTTCTGGGTACTGATTTCTCAGGATCTACGCACCCAAATTGCGTGAAAATGTAATATGTCAGTTCTAGTATAATATATTTGTCCTATGAATACCCGTTTATCATCTGCATTTCTTCTTGGTGTAGCAATTTTAATGGCCAGTAGTGTAATACAAAGGTAAGCTGTATTCAGATCAGTTATAGTTGAATTGAAATTAGGTTCTGTTTAGTGAAAGGTTAATATACGAGTTTACGATGGATAACAAATTGTGGGTACATAGTTTTGGTAATAGGTAGATTTTTTTTTATAGAGTGGAAGGTAAAGTTGGGCTTACACATCTACGTTTACTGTGTCCATCTATTTTCTTACATATGTCACAACAGGGAACTAAAGAGCCACATTTTACACTGTTTTATTATTACTCGAATTAAAATGGCGAAATTCAAATGGAAAAACATTAGCTACAGTTACAGACATAAACTTGGAAAACGTGGCTACATCAGGTCAGATGATCCACGGAGAAGTCCATCGAAAAATAGTTCCACTTGGCCTTGGTTTCATCAAAGTTTCTTAAAACCTGTCTTAATTACAAGAGCTATGCACGGTTCCTTGTCAGTGAAAACAGAACCAACGAGCCAAATGGCATTATCCCCAAAATTTTCTAGTATTAAGACAAAAAAGTTCATTCTGAGACATCGTCAATGCTTCCAGTCCAGGAGCAATCGCCCTTGCTTACTACAGCATCAGTAATAAAAAATAAAAAAATAAAAACTCGTGGAAAAAAAACATTGAACTTTTGCAACTCGAAACTGGCAAAGTACCTTTGATGAAGGCACAGCAAGATATTTCCAAAGTTGCCTGCGCTAATTACTTCATGATGTGTCTCAGCTCTTGAAAGTTCAGCAGCACATACTGAAATGTATTATGATTCATTTCGTAATAAGAACAAAATTTTTCAGGGAAGTTCATTTCTTTACGTAAAGTAAAAAATTCTCCTGTATGTCTGTCGCTCTACATGGGATGAGTCCAACTTCTTCTATTCTTAAAAACTGCACTGTCAAAATAATACCAATAAAGTAATGAAGCAGTTCTTCCACACGATAACTGGCCATGAAAAACTGATGGCTGCCCCTATGTTATGTAAGACCTTGAACGTCAGCTGTCGAGGAGTGGGGACGACAGGACATTAAATCCTAAGCTTTCTTCCCTTTTTCTGTTAAAATAGAAAAATCCGAAACTCCTCAGGGGCAGAGAGGAGATGAGATGTAATTATTTACAACTTGTGGTAGTGCACTCCCACAGAAACACGAAAGTGAAAATTTCAAAACGAAACATGTTGAGCGTTAGTTAACCGAGACGTACAGTGGTGAAACAAATAGTATTTCCAGAACATCAGCAAAGTCTTACCATTTATGTTTTATACTCATTTTCCTCGAAGTATACGCGGAAGGTCTATCTAATATTAATACGCGAGCATCTTAATCATATTGCCAGCAGTCATTTACTAGGATAAACTTCATCAGGCATTAATCAACGTGTTCAGCTAGTTTGAAAGCGAAACTGCTACAAAAGTCTACTGCGAGAAAGAGAGACAGTTGTCGAGAGTATGCATCGCTTCCTGCGTGTCGATGCGACGCGCGGAACATGTAACTTTTGTCTGCATTCAGAACTCATGTAGCTCCAACGATACAAACGGCAATTGTTCGATTACCTTCTGCAGGATTTCACTACCTTTCACAGTAAGTTCCAGCACTCTTCTTCGCCAATAATTATTGAAGTTTTTGTTTCCGTAACGTCCGCACGCAAGAACAGCAACACAGCGTCGATGTTTAGAAAATGGTGTTTTTATTCATTTATTCACGTCCCATCTATCCTTAAACAATCCTATTTTATTGTCAACAGGCTGTTGATTGAATGTTACTCCCTTGCTGCACTAACAGTAAGATAGTACATTCCACTACATTCTGGTATGAGAGCCACGCGTGGTAGCTGTGCGGTCTTAGGTGCCTTGCCACGGTTCGCGCGGTTGCCACCGTTGGAGGTTCGAGTCCTCCCTCGGACGTAGGTGTGTGTGTTGTCCTTAGCGTAAGTTAGTTTAAGTTAGATTAAGTAGTGTGTAAGCCTAGGGACCGATGCCCTATGTTCCTGTCGGAACTTGCCACAAATATCTAAATTCGCAATTTCTAGTATGAGTTTCACGAGTGTGTCGTATATGACACAGTGGATTTGTATCTCATAAAAGCATGTGTTCACTCGTAAATATTCAACAGCAGTTTGCTATCAGATTGGCCACATTTCGTTCTTGATGAGTAAGAATAAGTAACGTAAATATAATAATTTTTCTTTAGTGTCCGAAGACGATATACTTAATGAGCTGTAAAAACTATTCGACTTTAATGTGAACCTATCAGAAACCGATAAAATGTGAAGCGATGGTGTGGAACTACCTTTGCATGTTGTTATAAAAGAAGGAAAAGGTGGCGAAATTCTGGAAGGACACGATATTTTAAATACTCGAACAAAGTTGTGATGATATTGGCAAATACATTATCTGTGGATTGTATTATGACTAGGGTTAATATGGATAGATAGTTTACATTCTCTGAACTGTCGGATTGCCTTCATTCTGAGTGAGGTCCTCAGGCAATTGTAACCATACAACGAAGCGGCATTTGAACTGATGGTAACTTCGAACCTGAGAATAAAATGAGAAGTCCATGGTGCAACTGACCAGACTTTTGACAAATGATATGACGACAAACTAGCAGTCTTTGCTTCATCTGCAGAAGGCAAAATGCTTGTGGGGCAATGCAAGCAGAGGTCGAAGAAGGATAAAAAGTATTCAGCACAAAAGACCACAAATCATTCAAAACTGCAACGAAAGTATGGGAGATGTCGATTTATTTGATCGTATCATTGTAATATACAGGCAAACTGTAAAAACTAGGAAGTGTGTATTCCACTCAGTATTACGTTTTTTTACTTCACCTGTACTGCTCCATGGATTGAAAATAGGCGGGGCTACAATGAAGAGCAAAGAAATAATAAGATTAAGATTCACATGTGGGAGTGGTTGGCCCATATTGAAAAAGGAGCGATGACAACACAAGATAACGCAGTGAAGACGATGTAGATGCATTGTCGAGCTCTCTAACAAAAAAGAAGCTCCCGGACAGCATGCCAAACCAAGAAGGAAAACAGAAATATTAAACTTGCCGGGAATCATAAGATTCATTACTGCAGCAGGCGTGCTTGCGAATGGGTAAGAACACGAGTCTACTACACGTACTGTCACGAAGCTTTCAGCGTGTCTTGATGTAATTACTATACATAATTTCTCTGTGCTGGGTTCCTTTTCATAGGAAGTTTACAAAATATAAAATCAGCATATGTAAAATGTAAACTTTCACTGTCTGAAATGTAACAATTAATAAAATGTTCCAGGCTATTATGGCTTGGTCGAATGTATTCCACCCTAAAACCCAACGTTTCGTCCCCATCTGTGGAGGTCATTTTCGAAGGGGTTAGTATCTACTTCAAATGTCCCATTCACACCCAGGCTCGCTAGCGAGCACGACATAATATCCCGTAACATTTTGTTAACTGTGAAGTCAGCTTATTACCTAACTTCATTGTTGCAATTTACTCACTCTGAATGCAAGTGTGTCGTATATGACACACAGGTTTTGGAAAATCTAGCCAATAATTTTTGAAAACAAATACATTTTCTTAACCTTGTTATTCACATAATGATATGTAACAGAAATATCTGATGGATAAGTAAACTTTTGTACCAGTGGAACCGAAGAGGTTAAGGAAGCACGATTCACTGAGGGATTAGGTGGCTTGCAAAACCATCATTTAATCGATTCTTGGATTTTATGCATGAGTTTATTACCCTTACCCATTTACATTAAGGACCATGGTAGGATTCACATGTAATTGTGCTATATTGTATTCTCTGGCGAGACAAGATGTTGTGTAGAGTCCGACCAACGCGTTTAGTGCTGGAAAAGGTGTACAATCTGAAGCAATCCTGCAGTTGCTCGAGGAACATCCCAGTGTTATGCTGGTGAGCTTATGATATCGACAGGACCTGTTACTTTGTGCGAAAGTATGACAGCTTGGTTCTCCTACGTCCTGTTATCGTTGTGGCCGACTTTTGTCGTTCTACGGACGACAAAGCCCGTCCTTACACAACGCAGTTGATAGGCAAGGTGTTACATGATGAGGTTATCACCTAAACACTCTACCCGTAAAAATAAATGCATCAATAAGTAAAATAAAGTAAGTAAATAAGCAATAAGTCTATTGAACAGCACTCGAGATTTGTGTTATCTTAAAAATTTAGTTCGCATTTCACAGGAAATATTGTGCATAAATACCTCGATTGATTGGGAAATTTGAAATCATAAAGGGGGGAAACAACTAAAATTTATTTTCTCGAAGCTGAAACGTTGCCTTTCAGCCACTGTAGCAGTTCCTCGATTAGAGATCAATTGTAGCAACGGCTGGCGTGGAGATGATTTCTCATCAATAATTACCCAAATTATTCAACATAATGCGCGGTGCACAAACGTAATTAGCGTCATTACTGTTCTGACAATTATTAGCTGCGATTCGCCGTTCATTTGAGATCATTATTACGTCAACTGTTCGCTGTAACGCATGTCTCGTGACAATATATCTGCATTTGTTATATGTTACTCCCTCAGCATTTCATATATTTATACATTTACAGACAAATGAAACAGATAAACTGAAAAAGCAACACTGGTATTGGAGACTGTATGTGCCTAATTTATAGGCATCTCCAGTCCTAAAGAAATCAGAAAGGAAAACAAGACTGTCGCGCTGCAGACTGACATTTTGAAGTGCATGGATTTTGAATTGAATTGGTGGAGAAGCTGACGCAACCATGTGTGGTAGTGTTACAGACAATTCGCCAAATTATGTCGATTTTTCAGTACACAGATCTGCAATGATCATTTACACATTGAAATACATATTAGAACTACAACCCAGGTTGAATTGTTGGAGCGAATTACAGTCATTTCCTTAAGCGAACAATATACGATTACATACCTCACAATAGGTGCTCCAAATGACAGCAAGTGACCGGATGATACGCAGTCTTTTCGTGTACGCCGTCCTGCTACATGCTTCCAAATATCTTAGTATCTCTGAAGCGTTTCCTGGCTCATCTAAGGCGGCTGCCTTTCTGGCAACAACTTACATATACCTGTAAAACAGACTCCTACATACAACTGAAATTTGTACACTTGTACATCACCAAACACTAGACTGGTGTTCATCAAAGTTTGTGGAGTAGTTCGTCACATAGTTGGTATTTCAGGTTATTCAGGTTAATCTGTTAATTTTCACCCCTGCTTGGTGCCGAAATTAAGAGCCTTTCGTCAGCAGTGCATGACACATTTATTACGCTTCGCTAATGTTCATCAAGCATAAAAAAATACCAGTTCAATGATAACTTTGCATTTCATTGCTCTAAAGTACTGAAATTTAGTAAAATCTTGATACACCATCCAGCAGAGAAAGTAAGAGTGCTGTTTGAGATTCAGATCGTGAAATGTCTACTCCAGATGATGAAATGTTCGCTGTTGAAGATATTCAATCAAGGTAAGAGTCCTGCGAGAATTCGCATAATCAGAGTCAGTTGGAAGACTGGGAATTCTGTACCCACTTAAAGAGACACCACCCGCGCACACACAATGCATCCAAAAACCGCCCTTTCTTGAACATTTGATGAATGATAACGTATTCTGTCTTCTTATCGATTTAAAAGTAGAAAAAGTGTGTAATCGGAAGCAAACCCCGCAGTTGTTCGCTGTGCGTCCCAGTGTTGTGGTGGTGCACTGATGACATTGACAGGATCTGTTACTTTTTGCGAAAGCATGACAACGTGATTCTCCTACGTTTTGTTGTGGTTCTGGCCGAATTTTGTCATTCTACGAACGGCAGTGGGTATTGACCTGCAGTACAGTATTTCTGTACTAGCATCTAGTCACCATCTACATATTTCATCTACCTCTTTTGTTAAAGGACACCACGAAGTTGATTTACAGCAAAAGTTCTCTGTGACAACAGAATGTGGAAAGAACAATGATTAAGAGACAAAAGTATGGTAGTAAATAAGAAGAATGCAATTTAGACGAGCTTTAAAGATATTCAAAGAAGAGAAAGAAGCAATATAATACTTGGAATGGGAGTCTGTGACTTTGAACAAACTCCTTACATAAAGTTTCCAGAAGTATGGTTAGCCGATAATTTAAGACGGGGAAAACGTGTTCAGCTACCGAACAAAAGGTTGAATAAATGCTTTTATGTATCAAAAACTCGTAGGGAGCACTGTAACATTAATTCAATGTGCTCTTGATATAAACGTGCGTAATTCGTGCAGGTATTAGGTGAATTCATATAGAAGAACTTAGCAATGCCGCAACTCAGACAATTATGCAAATTCAACTTAAAATAATCGTTAATACATTGTCTATAGAAATAAAGGACGTAAAATATTAGATATTTAATAAAGAGTTCAAAAAGATTCCAACAACCAATAGTTTGCATAGCACTCAGATTTTACAGCGTTTATTTATTTCACTGACGACGGGTGCCTAGCAAACATCAAAGTGGCCTTACACGAGAAGCAATTTCTAACACAAGTCATTTATTTCTTTCAAGATGTCAAAATGATCTTAGTGAAGAGCAATAATGGTTGTGTAAGTAAAATTGAGTTGTGAATATGGAGCTATAGTATATGATGCATGTGAAAGAATTACAGCACAAGATTTTTCATAGCTTTTAGACATAACGCATACATTTGTATCCGTATCATATTATCACCAATCTGTGTGACAGACTAGATAAATCTATTGAAAGTCATTGTTTGCAACACTGTGCATAGTGGTTACAGGATGAATAAAGTTATTATTATTATGATTATAATTATCTTGATAAATCCATCTCCCAATAGCAGGCTACTACACGATATCAACCTTCCAGTAATAGTGACGAACGCAGACCATAAATGCGGATTTGCTGTTGGCTAGCCAAGTACGAATTCCATTCAGGTTAATGTTTTCATTACGTAAAGCTGAGAAATTCTATTGTCTATCACACTGCCGAAGGAATATCATAGTATTATGCCTACTAGTTCACAGCATTCTGCCACTAATTATTTCTCGATGCTAGTTTCTGGTTACCAGGTCGGATGAAAACAACTAAATTTATCGTAGCTATGATTTCCAATTTTTGTGTATAGTCTGTCTCCAAGGTAACTAGAGCACAAAAAAGTTAAAGATACCGAAACAACACAGGAACTGATAGTAGGCTATGAGTGGAATGCCTTCTTGTGCGATATCAAACCGATATGAGAAAGCTCGATAAATTTTTTGAAAAGTATCTGATTATTTTAATGACACTAGAAAGCATTTGAGAAGCAGAGTGTAGAGATATGACACTTATAAAAATTTGTGGCAGAGTTTTCAGCGGAAAAATTAATTTGATTATCAAGGCAGTCAACTCTGTGAAGGTCACGAAGCTGACGCTGTAAAGCAGGTGGAAAGGCACTATTCATGCAACGTTGACTTAGATATCGGGCATTCGTTCACCCTCCCCGTCCCTCCCCCCCCCCTCCTCATTCCGCACACCATCTCTTCTCTAGATCAAGCACAAAGCCCAACAAAAGCCATAGCACTTTATACCTCTTTCCAACAGCTGCCCAATGATGTTGATAAGGTACACTCGTTAAAATGGCATATTCGTTCCAGTATATAATTTTCAAAGTACTCGCCCATTTCTGTTCTGTAATTACTTCTCCACAATATTTTTGAGATATGGATTAAAACTTCTTTCGAGCTACGCTGCATTAATTTGATGATTACAGAAGAAAATCAACATAATGGGCGCACGAGGTAACGGGTGACGTACAGGGATAACTGAATTTTTATAAATATTATTATCTCTGAGCATGTCCATTCGAGAGGTGGGCATCTACCTTCCTATGTGCCCATTCTTTTTCGTTCTCTTCCATAACCATGTTGTTCCAGTCTTCTTCTTTGGTTCCTCCTCTCGGTCAACTTGCCATCGTCAATTTTGAACCTAAAGATTTTGCTGCTTGAGGCATTTACAGATGTGATACCTACCAATTCCTTATGAATTTTGATCTCGAAATTACGTTTAACTGTTTTCACTTTGGCTTTACAACTGTTGTCAAAGAATTCGACTTCAGTTCAATCTTTTAATTTATGGGTAGAATCTCAACCTGCGTTTTTTAATGTCACTGTGGATATTTGTGTATTGTTTGAGTACCTGTTTGCTTCTGACTCAGTATTGTTCGTTTATAAGTTCCTTTTCCTCAATGTTTACAGTATCTGTTTTCGTATCCGATCGAGTTATTTTTTATTGTTTATATTTGTGATACTGTTTATGGCTTCGAGCAATACAACCAAACACAAAATTCAGAAATGTGAGGCATAACATATAACCTTCCTATCTCTCCGGCTAATTAGGCTTTTCTATGTGACGGTGTACGTAAAGTCCCTGATCTGTGGGGGAAAGGCATCTACTCCGAAGAATAATGCAAAACCGAAAGAAATAGATGAAGTAATAACCGAATCTCCACTGCTCAGTATTTAGCAATGAGGATTAGAAACAAAAAAATGGTTCAAATGGCTCTGAGCACTATGCGACTTAACTTCTCAGGTCATCAGTCGCCTAGAACTTAGAACTAATTAAATTTAACTAACCTAAGGACATCACACACATCCATGCCCGAGGCAGGATTCGAACCTGCGACCGTGGCGATTAGAAACAAAGTTCGGTCAACTTTATACATTTTTAATTACGTAAACTAGTTTTTTTAATTAACCGTAGTTAGTGGAAAATTTGGAAGAAAGGTTTGCAAAGAATGTCATGAATGAAATAACGAACGGTCACCAGTTCCTCACCGGAACAAGAATAATTAAATTGAAACTGAACTCTATACTCGTAACCAATCTTACGTAGAGATAGTTATTGGCGTCATGACGTAGGAACAGTACCTACACACACATTCAAGTACACATGTCACAGTAGTCACATAATAATCAATAGCAAACACATACAACATATCATATTAATTTTCAAAGATCATTTAAAGTAAGATTGTTTACTGGTTGTGGACAGAAACTTTTTTGTTACGTTACTCACCGTAATACTGACTGTCGTAATTGTAGCATGCAGAAAGATTGTTTGAATTTACTCATTGGTTATGACTGTCATTTACCTAGCAGTTACTTTTATATTTCATTGTAATAAAAGTTACAAATTGTGCCACAAGCTATAAATTAGAACTGAGCTTTGACAATGAAATTCAGTGTCCAAGTTACGTAAAGTTTTACCGCCAATTTTTTATTATGAAAGTTACTCTATTTTTGGCAAATGAATTAATACTGGCTGTTGGATCATTCTATTTCTGAAATTATTCGTACTACAATCAAAGGTTTCATTGTTACGTAATTGTCCAAAAGTTGGAAAAATTATGTTTTGATAGTATAATAAATTAATGTTCACTTGATTTTCAGTTCATTTTCTGATTATCTCGGTTCATACAAAGGGATAGAATGGATACTACTTGTATAATTCCTTAGGAAAATTATTTACGTGACAATATGCACGAAAACAATGTTATTCAAGCAATAAAATTCCAACTACGCTTGTCAGTATATCACACTTCTAGTTATAAAAAGTATAGATTTTACTGCACTTCATGATGCCGTTGGTTTGTCGAGTAGCTTTATTTAGCGGTAATAGGGCACTGGTTGATCTTCTTGCCATACCATAGCCAATAACAAGGGCCCACAGTACTCTTGACGTTATGTGAATTACTCTTGCTGCATTTGGGTGTACTGAAGAACGGGATACAACCCGTCGGCTTTGACCAATGACGTCAGAATTTGCCAGAGATCTTTTATTACACAGATGTAACATCTGAGAGGAGTGTTCAGAAACAAAGGAATGCAGGAGAGAAAACATATGGTAGACATTATATCAAGGCAAGTAATATTTCGACCTTAATGTTAAGTATATCGCTCGTTTGTGTCCTAGTACTTCTGTGGAAAATAAAGGGGGATACATATTTAACGTGCGTCGATTTCTTCGTTTTCGGTAGCATTAGTATCCTGTTGTTCAGTTGAACTATATAGATCATCTGAAGTACGGGATACAAATTTTACATGTGTTGTTTCTTTCGCCCTGGCTACAACTAATAGTCTGTTCTTACACCCATGGCCTCCTCTAAATCATCCCGATTCACTGGAATACCTACAAACGAAAATGAAAAACTAAAAATTCTCCTAAAATAAAAAATTATCTCAAACTCACGAAGAATGAAATTAAGTACCGAATGAAGGCAAACAACCAATTATTTAAATTAATGCACACGAAACAAATTATGCAATGTCTAGCGGTGCCTTTTAAAATCACATTCATTTTTTCAATATACAAAGATGCCGTTCATCCGCAGCAGACAACCGATTTATTATCTATGGCTCGAAAGTAAAGTCATTAATACCTATGAGCAACCTATGACGTCATTGGTCAAAGCTGATGGGTTGTATCCCGTGCTTCAGTAGACCCCTGCATTTGTACTGTGCCCAATAAATGCCATAGCTTGCCCATATTAAACATCCGCTAAAACAACCAATTCAGTTTTCACTGCTCCGCACTTCGGAAACAGACTTTTTACCTCCGCACTTTCGCATAGCCACACCGGCGAATACACAAAGCCAACGACACAATCGTCTCCTCGTGACTCCCAACTGCTACTTTTTTGGCGCGCTCGGAAGCCCAGCGATAATGCATTTACAAATTGTTACACTCTTTGACAATATCTTTTCACTGACTATGCCAGCGTGTCTATTTACAAAATGTTAACATTCATTGCGTATTCTCTTTCTTAAATACAAACAGCATTTGTAATCTGACAATATACTTACAAGAACAATATTCAGCTCAACTAATAAAGCAAACTTCGCAAAACACGTAGAAAATGTATGATCATCCGCAGAGTTGTGATGTTATAAACTAAATTGAGTAGAGTGAACACTATGCCATTCAGAGTTAAGGTTTTCTACAATGTAATCCAATTAAGGAACGAATCAGGTGATAAGTATAAACTGGAAGTTTTAGTAAATATCCCCTTTACCAAGTCTAGTGAATTTACGAAAAGTTTTACAAGTTTCATTTCAGAGAAATCATAAATGAAATGAGAAATCATTAACACTTAAATTCTTCATATAGCGCTTCGTACTTTGGATTTTTATATATTACACTCTGCATGCCTTAATTATTTACTGGATGTATTCCAGTCTCTGTTTTATTCTACAGTTTTTACCATCTACAGCTGCATATAGTACCATGGAAGTTATTCCTTGAACTCTAAAGAGATGTGCTATCATCATGTCCCTTCTTCGTATCAGTGTTTTCCTCGTATATTTATTTCCTCGGATTCTGCACAGAACCTCCTCATTCCTTACCTTATCAGTCCACCCAGTTTTCAACATTCGTCTGTAGCACCGAATCTCAAGTGCTTCGATTCTCTTCTTTTTCGGTTTTCCCACAGTCCATGTTTCATTAGTATACAATACTGGGCTCCAAACGTACATTCTGAGAATTTACTTCCTTAGATTAAGGCCTATGTTTGGTACTAGTAGACTCCTCGTGGCCAAGTATACCCTTTTGCCAGTGCTAGTCTGCTTTTGATGTCCTTGCTCCGTCCGCCATGAGTTATTTTGCTGCCTAGGTAGTAGAATTCCTTAACTTCATCTTCTTCGTGACCATCAGTCCTGATGTTAAGTTTCTCGCTATCCTCATTTCTGCTATTTCTCAACACTTTTCGTCTTTCTTCGATTTACTCTCAATCCATATTCTGTACTCATTAGATTGTTCATTCTGTTCAGCAGTTCATGCAGTTCTTCTTCTCTTTCACTCAGGATAGCAATGGCATCTGCAATCATTGATGTCTTTTCACCTTGAATTTTAATTCCACTCCTGCACCTTTCTTTTATTTCCATCATTGCTTGTTCGGTGTACAGATTGAACAGTAGAGGCGAAATGCTACATCCCTGTCTTACACCCTTTTTCATCCGGGCAATTCGTTCTTGATCGTCCACTCTTATTATTCCCTCTTGGCAATTGTACATATTGTACATTACCCGACTCTTCCAGTAGGTGGCACCTATTTTCATCAGAATTTCGAACGTCTTGCACCTTTTTATATGGTAGAACGCTATTTGCAGGTCAACAAATCCTATGAAATTGTCTTGATTTTTCTGTAGTCTTGCTTCCATTATCAACTGCGATGCCAGAATTGCCTCTCTGGTTCCTTTACTTAACTAAAGCCAAAGTGATCGTCGTCTACCATCTTCTCAGTTGTCTTTTGAATTCTTATGTTCATCATTCTTGTCAGCAACTTGGATGCATGAGCTGTTAAGCTAATTGTGCGATAATTTCACATATGTCAGCTCTTGCAGTCTGCGGAAATGTGTGGGTGTTTTTTTTGCGAAAGTCAGATAGTATATCGTCAGACTCATACGTTCTACACGCAAACGTGAATAGTCGTTTTGTTGCCATCTCCCCGAGTGATTTTTAGAAATTCTGATGACGTTTTATCTATGCCTTCTGTCTTATTTGATTCTATGTCTTCCAAAACGTTTTTAAATTCGGATTCTAATACTGGATCCCCTATCTCTCCAAAATCGACTGCTGTTTCTTCTTCTATCAGACAAATTTTTCTCCTCGTAAAGACCTTCAATTTACTCTTTCCACCTATCCGCTCCAATTTCCATTGCAGTGTCCATGTTACCACCCTTGCTTTTAACTTCACGTGTTCCAGTTGATCGTTGAATATTTCACTAACTTATTTTATTATTATTGCAGAAGGCAGCCAACCCTCTGAGCGATAACGCTGAGACCGCTATGCCGTGGCCTATAAATGGCGACAATTTCCTTCCGCGTACGATCAGAATTAAGGTACCAAAGGATATGAGCTGTACGTTAGCCGTGTGGCAACTTCCTACCAACTTAAAGTCCTCACGAGATAACGATAACCGTTCGTCTCTTGCACAATTGAATTGCAGATGGAATATCAAAGTGGGCATGAGTCGCTACCCGTTATCGTGTGACATTACAGCCTTTATCACTGCGATTTTTAACGTGTAAAAGTTTTTTTTATGTATTCGCGTCAGTATGTGCGAACTTTTAACATATACCAATGAATGTTGTAACCAGACATCTTTGCCGCGCTCCTGAAAAGCGTAGAATATCACGATAGCTATAAACTGTTATACGCTGCTATCGATCAGTAAAAAAAAAACGATGCACCTAAGTTTCAAAATAACAATTGTCAATTTTTACTTCTGCAGGGGGCCGCGCCGCTCTCTAGCTGTTCTGTGAATGTGTTGCGAGTCGGACGCAAAAGTATTGTGCTCCATACTGATATAATCATTTTATTGTAAATTTAAGAGTTTAAGTGATTAAAAATATATGTAGCCACAAACAAGCGAGAATGTGTATCATGAAAATTCGCTCCACCGCCACAATGGGTGGCCATGTTAATGTAAGTTTCCGTTTCATAATATAGTACTTGAAGCCTTGAAGTTTATTTAATTTCAAAGAAAATCTCTCAACCTTATTTTCATTAATTATACTTGTGATAATCTTTCCTGTTTAAAAGATTTATGCAGCTTATGATCCAGCGTGGGTTCTGTCGGAACAGGAGGCTGTCGTGACGACATCGTTATAGTATTTATTCCAAGTTCTTTCAGTTCCATTTATATGTTCGTACAAATCCAGTTAGTTGGTCCCTTAGGTTTCTTTCATGTAACTTCCGTCTGTTTTCTCCGCGCGATCTTTCTCCGCAAAAATTTCTGTTCTTTTTTTTTTAGTAATTTTCGATATCGCGAATGAGAAAAGACAGCCGCCTCCTGCTCCGAACGGAACACCACGACTTTTCTAACGTCGGAGAGTACCGCACGAATTTTCCGCTAAAAGGTAATAGAATTTCTTAAAGCTGGATCAATTACACATGTTGCTGCTGTTCTCCGACAAATCTGGTGTGATTAATAGTAATTTATTTTGTCACGACAAAAAGAACCAATTTTATTTTTACCAAAGCAACAAAGCTTTCAATTAAATTACTAAAAATCATAACAGATCTGGCGCCCGAACAGGGACTTGACTAAAATATTGAAAGTGTCACGGTACTAATATATGATTGTCTTATTTCATGTATCGCTCTTTGGAACCCAATGCTGCATAAAATTACGGATGAGCAATAAATATACGCAATATTGAAGGACGCGGTATTTACACAAATATCTTGGGATTTAATAAGACGCAGATTTGCAGTTTTGAAGACAACGCCGAGTGAGTACCAAATTTTCGTTTGCCATAGTTCTGTCTAAAGAGTAGCTCATTTGACCTTCAAATTCGACCTCACTCTATCCTTTCTGTAGCTTAACGTAAAAAACCACTTTTTTTTCTACGTAAATATTTGAACATTTTCTATAACCTTTTGCTTGACTATTTGTTTTATACTGTAGTTAGTATTCTCGTGTAAGTTCAAGATGGATGCCATTTCAGTCTTTTCTGTGTAACAGCGTTGGCAATCAATTGTTTCAACGGCGTTGACTCCATCTTGTCTTTTTGCTACAGACGTGTGTCAGTTATTACCCACGTAACATTAGACATTTGACGAACGCGCCGCGACTTTAACTTGCGCGGCAAGAATAATTGACAATCAGAATTTCAGTTGGCAGTACCCATTTTAAGTTGGCAATAGTTGAATTTCATTATGGCGGACGGACAATCGAGCGCGAACTCTGCAGACGAAAGCGACGGCACTGTTAACAAACATTACCGATGTGTTGATGATTTTCACTTATGGACCGTCTGACAGCAACTGAATAAAACACAATTTTAGTGCCATACGCGTTTCGCCTTTATTTTCTGCAAGGCATCATCAGTGGCAGGTTGCGTAGACAGTTTCTTATATATTACGCTCCTGTTACATTTTTGGTCTTATTCTTCTTCCTGTGAGCGCCAATTTGCTGTTTTTTTTTTCTGCATTCCACAGCACTATGCACTGAACGCTTTTGGCATTAAAAAAAAGCGTTCAGTGCATAGTGCTGTGGAATGCAGAAAAAAAACAGCAAATTGGCGCTCACAGGAAGAAGAATAAGACCAAAAATGTAACAGGAGCGTAATATATAAGAAACTGTGTACGCAACCTGCCACTGATGATGCCTTGCAGAAAATAAAGGCGAAACGCGTATGGCACTAAAATTGTGTTTTATTCAGTTGCTGTCAGACGGTCCATAAGTGAAAATCATCAACACACCGTAGTATTACGCGCAACTGAGGAGGACAGGACCAAAAAATTGAAGATGTCAAAACATTACCGACTCCGCTCACGCGGAACGACGGCCAGGACAGACGACAGACAAGAGGTAGCTAACGTGGACGACACTCAGCAGGAAACACCCACCTCCCCGATAACGGTATCAATTGACATTGTCAAAATGTTACAGGAATTGATGCTAGACAGACAGGAGAGGGAACAGCGCGAAAGTGATCGCGAACAACTTGAGAAAGACAGAGACAAGTTTTTATCAGAGTTGAAAACGGATATGACAACACAGTTTGACTCAGTTAGGAATGACGTAA
The DNA here is from genome assembly GCF_021461385.2 of Schistocerca piceifrons. Classification (NCBI taxonomy): domain Eukaryota; kingdom Metazoa; phylum Arthropoda; class Insecta; order Orthoptera; family Acrididae; genus Schistocerca; species Schistocerca piceifrons. The sequence continues at coordinate 145,694,471 of NC_060139.1, forward strand.
ATACCACCATTGATGCTAAAGTAGGTACCCTCACTACGCAAGTAGGCTCTCTCACAGCGAAAGTAGGTACCCTCACTACGCAAGTAGGCTCTCTCACAGCACAGATAGATTCGGTTAAGGGTGACGTCACGGCGCAAGTAACCACTTTGACAACACAGATAAGCACTCTAACAAAATTGATAACATTGGTCAGAATCTCACAACTCAAATCGAAGCGTGTCGCAAAGAAACCGATTCGGTAAAACTTGCGTATAAAACAGTTGCACGACAGGTAGACGAGTTAGCGACAGCGGTAGCCACTGTAGAATCAAAAGTAAGTGCAATGGCGAATGACATTTCGGACCGAACTATTGAGGAAAGAGTTAACAGTAGTGTTTCTTCGCACACTAAAGCACTTACCGAACTTTACAAAGAATGGATTGATGTACAAGAGAAGCTTGTTGAGGAGAGGTTACACGTGACTTGAAAGATGTTGTTAAATTCGCAACCTTAGACATATTATCTGCACCCGGCAGTTCAGGAGACACTGTTTGTACTGAACTAGGCCAAATTAGACGAGTGTTTACCCGGGATTTGCCGGAATGGCGGAAGCAAGTAACAGATGAGATATCCGACCTGAAACAGCAAATTCAAACACTACAGCATGATAACCAGAGTGACGGGAAACACTCACTACCTTCTGAGCCAGATGAACATCAATACCAGACAACACAACAACACAACACACCACAGTACATTCCGCGACCGAAAAATGAATTTAACGATCCACACAACAACAACACTGAACAATTGACACTCACAACCCTCATGAAAGAGGAGAGTGTATTGAAACACAGAGTTTTTCAACCATTCCAACCGGAAAAGCGAAATATTCATCCAGTCGTTTTCCTAAAGAACTTTTCAGGAGTCTTTCCAGCTGCCTGGAATGACAAACAGGGAATACAATTCATTACCGGATACATACAAGGAGAAAGTGCTATATGGGGAACCGAGATGGTTGATAAGTGCAAAACATTTAGCGAGTTTGAGAAGAACTTTTTAAGCAAATTTTGGAGCGCAGGTGTTCAGCAACGCCTACGCAAAGAGGTCTACAACGCCGAACATTTCCATTCGAACAGTGGCGGACTTCGCCGGTACTTTGAAAAGTACTTGAGAAAGATACAATATTGGGACACTCCCATAACAACTAAAGATGTTATTATGATCCTTAAGTCAAAACTACCTATTTCCATACGCGAAAAATTAGTGAACGTATCAGAGGAAGATCAGGACGCATTTTTATCCGTCCTTGATTCGCTCGATCTTATACACGAAGACGCGCGTGCGAATGCTAACCGTAAGAGCAACAACACAGGCACGTATTCGAATGGAAACGGTAGTAATGGAAATGGTTCACACGAAACACAATACGGAAACAAACAGTACAATAACCGCAATAGAGGCCGAAACAATGGTTACCGTAATGGTAAACACAAAAACAAGCATTACGGCAACCAACTGTACAATCCAATATACAACACGCAACAACAGTATTACGGGAATGCCCCATACCAATCAAACAATAACGGTAGTAACTTCTACCAGAATGGGAACAAATGCAAGGGTAAATGTTGCAACAATCAAAATTGCGGAGGTCAGCTACCTCCACCACAACCCTATGGGCAGCCACAACACCAGCAACAACAGCAATACACGCCTCAGCAACAACCATTCATGCAACAACAACAGTACACGCCAACACAACAGGACTTTAGATACAATAACAATAAACCAAGAAAACAATACAATCCACCGGTATATTTTACGCAGGCAAGTAATGTACCGATTTTTCAGCCTGGTAACCAAGTGCAGTACCAACAAGGGTTTGATACAAATCAACACACACAATGGGTAAAAAACCAGCGAGAATGGTCAAGTGATGTGACAGAAGAATCAAATCAGTCGCATCACAAGAAAGCGGAAAACTAAAGGCAGCACCTTTTCGCCTCCTTGGGGATGCTGCGGGACATAATGGGGGCAAACTCGACCTTGAACGACTTAACGTAATACGCTATGATCGCGACACTGACTTGAGAGACGATTTGTTGCAGGAAAATATTGAGACAGACTTGAATGACGTATGGGAAGACGAAGTACAAGCAATGACTAAAATTTACATAGCCAGTACACCAATAGATACTATTATTGATACTGGTGCAAACGTAAATGCTTTATCACTATGTATGTTTAAGAAAGTTTCTGCAGGGATGAAAATTTTAACGTTACCAGTACAAGGTTGTTCAGTAACAGGAGCGGTAGGATCTTTATCACAGCGGGTCAATTTGCAAGCTCAGGTACCGATAAGGATTAATTCTACTTCTTTCATGTGTGTATTTCTAGTAGTTAAGAATTTGTCGGTGTCATGCTTATTAGGAATGGAGTTCCTGAGGAAGAATAAGGCAGTGATTGATATAGAAAAGGGTGTCTGTACAATCCGAGTAGGTGAACAGGAGGTAACGCTGCAATTGTTGCGCGGCAAGGTCAAAAGAGTCAACACTGAGCACAAAGTTAAGGTACGCAGACTGGTACAGCGAATGTTTTTGAACCAAGCACACATGACAAGACAGGGTAACAGTTGGACGGATTTTGATACTGATGACGGACTTCCGACTAGAGAAGAGATTTTGAATAAAGTAAGCGAATCGAGTGAACTTGATTACATACAAAGGCAAGATTTACTGCACTTACTTATGAGATATCTTCATGTCTTTTCTTCGAAACCTGGAGTAATACATGACTATGAATATGACATGAAGGTCGCTCCCCATTCTACTTTTTGCAAGACAACGTACTCTGTCCCGTATGCAAGGCGCGAGGCTGTGAAAAATGAAATACGTAAAATGCTTAAGTGGGAGATCATTGAACCGTCAGACTCACATTACAGTAGTCCGTTATTGCCAGTTTTGAAGCAGGATGGTAGTGTACGTATAGTTTTGGATGCAAGAAACATAAATAAAATAATTATTCCAGTAAGAACTCGACCTGAGGCTATGGATGAACAATTACAAAGGTTTCATGGAGTAAAATTCCTCACATTGGTAGACTTGAGATCGAGCTACTGGCAGGTCAAGATGACATCACAGTCTCGAAAATATACAGCGTTTATATTTGCAGGTAGATCATACCAATTCAAAGTAGTTCCATTTGGTTTGAATGTGAGTTCAGGCGTATTCATAGCTGCACTTGATCATGTATTAGGACCTGAACTGTTGGATCGAGTAACAGTGTATGTTGATGACTTACTCATTGCTACGAAATCTTGGGAAGAACATTTAGACATAATAAGCAAAGTTTTCCAGAAGTTTGTTGACTATGGAGTCACAGCTAATCTACATAAGTCTAAATTTGGTAAAAGCGAGATTAAATTTTTAGGACATCTTGTATCATCACAGGGAATTACCCCAGATCCAGACAAACTAGCGGCTATTAAAAACTTTCCTGTGCCCTCTTCTAAACGCCAGTTGAAAGGCTTCCTCGGAATGACTTCCTTTTTCAGAAAGTTTATTTCGGACCAGTCGATGAACAGTCAAGCATTGCATGATCTTCTAAAGAAAAATACTCACTGGCATTGGACGCCAGAGTGTCAGGCAGATTTTGATCGCATTAAACAAGCACTTCTTAACAGCAATATTTTGTTCCATCCAGACATGGATAAAGAATTCTGTATTTCGTCAGATGCTTCATTTCAGGGGCTTGGTTCTTGTTTGTTTCAAATAGAAGTAATTGATGGACAAGAAGAGATAAGAGTTATCAGCTTTGCAAGTAGGGTTCTCACAGAATGTGAGAGGTCATACTCGGTGACAGAGTTGGAGGCTCTGGCCGTTGTATGGTCCTTTAAAAGGTTCAATTACTACATCCATGGTCGGAAAATTAAGGTCTTTTCTGATCACCAAGCTCTTAGTTTCTTGCTCTCGTGTAAACTTCTTCATCCTCGTCTTACACGATGGAGTCTCTTCTTGCAAGAGTATGATTTCGAAATAGTATACATCAAGGGTAAAAACAACATTATCGCGGATGCTTTGTCACGCATGCCGCAAGGACTTCCCTAGTCCAGTGAACTTATCGAGCAGATGTCTAACTACCGAATTCTTCTAATGAAAGACCCACTACATAGAAAGTATTTCCTTCAGCTCTGCAAGCAGATGCGTATACTCCAAGAAACAGATCCCAAATGGCGTAAGGTCAAACAACTTCTTCTAACAAAACCCGATCACCACTTGCCCAAATTTTATAAACTACACAACGATGTTTTATTCCATCGAACTTCTCTCCTCTCTGGTAGATGGTGTGTGTGTGTATACCACACGCATACGTTGAACACCTTCTCTGGTACACACATCTTTCCTGGGGTCATTATGGACCTGAAAAATGCAAACGAAAGATTTCTGCGTATTGCTATGTACCAAACTTGCACCATCGAATCCACAAGTTGTTAAGTACATGTCTTATCTGCCAGAAGGCAAAACCCTTCAACCATTCAAACCTAATTCCTCTGAATCCAATTATTACTGAGAGACCAAATCAAGTTCTGGCCCTTGATCTCGCCGGCCCCCTGCCGCAAGGGAGGGGAGGGGTGAAATACCTAGTCGCATTGATGGATCTTTTCACAAAACATGTGAGATTTTATGCAGTGAAATCATCCAGTGCACTTCCGATCATCCGTCGAATCGAACAAGACTATTTTCCTCGATTTGGCAAGCCGGAGGCCATTCTATCAGATAATGCATCGAATTTCACTGGCAGACAATGGCGCAATTTTCTTGCCAGACATGGCATCAAAGAAATACTTATATCTCGTTTCAGACCGCTATCTAATCCCACCGAACGTATCTTCAAAGAGTTCAATAGATTCATTCGAACCTACATACCTAATCGACAAACCCGTTGGATTGACTTTGTATCTTCATTCGAGCAGATTGTCAACAATCTTCCACACTTCTCAACTTGATTTACACCTGCGGAATTATTGACGAGTCATCGGGAAAGAAATGAATGGTTAGATCCCATATCTAAAATTGTAGAACCAGAATTAGATTTAGATGCAAAACTTAGGCAAGCATTGGTATCCTTAGCTGTGCAGGCGAATCTACGCAAGAAGTCTTATGACAAGAAAGTATCTAAGGCTCTTACATATGATATTAATGAAAAGGTGCTTTTACGGACACATTTTAAGCCATCGAAGTTGTTGAAAAGAAATCGGAAATGGAGGCTATTGTACGACGGACCATTTGTAGTAATTAGAAAACCACATACAGGATGTTATCTAATAGCGGATCCAGCATCTGGCAGAATTAAAGGATTGTATCACCACCAGGATCTCAAGAAGTATAACGAGGCAAAGTAACAAGCAAAGGAACATTAGCCTAAGGTTTAACCTGTGAAACACTTCCGTATTCAAACACACCAATACGAGTACTCACACTTTGGCGAAAAACTATAGAGGTAATTGAAGATTTGATTTATTATGGCGTACGAAAAGGAAAGCACATTCCATTTGAGAGGACAGATTCTCAGTTAGTTTTAAGTTAGTCATAGGTGTAAGCAGTCCAAGTTGGCTGTTGGCACTGAGAAATACCGTTATTGGTGAAAGGAGATACGGAAGGAAGTAGCAGATTGCCACCTTCCAACTCCAATGAATATATATGTATGTGAAATGTTAGGTTAAGCAATTTCTTTTTCAGCCCTCAAGATGGAATGTTAGTCTATAAGTGTACATAGTACAGCCTATTGCGTGTAAACTGTGCGTTATTGTAACACCGCCATGAACTATACCTTTTGTTAGCGCGATCTTCAGAATTAAACAGATTTGTGTAGCCAAGTGTTTGAACTGTCAAAAGCAGTAAATAACAGAGAGAGAGAGTATCACGTAGTATTTGATAGTTTTCAGGAGATTCAATCTCAGATTCAAAGTATCATCTACGAACAGTAAGCCTCATAAAAATTCCTTTATTCTGTTTTACAACAGCTGTTAGGTCATGTAGTCGAGAGTGCCACTACATGGAAACATATACGTCGTACTGACAAGTCTGAAGTATTCCTAATGGTAAACGTTTCTTCTTTAAACATGTAAGATGCACTAAAGTAATTAGCTATTTCACAGCCAAGCCCGGCAATCGCCCAGAAGGGAGCGTGAGAAACTAGAAAACTGTCACCAGATATGACTCACATTATAATAATAAAACTAAGATCTGATATTAGATTACAGAATAGCCACTTGAAGGCACACGTGACGCATGTCATGCATCTAAGGTCACAAAATATCCTAGTGTAGTTGCGCTAGAATTTGTATATGTATATAGTGTATTTATGTTCATATTTGATCCTCTCCTCTTCCACTTCCCCATCCTATCCCATTAAAAAAAAGTGAAGATTAGAATTTGACAGGCTCATCTGAGTGCTCTTTAGACGGTTGAAGTGGAAACGAAATTTGTGGGAGAGATCCGTTAGCGAAAGTCTTGTTCTAATCGCGTATTGCGAGTAGCAATGTTGAGAGATTATAATACATTCCGCGAGTAGTACTTGCAGCCAGTAACTTTATGAAGCATGAATCTTCCGGAGAGAAATGCATGAGTATGCTCGACCAGTAGAGACAGAATTTGTTCAATCTGTGCTCTACATAAACAGTGACACTAAATTTTGAAGAGAAACGAAATAACAAGCTGCTTAAAAGATTTGTTTTAAAAAATATTTTACCTTTGTAAAAGGGAGAGAGAATAACCAAAATAATCGTGCCTTGATGCACAAGTAGTGGTATTCAATACGCTAATCCGGCGTGGCGTGACTGAAAAGGTTAACAGAATTTTGTGACTGTAAGCAAACTTAAGAAATGTATGTATGTATGTATGTAATTTATGGACATTGTTTAATCTTGTAATGTATTTACCTGTGAGTAACTTGAACTGTGAACTTTGAAATCGCAATGTGAGATGGGAGATGTGAATTTGCAGACACCCTAAGGCGTTCTAAACAAAATGCGATTGATAAAGTGTACAAAATACGTGTGCAGCGACGTGTGTACACGCAAGTGCAGGTAGTGACAGCGATCACAGCAAAACATTTTGCAAACTATATGTAAAACGTTGGCTTCACTTACCTGTGTGTAAGCAGCATGGCAGGTCGCAGGGACTGTCGTGTGAAATCCTCGAAACAGACGGTGGTATTTTCTACCCAAGTTTTCGATACGCCGATCGACGATGGAGAAAGGACACTAGATGTGTGTTTTCCGCGTGTTCTCATTTTAGCAGAGCGCGAGTGACACACGTTAAACCTCATACGAGCATACACGAGCGCGTGTTGCACTGGACTAGTAACCGGCAACAGCGCGGAGCTGCTTGCAATTGGACTCAACAATTAACATTTGAAACACAACCGACGCGCGCGCTGTGAAGGCGGGTCATTGGCCTTAGAATGTTTTCCGTCTCACAACTACGCAAGAGACATTGCTAAAGCTATGACAGTGAAACTTAATTATGAACTTTATTTATTCTGTAAAAAAGAGAAGTCTTAGCTTCAAATTAATTTCCATTTAATCAGTCACGTCGGATATTTTGCGATAGATAGTTAAGTAAAGACAAGGCATTACTGAGCACTGAAACGTTAACTGGAAGGGAAGGTTATCAATCCTGTCCAGAATCCTATAAAACCTTTACCTGTAAGTCTACATTATAGCACGAACCTAACACAGGTTTCTTTCTGTTTATATGCATGTAAACGGCATGACGCTTGATGCGAGACACTAGAGAGGCAACACGAGCGAACACAAAAAAGAAGCTACCCAGGGTCGTGACCTCTCGGACGACGCCGCTCACCGAACGAGAATAGACGTTGCAGACTCCGGTTAAGTGAGCGTGTGACAAATAAAGTGTACACTGTAGTGTCAAGTGAAACGTCCTGATTAACAACGACATTCTAAAAGAATCTAATGAAATGGATAAAAAAAACTTTACGAGACCAAACAGGTCACAGACAATTTTAGAGGACTGTTTAAGTAATTATTTCAATGTATCTGTGTATGTTTGTCTACTGACATGTTTTGTTTTCTATATAGAGTATTATTCATTTATCTTTGTGTGTGTTAGACTTAAGATTGTTTTTTGTCATATTTTGTTTCGCAGTAACAGCAATTAAGATAACAGTGCAAGGACACCTTACAATGAACTGAGAGAAGTGCCAAAGTCCACAAAAGACACTGAAAGACTATTTGTTTTCATAACTGTACTGGAAGCATAAAATAACTAGATGACAAACTTATTCCAATTTTATGTTAGAACGAAAGTAAACAGATGATAAAACACAGTAATGTCTTGAAACTACATGTGAGTCCTGATGATCCTTCCGGAATCATCATGCCTCACATGGGAGGCATTGTGACATTACAGCCTTTATCACTGCGATTTTTAACGTGTAAAAGTTTTTTTTTCTGTATTCGCGTCAGTATGTGCGAACTTTTAACATATACCAATGAATGTTGTAACCAGACATCTTTGCCGCACTCCTGAAAAGCGCAGAATATCACGATAGCTATAAACTGTTATACGCTGCTATCGATCAGTATAAAAAACGATGCACCTATGTTTCAAAATAACAATTGCCAATTTTTACTTCTGCAGGGGGCCGCGCCGCTCTCTAGCTGTTCTGTGAATGTGTTGCGAGTCGGACGCAAAAGTATTGTGCCCCATACTGATATAATCATTTTATTGTAAATTTAAGAGTTTAAGTGATTAAAAATATATGTAGCCACAAACAAGCGAGAATGTGTATCATGAAAATTCGCTCCACCGCCACAATGGGTGGCCATGTTAATGTAAGTTTCCGTTTCATAATATAGTACTTGAAGCCTTGAAGTTTATTTAATTTCAAAGAAAATCTCTCAACCTTATTTTCATTAATTATACTTGTGATAATCTTTCCTGTTTAAAAGATTTATGCAGCTTATGATCCAGCGTGGGTTCTGTCGGAACAGGAGGCTGTCGTGACGACATCGTTATAGTATTTATTCCAAGTTCTTTCAGTTCCGTTTATATGTTCGTACAAATCCAATTAGTTGGTCCCTTAGGTTTCTTTCATGTAACTTCCGTCTGTTTTCTCCGCGCGATCTTTCTCCGAAAAAAAAAATTTCTGTTCATTTTTTTTTAGTAATTTTCGATATCGCGAATGAGAAAAGACAGCCGCCTCCTGCTCCGAACGGAACACCACGACTTTTCTAACGTCGGAGAGTACCGCACGAATTTTCCGCTAAAAGGTAATAGAATTTCTTAAAGCTGGATCAATTACACATGTTGCTGCTGTTCTCCGACAAATCTGGTGTGATTAATAGTAATTTATTCTGTCACGACAAAAAGAACCAATTTTATTTTTACCAAAGCAACAAAGCTTTCAATTAAGTTACTAAAAATCATACCAGAATCGGCAAGCTGATCTGGGCAAGTATTACCCCTTATGCAGATGTGGCCCTATTTCCATTGGGACCAGATCGATTACGTAAATCTTGCGATCTCATAAAGTGACCTAGAATGCCTCACGTTAGATAATTTTCAATTAACCCGGTAGCTTCTGTTGCAAGGAACTATATAGCACTCACGGAATCGATACATACTACCGCTCTGTCTCTTAGCTCTGTTGCACTTGGTATGTGCAGTAAGTCAGTAAATAACTCAGTTGTTAGCACGGAGGTAGCAAGAAGGATCAGACGTGCCCATCTACTTCATCAAAGAATGCAGCTTCTACTGGGATGTTTGATATTTCTAACCGTCTGTAAATTGTGCTAGCCGTTCCAAAAGCACCATAATATGGACATGGCTGAGACTTATCACTCACGGATACCATTGCTTTAATAACTTGTAATCATGCGTTGAACAATTAACACGAGGTGCAGTATCACTTGACTGACGCCACGTTTCCCCAGTAAAAATAAAACTAACAATGGACAGCAAATAAGCCCGAGACATACGACGCAGTGCGATTTTGATAACAATTGTTTGTGATTCTCCTTCCAAAATTCTTTATTCTCCATTAGGTACAGTAATGTGGAAATTTTAATTGCAAGTAATGGTTTAAAGATGATCATTCTCTCAACATGAATCTTGAACTGAAGAGGATCCATCTCAAGTTCTACATTCGCAGTTGATATCGATATTGTTCTGACATAGCCTCCAGGACAAACGAGCTAGACCAGCTGTAAACACTGGCAGAGAACGTCATCACGGACGCGGTGACGTAGAACTGGATGTCCACATCAACGTCGCTTCTTTTTCAGTGGGTGGGCGATGGTCACAGTATTGTCTTCCATCCACTACTGAAGGTATTTATTTTACATAGTTCACTTCCGAAATACTCTAGTTCTTTATCGTTTCCGTTTCGTTAGTAGCAGTAATGTGAAAGTTCTCACCGTTTTCGTTGTACATATGTGGTCTCCAATCAATTTGGATGCAACCGTGTTTGGATTCAATCACTTCAGTCAAGGAAAATTGCTCGTGGCAAATTCTGCCGTGTCAAGATGCATGTATGCCATTTGCACCACAAGTAACCGGCATTACGATTCCATTGATATTACTACAGTAAACGTAGTCGCACTGCCGCTGTCTATATGTACGTATTACGTGATTTCTCACGACTAACTACTTTCTTTCGTGATTTTCGATTCCCTAAATTCATCTCAGTTTTTTTCGATTATCCTTCTCTCTATAAAGTGGGCCATTTATCGTTGTTTCTTATTAGTTCTCTTGTTGTTTCGTTTTCATGTTGCTTAGTTCTTCATGTACATTAATCTGGGATTCTACAACGAGACAGTGGCTTGCCACATAAAGTAAAACTGTGGTTTGGCTGCCACATAGACCAAAACTGTGGTTTGGCTACGTCCCATTCTTTGTGACAATATATCACAGTTCTATCATGAACACATATGGTTTAATTAAGCTTTACTCTCTGTTATCGGTCTGTAGTTTTCTCCCCGTTTTATTCTTTAATAAACCCAGTTATCTAGGCAATAGAATTCCTTGGAGTAGGTGATCAAGGCTGATGTTACTACAGTCCAGAGAGCAGAAGGTTAGCAGTTGAGGTTGTGACGCCAAGAGTTAATGCTCGATAACAATTATTGCAGTAAGCTACATTGCAGTACAGCCCGCAGGATTAGAGCCGGAGGCTGTGAAGGAGACAGCAAGTTGTGTCTTACCTATGAGACATGTACACCCGCTGCTACTGCAGCGTGAGAGCAGTTCCTGTGTCACCTCGAGCAACTGTATATTCATGCCACCTATGAACCTAAATAAATGGTATTAAATATTATTCAATCATTTCCAAAATCGGTACACTACCTTGTGTTATTCAGGAGAAGATAGTATAAAAATTTCAACATTGCAACTATCATAGTTTCGGAGATAAAAAATTGCTAAAAAAGTAAAAAACCGACCCTTAGGGAACTAAATTCAGTTAGGAAATACAATAGTTTATCTTTTGTTATAATTGGAAAACATAAACAGAACTCTCAGTGTGCAGAATTAATTAATTAGGATTTTCGTATTATAACTTTAATTATTTTTCGTTTTCGTCATATAAAAATCAGACAAATTGGTTATCTGTGTCTAATATTGTTGTGGGAATAAATGTGAGTAAATGAGAGTGTGTACTTGGGACAGTCGTCAGATTTAAATGTTGGATGATATACCGTCTTATGTAACCTGCAAGAGTTACACAAGCCTGTCATGGGAAAATGGTCCTAGAGAGTTTACCCACTTTGCTGGTGACGTATGTCTAGGTGTGATTTGCTATTGTAACAGAGCAGCCGGAAAGTCATCTGGAGTAAAATCAGCATCTAAAATTTCCAGAATTATTGTCTTTTCGTTTTCGTTTATTAAACATTACTTTAATATTTGTATGTAAGAATGACGTAAATGCGTCGGTATACATGGACTGGTGCAGGCCAGTTTTGGCGCGAGTATGATCATGACTGAGCGTTCTGGTTGTCAGCGAGTTTGATCAGCCAATCAGAACTGAGGTGGTTCCCGCTCGTTACCTGACAGTTATTCTGGGAGTGGGGCCACAAGAAAGGAGTCGCTCGCTAGCTCTGAACACGGACGGTCATGTTACTAGTGCCAGTCAAAATAATGTGTGAAAATGAAGAAATAATTGGCTTCTTGGGTCCAGATAGTGTGGCCGTAATAGTAGTTGCAGTTTTGAGAAGTTTGGAAGTTTTGGAATTGTTTTGCTATAATAATATTCGCGTGCGAAAATTTGGCCTTCATTGTATCCGTGTGGCATATTTCAATTTTCAACCATTGAGCATTTTTGGCGAGCAATTTCTGTTTTAGAAATCCACAAAAAGGACCGAATGTAATAACTCAAATTAGTGGTGAAATTCGGGTCGTGTATGGACAGATTTCTGGCTGCTGTGCATGTTAAATGTGTGTATGAGTTATGAACTGAAAGAAAATAGCCAATAGTTTAAATGTGGACTGAATAGTACCGTTTCTTTGGCTATAAGGACAAAATAGACATTTATGTGTGGAAATTTCGGACATTATTTTCCAAAAGCCATTCCATTTTATTACTGCCCGATAAAAGTTCCTCCTTCGTGTCCAGTCTGCGCTTGCAAACTTCGCTCTGAAGCCAATGATACAAACAGTAATCTAATGGAGTAAGACCGTGTGACCTCGGTGGCCAAGAAACGACTCCACGGCGACTGATGCAACGCCCAGGATCCGTTTCAATGAGATGTTGTGTCAGCATGCTTAAGTGAGGTGCACATTGAAATGGTCAGTAAAGACAATATCGCGTAGCCTAATGTCGCTTTGGTTGTATTCGCATGTAAGTGCTGATGAAGGTGAACATGTGACTGACTCTCGCGACTATCAAAGTTGTATGTCGGTTACGGTTAAGAAACGGCATATGTTCATTTGAATTTTTTTTTTGTTTGTTCAGGTTCAACAATATTATCACCCCTCAAGGCATGCACCCTTCCTTCCGATTGACCCTGTATAAGCTGTGCAAATGCTTCGAACGTCAGTCTCTGGTCCTCGTTACTCATCATGAGCTGCATTTAGGCTAAGGGTAACTCATTTCTGCCGGCCGGAGTGGCCGGGCGTTGCTAGGCGCTACAGTCTGGAACCGAGCGACCGCTACGGTCGCAGGTTCGAATTCTGCCTTTGGCATGGATGTGTGTGATGTACTTAGGTTAATTAGGTTTAAGTAGTTCTACGTTCTAGGGGACTCTTGACCACATCAGTTAAGTTCCATAGTGCTCAGAGCCATTTGAACCATTTTTTGAACCCATTTCTGTGTTTGGCTTAGCAGTTGCCGGCCGCTGTGCCCGAACGGTTGTAGGCGCTTCAGTCCGGAACCACGCTGCCTCTACAGTCGCAGGTTCGAATCCTGTCTCGGGCATCGATGTGTGTGATGTCCTTAGGTTAGTTATGTTTAAGTAGTTCTAAGTCTAGGGGACTGATGACCTCAGATGTTAAGTCCCATAGTGCTTAGAGCCATTTAAACCATTTTTTGAGCTTCGCAGTTGCGTACTTCCCGAGGTTGTTTATCTTTCGCACCAGCTTGTAGCATATTGGCTGCCTGTTTAATTGTGCTCCATAATGTGATAGCACTTCCATGGCATGCAGATGAGCCAAGACCTGCAATAAAAAGTTCATAGAAGCTTGTGTGTATGTCCCTATCTGACAGGCCGGCAGAAGGTACTGCGTGATAGATTCATTTCGAGTTTAATTCAATTTAAGAGGTCTCCTTCTTTCGTTTGACTTTTCGTTGCATTCTGTCCAACGTTAACTCTCTTTCTCTCTATCTCTCCTTCACTTTAATTCTGCGAACGTGGTTGTCGGCTGTCGCATCAAAGCGTGTTGGGAAGGCGCATGCCTGAAATTAACGTCTGAAGTGCGTTCTCACAAATGACGTGTCGAATTTGTCTTTGATTACAAAATTCATATACCGATGTATTGCGGATTTGAGAGAACTGCATGCATCACAAGTAAAACCCATCTTAGTTGCATATCTCGACTACATCATTCAGTAGTTAGTCTTCCCATTCCCAGGCTCGTTGTTTCGCAGTATTTTATCATGGCATATATCAGCAGGAGCAGGAAGCCAGCCGTCTTAGCATCCAACTTACTGGATCTTTATACCTAGAGAATGTGTACACTGATGAGCCAAAACATTACGACCACCTGTCTAATAGCTTGTTTTTCCGTCTGTAGAACGAAACACATCACTGACTTTGCGTATTATGGATCCGACAGTTTGTTGGTAGGTTTTTGGAGGTATGTGGCATTAGATGTCTACGCACAGGCCCTGTAATTCTAGTAAATAACGGGCCGCTGATTTGCGTACGCAGTGATGGCGCCGATAGTGACCCAGATGGGTTCCATGGGATTTACATAGAGAAAATTTTGTAGTCGAGACATCAACGAGAGTTCAGTTTAATGCTCCTCAAATCACTGTAGCACGGTTCTGGCTCCGAAACACGGACCATTATACTGCTGAAGGGTGACATTGCCGGCGAGGAAGACATCAAGCATAAAGTGATGCAGGTTGTTCGCTGTTGTCAGCGTGTCTTCGATTACTACCCTAGGTCCCACGCAAGTGCAAGAGAACGTCTCCCACGGCATAATGCAGCTCCCACCAGCCCGCGTCCGTGGCATGCAGCACGTTTCGAGCCACAGTTCACCTAGATGACGGCGTTCGTGGAGACATAGTGTAGTAAAAATACGATTCATCAGAAGAGCCAACAAGCTTCCATTGATCGACGGTCGCATCCCGATGGTCTCGTTACCACAGCAACCGTAACTGACGACGTCATTGCGTCGACATCTGACGTGTAGGGGTGGTCTGCTCCAGAGCTCCATGTTCAACGGTATTCGATGAGCGGTGTGCTCCGAAACACTTGTCCGTGCACCAGCATTGTGCTCTTTCGGCACGGATGCCACAGATCACCATCTATCCTACTTTGCAGGGCAGACAAACCTCCGAACCCCACGTTCTGTGAAGAGTCGTGGACGTCCAACCATTTAACGACTAGTAGTAATTTTACTGTCCTTCTACCTTTTTCCGTAGATGCTCACAATAGTAGCACGCAAACATTCGACCAGCCTCGACGTCTTCGAGATACTCGTTCACAGCTCTGCGTAATAATAGTCTACCCTTTGTCAAAGTCGCAATTTTCCCATTTGTGGTCCCTATCTTCGCTAGTGTGATTCCCCGCCCTTGTGTGCTCCGCTCATATATTTCTGTTAACCGCGGCACGTGTCTTTATCGTCACCAGGCGGCATCCAGCGTGACGATCTGCAGTGCTCATAACGTTTTGGCTTAGCGTAAGTTCTGTCCTACTGAGATCAGTAGCAGGAAGTGAGCATCAATCCTGTAACCACGGTGGTTACTCAAAATCCCTCTGATTTCCACTCCATTTCTTCATCTCCTCTGCGATCCTTTCCATCTCTATATATTCACTACGCACAATATTTTCAATAATAAACCCCAAAGAATTTCATTCAAGAACAGGAGTTACTAAATACGGTTTTCCGAAATTCCTTCACAAAAGAAGACGAAATTCCAGAATTCGAATCAAGAACTGCTGCCAAGATGAGTAACTTAGAAGTACACATCCTAGGTGAGGCGAAGCAGCTTAAATCACTTAATGGAAAGTCGTCCGTGCCAGATTGTATACGACGTAGGTTCCTTTCAGAGTATGTTCAAATGACTAACCCCATACATAGCAATCATACATAACCACTCGCTAAACGACAAGCCCATACCAATAGACTGGAATGTTGCACATGTCACGCCAATACTCAAGAAAGGAAATATGCGTGATCCACTGAATTACAGACCCATGCCAAGGACGCCGATTTTCACAACGATTATGGAACATTTACGGTTTTTCACATTATTACCCTCCGCCACACACCGTCAGGTGGCTTGCGGAGTATGGATGTAAATGTTATGAATTACCTCGAAGAACACGATTTATTGACTTAGCAAATATTCAGAAAATATCGTTCTTGTGAAACACAACTAGCTCTTTATTCTCAAGAAGTGAGTCCTATTGACAAGACATCTCAAACTGATTCCAAATTTTTGGATTTCCATAAGACTTTCGACATCCCTCCTAACAAGCAACTTCTAATCAAATTGCGTGGCTATAGAACACAGTGTCAGATGTGAGACTGGCTTCGTAATTTGCTGTCTGAAAGTTCACAGCTCGTTATAATCGATGGAAAGTCATCGAGTAAAACGGAAGTGTTATAGGCCCTCTGCTATTTACAATCAATGTAAACGATTTAGGAGTCAATCTGAGCAGCCCCCTTAGATAGTGTGCAGATGTCACAGTCGTTTACCGCTCTGCATAGTCGTCAGACGACCAAACCCAATTGCAAAATGATTTGCATAAGCTAACTGTTATGGGCGAAAAGTGGCAATTGCTTCCAAATAATGGGAAGTGGGAGGTCACCTACAGGAGTCGATACAGGAATATGTCAAATTTCGGTTTCACAATACACCACACAAATCTACAGGCTGCGAATTCCACTAAATACGCCTGCACTGAGCTAGTCCGTTCTCTACTGCAGTACCGCTGTGCGGTGAGGAATCTGGA
Source organism: Schistocerca piceifrons (assembly GCF_021461385.2). NCBI lineage: Eukaryota > Metazoa > Arthropoda > Insecta > Orthoptera > Acrididae > Schistocerca > Schistocerca piceifrons. Next base: position 145,711,095 of record NC_060139.1, read on the forward strand.
TCAGATAGTACTGGCGGAGTATATTGAAAAAGTTCAGATAACGGCACCTCGTTTTGTATCGTTTCAATATTGGGGAGAGAATATCACAGCTATGATACGCGAGTTGGGGTGGCAATCTTAAAAACAATAGCGCTTTTATGGCGGCGAGATCATTTCACGAAATTTCAATCACAAACTTTCTTCTCTGAATGCAAAAATATTTTCTTGTCGCCATCTTACGGAGGCAGAAATGATAATTGCAATAAAATAAGACAAATTAGATCCCATTCGCTGTTTGGGAATAGAACAGCAGTGGAATAGTCTGAAAATATTTCAATGAGCCCTACGCCAGTCAGTTAATTCTGAATTAGATGGTCAATATGTAGATGTAAGTGATGCATTTTTGCGCATATCGATTTTCGATGCGTGTGTTGTATTTGCGATGGAAAAAAGAAGTCGGGTGATATCAGTAGATTCCAGATTTCCCGCCACTTTTTTAAAATTGGGATGAGACGAGGGCCCACCAATCCACTCCAGGGCCGTGAGTGGAAGCCGATTTCCCTGCACCACGAAAATGACGATTTCATCTACCACAGACGCAATCGGCATTTAAAACAATAACTGGAGAATATTATGCAGTTCTTGTGACCAGCTTGTAAGCAACCCAGCGGGAGCATACATGTGCACGTGCACACAGTTCAATTGATGCTGTTGACTGGTTTCTGTCAGTTCCCACAGTACTGCCAAGACAAGTTCGTCTCTGTGCTTCTCCCCTACCAGCAGCCTTCATTCCTTTAAGTCTAATGTGTACAAAGTATTCTTTGTAATCATACAATGAAACTATGACAAATAATTCTTCTACAGAGAGCAGGAATGACATACGTAAATGCGCACTCCATTGTTCATGTTCTGTTGCCAACGTCTACGTCTATATAGATAAATTTGCAAATTTGTGGGAAGGTCTTATGGGACCAAACTGCTTAGGTCATCGGTTCCTAACCCTACACATTACCTAATCTAACTTAAACTAACTTACGTTACGGACAACACACACCCATGCCCAAGGGAGGACTCGAACCTCCGACGGGGGAGCCGCACGGATCGTAACACGGCACCTTGACCGCTCGGCTACCACGCTGGGCCACCCCGCGCTGCCTACATAGATACTTCGCAAGCCAGCGTACAGTGCCTGGCGGAGGGTACCCTATACCACTATTTTTCGTTTCCCTGTATGTTCCACTCGTAAATAGAGCGAGCCGCCGTATGAGCCCTAATTTCTCGTATCTTATGTCCATGGTCCTTACGCGCAATGTACACTACTGGCCATTAAAATTGCTACACCAAGAAGAAATGCAGATGAAAAGGTATTCATTGGATAAATATATTATACTAGAACTGACATGTGATTACATTTTCACGCAATTTGGGTTCATAGATCCTGAGAAGGCGTATTGTGACGAGCTAGTTGCTCGGCCACCATTGACCAGACGTTTGCAGTTGGTGAGAGATCTGGAGAATGTGCTGGCCAGGGCAGCAGTCGAACATTTTCTGTATCCAGAAAGGCCCGTACAGGACCTGCAACATGCGGTCGTGCATTATCCTGCTGAAATGTAGGGTTCCGCAGGGATCGAATGAAGGGTAGAGCCATGAGTCGTAGCATGTGTGAAATGTAACCTCCACTGTTCAAAGTGCTGTCAATGCGAACAAGAGGTGACAGAGACGTGTAACCAATGGCACCCCATACCATCACGCCGTGTGATACGCCAGTATGGCGATGACGAATACACGTTTCCAATGTGCGTTCACCGCGATGACGCCAAACACGGATGCGACCATCACGATGCTGTAAACAGAACCTGGATTCATCCGAAAAAATGACGTTTTGCCATTCGTGCACCCAGGTTCGTCGTTGAGTACACCATCGCAGGCGCTCCTGTCTGTGGTGCAGCGTCAAGGGTAACCACAGCCATGGTCTCCGAGCTGATAGTCCATGCTGCTGCAAACGTCGTCGAACTGTTCGTGCAGATGGTTGTTGCCTTGCAAACGTTCCCATCTGTTGACTCAGGGATCGAGACGTGGCTGCACGATCCGTTACAGACATGCGGATAAGATGCCTGTCATCTCGACTGCTAGTGATACGAGGCCGTTGGGATCCAGCACGGCATTCCGTATTACCCTCCTGAACCCACCGATTCAATATTCTGCAAACAGTCATTGGATCTCGACGAACGCGAGCAGCAATGTCGCGATACGATAAACCGCAATCGCGATAGGCTACAATCCGACCTTCATCAAAGTCGGAAACGTGATGGTACGCATTTCTCCTCCTTACACGAGGCATCACAACAACGTTTCACCAGGCAACGTCGGTCAACTGCTGTGTGTTTATGATAAATCGGTTGGAAACTTTCGTCATGTCAGCACGTTGTAGGTGTTGCCACCGGCGCCAGCCTTGTGTAAATGCTCTGAAAAGCTAATCATTTGCATATCACAGCATCTTCTTCCTGCCGGTTAAATATCGCGTCTGTAGCACGTCATCTTCGTGGTGTAGCAATTTTAATGGCCAGTAGTGTATGTTGGCGGCAGTAAAATCGTTCAGCAGTCAGCTTCAAAAGCCGGTTCTCTAATTTTCTCTTTAGTGTTTCTTGAATATAAAGTCGCCTTCTCTCCAGGGATTGCCATTTGAGTTTCCGTAGCATCTCTGTAACATTTGCGTGTTGTTCGAACTTACCTATAACAAATCTAGCAGCTCTCCTGTGAAAACCTGGTACAGATTGTAACCTCCCCCCTCACTTACCGGCCTTTATGACAGTGAAAAATGAAACCGCGTGTACCTAATGGGAGTTTTGGAAAAGCAATCGTCACCGAAGTTAACCTGTCGGTAAAGAGGGAGGAAAGGGTTACATCTAAATGAAAGGAAATGTGCTAATGAAACTGGTGGAAATTAATTTTGAAAAGGGGTAAAGTTAATAAAGAAGGTAAATGTGCAGCCGTTACGTTAACAATTAACTAGCGGTAATTAGGTATTTGAGATTTGGGGGAAATCACGGTCGCCAGTCCTAAGGACAATTACTATAGTAACTGAAAAAGAAAGGTTATTACACATATAATTAGCACTAGAAGCGTGGCAACTGAAGGTTGACACGTGTAGTGTGAAAACTGAAAGTTTGTCAGAAGTAATAAATTTCGCTACACCCTGACTTAATTTAGCAAAAGAATTAATAACCGGAAAATCGAAAGTTAATTTAGTGACCGAAGTTAATAGTGAGCTTTCTTTCTGAAGCACATCGAAATTCAGTAAAATACGGTTAGTCTTGGACTACCTCAACAATCATTTCAAAAACTACTTGAATCTACGCAATTTAGAAATAAGAGATTTAACTTTGAACTTGAATTAAATGATTCTGAACAATTAACAATAGTAAAATTTAGTACGTACCAAGCTGAGCTGCAGTCACAGGTAAGCTAAAATACGGTAACAAAGCTCGCACTCTTAATTCGTGCTTGTGTAATCTGAATATTGTAGCCAGCTATTAATGCCATAATTGAACTTTGAAATTAAAGCAGTGAAAACGAGTTAGCTATATTACTTTAATGCTGGCGTTTGAATTTCAACGACACTCGGGTTCATTTCGGAAAAGGAAGGGACCCTGCTTGGTAATGCAATTGGGACAATGAGCAACAAAGGTTGATGCTAAGTTGCTGTAATTTTGCGAGGCAAATGGAACAAGATTAAAAGCTGAGGCCTGCCATACAGTTCTAAAACTTTACGTGCGTCCAGTCTTCCTTGTCGGTTGATTGAAGGTTTGAAGCCGTCGGTCGAGGAGGTGGCGACAGTCACTCATTGTCGGCCGTCGCTGTTGCAGAAGCTGGATGTTGGCGCGCCTTCTTCTCGACACGGTCACCAGACGAAACGGGCTCTTGATGTGCGCTAGTTAATGTTTCCCGTCCGCGACACCATGTCAGAAACTATCATCGCAAGTCGAGTGCAATTACATGCTGCCAAACCCCGAAAGCGCGGCAACTCGCGGGAGCGTCACACAACACACCTGCTCCACTCGCTACTCCCGCCACACTCCTTCTGCCCGTTCTGCCCGCGCTCCACGCGGCAGAGTTAACACTACCAAAGATCCTACACACTTTGATTCTTCACACGACCTATCGATGTAATCGTTCGATAGCAGTTTTCCCTAGGCAAGACCCAGCGTAAAATACAAATACTCTTTACACAACAAACTAATTATACATCGACATAAATGCATAAATATATATATACAAACAGTAAAGCAATTACAATATATAAAGAGACAGAAACGTCATATCTTGAGGTAACAAAACAAGGAAAAAAAATAATAGTACAATAGATGGAAATAGGAGGATATGCATTTCCGGCGTTACAAGATCCCAAACACTTGAGCAATACTCAAGAATAGGTCGCACCAGCGTTCTATAGGCGGCCTCCCTTACAGGCGAACCACTCTTTCCTAAAATTTTCCTAATAAACCGAAGTCGGCCGTTCGCCTTCCACACCACAGTTATCACATGCTCGTTCCACCTCATATTGCTTTGCAACGATACGCCCATATATTTAGACAACTTGACTCGGTCGAGATGGACATTAGTAACACTGGATCCTAACATTACAGGTTAGATCATCCTACTCAACCTCATTGACTCACATTTTTCAACATTTAAGGGTAGCTGACATTCACCACACCAACTGGAAATTTTGTCTAACTTGTATCTTCCTACAGTCACTCAACTTCGACACCTTACCGTACACCACGGCATCATCAGCAAGGAACCGCAGATTGCTGCCAACCCTGTCCGCCAAATCATTTATGTATATAGAGAACGACAACGGTCCTATCACATTTCCCTGTGGTGCTCCTGACGATACCCTTGTCTCTTCTCAAGACTCGCCGTCGAGGACAACATACTGAGTTGTATTATTTAAGAAGTTTTCGAGTCACTTACGTAATTGGGAACCTATTCCATATGCTCGTACCTTCGTTAACAGTCTGCAACAGGGCACCGTGCCAAATCCTTTCCGGAAATCTAGATATATGGAGTCCGCCTGTTGCCCTTCATCCATCATTCTCAGTACATTACTTGAGAAAATGGCAAGCTTAGTTTCGCAAGAACAATGCTTTCTAAAATCATACTTATGCGTGGACATAAGCTTCTCAGTCTCAAGAAAGTTCATTGCATTCTAACTGAGAATAAGTTCAAGGATTCTGCAGCAAACAGAAGTTAGGGATACTGGTCTGTAATTTTGCGGGTCGGTTCTTTTACCCCTCTTATATACTGAAGTCATCTGCGTTTTTTCCCAATCGCTTGGGACTTTGTGCGAGAGATTCACGATAAATGCAAGTTAGGTAAGGGGCCGGTGCCGTAGAGTACTGTTTGTAAAATCGAACTTGGATTCCATCCCGACCTGGTTATTCATTTTCTTTCAAATCATTCAGTTGTTTCTCTACGCCAGGTACGCTTATTACTAAATCGTCCATTCGGAAGTCTGTCCGATGGTCAAATGACGTATATTTGTGCAGTTCTGTGTGAATGATTTCTTGAACGTGAAATTTAAAACTTTTGCTTTCGTTTTGCTATCTTTAAGTGGTTCACGGGACTGGCCAATATGGGACTAAATAGAAGCCTTAGACCCGCTTAGCGATTTCACTTAAGACCAGAATTTTCTCGGGTTCTCTCCCACATCTTTTGCTAATTGTGACGGTGGTAGTTGTATGCTTCGCGTGTAGCGTTTTTCACAGACGCACGAATCTCTACTAGCCTTCGCTTATCGTCATTTATGCGTTTCCTTTTGACCGGAGAGTGCAACAGCCTCTGCTTCCTCAGTATCCTCCGAATTTGGTTATTAAACCGTGGTGGCTCTGAGCACTATGGGCCTTAACAGTCCCCTAGATCTCAGAACTACTTAAACCTAACTAAGCTAAGGACATCTCACACATTCATTCCCGAGGCAGGATTCGAACCTGCAAGCGTAGCGGGCGCGCGGTTCCAGACTGAAGCGTCTAGAACCGCTCGGCCACTCCGGCCGGCTAAACCGCGGTGAGTCTTTTCCATCCTTTATTCACTTACTAGGCACATAACCCTCTAGATCACGATTTACAGTCTGCTTGCACTTTGCCATGAATTCCTGTACATCCATCTTACTGGAACTGAATGATGTCAATTGACTGTCTAAGTCAGATGTTAATAACTGCTTATCTGCTCTGTCTAGCAGAAACACTCTCCTAGTCTTCTTGACGGCTTACTAACTTTCGTAATCACAGTTGCTATAATGACATAACGATCGCTAGTCCCCGTTTCGATATGACATTGTCGATGAGTAAGTTTTATTATTTTCTTCTTCTGGGGCCAACCGGTGTTACTAATCGTCTTGACTGGTAGATACAGTTTTGAAGAGCATAATTATATTTCGCCCTGATATACACGGTTACGACGATCGGGTGACGATCAGTTCGCGTTTACGAGGTCTCTCGCAACCTTCGTGACGCGGATAATTGTAGTCTCCGTGACAGACAACGAAATGAAGTTTCATCCACATGCGAAATATTGCCATTTAGGATAAACTTCCTCTTGCATTAACATTTCACACGAAAGCATAAAGCCCATACTTGCTCACTTCTCCCGAAAATCTACCCGGATTGAGTGATTGTCAATCTGGGCTACACGATAGACGTACTCGAAACTCGATAATATCTATGTAAATACTAATCTCTTTATTCCAGACGGAAGACATGTATCCGATATTATGATATAACGACCTTCAACATGATTGCAGCAGTTTAGAAGCGACTTTACTGCTCATATATATCAAGTCTTTAACAAATCCTATAACAAACACGTCCAAACACTCACTACTTTTTGATCATAATTCCTAACTCCATCAACTACGTTGCCTAACATAAAATGTGAAGCAGCCAGAAGACATGTTCACATGTCAATGTAACTTCGTACACGTGCACATCACATCGTCAGCGAGTAATTAATGATTACAGTTTCAATTCTCTCTGACACATAGGTCACCAAAATGCAGTACTACTGTTTCTGTGTGGTCTTAGTAATAGATCAGGTATAGTGTATAAGGGGATGACGAAAGATGTGAAAGATTACTGCGAAGGACTCGTAACTGCCGTCTAGTCGTGTAAGACAGCATTAAATGCACTCGACAAAATCTGAAAGAGCCATTTGGGTCTGCATTATCACGGCTGGTCGAATCGTGCAATACTCAGTTTTGTGGGGCATTCGGTTGTGACAGCGGCCCGATCTTAGACCGCATGGGAACGTAAGGTAGGCATACTCGTCAAAGTTCAGCTTGATTATATCTGACCATCACGATGGAGGCGCCAAGCACATATGCGCCTGCCGCCTGGAAACAAGCAACGGACTCCCCGCAACACTTAGTGTCATCCCACACCATTGGTCGGAGATTAACAACAGCCGGACTAGAGAATTACCGTCCCATTCGTAGGCTGCCGTTAACACCACAACAAACAGCTGCGTTTGGAATGGTACCCTGACCAGAAAACATGGACTGCTGACGAATAGCGTCACTTTGTGTTCAGAGACGAATCACGGTTCTGCACTAGCCCGGATGGCCACTGTCCGCAACGGTGGCAAACTGTGAAGAGGTCCAATCTTCTGGAGAGGCACAGCGATGTAACTCTTGTCGTCATTCTGTGGCGAGCCATCGGATATGACTACAGGCCATGACTAGCAGTGATTGAGGGAACTATGACGGCGCATCGGTGTGTCGCGGACATCCTGTGTCCTCAGAAGTTATCTCTCATGCGGAAGATCATGGTGCCATTTTTCAACAGCACAATACTTGGTCCTATATGGCACGTGTCTCTATGAACCGTTTGCGTCATGTTGAGGTGCTCCGCCGGCCGCGGTGGCCGTGCGGTTCTAGGCGCTGCAGTCCGGAACCGCAGGACTGTTACAGTCGCAGGTTCGAATCCTGCCTCGGGCATGGATGTGTGTGATGTCCTTAGGTTAGTTAGGTTTAAGTAGTTCCAAGTTCTAGGGGACTGATGACCTAAGATGTTAAGTCCCATAGTGCTCAGAGCCATTTTTTTGAGGTTCTCCCTCAGCCAGCAAGATTCCCAAATTTGTCCCTCTTGTGGGACCACCTCGGACGTCAACTCCTTCGCAGTGCCAGTGTCGAGGATATAAAGGATTAGTTTACAACAGTTATGAGCCACATTGCCTCAGGAGGGAATACAATCGCTTGATGACACACGTCCCAACTGATTCGAATGGTTCAAATGGTTGTGAGCACTAGGTGACGTAACATCTGAGGTCATCAGTCCCCTAGACTTAGACCTACTTAAACCTAGCTAACCTAAGGAGATCACACACATCCATGCCCGAGGCAGGATTCGAACATGCGACCGTAGCAGCAGCGCGGTTCCGGATGGTAGCGCCTAGAACCGCTCGGTCACATCGCCCGGCCAACTGAATCAGTGCATGCATCCAGGCCAGAAGGACTGCAAGTCATACTGATAAGTGGGCTCACAATGTCAAGTTCTTTGTATATGTGACTCGATTTTGCAATCACTGAATTACATCCCATACGTTCTCAACCCGTAAAGTTTCATTTCATCCTACCATTCTGGATGCTTCACTTTTTTTGTCGTGCAGTGTAACCTACATTCACCTTTCAGAGGGAGCATAATATCGACGAGTATCAGACAGCGATATAACTGTACTATTACAGAACAGATCAAAAACCATCTGAGGGAATATACGCACTTTTTATCAGAATAGTCACCTTTTCAGGTAATGGGAAAACTGATGAGTTTGAAGTGAAAGATACTGGAACGCCCAGAATACTCATCAGGAACCTAAACAAATTTGTGACTTAATACCCTTTCGACTGCAAAGAAGATTTTGTGGCAGCCGAAAATTTTGTAGAAATTTCCAGAATTAGAGTTTACCGCTGGAATCTAAGAGGTTGCCGAAAACAATCTACGAATGTGTGAGCGCGCCAAGTTTCCGTCACTTCCGACGGATAGCGTAGCTGCAAGACAGTTCCAAAATGGCGTCTGTCGGTAACGTACGTTACAAACAACTTCCCGTCATTGAATTTCTCACTGAAGGGAAAGAAACTGTAGGGAGTGTTCACAAACGGTCGTGCAAAGTCTGTGGAGCATCTGCTGTCGACAGAAGTACAGTTACTCGCTGGGCACGGAGGGTGAGGTCATCAGAAGGCGGTTCGGCGGAGCTGCACGATTTGCAGCTGTCCGGGTGGCCATCCACAGCTGTCACACCTGACATGTTGCAGCGAACTGATGTTGCCACTCGAGAGGACAGTTGGCGCTGCATCTGTCCATCAGCAAAGGAAGTGTGGATGCAAATATCCGCACTCTTGGATATTCAAAAGTGTGTGAAAGATCGGTCCCGCGGTGTGTAACGGTGGATCACAAATCGCACAGAAAAAAACATTTGTCTTGATTTGCGACGTTTTAAAGCTGAGGGGCAGGCCTTCTTGTCCCGGATTGTGACAGGTGATGAAACCTGTGTTCACCATTTTGAGCCCGAAACAGAACGACAATCGATGGAATGGTGGCATTCTCACTCCCCACAGCAGAAATTCAAAGCAACTGCTGCAGCCGATAAGGTGATGATCACCGTGTGCTGGGACTGTGAAGGTGTGATTCTCACTGATATGATGCCAAGAGGCGATACCATTAATTCAGAAGCATATGTCAACACATTAACAAAACTCAAGGCGCACTTCCAGCGTCTTCGGCGCCACAGCAACCCAGGAGACATTTTGGTGCAACACGATAACGCTCGGCCCCACACAAGTCTGAGGACTGTTGAACACATCGCAAAACAGGGTTGGACAGTGTTACACTGTCCACCCTACAGCCCTGACCTAGCCCCTTCGGACTTCCACCTGTTTGGGCCATTAAAGGATGCCATTCGAGGAACACATTTTAAGGACGAAGAGGAGGTGATTCACACAGCTCCACCACCAGGACAAGGATTGGAACCGACAGAGCATACACGCCCTTGTTTCGCACCGGAGGAAGGCCATAGAACGGGATGGAGATTATGTAGACAAATAGGGTGTTGTCTATCACCATTCTTTCGTATGTGTAATTCTCATTATTTTCAATAAAGGATAGTTGAAGAAGAAAAATGCAGTGCATTACTTTCCGGGGAAGCCTCGCACCTTCCGGAAACCCGTAGCATCAAACTCATCTACCTCAAACGGGACTGCACTGGAAACTAAGTACGGTTTTGTCCAAAATACTGGAGAACCGGACAGGGGACAGCTGCGAGGCGCTCGCCGGTAGCTGCGCTACAGCCGCGGCCGCGGTGCTCTCATCGGCGCTGCCGGTCACGCACGCAGACCGCCGCGCTGCCAGAGATACCCGCTGCCGCCGCCCCGTGCAGCCCCCAACACTGCCGTGATAACCAGCCGCGAGTCCGGCAGCCTGCCAGCGCACAGCTACGTCGATACGGCGCCACCTGCATTGACGCTGAGCTCTCCGTACCGCACGTGCGGACTTCGGGAACTGGCAGCGGTGACCGCAAGCTCGTCCGTTACCCAACGTGCGTTGAGTCGAGATGGCGAAAACGCAACGTCAAAAGGCATTCTGCGTTCTCCGTTTCGACAGGTACTATTGGATTCCGTATCTAAAGCTCCTAGCACCTATAAATAGTACACCTGCCTCTATCATTCCTTAATACACTGTCGATCGATGACACCGATTTACATGTTCTCCACTGACCAACATATACACTCCTGGAAATGGAAAAAAGAACACATTGACACCGGTGTGTCAGACCCACCATACTTGCTCCGGACACTGCGAGAGGGCTGTACAAGCAATGATCACACGCACGGCACAGCGGACACACCAGGAACCGCGGTGTTGGCCGTCGAATGGCGCTAGCTGCGCAGCATTTGTGCACCGCCGCCGTCAGTGTCAGCCAGTTTGCCGTGGCATACGGAGCTCCATCGCAGTCTTTAACACTGGTAGCATGCCGCGACAGCGTGGACGTGAACCGTATGTGCAGTTGACGGACTTTGAGCGAGGGCGTATAGTGGGCATGCGGGAGGCCGGGTGGACGTACCGCCGAATTGCTCAACACGTGGGGCGTGAGGTCTCCACAGTACATCGATGTTGTCGCCAGTGGTCGGCGGAAGGTGCACGTGCCCGTCGACCTGGGACCGGACCGCAGCGACGCACGGATGCACGCCAAGACCGTAGGATCCTACGCAGTGCCGTAGGGGACCGCACCGCCACTTCCCAGCAAATTAGGGACACTGTTGCTCCTGGGGTATCGGCGAGGACCATTCGCAACCGTCTCCATGAAGCTGGGCTACGGTCCCGCACACTGTTAGGCCGTCTTCCGCTCACGCCCCAACATCGTGCAGCCCGCCTCCAGTGGTGTCGCGACAGGCGTGAATGGAGGGACGAATGGAGACGTGTCGTCTTCAGCGATGAGAGTCGCTTCTGCCTTGGTGCCAATGATGGTCGTATGCGTGTTTGGCGCCGTGCAGGTGAGCGCCACAATCAGGACTGCATACGACCGAGGCACACAGGGCCAACACCCGGCATCATGGTGTGGGGAGCGATCTCCTACACTGGCCGTACACCACTGGTGATCGTCGAGGGGACACTGAATAGTGCACGGTACATCCAAACCGTCATCGAACCCATCGTTCTACCATTCCTAGACCGGCAAGGGAACTTGCTGTTCCAACAGGACAATGCACGTCCGCATGTATCCCGTGCCACCCAATGTGCTCTAGAAGGTGTAAGTCAACTACCCTGGCCAGCAAGATCTCCGGATCTGTCCCCCATTGAGCATGTTTGGGACTGGATGAAGCGTCGTCTCACGCGGTCTGCACGTCCAGCACGAACGCTGGTCCAACTGAGGCGCCAGGTGGAAATGGCATGGCAAGCCGTTCCACAGGACTACATCCAGCATCTCTACGATCGTCTCCATGGGAGAATAGCAGCCTGCATTGCTGCGAAAGGTGGATATACAGTGTACTAGTGCCGACATTGTGCATGCTCTGTTGCCTGTGTCTATGTGCTTCTGATTCTGTCAGTGTGATCATGTGATGTATCTGACCCCAGGAATGTGTCAATAAAGTTTCCCCTTCCTGGGACAATGAATTCACGGTGTTCTTATTTCAATTTCCAGGAGTGTAGAACAACAGGGCAGTCTGTTTGAATTTTCTCGTTATGACAATGTTGAAGGGCGATCTCAAAAAAAAATGGTTCAGATGGCTCTGAGCACTATGGGACTTAACATCTGAGGTCATCAGTCCACTAGAACTTAGAACTACTTAAACCTAACTAACCTAAGGATATCACACACATCCATGCCCGAGGCAGCATTCGAACCTGCGACCCGAGCGGTCACGCGGTTCTAGATTGTAGCACCTAGAACCGCACAGCCACACCGGCCGGCGAAGGGCGATCTGTTTTAATTGTTTAAAACCATTCAAAAGTCAAGATCACACAAAATATGATTTTTATTCAAGATAATCGGTTTCGACAGTCTTAGCTGTCATCTTCAGGTCTTAAAATTTTTTGTAGTGAAACATGTTCGCTTTACGCTGACCACATGAACAAAATCTAAAATCAATAAAACTCAGCACATTGCAGACGTTTGTCATCGCTAAAATATTTAAAAACACACAGCATCTTGTCCAAATCGCCATGTTCGTATACATACTGCTCACAGGTGCTTGTTACATGATACAAGTATGTGTCCAGCACATGTAAATAGCGTACGTATTTATACCGCATCTGTGACCAATATGAATATGGACATGGCCTGTTGGACAAGATGCTGTGTGTTTGTAAATGTTTTAGCTATGACAAACGTTTACAATGTGCTGAGTTTCATCCATCTGACATCTTGTGCGTAAGGCCAGCGTAACATGAAAATGTTTTACCACAAAAAAAATGTTTAAGACCTGAAGATGCCAGCTAAGAGTGTTGAAACCGATTGTCTTGAATAAAAAAATTTGTGTGAACTTGGCTGAAGATACAGAACTGCGCTGTTTCTTGTCACCTGCTGTGTGGCTTCTGCCTCTTTGTTAAGCGTCCTGTTGCGACTTTTAAATAACGTACGAATAAGTACATTGCTACCTTAGCACGTAACACACTCTTGTACAGACTGTCCAAGGAGGAATAATCAATGTCCAGGAATATTAAAGGAACGATCATTCGAAGCAAAAGTGGCTAGTAAACATGGGTTCTATAATACATAGCTTAAGAGCTATGAGTACCGCTTCGATACAGTGAAACAAATCTCTTCTACGGCAAGCTCTTTGTTCGCTATATTTTGAGAGGTTATAGTGGGGATCATAATATTAGAAAATAGTCGAGTAAACTCTAAAGCGCATACCATAAGAGCTATGATCACTTGTTCATCTTCGCTGCTGTGGAACACACCTTTTCCATTGAACAAGAACTCATAGCTCTTAAATTACGCATTTTAGAGCCAATATTTACTACACAGCCTTTTCCTTGCTTTGCTCCTTACTACCTCCTACAAAAACATGGAAAGCAAACAGCTTGCAGTAGGATACATTTGTTTCACAGTATCGAAGATGAGGAAGTGCTTATCGCTAATAAGGTACGTCACACGTTTGCTCAACCTTTCACCTAGTGCTGAATGAAAGACAAGATACATAGAACAGGCATCATTACATCATCAAAATATCATAATATATCCTTCGCCTGACTTTACTCGTTTATTACAGACCGAACTGTCTATTGTTGAACGGTTCTACTAATAATTTCACAACTCGACTATGTAGCGTCTTACCTCCAGTACCTATGGATTCCACCGCTCCGCTTGGTATTCAAATCGCTATAACTTTGAACTGAACGTCGTGCAGATTTGTCAACTCTCGTTGGGGATCCACTCCCCAATACGATCCTCACGTATTTTTACTAATCTGTAATAATTATGAATTTTTGCATCACTCTGACGTCTTTTATACGACAACTGAGACATTCCTTGAGTTTGGGTCTCTAAAATATGAACGGTTTCAAACATGATTATATTCATGTCGTTCGGTGTTCGGTGCCTTCGTTACTACTAGCGGTTGCTCTTCTTCACGTACATTCCTATGACAGAAGGCCACCCGTTACGCCAACCACTGCCGACTGACGTGCTCCAGTCACTACTGTCTACAGCTACACTGCCATCCGTAGCTCGTCCTGTGCGCGACTTTTAAATGTTTCAGCTGAAGGCAACTTGCCTCACAAATAAAATTCGCCAACTACACCTTATAGTGTAAAGTATAATGAGAGTTTAACGTTTCCTATTAAAATTATCCGCTGTTTAAACGCGTTTCTATCCCACACAAGGGATTCCAAGTGTAAAATATATGTGAGGGTACATCAAGTGTAATTCCAAAAAGTTGAAAATATTACCCTCAAATACTACACAGGAGATTCCTGAAGATAACACTTCCCACAAAAAAAAATATGCCAGGATTAACAAACGCAGTGGATTTCGGTAAATAATGTCGGCGCTCACTATCCCTAGCATAACTGGAGGCAACTTGCTTACCTCTCGTCTTCTCAGTTGGTTTCTTCTCTCTTACCGCAAGCTCTAACGTGCATGTAGTAAACAATGCATAACGAAATGGCAAATGGGAAGGAATTATAGCTATTAAAATTGAAGTTACGGAGTATTGAAATGTCGCTGTATTTTATTTCTATTTACAGAAGCCAAAAAATCGAGATAAAGGTTCTGAGAGCCGGTCTATCATTAATATTCACAACATGATACCCGGTGATTAATCATTAGTTCCCATGCACCGCAAAAGTCACAACAATATTTTTCACACGATCTTAGAATCAACATGAGATGTCCCCAATATGTTATCCCAGGCAAATTTAACAGTAAATTCCGTCTTTTCACGGTGTTGCACTTCACTCTAGTTCCTGTGTTGCCACCACGAAAACCAATCGTTGATTGCCTTGGACTAACACAACATCGCTCGAGTACGTCATCCGATGCAATCTTACAACAAACGTTTTCGTCTTTACGTGAGATTAGATTTTATACGCGGATTCGTGTATTGCCTCCTCGGAACTCGATCGTAGACTAGTAATGAACTACGAGGGTGAGTCAAATAAAAACCTTAAATCTTCTAATAACAAATCGAAATTTCGCGCAGTTATCCTGTAAGTTGGTAAGCGTGCTACAAACAGCGTGCAGAATGGCCTGTAGGTGGCAGCATAGTGCAGATGCACACATACCGTCGCAGTATCAGTATAAAGATGGCCGCCCCACTTGCGACTTGCACCATGGAAGAACAGCGTTCTGTTATTCGGTTTTTGCGTAGTGAAGGTGTGAAACCTATTGAAATTCGTCGACGAATGAAAGTTAGCAAATGGTGTGACTTCAGTGGAAGATGCTCCTCGTCCAGGTCAGGCACAACGAGTTGTGACTCCACAGAACCTTGCTGCAGTTGGTGCCATAGTGAAGGAAAATCGCCGAGTGACACTGAATGACATTGCAGCATGTTTCAAGATTAGCCATGGGTCAGCACACAACATTGTGCATGATGTGCTCCAGTTTCACAAAGTGTCTGCAAGATGGATGCCACGGCATCTGACTCCTGAAATGAGAGAACGACATGTTGATGCTTGTGAAGAAATTCTTCAGCGCTTTGAACGAGAAGATGATGGCTTCCTTGCAAGGATCGTTACTGGGGGCGAAACCTGGGTTCACTTCCACCAACCGGAACTGGAGAGAGCGAGCAAGGAATGGCGCCATTCCTCATCGCCTAAACCAAAGAAGTTTCGAACATAACCATCAGCTGGTAAGCTTATGCTGACTCTCTTTTGGGACGAATAAGGCGTCATTTTGGAGCATTACATGCCTAGAGGGATCACTGTCACCAGTACAAAATACACAGATCTCCTAAAAAATCATCTGCGGCCTGCAATTAAATCAAAGAAACGTGGATTGCTGTCAGCAGGTGTCCTTTTGCAACATGACAATGCAAGGCCCCATACTGCCCGTAGAACAGTTGCAACAATCAAAGACCTGCATTTTCAGTGTCTTCCTCATCCACCATACTCACCAGACCTTGACCCAAATGATTTGTAAGTAGGCTGTTTATGTTTTCTCTATGTAAGTAGGCTGTTTATGTTTTCTCTATGTAAGTAGGCTGTTTATGTTTTCTTATTGGCAACGTTACGTAGCGCTCAATATGAAAATCACTGGCTGTGCTGTGTGCAGTCTGTGGCTAGTTTGCATTGTTGTCTGCCATTGTAGTGTTGGGCAGCGGCAGCTGGCTGTGAACAGCGCGTAACGTTGCGCAGTTGGAGGTGAGCCGCCAGCAGTGGTGGATGTGGGGAGAGAGATGGCGGAGGTTTGCAGTTTGTCATGAACTGATATATATATATTATGATTTGTGATGATATTAAGGTAAATACATTGTTTGCTCTCTATTAATATCTTTCATTTGCTAACTACCCCTATCAGTAGTTAGTGCCTTCAGTAGTTTGAATCTTTTATTTAGCTGGCAGTAGTGGCGCTCGCTGTATTGCAGTAGCTTGAGCAGCGAAGATTTTTGTGAGGTAAGTGATTTGTGAAAGGTATAGTTTAATGTTTGTCAGGGCCATTCTTTAGTAGGGAGTTTTGAAAGTCAGATTGCGTTGCGCTAAAAATATTGTGTGTCAGTTTAAGGACAGTCATGTATAATTGTTCTAAGGGGACGTTTCATATGTCGACCCTTAGCCTAGGATACCTCACTGGAATCTTCTGATTTTTCTTGTAGTTTGTGTATTTAGTGTAGCTTTTGTTTATTGCTAGCTCGTAATTGTAGAGAGAATCTCCTTTGTAGTTGTAGCCTTTCATTGTTGTACAGTAAAACAGTTGTGGCATGCATATAGATTTGCACCAAGTATTTCGCAGCTGTAATTAACAAGATATTATTTTCAGTGTTATGTTAATGTGTTCTCTTATTTTTGCTCTTCAAATTGTGTTTTTCTGTGTTGTCGTGTGAAATACTGTGACAATAATGGCGTGTGAAAAACGTAATACTAGGCTCCAAAGTAAACTGAGAAATGACAGTGAAAATGAGAGCAGTGTGTTAGCGCCACCGAGTTATGAATTAACTGATGTTCAAAGTAGTAATTTGGTAATTGTGCATAGGGAAATGGAGCGGGCGGCAAACAATGGCGTGGACAGTGAAACAATTAGTGAAGAGGGAAGCATTATCGATCGATCGGTCGGCAACAGCTCGCCTCAGGAATCCGAAATGACAGGACACAATTTCGCAAATACTGTAGATTCAGGTTTTGGGTCATCACCGTTTTCTCAAATAAGTCAAGACACATTTTCTGCTTGTCAAAATGTGAATGTTGTCGGTGCAAATGCACTGCCGAAAAGCGTAGAGAAACAGATTCCAGACACTAATACATTATTATTGCAATTAATGCAACAAATGGGACAAAAGCTTGAAAAGTTAGACACAATGGAACAACACCAGAGACAAACACAGCAACAGTTAGACACAGTGGAACAAAATCTCAAAAAGTTAGACACAGTGGAACAAAATCTCAAAAAGTTAGACACTACACTTGAACAAACACGTGAAGATTTAACCACTGAGTTACATAACATCGAATCAAAATGTCAAAAAGTCTGTAATGACGTAAAAACACAAATTTGTGAGCATTTTCAACCTATTTTTTCGCGGCATGAAAATGCATTACAGAATCACGAAGCAGCCATAAAAGAGCTGCAAACCATTGTTCATGAAAATCTTGAGACCTTGTGGGCTAAATTTGACTCAGTTGCATCTACCGATTCGGTTACGCAACTTGCAAAAGCTCAGGAAAACTTAAAGGACAAAGTAGATACTCTGAAACTTGGTTCAGAAAAACACGCTGAGGAAATAAGTACACTATCAGAGAAAGTAGCCGAACTTTCGGATCAATTCACTAACTTATCTACAAAGGTAGATGATGATCTGAATGACACAAGACCCGTAGCCTTCACTGACACAGAAGAGTATGAACAAATAAGAAAATTCAAACAAAATCAGAATCAAATTAATACACAACACCAAAGAGAAATCCGGGAAGTACAAGATCAGCTGACACAGGTAATACAAGAATTACGTATTTCAGAGGACACTCGCGCTCCAACACGGGAAGAGGGACTTAGAAACACGGAAAAGCTGCAAAATTGTAACACAGGGCATTTCGGAAGTAATGAAAGAAATTGGGAATGTGCACCGAATTTTGAGATGGAACGGCCGACACGACCTAATAATGACCGATATGCGACTCGCCGTCATGATGATTTTGACTATAAGCTGTTCATTACTACACGTAAATTCAAAACATTTAAGAATTCTGGCAACGACATTCATCCACAAGCATGGCTCCATCAATTCTCTCATTGTTTTCCTCCCAACTGGTCGTTAGAACACAGATTAGAATTTATGTGTGGCTACTTGGAGAATGAACCAGCTGTAAGAATGCGATCGGTCATTCACGATTGCCACAGTGAAGGAGAATTTTACCATGCCTTCCTCTCAGCATATTGGTCTCAAGCCACACAAGACCGCGTAAAACATGGCATCATAATGATGAAACATTTCGAACAATCTGAATTTTCCAGTCTTGTGAAATATTTTGAAGACATGTTGCACAAGAATCAGTACCTGTCAAACCCATACAGCCCCTCAGAACTCATCCGCATTTGCTTAATCAAATTACCTGAACATTTACGACACATTATTTTGGCAGGGCGTTGCAAAGACGACATTGAAGCATTTCAGGGACTGTTACAAGAATTAGAAATTGACACTGACAATCGCGGAACGCGAAACCAGGAACACAGCAATTACAGGTCACATCCGTCGCAATTCCGCGATGAAAGAAGTAATAACTTTACACGACAAGGCTATTCTCACAACACAAATCGTGACCAAAACAGACACCACCCGTATGACAACCGTTGGCAGAGTAGTAATAACTACAGGGAAAGATCACCTCTCCGTGGTAATGACTATCACAGAGACAATAAGAGAAACAGACAATATGGGAACCAAAATAAATACTATCAAGGGAGACAGAATAACTTTAGACGCAACGGACCAGCGCGCAGTTACGATTCAGGGAGAAATTCTCCACCATGTGACCGACAAGAAAGAAACTATGGAATCTACCGACATGACGACAGACGATATGATCGTAACGACAGACCTGAATTGCATCAGAACTGGCGGGATTCAAACAGAGCAGGGCCCTCTCGTCACGGTGAATTTGTAGAAGTTAGGTCTCCAAATCCCAATAACGACGCGCGCCAACAAAGAGACAATAGGCAATGACTCATACCGCAGGCAGCCACAAAACGCACGTATGAAACTAACGACGCAGCTGCCGTAGCTAGTAATTACGTAAAAATGGAAGACATTAGGGACATTTTACTCCAAGAACACGACGTAAAACATAACAACATTGCATATCCTGTGATTCACATTACAGTAAATGACGTAAAATTTACGGCAGTACTTGACTCTGGCAGTCCCATTTCAGTAATCAGTGAAACAGCCTTTAGCAAATGCAACAAATCGAACGATTGCCCCACACTTCCGTTACGTAAGATTAAATTACAAGGTGCAATCTTTGGAAAAAGTGTAGATGTACGCCAACAAACCAATTTAGAATTCTTTTGTCAAAGCCACAGCTTCTCTATGAACTTTCTCATTGTTCCATTATTGTCGACGGAAATTATATTGGGAGTAGACTTTTTGAATGAATACAAAGCAATCTTAAACTTTCACGATGCTGAAATAAGTTTAGAAAAAGAAGGTAAGTCAATAGCTTTGAAATTTGAAGATTGGCTCTCAAACCATGACGAGGAAATTAATCGGCTTTACCTTCTGTTAGACAACAGTTCGGACTTTTCTACGGAACTAGACACTAACAATCACTCTGCAAGTACTGACAGGGATGATATCGACGGCGCATTTGACACTAATAAGTTAATTCAGAATAAAATTCAAACAATTGAGAATTGTAATGACAATGATAGGCAAGACCTTTTTGAGATTTTACAAGCACACTCCACAGTTTTTACTCACAAAACAGGAACAATCAAGGGATTTCAATACCAATTTCGTGTTCGTGAGCATACTAAATTTTGTGTTAGACCATATGTAATTCCAGCACATTATAGGGACCGTGTTAGAACAGAAATACAATCTATGCTTGACGAGGGCATTATTGAGCCTGCAGTAAGCTCATACAACAATCCATTACATGTTGTTGAAAAGAAAAATGGATCGATCAGACTTGTCTTAGATTCGAGACAAATCAATACTATCATTATTCCTGAAACAGACAGGCCGCAGACGATAGAAGAACTTCTTCAACAGTTTGTTACGTATTTTTGCAGAATCTGGAATTACAGTTAACTTGGAAAAGTCTGAATTCGGTAGGACAAAGGTGAAGTTTTTGGGACATATTATTTCTTCTGAAGGCATTCAGCCGGATCCTGAAAAGTTAGAAGCAATCAGAGCCATTCCAGTGCCATCCACAAAAAGACAAGTCCGCAGTTTTCTAGGTCTCGTAAATTTTTACCGTCGTTTTCTGAATATGCAAATTCTAGCTACACCAAAACTTTGTTCTCTCACTGGAAAAAATACTATTTGGAACTGGGACGAACAAGCACAGTTGGAATTCAATTCTTTGAAAGAAGCGTTACTTCACGCGCCAATCTTAGCTCATCCAGATCTGTCACAAGATTTCTGCCTTAGCACGGATTCTTCTAAAGTCGGTCTTGGTGCCCATTTATTTCAAGAAGCCATAGAAAATGACACTACCATTCAGAAAACCATTGCTTTTGCTAGCCGAGTGCTAACAAAATCTAAAAAAAATTATTCCGTTACTGAATTAGAAGCTTTAGCTATCGTTTGGGCATTTAACAAATTCCGTTTCTTTCTTTCTGGTAAGCACGTAAAAGTATACAGTGATCATCGTGCATTACAATTTCTTATGTCTTCAAAATTAAATCATGACAGGTTAAAACGTTGGGCATTGTTTCTGCAAGAATTCCGCTTCACAATAGTCTACATTCCCGGCAAGGAGAACATTGTTGCGGACGCACTGTCACGCGCACCGGCTGGGCTTGAGAAAAGTACCACAGAAGGCAACCTCGAGAAAAATTTCAGTATTCTTTACATTCAGAAAGTCGCCTTTGAAAACTTCATCACCACATCTTTAAAGGACATTGCTCATGAACAAGATAAAGATCCGATTTGGAAAGACATCAAGAGCAAATGGCATGAAAGGACACACACACAGATTCGGCATTATTATCTGGTTAGAAACAACATACTGTTCAAACGCTGCACTGTTGATGACAAGCTATGGGTACTTTGCATTCCTGACGATTTTGTTAATAAGCTCATTTGGTACATTCATTTCAGCTACGCACATTTTGGTCCACGAAAATGTTATCATATTCTTCGAACGACTTGTTATTTTAACAATATGGAAAAGCGAATTCGAAGAGTCTTGTCTATTTGTAAACTTTGTCAAAAGGCGAAACCATCTACTGTCTCACATCGTGCTCCGTTGTTTCCTATCATTCCTTCTAAATTAAAAGAATTTGCTGCTGTTGATCTCTTGGGACCGCTTGTCAGAACATCTAATGGATTTTCGTACGTTCTAGTCGCTGTTGAACTTACTTCAAAATTTGTTTCTTTCACACCGTTACGTAAAGCCACTGGACGGTCTGTATCCAACGCCTTTGTTAAAAATTTCTTACGTGAAGTTGGACACGTTAGTAAAGTCATTTCAGATAACGGACCGCAATTCAGATCTGCTGTTTGGTCACGCATGCTTCGCAACCATAAAATCAAACCTGTTTTTATTTCATTGTACTCACCACATTGTAACCCGTCTGAACGGATTATGAAAGAAATCAATAAGCTTTGTAGACTTTATTGTCACAGAAAGCATCAGCATTGGGACAGATATTTACACTTATTTCAAAACGTGCTGAATGAAATGCCTCACGACTCCACTGCTTTACCACCTACTCTTGTACTGAAGAATGAAGAACCACCGAACAGAATCAGAGAGCTTGTACCTTTCCCGAATACACGTAAACTTCGACACAAAGACATAATTGATTTGGCTCTTAAAAATATAAAATCTGCAGCAGACAAAAGGAGAAAACTACACGGTAAAGCAAATGCAAAGAAGTTGTATATTGGTCAGAAAGTTCTCATTAAAGCTCATTCATTGTCACATAAGAAGAAACACTTGAGTCACAAATTCTTTCTAGTTTACAATGGACCTTACAGAATCCGACGTATACCACATGATAATTGCGTTGAAGTTGAAACTCTGCGTACTAGGAAGAGTAAAGGTTTACACCACATTTCTCATGTAAAACCATTTATTGACAGATAATCTGCCTTTTAACTTTGTCTTTGCCATAAAACGTTTCACTTCACGTTACTAGTATGCTTTAGAAACTGTTACCATGCAACAATGTTTGAAGTTCAATATCCAGCCAAGAACCAAGAGAAATTATTTAAACAGAAATTACGAATGCATTGTTATTGCGAACAGACGACACAGTGTAATTGTGTGTGTACATTCTTGCTTGTTAGTTGTACGATTAGAACATTTACCAGTACTGCTAATGAGATTTTAATGCAACATTTTGGTTTACTTGAAAATACATTCCGGATTTAAAGTACTTTCTGAGAGATACCAGATGACACAGAGGTTAGTTTATGTGACAGCTACACGATTTTTATCACGACGCTACTAATGAGTGACAATTTACAATGTTGCTTTTGCAGTGTATCTGTTTTATATCTGCACAGTTTTCTGAATTCTTCTAGGAAGAAAAACATGTTTTAGTAGTAACTTTTGTGGTATAGCAACAATGAGACAGCCTTTTTCGTGGCATAACAATACGTTACTGTACAGTACTTTCCTCATCACGCCAATAAGCATAATAACTACGATATCTATACGCAAAGCATTTCACTTTTGTGTATCATGAGGTAAGTACATTGACTTTAGCAGAACTTTGCTTACAGAGGACGATAACTACGACAGTTCCACAGAATTATCTTACAGCAAGACGCGCATTTAGCGCTACAGGACACGCATTTGAGTGATTAATCTTATATTTAAAACACTTATTTTTAAAGATTTTTGAATTACAAAGAAAGTTTTCCGTGATATATTTCATTCCATTGGTGTAATCTGTAACACCTGAGGGTATAATTACATTAATCCTCAGGGGGGTACACGCTTACTTTGTGTACCATGTGTGTGGCAACCACAAGGAACCCTAGCTAATATGGTATTTGCTTATACAACTTTACACATCGGTACCATATTTCTCTAACACACAAATTACACAGCTATCTGATCATTTAACTGAGAGATAAACATTTTTTTTCTACATCAGTGACACATGTTTACGCAATACACAGTTGGGTAACTTCACACTTATGAAACTGTATTTTGTCTGTACTGTGTGATCTGTTCATATTTTTTCGGAACCATTGTGATACTATGAGAGCTTTGAATGATGTATTTGGTATGGATTCATGATTTTTAAAGTACTTTTGAGGCAGATGACACTTTTGACATGAGCAGAGAATTATTTTAGGCTTAGAAATTATTGGAGGAAGTTACGACGATTTTGAGATTTGACTGAAGTGTTATGATGTTATTATTACGACGACGATGTGTATTATGTTGTTGAGGAATGTTTATTATGCTACGTATTTCTCATGATGAAATATTGAAGAAGTGTCGACGAATATGTATATGTATAATGAGGTAAGGAATAATGAGTAGTGTTTAGGGACTCTGATTTATGAAAAGGATGTTGGAAACCAAGAAACGTACTTTAAGAGTTATGAAATGTGTGACTGTATCACAATGCTGACCAATATTTTTTTTGGACACTTATATTTATAGGATTTTGTTTCTACAGATTTGCAACGCTAATTCTTGACCTGTGAAATATTTTTATATGAGACTACCACGGTAGCAGAATCTCCTGTCGTAAATATTTCCGTACGAAAGTTAAGTGACCACCTGCACGTAATGCGTCGCGGGCACCCAGCTGTGTCAGACGCCTGGAGAAAAAGCCATTATTGCGAGCCCTTTTCAGCGGCTCAGGTAGCACAAAAAAAAAGGGGAGGCCATTATCCTTGGAAATATTCTTACATCTGCAAACCTGATAATGACAAGTGTCTTTCTATGAGAGTTGAGAGCTACTGACTTACGAAATGCCACATGACTATTGAATGATGTTTTTATGCTTTGGTTTGCGTAATTGCTTATTTCACTTGATATCTGGTTTCCAGCTGTGTTGCAGCATTGCTTTTATAAAATGAAATGCATTTGCTAATGTGAACACTTTCTGTCAACAGATCTATTAAATAATTATTTTAT
Organism: Schistocerca piceifrons; assembly: GCF_021461385.2. Taxonomy (NCBI): domain Eukaryota; kingdom Metazoa; phylum Arthropoda; class Insecta; order Orthoptera; family Acrididae; genus Schistocerca; species Schistocerca piceifrons. Next base: position 145,735,559 of record NC_060139.1, read on the forward strand.
GATCCACATTCTTTAAAAAAGGAGCACTTGGAAAGGAAAGAACAATAAGAAGGAACTAGTAACTGCATACATAATATTCTTTTCAAGTACATGGTAATATTTCTTTTGCAATAAGTTGTCATGGTGCACCACTTTAATTACATAGACATTAAGATGTGAATATACATTTCCCTTATCTGCATTGTTGTTTTTACTGTAATATTTTTTCTTCTTGAGCTATGTCATGTTTAGATATAAGCTGCTGTTTGCCAGGCATAGTGCTACTGAACTTTAATTTGTGTTACTCTGCTAAGCCAATTTTACTACTCATTGATTTTTCATGTTGCTGCACATTGGCTCATATTAGTTGTAATTTTGCATTTTATCTGTTAATTTAGATTTACGGTAGCTTGCTTTGCAATTTTCCAATTTTTTGGTAATTGCTGTTTATATTAATTGTTATGTGATGCTGCATTGCCTCGTCCCTTAGTTTAGCATCTGAGCTCAGTAGATTTAAGTTAGCTTAAGAGGGGGTAGCCTCTAAGAGAATGAGTTGCGATGAATTGGAAGAAATGCATTGAGAAAACAGGTTTAGGTAGGATTTTCTTGGAAATAAATGTTGAGGTAAGAAATGTGTGAACATATAAATACAGAAAGCATGCTTAGATAGAATTTTTTTGATGGAAACAAAGGATGAAATAAGAGGAAAGATATATGAAGTTTTGGGTTGGACTGCAGTACCAAATGTTACACTGAAAACGAACCCTGTCCTTTCCTATTGGTGTTATCCCACTATGTGTTTGTGTACCCTTGTGTATTTGTTTTCTTCCTGTCTCTGTGTACTGTTTCATAGAATTTTTTTCTCTTCTAATACTAAGCTATATTCACTATGAGGAGGAATACTGTTGTCCTCAAATATAAGTTGCATTAATAATATGTTATTTTCTTTGTAAAGTTGTTTACAATTCTGTTCTGTTTCAATGTTCATGTGTGAAATTAATGTTTAGAAAACTATTCTCATTATTTTATGTATGTACTTATGTCACTATTTTTGTAACACTGATGTATATGTTTATTTCTATTCTTTTGTAAAGCCTGTACTACAAATGTTATCTGTATTATTATGTTTTAATGATGTATTTTGTACCTTTGTTATTGTATTCTTATGTTATAAAATTGTAATTGTCACCAGTTCATGACATTATTAACTTGTTAGTTACATTTCACTGCACACGTTTCTGTTGGTCATAGTATATGGACAATATGTGAGACGTAGGGACTGTTAGTGTTTGCACGTGTGTTAATGATTCAGCAAGGGACTGGATAACAGCATTGCTGGTTCTAAGGACAATTCCAAAAACTTTGTGAGCGCACAAGTGGTGGTTATGGACTTGCTATATTGTCTGCAAGACTCTTTGATGGTGATTGTGCACCTGCACAGTCACAACAGATGGCTGCTGGCTATCTCTACAAGGACTACAGTGGGTCTGCATCTTTGATGACCCACCATTACCATTATTTCTACAAGGACTGCAGTGGGTCTGCACCTCTGGTGGCCCACCAATATCGTAATCTCTACCAGGACTACGGTGGGTCTGCTCTGTGATAACCTACCTACCAATATTCATCAAAACTTCGACTGACTCTGCAGTGGGTTTGCTCCATTGTGGCCCATTACCTGTCAGCATGTCAAGAGTCAGCACTGTCTTTCCATTGGAAGGACAACACTACTTCTTCAAGACTGCATGGAAATCCACTACTTCCGTGTGCATTTTCTTTTACTGCTCAGACTTTGAGAAAAAACACTGCTATTCTAATGTGATGAACAATGTGGACTGTCTTTATGGACTGTGAGAAATTTTGATCTTTTGACCAACATAATATTAATAAGTGTGTGCATTTTATATCTTTGTTACTGTAATTGTGAAAAATTTTTGTCAAATCTGTATTGGCCAGTGCCCAACACCATTTGTAAAAATTTTTGTGGGGAGCATGGGGGCTATGTAAGTAGGCTGTTTATGTTTTCTCTATGTAAGTAGGCTGCTTATGTTTTCTCTATGTAAGTAGGCTGTTTATGTTTTCTTATTGGCAACGTTACGTAGCGCTCAATATGAAAATCACTGGCTGTGCTGTGTGCAGTCTGTGGCTAGTTTGCATTGTTGTCTGCCATTGTAGTGTTGGGCAGCGGCAGCTGGCTGTGAACAGCGCGTAACGTTGCGCAGTTGGAGGTGAGCCGCCAGCAGTGGTGGATGTGGGGAGAGAGATGGCGGAGGTTTGCAGTTTGTCATGAACTGATATATATATATTATGATTTGTGATGATATTAAGGTAAATACATTGTTTGCTCTCTATTAATATCTTTCATTTGCTAACTACCCCTATCAGTAGTTAGTGCCTTCAGTAGTTTGAATCTTTTATTTAGCTGGCAGTAGTGGCGCTCGCTGTATTGCAGTAGCTTGAGCAGCGAAGATTTTTGTGAGGTAAGTGATTTGTGAAAGGTATAGTTTAATGTTTGTCAGGGCCATTCTTTAGTAGGGAGTTTTGAAAGTCAGATTGCGTTGCGCTAAAAATAGTGTGTGTCAGTTTAAGGACAGTCATGTATAATTGTTCTAAGGGGACGTTTCAGATTTCCATATGTTTGGACCACTCAAAGACGCAATGGGAGGAAAGAAGTTCCGTTCTGATGAAGAGGTACGCCACGCGAGGCATGAGTGGTTGCGCGGACTACCAAAAGAGTTTTTTTGTAAAGGAATTTATGCACTTTGCAAGCGCCGGAGGACTTGTATTGAGCGTGGGGGAGATTATGTTGAAAAGTGATACAGCTTTGTACACTTCTGCGCAATAAATAATATTTAAAAAAAATATTTAAGGTTTGCATTTGACTCACCCTCGAATCTTAGCAGTTTGGTGCTTGGCCCATCCTTGCCATCAATAAGCACTGACAATAACTAAAAATTGTAATTATCATTTCCTGATGAATTGAGTAATATTGAAATTATAATTAATATGTTCTCAGTGCAAGTAACGTCATCAGCACGCTTGGAGCTGTATATTAACATTTAAGCAGCAAATGTAAATAATAAACGATTCACTACTTGGCACCCAGTGTTGTAGGTGAATCCCTACTGTCTCTCTCTGGTCCAGTACGGTGCAACTCTTGCTCGCCAGGCCCGAAAATTTGGGCCATAATTTTGACAGCACGCAGTAATGACCGTCCGAATGTACAGCTTTTAAACTTTCTCACGCACCAGTTGCTTGTCACTCACTGCACCCCACTGCAGTCACCTAACGCCCGAGTGCGATGATTCAAGTAAAGTGCAGCTACTTGAGATCCAGTGTGTGCTGTAATTATCGTGCAGCAGCGAAAGTTGTTAGATCTGATAATGTGTTAACGCGGAACCGATTTACGCTGGTAAAAAAATTAGTTCCCATTTGGCCAGCAGGTGCAAATGTGGCGCTGTATAGCTTCTCGAACAAGTCTCCCGCGTTCATGTTGAACAAACTGTGGAAGCAGCGGTTAATAATAAAATCAGTATTACGCCTTTCTCATTTGTTTGATTTTTTCTACCCTCGTCGCGTTCCTAATCCATTACATATGGAAACATATCTAAATGTTACATCAGGTTTGATTCCAAAGGCAAACAGTTGTGCCCAGTTAATGTATTCATTTCAAGTAGTAACGGGTACAGCAATCAGCAGCAAATTTTGCATATCTAGATTTCAGACACTTTGGGGCCATCTTCAGCGCGTAAATGTAAGATAAAACATTAAAAACACTTGTGTATATACATGGTTCCAACTGGACTATTCATTTGTAACGTTCTTTAAATAAGATAAAAGCTTATATTTATGTTGAATGAATGTCTGAACTGTGGAATGGATACTAAACTCGACTTATCGACCTGCCGGAGTGGCCGTGCGGTTCTAGGCGCTACAGTCTGGAACCGCGTGACCGCTACGGTCGCAGGTTCGAATCCTGCCTCGGGAATGGATGTGTGTGATGTCCTTAGGTTAGTTAGGTTTAAGTAGTTCTAAGTTCTAGGGGACTGATGACCACAGCAGTTGAGTCCCATAGTGCTCAGAGCCATTTGAATCATTTTTGAACTCGAATTATAGTGTAGCGTGTTGTAACTGCAAGTGGTGTGCTTACTCTGTGTTATTGTTAGAAAAAACTTTCTACGCATTGATTGGACAACGCAACTCGCAATACCAATAAAGAAATAAGGTCACTGAAAAATAATTTCAGCCCCTTAGGCACTGAATCCTCTGGCCCTGTTCAAAAACGACAACTTTGGTCCCTGTGCACAAAACAAAAAGTAAAATTGTTTACCTCTAAATCAGAAACGGTGGAAAGCGAGATATTCTGGTCTCTCATGAAAAAAATATGCTAGCTACAGGCTCAGCGGTGTGCAGTGGTGGCTGTAATACTTTGAAATGTACATGAAATTCTGTTGATTGAAAAATGAAAACATTTAAGAAAAATCCAACTTCTTTGAAAAATATATGACCTGGACAGGGAGGCGGTACTGATTGTGGTGAATTACTAACACTGAGTTTTTGTTTTAGCAAAACAATATTGCAAGGTAAGTTTGTCTTTTCAAAAACATCTGACAATTGAAGTTACATCACTCACAATTAATTCACAAACAATGAGATTTAAACAGCAAGTATTATCTAACCTCATTAATCCAACATAAAAGCAAATCATCAAGTTACATGCAGTTCTGTTAAGAAATCTTAAAAGCATTACAAAAGTGAAATATCTAACTAGCATTTTTATAAAATCAGTTTACGTACATTGTGAGGTTACTCAGCAATTACAAATCATCAAACGACTTATCTTTACTAACACGCTGGCAAGAAAAAAATCATAATTATTTAACATCTTTACCTCGCTTGCATGAAGACTTCTGCATCCATGTTCAACAATTTTGACATACATTAACACTTGGTAGCTTCACACAGTACACCACAAAAGCTACCTACTCCAATGTCTTTCGCTAACAGCCAGCCACCTATAACTGTGCGCCAAGCGCTCTTTTACTCCAACACTACAGTCTCAGGCCAGAAGCAGTATCTTTGGGACTAATGACGTTCACAGTCAGGGATCCGCATTATAAAGCCCATCAGAGGCATGCATCGTTTATAGTATTCGAGTTTCAGTTTAGTTTACATTAATTTTCTTATCATATTCGGGTGCCACATAGTAGTGTGCCCCTGTAGACTCCTTTTACAAAACTCTAGCGGGGTTTAACAAATGTGACATATATTTGGAAGTACTTTGTACAACAAATGTGTGGTAAATTTATCACATTACTGATGAGTAGAAATCTTGAGCAGTACAAAACCATTACAGTGTAGTCCTAACGACCATTATAAAGTAACATGTCATGATTGTAAAAAAACCTAACTGTATAACATTATGAGAACGAAGTCTATATGTAAAACATTCTAGGTTTTCTTGCCGAGCCGGCCGGAGTGGCCGAGCAGTTAAAGACCCTTCAGTCTGGAACCGCACGACCGCTACGGTCGCAGGTTCGAATCCTGCCTCGGGCATGGATGTGTGTGATGTCCTTAGGTTAGTTAGGTTTAAGTAGTTCTAAGTTCTAGGGGACTTATGACCACAGCAGTTGATACCCATAGTGCTCAGAGCCATTTGAACCATTTTTTTTTCTTGCCGCTTCAATTCGGGATTAAATCTCAAGCTTTTGACGGTAGCCTCCATCAACTGACTGTCTTATACCTTACTGCACAGCACCAACCTGTTCAGAAGAGAGACGTTTTGAACACGCTGGTATATAGAGCAAAAACTGTTTCTGACAAAGACCACTTGAAGTCCGAAATTAAGCATCTGAAGTACGTGTTCCGAAAGAATGGCTATGGTGCACGCGGTATTAAGGCAGCGTTCTCCAAGATAAGGAAACGTGAAAAAGCTGCACACTCACAAGATGAAACACCGAGTGCGGTTCTTCCTTTTTGTGGCGATGATGCGCCCTATTAAGGACAGTCTCGGCCTCAGGTTCCCTGGAAATTATAATATCCCCTGTGAGTGCGGAAGCAATTATATAGGTCAGACCATTCGCACCGTTTGCGACCTCTGTGCAGAACACCAACTGCATATTAAAAATTGAGGCCTGGAGAAATCGGCTATTGCGGAGCACAGTTTCATAAACAAACCTAAATTACTGTTCGATGAAATAAAAATTTTGTCCCATGCCTCCTCATACCGGTATTCTGTTGTTAAGGAATCTGTTGAAATAAGAATGAGCGAGAAGAACTTTAACCATGATAGCGGATACTATCTGAGCGGTGCATGGAAACGAGCGCTCGATGCAGAGAAGCAGCAGAGACATTACTTCTAAGGTTTAAGTTCCACCGGAAGCAGTGGCGCCACCAGCGCACACATTGACACCGTCTGCGGCAGCAGTACGTAATCGCCGACCAATCACAAGCCGACAATCAGGAGCCGTTCTCAGGGTATAAACGGCCAACACAGCGCAGAACCGCCAAGTATCTTGGCGTAATCTTGGTCTCTCGTCTTACGTGGAAACCCCTCATAAACGTGGTCCACAGGACGGTCTGTGCCAGAATGTCCATCCTATACCCAGTCCTCATTACATCCAGTTCCCTTCCCTGCTCTGTAAGAGTGAACGTTTATCAGGCCCTTACACGGCCAGTAGTGGAATATGCATGCTCTGTCTGGGGATACGCGGTGAAGCAGCATCTGGACAAACTCCAGAGGCTGCAGAGCCGTGCCCTCAGGAGAGCACTGGGATTCCCCACCGACGATCTGCACGCCGCAGCTGAAATCCCGCTCCTAAAAGAGCGCTCCAAGATCTGGCAAAGGCATTCTATGAAAGCTCCTCCAGATCGGGAAACGTCCTCATCCACTCTCTAGGTCGGTATGACATGTCCCGCGACAAGCACAAACGCCCAATGACGATCTTCGACGACTAAGTCGAAGAGAAAATCCCTATATTCAGTCTCTAATCCTCCTCTCTCCCCCATAATATCAGTCATGTCGCCGACCTCAGGCAGGTACCAGACACACACAGAACATTCATCCATTACGCAGGCACCTAAAAATCACAGAATTAATCACACACACACAAGTAAAGCCGAGGAGCAAAAGCCGAAAGGCTACAAACTCCCCTACACACTTTGTAACACTACGCTACTGCGCACGATACTTATTAAAGCCTGTACTACGGTAAGTTAACGGGCTTCACCTTATAAGAAAGGATTTTGGTATATGCACTCCTGGAAATTGAAATAAGAACACCGTGAATTCATTGTCCCAGGAAGGGGAAACTTTATTGACACATTCCTGGGGTCAGATACATCACATGATCACACTGACAGAACCACAGGCACATAGACACAGGCAACAGAGCATGCACAATGTCGGCACTAGTACAGTGTATATCCACCTTTCGCAGCAATGCAGGCTGCTATTCTCCCATGGAGACGATCGTAGAGATGCTGGATGTAGTCCTGTGGAACGGCTTGCCATGCCATTTCCACCTGGCGCCTCAGTTGGACCAGCGTTCGTGCTGGACGTGCAGACCGCGTGAGACGACGCTTCATCCAGTCCCAAACATGCTCAATGGGGGACAGATCCGGAGATCTTGCTGGCCAGGGTAGTTGACTTACACCTTCTAGAGCACGTTGGGTGGCACGGGATACATGCGGACGTGCATTGTCCTGTTGGAACAGCAAGTTCCCTTGCCGGTCTAGGAATGGTAGAACGATGGGTTCGATGACAGTTTGGATGTACCGTGCACTATTCAGTGTCCCCTCGACGATCACCAGTGGTGTACGGCCAGTGTAGGAGATCGCTCCCCACACCATGATGCCGGGTGTTGGCCCTGTGTGCCTCGGTCGTATGCAGTCCTGATTGTGGCGCTCACCTGCACGGCGCCAAACACGTATACGACCATCATTGGCACCAAGGCAGAAGCGACTCTCATCGCTGAAGACGACACGTCTCCATTCGTCCCTCCATTCACGCCTGTCGCGACACCACTGGAGGCGGGCTGCACGATGTTGGGGCGTGAGCGGAAGACGGCCTAACGGTGTGCGGGACCGTAGCCCAGCTTCATGGAGACGTTTGCGAATGGTCCTCGCAGATACCCCAGGAGCAACAGTGTCCCTAATTTGCTGGTAAGTGGCGGTGCGGTCCCCTACGGCACTGCATAGGATCCTACGGTCTTGGCGTGCATCCGTGCGTCGCTGCGGTCCGGTCCCAGGTCGACGGGCACGTGCACCTTCCGCCGACCACTGGCGACAACATCGATGTACTGTGGAGACCTCACGCCCCACGTGTTGAGCAATTCGGCGGTACGTCCACCCGGCCTCCCGCATGCCCACTATACGCCCTCGCTCAAAGTCCGTCAACTGCACATACGGTTCACGTCCACGCTGTCGCGGCATGCTACCAGTGTTAAAGACTGCGATGGAGCTCCGTATGCCACGGCAAACTGGCTGACACTGACGGCGGCGGTGCACAAATGCTGCGCAGCTAGCGCCATTCGACGGCCAACACCGCGGTTCCTGGTGTGTCCGCTGTGCCGTGCGTGTGATCATTGCTTGTACAGCCCTCTCGCAGTGTCCGGAGCAAGTATGGTGGGTCTGACACACCGGTGTCAATGTGTTCTTTTTTCCATTTCCAGGAGTGTATGTTGACCGCGTGTACCTGAATAGAGGCAAAATCAGACTTTCACCCACTCAGTAACAACAATGATACGTCAAGCAAGTCTGAAGTGCAACTACACGTTAGGACGGACAAGAAACAACACATCAGATGCTACCAAATTGTTAATAATACGGTCGCCAGCCTAATTAGGCATTAACTGAGTTTCTTCCCAGTACAAGTTGAAGAATGTTCATACGAAACAATACGTAATAACGCTGTATACTATGGTAAATTTTAGAACCAGAAAATTTACTGAACTAATGATTTCACTTTCTGTACTAATATGGACAAGCCATAAATACACAACAATACACTATAATGTTTATTACAAACTTCGTACTGTCTATTGATCTGATTAAATTCAGGCATAGGTTACCCTAGCAATAGCACTTTCGAAACACACATACCATAACAATTTTGAAAAAGGTAAAACACTAATAAATTTTTGTTTTATATTGACTTTAGCTTTGCTGGTCAAATCAGTTCAGTACACTTCAGAATTTAAATGAATGGAAAAAAAAAGGGGGGGCCCTGAAACTGTTATGATCACTGTATTTAAACTATTGATTAAAGGATTCATTACGCACTCAAGATTTCCAATAGGTGAGTTACTACTCTTTTTAACTTATTTCCTGCTCATTTAATTACCATTTTATCTTCCTCAAATAATTAAACTTCATTGCTAAACCAATTTCAACCTTATCTTCCAACTTTGCCAGACCTATATATTCATTAACAACAAAGTTCTTTAAACATCGTTCTAACATAGATAGGTCTGCAGGTAAGTATTATTAACATAAACTTTAAATCTTCATTTCAGGACACTCGGATTGCACAACATGTGGAAAGGACCCTGTCTAGGTTGTGATGAGGATGATTAAATGATAGGACAGTTCTGTTAAAAGTTAAGTTGTTATTGAACAGTCAGGAACAAAAGTAACACTGGTCCACACGAATACAGTACTAAAGGATTCAACCTGTTCGTATCGATGCGGTGGTTGGCGGGCGGCGAGATGGCGAGGCGCACAGCACACATACAATCACAGCTATGGCTCTTGATGTATCGGCACTTTGCTTCTTCTTAGCGCCGCAATACTTTTCCATTTAGTGCCAATGGCATATAGCCATGCTGTATAGTCGTCGGAAACGGCACATCCGAGGCTAAATGAAATCACGTTTTCCAGGAGAGCCTCCTCGATCCAGAGCGTGTTTCTCAGACCGATGCCCAACTCCGACTACTACTGCTGAGCCCGTTATGCTGTGCCGCGCCCGTGTGCATTTTCCCGCGCTCGCCTGCCATCCACCTTTTACCGCTCCCCTACAGACAGGGTATTCACCAAAGGTTTTGCATTCCACATATCCTAATACAATTGCCTACGTATGGACCAGGCGCATAACTACAACTTTAACATCTTACAACAGTTTCAACATTTCTTACATTTCCATTTTGTTATAATATTGCTTGCAATTTGACATAAACATTAATATTCACATCGAAAATTGGTTACAGTTCCTTTAAAAGAAATGAAATCAGAACACCAAGTACACTAATTTAACGAAAATCAGAAGAAAAAAATTATTATATGTACAGTTGTTGTTGTTACACATGCCCCTGTTTCCAGTAAATTTCACTAAGTGCAAATTTGATGGGAACACTAATTTTTATATTTATACAGTGGTTCTGAATCTTTGAGTGAATGTTCCATCAAAAAAATTTTATACCACAAACTTCCTTTCACTCACGTTATTTAGGTCTATACTTTATAACATATCAAGAACATTTACCTATCGTTTGCTTAAGTGCCTTTGGCACATTCCAACCTCCTATCACAACATTATTTAAATAGCAAATTACTCATTTTCACTAAATTTCTCAAAGAAATAATTTCAAAATCTGGAACACAAATATTTAATTACAAAAGCAAATGCAAATATCTATATACACTATAAGACAATTTGTTGCTGCTTGCTTGAATGACAGTCAGTTTCCTTACTTACTAAAAAAACACAATAATATTTAGAAAAATCACTACATATATTTGCTGCCTATTATTCAGATTTGGGCAGTCCATTTCGCATCATTTTACCACATCACCTGTACCACATTTACAATTCTCCATTGACTATTTATCTGCCCTCATTGGTGATTGGCAGTCCTTTATATTATGGCTCATACACTGCCCACTTTAATTTTTTACAGTCCCACCTTTTATTTGGCTTGCAGCATTTACCCTTTCTTTTCAGTAAATTTCTCCATACATCTTTACATTTACAGTACATTCGGTAATCTGAAACTCACAAAAGTACATTAGCACACTGTCATTGGTATACATACATTTACAAAGATTAATTACATTTGGAATAAATTAGTTTCAGCATAAGATACAGCATATTTAACGCAAATTGCTCTCTGAGAGTACTTAGGTCACTCACTCCTAGGAACATACAGTTTCAGGTCCACAACAATTCCTACACCTAAAGGTCTCTTGGATTTTGGGTAGATCAGGTAGTAAGCATTATCGTGTGGAATGTTCTGTATTATATACGGTCCATTATAAATGTATTTAAATTTGGAAATTTCATGATTCAGTTCACTAGACTTTTCGTGGGTTTTTAAAAGAACATAATCCCCAATTTTAAATTTTGAAACTTTCAGATATTCATCATGTCTTTTAGATCTAGATTCAGCTTTTTGCTTTGCCCTTTTTCTGACAAATGCTTTCTTTTGACTCAACCCCAAACTTGTACAAGGTGGACACTCCTCAATTAAACTTTTACTTCTGCTGCCTAACAAAATTTCTTCCAGTGGGAATCCAGTAGATTCATGATGTAAGGTGTTCATGACATTCTCAAAATCCGATATAAATCCACCCCAGGCTCTATGGTTATGACTCCAGTATGTTCTACACAATCTCCCTATTTCTCGCATGTATCTTTCAACCGGGTTGCTAGCAGGATGGTAGGCTGCGATATATTTAACCTCCACTTCATTTTGCTCCATTCCTTCTTTCCAAATTTTGGATATGAACTGGGGACCATTGTCAGATACTACTGCCTTGGGTTTCCCAATGGTTCTGAAGTATTCAACCATCCTACTAAATACAGCTTTTGCTGTTGCTTTTTTCAAGGGGTACAATTTCACAAACTTTGAGAATGCTTCCAGAATTACTAAAATATATGCACAATTTCCTGAAGTCTTTGGGAGGGGACCATACAAATCTACAGATAATAATTCTAGGGTGTCTTCAGGTAATGTACTTTGCACTGGACCTCTACTAGTTCTGTTCAGCACTTTGGCCTTTTGGCAGACATCACACGACTTAATCCGTTCCTTTACCTTCTTACTGACACTACCAGCAATCACTACTACACTATTCAATTTATCCAAACATTTCTTTGGCCCACTATGCCCCAATGCTAAATGAAAATAATCTACGACATCAGTATCAAACTGGTGTGGCCAACATACTCTCCATTCCTCAGTGACTAAATCTTTCCTCCTATATAAAATGCCTTTAAAAATTTTGTAATATTTCTTAATTTGAGGATACTGCACACTGTCAAAATTTACCTTCACAGATTTCCATGTCGGATCCTCATTCTGATGGTATCTCATATTTTTACATATTTGCTCAATTTTCCTTTTTCCTGAAACCTCTTTCATATACCTGATCTGAAAAGTACCCTCTTCACCATTTTCATTGTGCACTTCAATCATACCATTAGGCAATCGAGATAAAGCATCTGCCACATAATTCTCAGTACCCTTAACATAGCAAATCTCGTAATCAAATTGTTGCAGGTACAAAGCCCAACGAGTTAGCCTACCATTAAGTAAACGACAATCTTTAAGAAAAGTTAAAGCTTTGTGGTCAGTATGTATGATGAGCTTATGGCCCCACAGATAATTTCTGAATTTCTTTAACCCCCATATAATGGCTCAAGCTTCCTTTTCCGATATAGTGTAGTTTCTCTCGTATTTTGTTAGAGTTCTACTTGCAAACGCGATAGTCCTGTGCTCGATTTCTTTGCCATCACTGATTTCTTGCAAAACTTCTATACCAATTCCATAAGCGCTGCTGTCAGTACTCATGTGGAAAGGTTTTGACAGTATGGGGTGATGCAAAATATTGTCATTCAAAAGTTCACTTCTTAAATTTTCGAAATCTCTCATACATCCTTCAGTCCACACAAAAGCACTATTTTTCTTAAGTAGATTATTCAAATGAGGACTATTAAAAACTTGCCCCTTGACGAATTTTCTGTAGAACCCACATAAACCTAAAAAGGCTTTCAACTGTTTTCTATTTCTAGGAGCTGGACACCCTGCTATTGCACTTAACTTTTCCGGGTCCTTGCCAATACCAGTCGTAGTAATAATGTGCTCCAGAAACTTTATTTCCGACTTCACAAATTCACATTTCTTCCACTTAAGTGTCATGCCCCCTGCTTGTAGAGCAACAAAAACTTTCTGCAATAATTCACAATGCTCTTTCCATTCTTCTGTAGCAATCAGTAAATCATCTACATAAATGGTTAGCCGGGAACTCAATTCTCTCCTCAATACAAAGTCCAGTGTCCTAATAAATACTGCTACAGAAGTGCTAAGCCCAAATGGCACTACTTTATACTGATAGCATTTCCCGGCGAATAGAAAAGCGGTATATTTACGGGATTCTTTACTCAGTGGGATTTGCCAGTATCCGGCGGTCATGACCAGACTGGTTAAATACTTCACGTTATAAAATTTTTGGAGCATTTTGTCCAGTTTTTCAGATCTGTTTATTTCCTTCTTTACAATTTTGTTCAAAGACCTGGCGTCGATAACTACTCTCACTCGCCCATCCCTTTTATTCACGATGATAAGGGGACTATTATATTCGCTGCTACTCCGTTCGATTACACCCCATTCTATCATTTTATCTATTTCCACTTGCACAGCCTGCCTCTTTGATATGGGTACCGAAAACGGTCTTACAAAGAAAGGTTTATGCTCTGTGGTCTCAATCTGGTATTCGAAGTTCTTAACTAGGCCAGGTTTGTCCGAAAATACGGTGTTATTACTTTCTAAAATATCAAGCAATTCTGTTTTCTGATCAGGAGATATCTCCTTCAAATTTTCTACAATTTCTCTAAAATTATGCCCCTGCTTGTCACTCTCATCTATTAACCTCTGGACATGGTACACCTCATACATGTTTGTCAAACCATCATTCCCTTGGTCGATCTCCAGCAATAAAGAATCAATTTCTGAATCGAACACCTTCCCATTTTCCTCAAATTTTAATTCCAAATTACTAGATGCATTATTAATTTTGATCACTTCCTGGCTACAATCAATAATAACCTTTTCTTTATCTAACCAATCTATTCCCAGAATCATTTCAGTACTCAAGTCTGGCACAACCAAAAAATCGTGTTCAAATTTTTGCCCTTTTATACTAAATTCAACCAAAATCTGGTTCTTTACCGGCTTGCTAGTTTTGCCAGTAGCACCAACAATTTTTACACCCGTCACTGACATAATTAGTAGTCCAGGCTTATCACAAATGTGTTCGAAAAACGACTGGGAGATTGCGCTTATCTGAGATCCAGTATCAAGAAGTACTTGCAATTTCACATTATAAATTTCAACTGGTATTACAGTTTGTTTAACTGTCGAATGTTTTTCATTATTGTGGTCTTCCCTAAGCAAATCCGGGTCGACGATAACATCGTCCCAAGATATGCTTTTAACATTCACCTCACCTATATCTGGCGGTTACTTTGGTTTCGGGAGTTCAAAGTCATTAATTACTTGAACTCTTTGTAAAATAGACCCTGAGTCGTCAGGTGGCTCTTTCTTTCTTTGTTCAGTCTCAACATCTGGGTTTTGTTTTGAAACTTCATCATCAATATATACAATATCGCAATTAACTGTATTTCCATTATTTCCACTATTACCGAAATATTCGTCATCTGAACATCGTCAGAATCCGACCATTCTGGATCGCTTTCAGGTTCTAACATAAAAGCTTTTCTGAGACAGGCATTAGGTTCTCCCTCTGCATTTTCGTCAGGCTTTGATATTAATTTAATATCCTCTTTTGGCAAAACGGCCTCATTATCAGCTTTACTCACATCCACTGTTACTTCATTTTTAATGTAATCCTCGTGGACTTCAATTATTTTCATGTAATCACCTGCCTCTTCCCCACGGTGCCTTTCGGTAGCAGCTTGTACTGTTGGCGGATCATTAACGGAAGTTTCTTCCTCGTCTATGCTGAGAATTTCATACTCCAATTCCTTTCTATCTTCAACCTTCGACCTATCGGCAGCACGCATACTTTGCGCTGCGCTATTTACTCTCTCCTCTTTAAACTCGGGCCACGTCACCTTATCGACGTCCCTACTATCTCCTTTTTCACTAATTAACTTCCTTGCTTCATACTCCTTCTTAAAATCCTCCCACTCACATTGTTTGAGGCCCTTGTACAGATCGTCGATCTGCACACACCAATTACTTACTTCCGCTAATTCATTCTCGCCTTTTACTTTATTGCTAACACTGCTAACCGCACCTCTCTGTGTATCCACAGTTTCATCTATTATTTCCTTCGCCACGGAATTACCACTCGTAATGTATTCACCAACTCTTACGGCAATGTTCGTATCTAATGCTGCCTCATCGCTAGCGGCTTCTCTCTGAACAGCTGTTCTGCTAGGCTGGGCAGTTGCCCTCTGATGCTCCACTCGCCTGTTAACAAGTATCGCTCTGCGCGGCAAAGATGACTCATTCGCACTCGCACCTGACGCTTGTTTCGCAACACGTTGCGTCGTCCCACGCCTGTCTCTAACCTGTCTCATAACTTTACTGTCGGTCCGGTAACATTTCTTAAATCGGGGCCGGTATATACTGTCCGCTTCCGTTTGGCCCGCAACGTTCGCGGAAGTCAGTTTCCCGCGTCGTTATTATTTTGCGCGGTGTGCCCTCTACCGCGACCTGAATAACTTCCTCTTCCTCTGCCTCTACCTCTTTGAATCATATTGACGCGAAACCCATCGCCGTCATTTCTCTCGTCATGATTACGGTTGTTTCTGTTACCAAAATTTTGATAATTGGCACGACTTTCGCGCCAATGGTCTTCGTCTTCGACCCTTTCGAGAAACGCTTGGAAGCTGCGATGATTGCTTCCCACGTATCTCTTCGAATCTTCTGGAAGCTTTTTATATAGCTCCCATATGATTTCCGAATCGGATCTTCTCCCTCTTAAATGCGTCAACATCCGGTACCAATATTCGCAGAAATCTTTCAAAGAATTCCTGCCCCTGTTATCATGAAGCTTGGCCATGATAAACTCGCCCCATAAATGATCCTGTTTTTGTTTGGACCAATATTCTTCCGTAAACTTTTGCTTAAATTCTTCGAACGTCATTCGTTCGGTATTCAAATTAATTCCCCAGCGCTTAGCATCACTTGCTAAGGCGCTAATTACTACGTTTATCTTTTCCTGATCAGACAAGTGTTCAGGAAATATCCTCTCGCAATTTTTGATGAAATCTAACGGATGCCATCCGTTATGTTTCTTGGCGGGATCGAAGCGTTCCTCACCTTCTAACAGCTTCGTAAGTGGTGTGCCACTACAGACAACACCAGGTCTATCTTTAATTTTACTCTCAAGATCGAAAAATTTGCCTTGAATTTTCGAAGTATTTTGTTCACATTTTTGTACACATCCGGTAACTTTCTCACCTAAATCTTTTTCAGTGTCTGAAACTGCCTTTTTCAATTGCGAGATTCCGTGTTGACATTCGTTTACGATCTCAGTTTTAAGATCGAAAACTTTTTCGTCTACTTTTGTTTCAACCAGAGGCTCTACTTTCTCTTGGATGTTGAGGATTTCAACATCAAATCTACTGTTAATGTTGTCAATTTCCCCCTGCATAGTATTCATATTCTTGTTAATTGTGTCAATTTCAAATTTCATAGTATTTACTACAGAGCTTAAATTACCCACTTTTTGTTCTATCTGTTCTATTTGTTTACTAATTTTAATTCCTTGTTCTTCGACCTGTGCTTTAAGCTGCCAAACGTGTGTTTTAAGCTGCTCGTTCTGTGTTTTGAGCTGATTACTTTGTGTTTTAAGCTGCTCGTCAACGTGTGTTTTAAGCTGACTAACCTGATTACTGACTTGTTTCTGAAGCTGATCATTCTGCGTTTTGAGCTACTCTGCAACGTATGTTTTAAGCTGATTATTCTGTCCCGCAATTTGTTTGGTTAGTTGTACAAATAAATCGTTCATGCTTAAAATTTTCACACTGTTTTGTTCTACGGAATCTGTGTGTTCCGATCCTACTTCAAAAGTTTCTTTCGGTTCTTTCTTTATCTGTGGAGAATCAAATATGTCAGTGGATTCATTCACATACCCACTATCATCTACAAAGTCACCCTCTACTTCTTGTTTTATCCCTTGCTGTGTTCGAGGCACTCTCGACATTTCAATCTGTTCGTTAACATGTACGTGATATTTTATGAACGCCAATTGTCTACCGCTAACGCCATCTGTTATCTGGCTGCGTACACTCCTGTCATTGCCAGCCGCATTTTCCATGACGCTCGGCACACCTACTGTGTCTACTTTCCTGTCCATACTGAATGCAAATTACACCACACTACTATACTTGACGTTCACTGCTATTTACTTTACTAAATATTATTGCAATTCGTGCCACTGAACATCCACTGTTCGGTATTCACATTAATTTGTGACCGACAACAACTGGATGTCCTGTCACCGGGAAGCCACTTGTAACACTACGCTACTGCGCACAATACTTATTAAAGCCTGTACTATGGTTAGTTAACGGGCTTCACCTTATAAGAAAGGATTTTGGTATATATGTTGACCGCGTGTACCTGAATAGAGGCAAAATCAGACTTTCACCCACACAGTAACTGCAATGATACGTCAAGCAAGTCTGAAGTGCAACTACACGTTAGGACGGACAAGAAACAACGCATCAGATGCTACCAAATTGTTAATAATACGGTCGCCAGCCTAATTAGGAATTAACTGAGTTTTTTCCCAGTAGAAGTTGAAGTACGTTCATACAAAACAACACGTAATAACACTGTATACTATGGTAAATTTTAGAACCAGAAAATTTACTGAACTAATGATTTCACTTTCTGTACTAATATGGACAAGCCATAAATACACAACAATACACTATAATGTTTACTACAAACTTCGTACTGTCTATTGATCTGATTAAATTCGGGCATAGGTTACCCTAGCAATAGCACTTTCGAAACACATATACCATATCAATTTTGAAAAAGGTAAAACACTAATAAATTTTGGTTTCATATTGACTTTAGCTTTGCTGGTCAAATCAGTTCAGTACACTTCAGAATTTAAATGAATAGAAAAGAAAAAGGGGGGGGGGGACCCTGAAACTGTTATGATCACTGTATTGAAACTATTGATTAAAGGATTCATTACGCACTCAAGATTTCCAATAGGTGAGTTACTACTCTTTTTAGCTTATTTCCTGCTCATTTAATTACCATTTTATCTGCCTCAAATAATTAAACTTCATTGCTAAACCAATTTCAACCTTATCTTCCAACTTTGCCAGACCTATATATTCATTAACAACAAAGTTCTTTAAACATCGTTCTAACATAGATAGGTCTGCTGGTAAGTATTATTAACATAAACTTTAAATCTTCATTTCGGGACACTCGGATTGCACAACATATGGAAAGGACCCTGTCTAGGTTAGTGATGAAGATGATTAAATGATAGGACAGTTCTGTTAAAAGTTAAGTTGTTATTGAACAGTCAGGAACAAAAGTAACACTGGTCCACACGAATACAGTACTAAAAGATTCAACCTGTTCGTATCGATGCGGTGGTTGGCGGGCGGCGAGATGGCGAGGCGCACAGCACACATACAATCACAGCTATAGCTCTTGATGTATCGGCACTTTGCTTCTTCTTAGCGCCGCAATACTTTTCCATTTAGTGCCAATGGCACGTAGCCATGCTGTATAGTCGTCGGAAACGGCACATCCGAGGCTAAATGAAATCACGTTTTCCAGGAGAGCCTCCTCGATCCAGAGCGTGTTTCTCAGACCGATGCCCAACTCCGACTACTACTGCTGAGCCCGTTATGCTGTGCCGCGCCCGTGTGCATTTTCCCGCGCACGCCTGCCATCCACCTTTTACCGCTCCCCTACAGACAGGGTATTCACCAAAGGTTTTGCATTCCACATATCCTAATACAATTGCCTACGTATGGACCAGGCGCATAACTACAACTTTAACACCTTACAACAGTTTCAACATTTCCATTT
The DNA here is from genome assembly GCF_021461385.2 of Schistocerca piceifrons. Classification (NCBI taxonomy): domain Eukaryota; kingdom Metazoa; phylum Arthropoda; class Insecta; order Orthoptera; family Acrididae; genus Schistocerca; species Schistocerca piceifrons. The sequence goes on from NC_060139.1 coordinate 145,754,575, forward strand.
TGTTATAATATTGCTTGCAATTTGACATAAACATTAATACTCACATCGAAAATTGGTTACAGTTCCTTTAAAAGAAATGAAATCAGAACAGCGATTACACTAATTTAACGAAAATCAGAAGAAAAAAATTATTATATGTACAGTTGTTGTTGTTACAACTTCCCCAAACAGGGGAAAGTATCAGATGAGAGTGAGTGAGCAGTGAAGACAGTCAGTTGCTCCTGACGATGACGATGGAGGCTATCGTCGAAAGCTTGAGATTTTATCCCGAATTGAAGTGGCAAGAAAACCGAGAATGTTTAACATGTATAACATTATTTAACTTGAGAGAATTGCTAGTGCTGTGTTGCACTAGTATAAATCATAATCTGGTTATATTATGAGTAAATTGTCTCAGAAACAAGGTTGCTAACAAATAAATCATGTAAATCAAAATCAGTATACAATCCTAACCGTCAAGATAACGGTGTAGGATTTGGCAAGGGAAATGGAGAGTCATTTTTGAAGCCTATGAGCATGTCGAAGTGACTGCACCATAAAGTCCTTTTTTGTTTTGTGCGGGTTCAATAACTTAGTAACGACCAATGTGGATTGCATTCAGTGTACCACGACATCTGATCTCCGTATTATTTTCCGCAGTTATGCGAAGAGATACAAGATGTACTCATCAACAAATTACCAACGATCATAGTTGGAAATTATCATAATGTCAGTAGTGTGATGACCAGGATCATCACTGCTCTTCATAGTAGAGATTCTTCTGAGTTCCAAACGACATACAGTATATAGATACTCATTTTGAAATATGAATACCAGTAATAAATTGCTCCAGTACCATGAACGAAGCTAGGAGACTAGATAATGGAAGGTATGTAAAGGTAGCAAAGCTATGGTAGTGGAACATGACCATTTCCAACTATATCAGCATCGAGTAATCTATCTGATCAGAAAATTTCAGTATCCTAATGAAATTACGAACTGAATGAAGCAACAGTACTTTACATCAGAGCGAATAGGCAAAACTGAATGTGAACTACGAAAAAGGAGAAATCAGTAAGTGTGGCATCAGGCTGCCAATTAGACATAGAATAACCTAACATGACAGAGAACATCACTGGTTCATAATATTATACTGTGGCTCTCAGTAGCCTTGTACACGCAATATTGTGACATAATTACTTAAGGAAACCTAACAGTAAAATCAAGAATTAAATGTCTCCAGGTGGCCTTGCGCTTGGAATACGTGCAGATCTTAATAACTAAAACAATTGTAGAGAAAATATCAATCAGAGGCCCCAAGTGGCCTTTCTACACACATAAATGGTAATCTTAGTAGCTATAAGACGTTTGGGGCTCCAAGTGATCTAGTATATGAAATACATTCAAATCTTAATATTTAAAACAATTGAATAGAAAATATCAATCACAGGCTCCAAGTGCCTTTTACATCATAAATACTGACCTTAGCAGCTATAAAGTGTTTGGGGCTCCAAGTGGCCTAGTACATGAAATACATGCAAATCTTAATTTCTAAAACAACGAAGAAAAAATATCAATCAGAGGCTCCAAATGGCTTTTGTACTTAATAAATGCTGATCTTCGTAGCTATAAAATGTTTGGGGCTCCAAGTGGCCTAGTACATGAAATACATGCAAATCTAAATTTCTAAAACAACGAAGAGAAAATATCAACCAGAGGCTCCAAATGGCCTTTTTACTTCATAAATGCTGATATTAGTAGCTATAAAATGTTTGGGGCTCCAAGTGGCCTAGTACATGAAATACATGCAGATCTTAATTTCTAAAACAACTGAATAGAAAATTTCAATCAGAGGCCTTAAGTGGTCTTATTGCATCCGTAAATGCTGATCTTAGTAGCTAAGAAAATGTTACAGAAATCATCTTAGTGGCTCAAAATGACCTAGTTTTACATGCACAAACATCAAAGCTGAGAAAGTACAATAAAATATCATTTACCTATAACTTTATATGGCAGTCAGAGGCTTATGCACAATTCATAACAAGAATACGTAACTCGACTTGGCTTCTACAAGAATAAAGTTCGTAAATAGCAGTATTATATACAAATATGGATTTGTATGGCATGTATGAGTACATACTAGACGAATAGCGTCGTAAAATCAAAGTAGGCATTGTATGAGTAAAGACATCATATTTATAGATTGTAGCGAGGCTTCATAAATTTCAGTCTAGTAAATGATCCATATCTCGAACAATGCACTTAGCTACAGGAAAGGATATGCGAATGATTGATAAGAGCAATGCACTTCATCTGTACTGAAAATGATTAATTGTCATTCATCCTGAGTCAAGAACTGCTATGGCCAAAGCAAAGGAAAAATGTGATTATAGTATATGCAAGGATAAAGACAGGAGTACTAAGTGCAATACAGCTTACTGACCAGATAAATGTAACATATCACAGTAAATCATGAGATAAATATCCAAAGATGCGAATGAATTGCAGAAATAGTGGATCCTGCAAATGTGATTATTAACCTGAAATAAAAGGCAGTCACACATGCTAACATAATAAGGCAGTATGTATGCAGTCTCATAAGGAATGGTAAAAGAAAGTTTTAGGCTCAAAGCTTCTGTGACAGTCTCCCACAAACACCTCCATTTATGTGGCACAAGGTAAGACAGATTTTTCTAGATAGGACACTACATACACGAAATACATATTAGCATCACACAATATCATTATATAAAAATCAATATATAAATATAATCCTCATTATTGGAGTCCAACTCCTGACATGAACACTCATTACACATAAAATTTCCATCATTATTCCATAAAATTGATGCAGCTCAGGTAATGAACACTCATTAAATAAACATTACTCTTATACCTAAGACAAAATGCAGAGAAAAAAATCCTTAATCCAAAATCTTTATAGGCAACCTGGATAATTTACCCAGTTCAGGAAAATGTTTATGAAGGCCTGCCAGGAAACAGTTTTTAGTATTCCATATAAGTTGCTTATGTCATGCTTTCTATGTAATGCGTTTCCTGTACACCTTAATGGGTGGCACATTTCACACTTTCATGTGCTTCTATTCATGAGCATAATGTCTCGTTTGGATACAATGAGACTTTGGTACATTGGCGCTGCAAAATATACAAAATAGATAAGTATATGCATTGGAAATGAGTTACAGGGCATTTGCCTTGTTAAATCTACATAGGTCAAAGCAAGTAAACTAGACATCATCAAGTGCAAGAGCTATATTAGATAAGAGCGCAAGAGTGGGCATAAATGAAACAAGGCAACATTATAAAATACAAAGAGTGACTAACCAAACAAAAAATTTAAAAATAATTCATCAGGCAATAGCGTAAAAGTCAGTAGCAATAGCATCTTGCATAGGGTGTGCAATAACGGCAAAGTGGAGTAGCATAGCATTATAAAAAATGGCACAGTACATGGTATCAGCAAAGACAAAATACCATCATAAATAAATGAGTGTATGCTATATAGAGGCAATATACAAAGGACAAAAATTCTTACTATGAAAAAATGTTTGAGTTACAGTTTGCAGCAGGAATATGATACGCTGGACACATGTCAAAATAAATGTTGTCTCTTTCATTTGCTGTTTTCGTGCACACACGTATGAAAACAGAAAAAAGTGGAAGGTCTTTACTTACGGTAAGAGAACCGATCTGCAAGATTCTCCCCAACGGGCACGTCGCCATCTAATAAAATCCTGAATAATCAAGGAACTGTAAAAATAAGGTACTAAGTTTTGAATATGCATGGGAAATGTGTCAAGTAAAAGGTCTGGTGTGCTTTTAGGTATGTGGACTCGCATGTAGAGCACAAAATAAGCATAAATTGAGATTTACAGGTGATGCATATAAGAACTTCTGTGAGACAAACGCCAAGTATCGTATTTTCTGAAAAGAGGCAAAAAAATTACATAAAGCTGAAAAATGTTAAAAATTATAAATTGAATAACAGTAGTGTGCTGTCTTGAGAATGTAGGACGTCGATCTGAGGAAATAATTTATGTTGTCAAAATTGGTGCATAACAGTAGTGTAAACGAAAGTAGCTGATTACATAGAAATTTCATAGAATGAATGCTGTAAAATTTTCTTTTTAAATTCTTGGTGCGGAAATAAGCGTGCGTATAATTTAGTTCATAATCAGAGCCGTATTCTTGACGCTAAAATTTACCTTATTTATATTTCAGTCTATTTATTTATTTATTTAGCGTATGGCTCATAACATCACAGTAAAAATTACAGAAACAACACGATTTTTAAAAAATCACATATGTATAAACAGAACAATAAATAACAGTTTGTATACAAGGACACCACCAATTGTAAATTTACACTCACAGAAGAGCAATCACAAACAAACGTCCAGCTTAAATAATATATAGTCGATTGCCTCTTGGGTCGCCATTAGGAAATCCTGTGGGTCACCCTCATACGCCCTTAGTGGGCATTCCTGCACGATGTGTTTGACCGTCTGTCTCTCAGCGGCCGAAGGAAGTTTACCCCATCTGTATAAGGAGTCGGCGCATCTCCCACAGTTGGCTCTGATGCGATTAAAAGTTGACCAAACTTTGCGAGGGCAATCAAATCCTTTTGGTTTACTAAAGATGCATGGCATACTGTGGCAGTTTACAGCTATTCTGCTCTCCCATTCCTCTTTCCATCGGTCATTTACTTTAAAGTTGGTTTGGTGCAGCGCCTGTGCGGTCTTTAGTGGAGGATGCCTAGACCGGAGTCGGTTTTCTTGGATGTCGTGAGTATCTTCATGGATTTGTAATTGAGGGTTGGTCATGATTTTTTGACATTCTCTAACCAGAGCGTGTTCTCGGTGCAGTTTAGCAGGGGCTATGTTAGTGAGAACGGGCAGCCACACTGTAGGAGTTGGCCTGATTGTGCCTGATATAATACGCATTGTTGCATTAAGTTGGCTGTCTACCATGTGTGTGTGTTTGCTGGTTAGCCACGCTGGGTCACAATATTCTGCCACTGGATACACCAAGCCAAGTGCGGATGTTCTTAAGGTAGAAGCTGTGGAGCCCCAAGTGGTGCCACAGAGCTTCTGCAATATGTTGTTGCGTGTTTTAAGTTTCGCTGCAGTTTTCGTCAGGTGTTCTTTGAATGTTAGTGTCCTATCTAGGGTAACCCCAAGGTACTTTGGGTGTTTGTTGTGCTTTAGTATTTTCCCGTCTAGATATACATGTAGTTCTCTGTTGGCCATTTCGTTGTTCAAATGGAAGGCAGATACTTCCGTCTTTGTAGCACTACGTTGTAGCCTCCATTTTCTAAAGTACTCGCTGAGAATCCCTAGGTCACTCGTAAGGATATCTTCTGCAGTTTCTATATTTCTGTGGGCTGTTGCCAGAGCCCAGTCGTCAGCATAACCAAATTTGCGTGATCTGGTTGCAGGCATATCAGCGATGTAAAGGCTGAAAAGAAGGGGCGCAAGGACAGAGCCTTGTGGGAGTTCATTATTGAGTTTCATCTGTTTACTTCTCTCATTTCCCATTATTACTTGGAAGGTTCTATTTGACAACAGGTCGTCAGTGAGGTTGGTTATCTTCTTGCAGAGGACGTCACAGATTAATTTGTACATGAGTCCCTGTTTCCAAACTGTATCATAGGCTGCTATTAGGTCTATGAATGCTGCAGCTACTTTATGTTTCTTCTGCAACCCAGCCTCTATATATGTTGTCAGTGATAGGACTTGATCTGTACAGCAGATTCTGTTGAGGAGCAGTCTTTCTAGTAATTTATAGACCATACTGAGAAGGGCAACGGGGCGGTAACTCTCTGGTCTATCGCCTAGTTTACCAGGTTTCAGGACTGCGATGATCTTTGCTCGTTTAAGTGAGGGAGGAATGTTATCCACTTGGAGAATGTCCGTAAAGAACTTAGCCAGCCATTGTTTTGTGTAGGCTCCGACATGTATGAGGAACTAAGGGTGGCTACCATCGAAACCCGGAGTTTTGCTTGGTTTAACCTTCTTCAGGGCATTGGTAACCTCGATACGAATATCTGATGAAAATTCTGAGTATACTGTACGGGTCCTTTTCAAAGTTTTTAAGTCCTTCTTCACTTTTGTTGTGTGCTTTCTATCTCGTGGGGCTCTAGACGCAGAAACTATGCGGGATGCAACCCTGTTGGGAGATATTTCGTCCTTTCTATGTTCAGGTGGATTTGCGCCTCCAAGTTTACGCAGTAGGGACCAGGCTTGTCGGCTTGACTTTGAAAAGTCTAGATTTTCAACAGTATTCCGCCATTTTTGCCGTCTAATAAAGACTATGTTATGTAATAGTTCATCCGCTATTTCCCGGTCCCCATTCTTGAGGAATTTCGAGTACAGTTCAACCGGGAATATATTTTTTGCGGTACCCTCTTGGCATCGCTGTTTTCGCAGAGCTAATGACCGCTCCCACAAACCTCTCATAGCTCTTGCTCGTTGGAGGGATCTAGCTCAATGTATAATCAAGTTGTTCAGAGAATTTTGCCCAGTCAGCTTTTGTAAAATTCCACCTTGGTCGAGGGTAAGACCTTATTATCGGGATGGATATACCGATATTAATAAGCACAGGACGGTGCTGGCTATGAGGGAAGTCCGTCAGGACCCTTCTAGAGGCTGTCAGTGGTTTATCATTTGTATCCTTCGAAACAAAGCACAGATACGGGTTATAGTCGCAGTTCGATGCGGCTGATCTGTATGTCCCTCAGTCCTTGGCATCAAAGACCAGATATGTATTTTGTTCCTCGGACCAACTGATCAGCATGTCTCCATTGCTATCATTCGTACTGTATTTCCACATTTCAAGGTGACTATTATAGTCCCCAACGTATACGCTTGGGTGTGGGTGGATCTTTATCACTTCAGCCGGCCATGTACTAGCAGGAGGTTTATAGGTGTTAGTTACTGTAACTTCTCCTATTTTGATGACAACTTCATGGATATCATTTGCAATGGAGGCTTCAACTAGAAAGGCGTCCTCTATGTCCCCACGCACATATGTCGCAACGCCATACGTGGCTCCAAGTAGATCATATCCCAGTATCCTTCCTCTAGCTTCAAGTTGGGCTCTATTTTCAGCATGAGTTTCCTGTATGGCTACCAGGTCAATATCGTTATCGTGTAAAATTCTCTGCAATACTTGACATTTTGCTCTGCTTATGCCCTCAATGTTGAAATGGTAGATTCGGATGCATGATCCGAGATCCTTGGTCAGTTGGTCCCTAAAGGGACCGTTGTATGTATCTTGTATAGCGCTTTGTCTGTCGTTCTGTTTCACTGTGATGTGGGGCAGGAATTCTTCGTTCGGTCTGCCGCCAGTTGTGTTACTTCATTTAGCGTTACCCATGGTGCACCACGTGGAGGCGTACTAACTTTACACCCCTTTATTTCAGTAATTTCTCATTATTGCTGTACGATGAAAATTGAAATTCGGTATATATCATTCAGGTGTTGCATAGCTACAAAAAACGTAAAAAATAGACAAATTCAGTGTATCAGTGTCAAAATCGTGTGTAATGTCGCCGTCTGGGAAAGCAAAATCGTATAAAAAGTAATTTGGAAATTTTTGATACAGTCTTATGGGACCAAATTGCTGAGATCATCGGTCCCTAAGCTTACGCACTACTTAATCTAACTTAAACTAAATTACGCTAAGGACAACACACACACCCATGCCCGAGGGAGGACTCGAAGCTCCGACGGGGGAGCCGCGCGGTTCGTTACAAGACGCCCCCGACCGCGTGGTTACCCCGCGCGGCTAAAAGTAATTTATGTGATGGCAGAATTTGCTATGTTGCATTTACGTAGTGCAATACAATTGATCCAGCTCCGTGTTTGGCTTGGCATAATATTTATGAGATGAATGTAGATATGCTTAGTTTTGGAAATCGATGGTTTCAAATAAATTTGCTTGACAGTTTGGTGCCAGTGGTATTGAACCCTGATTGTTTTATTGTCTACTGATTTGCTGCTGGTGACTTGGCGATTAATTTCATGGGATCTGTGCACTGCTGTTAAATCAGATGGACACTGTGAGTGAAAGGAAGTAGCTTTGATGTCAGTTTGCTTGACATATGCGAAGCAGAGTTTTGTTTTGTTCGTCATAGTGCTACATTGCTTAGCATTAAGCTGTGGCGTGTCGTTGTGCGGCCCGTCGGTACTGTTGACAGGGCCGCTGCAGGTTTCAAGGACGGCATGGCACTTACCTGCTGCAGATATCATACTTCGTCTGTCAGTGGCTTCTATGTTTTCAATAGGCTGTATTACCCATTGCCCCTGACCTTCATTAATTTGTAACATTTGGGAAATCTTAGCGTTATTAGAGTTGTTTCCAGTTTGTATAGGATAACTGTGCAGGATCGGTATATCGGAATCTGTGTTTTTGCTTGTATTAAATAAACAGTGAATTGAATAGAAAAATTTTTCCTCCCTTCGCGTTGTTTGTTAAGAAAATAATTCGGAACTGTTTTCGACACTATCCTGACGGGCTCTCTCGTTGAATAGTACTGGTTGATAGTTAGATAATAAAATCCCTTCACACAAAATGACATTTGCATATGTACTGGTCTTCTGAATATGCTTCCTACGACGTTGCTTTCGTGGCTTAGGCTTTTCTGTACTGGTGCTGGTAGTATTACTCTAAGCGGTTTCATAAATTTTATCTGAAATATCACAATTATTACTTGACAGTGTAAGGTCAACTGTGCCAGAAGGTAATTTTTCTATGAAATCTGATGTCAATTGTAGTTCTCTAACGTAACCAGAGTGAATATGCTGTTCGTTAGAATTAGAAGTGGGCTGTGGAAATAAATTGGAACTGTTGTGATCATCATTCTTACGGGCTGTGACATCAGACTGGGCTGACTTATCGTCGATAAAAAAAACTCTGTTCGCTCAAAATAACATCTGCATCCGTGCTGAAGTTCTGAATGTCACTTCCACGAAGTTGCTGTATTTTATTTTCTGTGGCAATTGAAATCGTCTTCTTGTAGCTGTTAATTTTGGGTTCTGACATTAGGTTGGCATGATTGTACGTAGCTTCTTTGAAAGAGATAAACGGAATAGTGATATATTGCGTGGTTTCACAAGAATCCGTAGCAATAGTAGATCGAACCGAAGTGTTGTTAGAAAAATTTTGCTTCTCGGAATGGGCTGCTGAGTATGTCAGTGGGCTGTGAGGGGTACACGTAGTTTGCTTTTATGCAGTATTAGTTGCACAATTGAAGGATTCAGTGTCAGGGAAATCATCTTGTTCTTCAAAAAAATTTGCGTTGTGACGCAGTGACAATCTAATATTTCTGGTATGCGTCACGGAAGGAAACAAACTCTGTTCTGTGGTGAGACTGAATGTGGCGTGTGATGTTTGATTGTTCGCATCATCAGTCTGAGGAAAATAGAAGTTATTTGTTGAGGACTGATTTTGTGGTATGAATCTGGTGCGCAAATCGATCGGTGGGGAATAGTATTTATCAGCACAAAGATTGCCTGAACCAGAAGTGTTTGCACACGATGAAGCGGAAAGCTGTGGTGTGAACGGTAAGTTTCATGACAAAATGCGGCGTTGTGTGTACCATTTTTGGGGTGACAGAAAACTACTTTACTGTCAGTGTCATCATGCTTAATATGGCCCTTGATAAGTTCACTGTTTCGGACTGCATGGGTAGCTCAACAGGGTGGTCATGAGCGTCATTCCCTACGGTATTATCGTTAGTATCAATGAAGTGTAATGAAATTTCTGGCATGGGAAACTTAGCTTTGTTATCAGATTTGGTAGACACAATGGGTGTGTCAATGTTTCGTTTTTTAATAGGATGTGAGGTTTGCGACGTGGCAACGTTAGTAACGGGCTCTACGGAATTATTTTCAGTTCCCTTAATATCTGTGTCTACCTGTTTGAAACGGTTATCAGTCGTTTCTGTGTACGATTTAGGCTCATGACGTATGATGCAAAATTGTCCATTGAACTGAGTAAGCGATTCATTTACCTGAGTCTTGGTGTCATATAGTAGTTTTCGTATGCTGGCAAACTATTCGTCCATTTTATTAAATCGTTCATTCATCTGAGTAAGCTGTTCAACCATCATTAGCGTGAGAGTTTGAAGCATCGCTTCCATATTACTCTGAATTGTTGCGTCAGGTGTGACGTGTGTTGTGCTTTGTGCTGTGTAAACATCATCAGCAACTTACACTTCTCGTTTGTTGTATTATCTGCATGATTACTGCTAATGGAATCTAACGGGTTTTCAAAAACAAATTGAGTACATTGCACTACTGTGTTCTCCGACACACTATTGGCGATCTCATTAATTGTGTGAAAAGCAGGCAAATCACTGACCTCATTCGGTAAGCAATCAAGCTTTGAATTGTGCGCGTCAGCCATGCACAGATCAGTGGCGTCCGCAATACGGAAATACACCGTCTGATTACTAGTCAAATTACTGAGTGAAATTATAGTGTCAGTAATGTGTACATTACATTGAAAATCGATATGTACATTGTCTGTGGCGCACTGCAAATGAGATACCGCAGAATTGTCACTATCTTTGTCACTGTTATCGGTAACCGGTCAATATTTCTTTAATTAGGCTTTCGGCTGTTCTATTGTAAGTCTGAAAAAATTTCTTGTTGGAAAAATTGTTTATGTATATGTTTTAATTATAGTTGTTCTTCAGACGTGTTGTGTAGGCCTTCAGCCGCTAATTATTTTCAATTTCATTTTTTAAAGGAAAAAAAAATTGCCTTCTATTTTTAATTGCTTTTGATTTCTAAGCCAGGCCTTCAGCCGTTCTTGTTTTCGGTGTGGTTTTGGGCCTTCAGACCAGAAAGCATCTCAGGTTCTTGAACTAGGCCTTCAGCTGTATTGTTTAATTTTGATCTTTTAAAGCAATATCTAAATGAGTGATTCTTAGAAAAATAAAGTTGTGTGTTTGATTGTGTAACTCACAGTAACTGTTTACGGCCCCATCCACAATCATAACCTTATCCTGTGCGCTCTCTGAGTACCTACCAACCTGGTTTGAACTGTAACAGAAGAAACAACTGCAGAAGCTCTAGGAAATCGAAGTTGATACAAAAATAAAAAAAATTGCAGGAACAAATAGGAAAAAAGAGGTGTATACGAAACGGTTACAGAACAGGATGGCTGAAAATAGAGAGAAATGTACACTATTTATAGAAGATGAAGAACTATGTCGGAAAATTAAAAAAGGTGAGATAGATATATTTCGTAAGTGGAAAACGATGTGCATGGTTCACAGGAATTTGTTTATAAAATAATGAACTTGAATAAATATGTAAAAGATGATCTATAAATAGAAGTGATAAGTAAGACAAGTGGCTGGATTACTGTAAGAAGCTTTGGACAACAGGAGACGATGAGAATAAAATTCTGGACCAAAATGTTATGTACGAAGAAAAGGAGGCAAGTATAGTAGATAGAAAAGAAATTAAGGAATTAAAAGATGCATTATGTAAAATGAAAACTAGAAAAACACGGGCAGTGATGGGATTATATTCAAAATCATTAAATATGCTTCTCCCACACAGAAATCTAGATTTCTCAACTGCATTAACAGACGCAGGACAAATACGCAAATTCCAGACTATTGAAAATTTGGTACAATAATATGTACACACTTACAAGAAAGAAGACAGATGTAATTGGGAAAGGTTCACGGGCATCTCTCTGTTCAACACGGGGTATAAAATATACATATGAAAATAGTAAACAGTAGTAATTGTTGAAATTATTATGCTAGAAAAGCAAACGGGCTTTAGGAAAGGTTGATTGTGCTCAGGCAATAGGTTCACTACTAGAAAAACCATTGAGAAAAACAGAGAGTTCAATAGAGAGAGACATTTACTATTCATAGACTATGTGAAAGCTTGCGTTTAAGTATGGGTAAATATATTAAAGCTATGGGAGATAATGAACAGTAGAGGAATACCTCTGCACATAGTAAAGGTAGCAGATTGCATATACCTGAGATCAGAAACCGCCGTTGCAGAAAATGGAAAATCTAAGACCATGACAAATTTGGGAATAAGACAAGGATGCAATATATCAGCAATTCTGTACTGACGACTTGCTGAAATAATAGATACGGAAATTATGTTCTTATTCTCATGACTTCAATGAAAGGAATTCTTCTATGACACTACTCTTTGCTGATGGCGAAATTATGATTGCTGATAGCGAAGCCACACTCCTAACAGCCGCTCCTGCTTTATCAACAACAGCTGTCTTTTATACTCTACAAATATCTTCAATGAAAACAAAAATTGGCGCTTTCAGGGGCCAGGAGCCAATACCCAGAAAAGTAACAATACATTATCAGAAAATTAAAAGAGTAAAGTCGCTCAACCTCTTAGAAAACGCTAGCTCATTCATTAGAGAAATAAACACACAAGGGAAAGTAGAAAAATATAATTACACTAACATAACAGTTTATAGAACCTTCAGAACTAAAGTACCATTGAACCCAGAGCTGGGGTCACGTTGTGGAAAAGAGGCCGGGTCTTTCTGCCTACGTTTGAATTTTCAGTGGCGCTCTGGCGCGGAAGTTACGAAGTGTTAAGTGTTATTTCACACTACCTTGTTATGTAGCACAGTGACGGTTGCGTTTCTGCTTTCCTCGCTCGGAGGCAATGCTCAGGTCAAGCCCTTACGTCCGTTAGATCGACGCTACGTCGTGTTTACACCCCATTTGGTATACTGGCCCAGAGCTAGCTTTCCCTGTTCTGAGCTCACCAGGTAGAACTTAAAAGAATTTAAAGATGTAAAATAAAATTATTCTGCTGTGCAACAGGACGAAAGGAACCGTAACAAGTTATACAAAACGATGTCAGTTCAAACTGTGACATGTGGAAGTAAGTCGTGGACTATAACAAAGAAAATTAACAAAGAAAACAAGCTTTGGAGGTGCGACGCCTAAGAAGAGTAGCTGGACACATACACCGATCGACAGGAGAAGGAATGCTAGCATCAAACAAGTAGGTATAAAAAGTTTACATGAGTCGATTAAGGAATACAGAAATAACTGAAAGGATCATGTCGCATGAATGAAAGAAGACAGAATACCAACACTAATGATGAATTATCACCCAGTGGTCAGAAGATCTTTAGAAGGACCTAGAAAAAGGCCGAAAGATCAATGAGTTCAACCAGAATGGGATAAGAAGCGAATGCCTAATACATGCAGAACGAAGAAGTAGTTTCTGATTTATGCTCTTTGTGAGCGTTCCATCTCTAACAAGTCTGCGGTCCCCCCTCCCCCCCAAGTGACATGACGTCACCTATGATAAGCCACACCGACACTGTGTACGCAGTACACATCGGTCTTTACATTTCTTCCCTGCAATCCGCAACATTGCTCCGTACACACATTCACAAATACTCTTACACACACTAATCATCCCTACTTTGGTTCAATCCCGCGTCCAGCCATCCTGATTTAGGTTTTTCGTGATTTCCCTAAATCGCTCTAGGCAAATGCCGGGATGGTTCCTTTGAAAGGGCACGGCCGACGTCCTTCCCCGTCCTTCCCTAATCCGATGAGACCGATGACCTCGCTGTCTAGTCTCCTCCCCCAAACAACCCATCCAACCTACTTTGGTATGGGACCCACAGTCTCAGAATTATATTAAAAATAGCTCCTTTTATCCGATTCTGGTGAAGGTTTTCAGGAGGCTTTTCTTGGTTGTATGGTAAATGCCAGAAGGGGGAATCCTCTCTCTGTCCCGCTACCAGGTCATCTAATATCTGGCTGGAAACAAACTCTATCTGCAATGGGCCAGAGCTTAAACTGCCCGTTCTAGCTTCAGGCGTAGAAAATGCATACAGAGAAAAAAAAGTTCTGGCTGTTAATCTCACGATGATCACGATGATGCAAAACTTCGAAAGCCCGAGTTTCTATCCATATGTACAGCGCTGACTCCATGGGTAACTATTTATAATTATTACATATCAATAGTGCGTTTTCACGTTACATTACAGCTATAAGTAGCTTTAGCAGTCTCTGTAAACAAATATAATTGTTTATTGTTACATAATTATATTCTGTTTACTGGATTTGGAATTAAGCTATGAAATTTACCGCTGGAGATCTTCGTCATAGTGTACCATCGCTATACAGCGGATCAGTGCAAACCACTTGCACTAGCAAACGATTATACTCCCAGGATCGGGAAAATAATATCAATGTATGCAGTGGTGCTCTTACAGCTCGTATTTCTGTTGCAATAGTTTGAGGAAGCCAGTAGCATGGCAAGCAAGTGTCAGATTAAATAGTAACGTCATCTATGCTCACCAATACTGAACTGAAACTGGAAATTGTCTCGAATGCTGCTTGATCAGAACCATAGTACTATATGGAAAATCATTAATTGGACCTTTCATTACATGATACAGAGGAATTAAAGATATTAGCTACCAGTGAGCATTCATTTGTATCAATGGGGCAAGCTCAAAATTTTCGTCAGACCAGGATTCACACCTGAATCTTCTGTTTACTAGAGATATGCACTGACCACTAAACGATCCGGACACATTGGTCACCACCACCGTGCGAACTACGGTAGCACGCCTCCCATCGGACCCAGTCTCAATTTAAACCATACACTACTGATGTAGTGCCTGGCTAATTACCCTCCTTGCCGCGTTGGGTTGCCGCAAGGTCTCAGGCGCCTTGCCCCGTCGAAGATTCGAGTCCTCCCTCTGGCATGGGCGTGTGTGTTGTCCCTAGCGTAAGTTAGTTTACGTTAGATTATGCAAGCCTAGGGACCGATGACCTCAGCAGTTTGGTCCCATAGGAACTTACAACCACCATTACCCTCCTCACTCAAAGCATCTCGCTGATTCCCATAAGAGTTCACCTTAACACACCACATATTTGATTACATGAACTATCCAAGTTATTCAGGGATAGGTTTGACAGACTGGGACTCGAACCCGGAACATAGGCTTCCGCGATGAATGCTCATATAGACAGAGCATTCCACGCACGTTTATACGAGGAAGGTAGAGGGAGCTACTAGCAGAAATGAAAGGCAACATTCCGCATTCTAGTCCCTAATATCAAGCTTAAATCTATCAGGAAATTTCAAAACAAATCACACTCAGCTACAGAATGAAAGAGTCATTCCTGCCTTTGGAATACATAATGATGAGCTAAAATATTATCACCACCCTCTTTGCAGGTTCGCTCCAACTTTTTGAAAGACGGCTGGATAACCAAACTTTCATTATCAATTAATCAACATCGTTGTTGTTGTTGTTGTGGTCTTCAGTCCTGAGACTGGTTTGATGCAGCTCTCCATGCTACTCTATCCTGTGCAAGCTTCTTCATCTCCCAGTACTTACTGCAACCTACATCCTTCTGAATCTGCTTAGTGTATTCATCTCTTGGTCTCCCTCTACGATTTTTACCCTCCACGCTGCCCTCCAATACTAAATTGGTGATCCCTTGATGCCTCAGAACATGTCCTACCAACCGATCCCTTCTTCTGGTCAAGTTGTGCCACAAACTCCTCTTCTCCCCAATTCTATTCAATACCTCCTCATTAGTTATGCGATCTACCCATCTAATCTTCAGCATTGTTCTGTAGCACCACATTTCGAAAGCTTCTATTCTCTTCTTGTCCAAACTATTTATCGTCCATGTTTCACTTCCATACATGGCTACACTCCATACAAATACTTTCAGAAAAGACTTCCTGACACTTAAATCTCTACTCGATGTTAACAAATTTCTCTTCTTCAGAAACGCTTTCCTTGCCATTGCCAGTCTACATTTTATATCCTCTCTACTTCGACCATCATCAGTTACTTTGCTCCCCAAATAGCAAAACTCCTTTACTACTTTAAGTGTCTCATTTCCTAATGTAATTCCCTCAGCATCACCCGACTTAATTCAACTACATTCCATTATCCATGGTTGTGCTTTTGTTGATGTTCATCTTATATCCTCCTTTCAAGACACTATCCATTCCGTTCAACTGCTCTTCCAAGCCCTTTGCTGTCTCTGACAGAATTACAATGTCATCACGCGAACCTCAAAGTTTTTATTTCTTCTCTATGGATTTTAATACCTACACCAAATTTTTCTTTTGTTTCCTTTACTGCTTGCTAAATATACAGATTGAATAACATCGCGAAGAGGCTACAACCCTGTCTCACTCCCTTCCCAACCACTGCTTCCCTTTCATGTCCCTCGACTCTTATAACTGCCATTCGATTTCTGTACAAATTGCAAATAGCCTTTCGCTCCCTGTATTTTACTCCTGCCACCTTTAGAATTTGAAAGAGAGTATTCCAGTCAACATTGTCAAAAGCTTTCTCTAAGTTTACAAATGCTAGAAACGTAGGTTTGCCTTTCCTTAATCTATTTTCTAAGATAAGTCGTAAGGTCAGTATTGCCTCACGTGTTCCAATATTTCTACGGAATCCAAACTGACATCCTCTTCCATTTCGATAATATTGTCCTCAAGTACATCGCCCTTGTATAGACCCTCTATATACTCCTTCCACCTTTCTGCTTCCCCTTCTTTGCTTAGAATTGGGTTTCCATCTGAGCTATTGACATTCATACAAGTGGTTCTCTTTTCTCCAAAGGTCTCTTTAATTTTCCTGTAGACAGTATCTATCTTAACCCTAGTGAGATAAGCCTCTACATCCTTACATTTGTCCCTGCTTAGCCATTTTGCACTTCCTGTCGATCTCATTTTTGAGACGTTTGTATTCCTTTTTGCCTGTTTCATTTACTGCATTGTTATAATTTCTCCTTTCATCAATTAAATTCAATATTTCTTCTGTTACCCAATGATTTCTACTAGCCCTCGTCTTTTTACCTACTTGATCCTCTGCTGCCTTCACTACTTCATCCCTCAGAGCTACCCATTCTTCTTCTACTGTAGTTCTTTCCCCCATTTCTGTCAATTGTTCCCTTATGATCTCCCTGAAACTCCGTACAACCTCTTGTTTAGTCAGTTTATCCAGGTCCCATCTCCTTAAATTCCCATCTTTTTCCGGTTTCTTCAGTTTTAATCTACAGTTCATAACTAATAGATTGTGGTCAGAGTCCACATCTGCCGCTGGAAATGTCTTACAATTTAAAACCTGGTTCCTAAATCTCTGTCTTACCATTATATAATCTATCTGATACCTACTAGTATCTCCAGGATTCTTCCATGTATACAACCTTCTTTTATGATTCTTGATTAAGTTATGCTCTGTGCAAAATTCTACCAGACGGCTTCCTCTTTCATTTCTTAACCCCAATCCATAATCGCCTACTATGTTTCCTTCTCTCCCTTTTCCTGCTCTCGAATTCCAGTCACCCATGACTATTAAATTTTCGTCTCCCTTCACTATCTGAATAATTTCTTTTATCTCATCATACATTTCATCAATTTCTTCGTCATCTGCAGAGCTAGTAGGCACATAAACTTGTACTACTGTAGTAGGCATGGGCTTCGTGTCTATCTTGGCCACAATAATGCGTTCACTATGCTGTTTGTAGTAGCTTACCCGCACTCCTATTTTTTTATTCATTATTAAACCTACTCCTGCGTTACCCCTGTTTGATATTGTATTTACAGCCCTGTATTCACCTGACCAAAAATCTTGTTCCTCCTACCACCGAACTTCACTAATTCCCACTATATCTAACTTTAACCTTTCCATTTCCCTTTTGAAATTTTCTAACCTACCTGCCCGATTTAGGGATCTGACATTCCACGCTCCGATCCGTAGAACGCCATTTTTCTTTCTCCTCATAACGACGTCCTCTTGAGTAGTCCCCGCCCGGAGATCCGAATGGGGGACTATTTTACCTCCGGAATATTTTACCCAAGAGCACGCCATCATCATTTAACCACACAGTAAAGCTGCATGCCCTCGGATAGAATTACGGCTGTAGTTTCCCCTTGCTTTCAGCCGTTGGCAGTACCAGCACAGCAAGGCCGTTTTGGTTAGTGTTACAAGGCCAGATCAGTCAATCATCCAGACTGTTGCCTCTGCAACTACTGAAAACGGCTGCTGCCCCTCTTCAGGAACCACACGTTTGTCTGGCCTCTCAACAGATACCCCTCCGTTGTGGTTGCACCTACGGTACCGCCATCTGTATCGCTGAGGCACGCAAGTCTCCCCACCAACGGCAAGGTCCATGGTTCATGGGGGGGTGGGGGAGGGGTAATCAACATTAATCAGTATTTTAATATAAACTGCACAGGAATGTGTCCTGTGTCTTAATACCTCGTGAGCAGACTGCGCAGTGTGTGTGTGTGTGTGTGTGTGTGTGAGAGAGAGAGAGAGAGAGAGAGAGAGAGAGAGAGAGAGAGAGAGCGAGAGAGAGAGAGAGAAAGTTATTTCACGTTTTACTTAACTTCCTTTTTTCCAGCTACTCTCCAGTTCCACAGATAATCATCGGTTAGGTGAATAATGATTTGAGTATCTGGATCGATTAGTGAAGGAAACAGAGTTTTTTTTGTGCAATGTATGCTAAGATGTCGATTCTGTCAACCTCTTCCAGAGTCGCCTGCTCATTTTCTCTTCGAGGAATTAGGGTGCGTCCCTCCCTGTGGTATTGGTAACTTTGTCCGGTAAGTCCGTCCGAGTTCTTTCTCGGACAACCAGAACGGCACTGGCTTTCTAGTAATGAGCGTTCTAAGCTGTCCGTATCCCACCACTAGCACAATTACGCTCTGCGGAGCCTAAGGCCGTGTCTGGCCGTCTTTAATCGGGCGATTACGGGCGAGATGCTGTATTGATAAAACTCAGTGTTCTTTCGTAACGTATTTTAAGCTGTGCTTATATCAGTTAGGGCGATCAATCGACGGTTAATTATGCTAAATTCATTGGAATTAGCTTCAGTACCGTTTGGGAGAGTTATTTCTATTTTCTGGTGAACCAATTTAGTTAGTTCTCAGGAGTGAATGCTGCGGAGAAGCACTTGGGTTTCTTCGATATGGAAACGACCACGTGCAATCATCAACGGTCTGTTATTAGAATAACTTCATTCCGTGTTTCTTTGAATGATCACTTGTCAGGTAATATCTGATAACAGCTGCGTCTTGTTTCTAATTTATTTCTGATTCTTGTGCAATCCTTAGTTAGTCAGTGTGTTCCGTGTGAATGGGAATGTATTTTGACTTGAAAGACGATCGCGTATGAAGCTTCGCTGATACTTGCAGCTAGTAGGTTTCGTCTCTGCACTTGCTGATTCTTCTATCCATTGAGTAGTTTTTTGGTGGATGAATGTAAGATTTCATGCATGTAAGAGTAGCTTCTGACTCAGTAGGTTGTTGAAAACAGAATTACATTCCGTTTCCCCAACGTAGCCAACTATCCCTTCAGCCCCTCCCTCCCCCCCCCCCCTTAACGCCATCACAAGAAGATTCATGAGTTTCATTTGCAATAAACTTCTGTCTTAGTAAATCAATATTACAGCAAGGGACTGCCTTTTTATTTTATGTCCAACGATAGCTGTTTCATTCAAAGACGGGCTGCGTCCCCGACAATAAATTTCTACATCAATGAGATTCGACTACAGAAAGTAATTTCATTCCAAGTCATTTCCTTTTCCTCCTACAAAAAGCATTTCCTTATGCAAAGAATAATGGAATTTGCAGTGGGCGGTAGTAATATATTATGAGAGATGGCTCATTTCTTAATCAATTTAATCCATGCCACGTGTAGCTGGTTCGATAGGAGCGAGCGTTACCGTTGCGCATAATTTGTATCACGGACCCAATTTTTATCACTCACTCCGATTGACCGACTATAAATACAGAAAAAGGACCGACCACTCTCTTTTGGAACGACAATACAGCAGCGATTCTACCTGGCACCGATTCGACAAAACCTTAGTAAGTTTTTGGAGTTATGTGGCATCAGCCGTCTACGTACAGATCACTAAATTCCCGTGAATTATGGGCGAGTGCCCGCGAGGAAATCGTGGCGGGTCGCATCAAACCGGTCAGAGTGATAAGCCCCCCAAAAAAACTTAGGAATCCACGTTTCTTTTTATTGTATATTTCGTACTGATTACAGAACATTAAACTGTTACTATCTTCAAAAGAAGCCTGGGAAATAAACAGAAGAGAACAAAACAAATAATTTAATGCACAGATACCGTAGTGAAGCCTGGGTAAGATTCATTCCTGATGATGACATGGCATTCGCGGAAGATAGAATATAGAATTTAAACTTACGAAATATATGAATAAAATGCAGAAAGATGCTGCAAACAGTAGTATAATAACAGCAGATCAATGCCTACGGCATTACAGAAATTCACGGTATGCTGAAGATGGTAAAAAAAGCTATTCTTTAAAAATTGATAATAACGCTGTAGATCAAAAATAAGTAAAAGCTACTGGCCTAGATGACAGTAGAGCTGAATTGATCAAATGTGGAGGAACATTTTTAGAATTTTGCTTCCTCCATTTTTTAATATGTGTTGGAAGAACTGTTCTGTACCAGAAGAATGGAACGCAGCTAAGGTAATTTCTATATTTAAAAAGGTGATAGGTAACACACAGGACATTATAGAGGAATAAGTTTCCTAAATCCAGGATACAAAATTTATGGGAAAAATCTTAATTAAAAGCTGCAAAATATCACTGATATAGTAATCTCAGAAGAACGATCAGGCTTCAGAAATGGACGTAATGATTTATAATAAGACAAATTACTCAAAAATGTCGGTAATTTGGCTTAGAAACGCGTCTAGCAGTTATTGATTTTGAGAAAGACTTTAATAAGATAAAAGAGCCCTTTTGTGGAAAATACTGAAAATAAAAGGTTTTCCTAAACATCTTACTGCCATAAAGAGACTATATATGATACAAAAATAGTTATAAGTTCAGATTAGAAAAGGTCAGATGAAATTTTAATAAATCAAAGTATTCGAGAAGGGTGCACTTTATTCAATTAAATATTCTGTTGTATGCTGATGACAAGACAATTATACAGGAAAAAGAAGATAATTTACGAAGAACACTGTACAGACTAAACCGAAACGCTAGATATTACAATTTAACTACATCTGCAAACAAGACAATGGTTTTCAAAGTAAAGAATCCAGTCAGATCAAAAATAATAATAAATGAGAAAATTTTAGAAGAAATATCCCACTTCAGTTATCTAGGACGTGGTATTAGTTTTAACTATGACAATGACATCCATGACAAGGCCAATAAATATCAAACTGTCTCCGGAACAATTGAAAGAACTTTGGGACGAAATACAAGAAAAGAAACACAAACAAATTCTATTAAGTTATGTCTGTACCAATTCCGAATCATGGACAGTAGCAAAGAAAGAAAACTCACCAGCAGAAGCAGCAGAGATAAACTTGAGATATATAAGAGGCTGTAATAAAATGGAGAAAATAAGTAATCAACGAAGAAGATCAGATTTACAAAATCTTTTCAGTTAATGGTAAGATAATAGAGAACAGGATTAAATGGAAGGATCTTGTTGATAAAATGACAGAAGACAGATTGCAAAAGAAGATAATGAGCTATCGTCCGACTGGAAAGAGAGAACTAGGTAGACCTCGTAAGACATGGATGAATGGATGAATGATAGAGACCGCAACAGGTGATTACAGAACCTAATCCTTGGAAGAAGATGACGATGCTCTTCAAATCTAGTTTTTTATCTGTCTCGGTGGATTGCTACATTGTACAGATATCGAAAAACGTTGCTGTTTCCTATATTGATAGCCTTAAGTTCCCCATATTTTATATGCTCTGTAGTGTCGCTGGACGATGCGGCTGATGTATTCATGTCATCATTTTAACTCCTATTCACACTACGCAGAAAGTATCCGTTTTTAGGCATCAATTGGTAAACATCAAGAATGTTTTACATTCTTACGCAAAAATAAAGGTACTAAGGTGAATTTGCCACAGGTAACGATCCATACATGTTCAGAAGAACTAGATGAGTAACTTTTGTTCTGACTAGTAACTTCTAAACAATTACCTGCGAACTCGTGCAGCTTGAACGGCACATTCTGATGTTGCCACTACTTTGAAATTCACAGAGCGCCACATGAGGGAAAATCGACGGCTTGCGCACTTGTGACACGAGAGCCATCCGATCGAGTTCTTGGCAGAGCGCGTCGGCGACAAGAGTTCATGGCGTGGGGGCGCAGTCGCACCGCTGAAAAGCACCCACACCCACACAGCCGGCTGAATTTTGAAGCAACGCGAAAATTTAAATTGCGTCGCGTCTCCCGCTACACGAGAGTGAGCTCTATCTGTATTTCCAAACCATAAAAGCCGTGCATGTTGCAGACTCTCGATAAATCCGCCGTAGTTAAATTTGGTGTTTCCGAATTTCAGCCATAAATAAATGAAGTGGAACGAACGGCTCCATTCCTCACCGAAACGTTTCCCTGAGCAATAAATCAGCCTCAAACGAAGTCCGATAGCGAAACGCAATTGTACGACCTTTCAAAGATTTTTCGTACACTGTACGCGAAACTGCGGTGCCTCCTACCCTTTGATTCGCACACCAGTCCTTCAACATCACAGCTTCAGTACGGGTGTAACCTGTCCCTCCCTCGCATGTGAAACATTCTATTCACGTAATGCCACTCCATTGTTTACCACTAGGATATAAGAGGTTGGTGGCTCTCGGTAAGTAGGCCTACACAACGAAGAATCAAGAGTCGACGCTTTTGATACTCCTCTCTAAAGTCACACAATACTCGTAGCACTTGCTACTGGAAACCATTAAGAAAACTTCGCTGTGGATTCTGTTCCCGTTCTTTGTTCATTTTCTCGAATTTGCTTACAACTTCACGAAGAACCACGACAAGCAACAGGTTCAAAGTTGCAACCTTGTCTTTCAACGTTTAAACACGGATTTCTCTCTTGGTGTTCCACTTTTAGTACTCCCAGTTGGTTTTAGCATCCAATGTACATTGCTCATCTGCCACAACACTTCTCTCACTTGTCATCAACCGTTGATAGTTTGCCATTTTCTGACCGAATGCCCTTTTTTTAACCACTTACTTTATCAGCCTTTTTAGCGAATGACGCGGGTCCTGTCGCCGACGTTTTACGTTTTATCCGTCGTAGCAATATGGCAAAGGGCATGCAATCTTTAGTTTGGAACCTCCGTTGTCTTTACGAGTCAGTCCTTGTTCTTAGCTCTCTTTCCTCCCATCGTGTAGTAGTTTTTAACTCCCTTTTTGTATTAGCGTTCTAGGGTTCTGACATGAGACCGTCTGACCTTAGTTGTTTTTGCGCCCATAAACAAACAAAACAAACTTCAATTTTCATCTTATTGGTTTAAATGGGTCTGACCACTATGGGACTGAACATCGGAGGTCATCAGTCCCCTAGAACTTAGAACTACTTAAACCTAACTAGCCTAAGGACATCACACACATCCATGCCCGAGGCAGGATTCGAACCTGCGACCGTAGCGGCCGGGCGGTTCCAGACTGAAGCGCCTAGAACCGCTCGGCCACCACAACCGGCTTTCATCTTATTCTTCCGACCACTATCTCAGTCATAAATTTACTAGCGTAAGATGTCAACTTCATTTTACAATAGATTCTTTCAATGCTAACAACGAAGCGTAAAATAAGAGTGTGAAATACAAAATACTAAATTTTGTCTTCCGAAATTGCTTCACTGAAGATCTCAATTTTCCTATGTTCGACGGCTTCAAGGACGCGAAAGTGACACCAAGAGTGAAAACGGATAACGTTCTAGCTGCCAAATCTAACATTTGTCAGAAGAGAAGGGAGGCTATGTGTCACTTTTTATACGAGGGCTATTCGAAAAGTAAGGAACGATAGGTCGCGAAATGGAAACCACAGTGAAAATCAAAACTGTTTTATTTGCAACCGTTAGCTACAACTTCCAGCTACTTATCTCCATATTCGCCCTTCCGACTTATACGTTTGTCGTAGCGTTGTACCAACCTTCCAATACCCTCGTTATAGAAGGCAGCCGCCAGTGTTTTCCTACAACTCTCTACGCTGGCTTACAGTTCGTTGTCTGTGCCAAGATGTTGTCTTCATAGCCAGCGGTTCATGTGATCAGAGATGAAACTCAGAGAGAGACAATTAAGGGCTGTATTGTGGGTATTAAAACATTTCTAACTGAAAGCGATGCAGTAGCATCTTCATTGCCCCTGCAGAATACAGCTGAGAATTGTCTTGAAGAAGAAAACGCACGACAGTTGTTTAATGTTGGTAGCATAGCTTCAGGTGAAATTTCTCACCAAGCCCTCGTACTTGGCGGGAACTTGTTCTAGGTGTTCTTATGTGCGCTCCCTGTGCGCTCAGAACTAGAAAGAAGGACGTAATGCGATCGACGGGCACTCTAGAGACACTGTGGTTTCCATTTCGCGTCCGATCGTTCCTTACTTTCCAAATAACCCTCGTACGTAACTGATGTGCTCTGATACCCTAGAATTACGCTACTCACCACATCACCACAAAAAATGAGACAAATTAGAAAATAAAAACTTTATTAAGAAGTGGCGTACCAGGAAACTGAGTAGTTAAGCTTGCCTATAAGGAAGATTATACATGTTGATTCTTACAAAGAAAAAAACTGCAACCGGCATTAATAACGCTTCTTACTTACGTGCATAATTCTCTTACTGGTTTCACACTGACAAATTCATCTTGAGAAAGCTGTTCATGTTTGGTAAGTCTTGCGCTGTTTTACGTGCTGTAAGTACACAGCCCATGTAAACAATGTAGAACAGTTTTATTAAGAAATATATAAACCATGTAACTCCTCCTTGGAGAAAAGAATCAGTCATAGCAATTATTTGTGAACGTTCATAATATTTTTTGAAACACGTGTGAACTTGGGCTGACGACCGCAATGAAGAATAAGTCAAATCTGAGATTCACCTAATTGCGGAACAATATAACGTGAGGTATGGTCGACGGCTGATACGAAAAATCCTTGCAGTACCCGATGTAGAGGCCTAGTGACGTAGTGACAGACACTGCGGCTCTTTCGGTGTGGCGTCACAGGCTGCAAAGTTTCCAACAAGACTCTGACTGAAGAATTGTGGGCGCAGTCGGAGACTCGATGGAAGTGTGGTCTGATTGGCTTTGCGCCGACCTAAATGTCTAGCCAGCCTCGTAATGCTAGAGGTGCCCGCCCGGCTAGCAGCGCGGTCTAACGCGCTGCTTCCCGCTTCCCCTGCACGAATCCGCCCGGTGGATTAGTGTCGAGGTCCGGTGTACTGGCCAGCTTGTGGATGGTTTTTAAGGGGGTTTTCCATCTGCCTTGGCGAATACCGGCTGCTTCCCCTTATTCCGCCTCAGTTACACTATGTCTGCGATTGCTGTGCAAACACTATCTCCACATACGCGTACACCATAATTACTTTACCACGCAGACATTTGGGGTTACACATGTCTGATGTGAGACGTTTCCGGGTGGAAGGGTGGGTCCACTGGGGGGCCGAACCGCACCATAACCCTGGGTTCGGCGTGGGGCTACAGTGGGGTGAGTGGACTGCTGTAGCCTGTTGTGTGGTTGTGAACCACTGAGGGCTACAGCGGGGACGAAGCCTCTCCTACTTTTCTAGGTCCCCTGTTCAATACACTCACAATAGAATATACAATGCTAGAGGTACTATTTGCGATGATGTGCTCCATAGAACTAAACAGGTCCGCAGGGCCAGTGACTTATAGCGCCGCTCACGCTGCCAACTGCTGGCTTAGACAGCGTGCGCGATTGTCGCTCCGTAATGCTGATGTAGCCCCTTCCAGGACAGGTTGCTTGCATACCACAGGTGCAAGAGGGGTTGCAGGTCTGCCAGGCGAACGGTCTGCAGACAGCAACGTTTATATTGCATCCGGTGTCGTTTAGTTTAGTTGTTGGCTGTTTTTTGCCCAGCAAGTAATGTAAACAACAACATCTGTAAAATAAACATAAACAGCCATCTGAAGAAGGACCTGTCTATTCTAAATCAGTAACGGCATTACTTGTGTAAATAAATGGCATTATGAACAGTAGCTGTATATGTTTGACGTTACAACAGTTTTGGAGCGATTTGAAAGTTACATTAGTCTTGAAGAATCAAGCTAGCCAAGACTGATAGCAATTCTTTTATTACTATGCGCCGCTTCGACAGATCTGCGTTGTCTTCATCGGATCTTGTAACGATTATTAGTTGTACTCGTACATGCTTGTTACAGTACTCTTTGTTACGTGTTGCGTCAATGTTCCCTGCAACATTTTATTTGACGCAACATCACTATGTGACTTTTAAAATTGTAGGAAGCACGTACAACAAGTAATGTTACAATATCCAATGATGACAGTGTAGATCTGTCGAAACTGATCATAGTAGCCGGCCGGGGTGGCCGAGCGGTTCTAGGTGATACAATCTGGAACCGCGCGACCGCTACGGTCGTAGGTTCGAATCCTGCCTTGGGCATGGATGTGTGTGATGTCCTTAGGTTAGTTAGGTTTAAGTAGTTCTAAGTACTAGGGGACTGATGACCTCAGATGTTAAGTCCTATAGTGCTCAGAGCCATTTTGATCATAGTAATAAAAATAATTGTTAGCGACCTTGGGTAACTTGATTCTTCGAGAATAATATAACAGTGGTTGCTTGTTGTTTTCTTCTTTGCACGAATCAACAGTCACAGTCTCAAATATGTCTATTTTCCACAAAATTCCAGTAAGAAAGTTTTTGTTCCAAGTGCCACTAATATTGAGGCACTATGTTTTATTTGTGACAGTATAATTGCAGAAACACAGCATTAAGTTTTTAACTGGTAGAACTGCAGAAAAGTAAAAGTAGGTCTTACCTCTTTTGAATTTTGGAACAGCAGAGGGAACCACAACTGACACAAAGACCATGCGCCATCTACTAACGCATATTCGAAAGACTTCCTCCACTGTTTCGCATCTGGATCAAATCTAGGAACGCGCAACACAGTACTTAGAACAACAACTGGACTGAAAACGCGTTTTCTGAAAAAAATGGAACTTAGAAAGTTTTCCATTTCCAGTCTTCCTATATTAAAATAAATCAGCTTATATGAGACGCAAATCGGTCGATGAAATGACACAGGAACTGATGATGTGCCTTTAAATTCTATGTTGAATTTGTGGAGCAACTGTCCCTTACTCAGCATCAGTTTAGCACAGGAATAATGAACTGTACCACTGGGTGTAAAATGGTGCAAGTCGTTCCTCCGTGTAAGAAGGGTCGGAAAACCGATGTGCAGAATTATGCCAGTTTGTGTAGAATTGTGGTAGATATATTGCGCACACGTATAATGACTTTTCTAGAAGCCGTACAACTACTATATACCAATTAAAATGGCGTCCGCAAGTACCAGTCATGTGTAAAGAATTTGTTCAGTTTATTCGTGGGCTCCATGAAGGTGTTGATGTCGACGCTCGGGTTGATACCGTGTTTCTTGATTGTCATCTACTAAACGAAGTTCTGTAAGACAAAATAATGAAGCACCACAAACAAATCGTCCAAATGGGACGGAAATCAGAACATCCACATGTACAGATAAACAAATGATTGCAGTTTCAGAAAAATTTGATCATTTATTAAAGATAAAGAGCTTCACAAATTGAGCTAGTCAACAACGCATTGGTCCACCTCTGGCCTTTATCGAAGTAGCTGTTCGGTTTGGCATTGATTGATAGTGTTGTTGGATGTTCTCCTGAGGGATAACGTGCCAAATTAGATCGTCAAAATCGCGAGCTGGTTGGAGGAACCTTCCCAGTGCTCCAAACGTTCTCAATTTCGGAGAGATCTGACGACATTGCTGGCCATGGTACAGTTTCGCAAGCACGAAGACAAGCAGAATTAAACCTCGCCATGGGCGGGCGCGCGTTATCTTGCTGAAATGGAAACCTAGAATGGCTTACTATAAAGGACAATAAAATGGTGCACAGAATATCGTCGACGTACCGTTGTGTTATAAGAATGATACAGTGATGAAACCCGCTGCGAACTGATCTCCCATGATTAGTGAAGTGTCTGGTGACACCCTGGACAGTTGTGGCACGCCAACCTGAAAATTCGATGATTTATTTGAGAGAAAGTTTTTCATAAAGTGAGCAAATCAATAATCCGTTGAAACTTCCTGGCAGATGAAAACTGTGTGCCGGACCGAGACTCGAACCCGGGACCTTTGCCTTTCGCAGGCAAGTGCTCTACCAACTGAGCTACCCAGGCACAACTCACGACCCGTCCTCACAGCTTTACCTACGCCAGTACCTCGTCTCCTACCTTCTGGCGGAAGTAAAGCTGTGAGGACGGGCCTTGAGTCGTGCTTGGGTAGCTCAGTTGGTAGAGCACTTGCCCGCGAAAGGCAAAGGTCCCGGGTTCGAGTCTCTGTCCGGCACACAGTTTTAATCTGCCAGGAAGTTTCATATCAGCGCACACTCCGCTGCAGAGTGAAAATCTGATTCTGCAATAATCCGTTGGCTAACGTCTGGCCCAAATGCACGCAGTTATTCGACTTGTCATTGATTGATAGCGTTGTTAAATGTCCTCCTGAGGGATGTCGTACCAAATTATATCCGTCTATAAAATGCATGTTTGACCATCAGCTGTTTTTAAATCCAAATATCGACCGGCTGCATTCACACACCATCTTCACGAATTAGTGTTAAAACAGTTTAAACCACACCACATCTGTCATTGCTTAAATAATGGTCACGTCTCATGTGTAGAGTATGTCATAAATTCCAGTATACGACACAGGACTTTTAGAAGCAAACATACTAATAACAAGCTCTGTTTACGCTTGTTAGTAGCACCTAATTTTGTCCGTTATTGTTCCTGTCAGTTGTTCGGGTCGGACGTCCCGTGACCCCCGTTCAACTTCATCGTTGATCTATTCACTCAGGCTCTTTTACTATTACGTATTACAGAGGGCAGCTAACCCTCTCACCGAACACGCTGACCTCCCGTGCAAGCGTCTGCTCTGTGGGCTACGTCGACTGGTACTGCAGTGCGAGGTGATACATGTTCCTCTGTATATTCCGCTGTGCGATGTAACAGTGTTGCCTCGTTTTCATACGCGTATTTTTAAAATGCACCCGATATGATTGTTCTAGATAAACTCTTTTCGTGAATCTGGATGAGGAGTCGCTTGCCGACCTCCAAGTGCGGCATTTTTTCTTCACCCTGTATTTTAGGTGTCTAATTATCGCGTAATGTCGCCAGTACCTTACATTAAATAAATAAGATGCTCTAATGTCTCTAATTTTATCGTCATTAACGTCATATGAGATGTATGCAAAAGAAAATAATGTACGAGTGACGTTCTCAAATTACGTTTCATCATTGCTTCTCACACTAGATTTTATTGCCAAAAACAAATACACCACAGCATCATGAATTCTACAATCTGCACTATTTTTCGACATCATACCAAATACACATTTATGTTCTAAACTCAGTTCTACGCAATTCGTACATCAGGACGTATCCTAAAACTTTCTCGCTGTTGTTCAGTAGCTTAAATACAAAGTTAATTATTATATCTTGCGTGATTGAGGTGACATAGTTAACAACAACAGGAAAAGAGAACAGAACAGCAGCTAAACACGATTTAAACTTCATGTTTCATTTGCGTTTTTCTCAGTAGCTGTTAGAAACAAAGTTAATTATAATATCTTCTGTGATTTAGGTGACATATTTATCAACAACAGGAATGCTACGAGGGCAGAACAGTAGCTAAACACGATTTAAACTTTAATTAGGTTCACTCACAGAAAGAGATATTTGCATGAGAAGCACGAAGCGCTGGATTAAAATGAAACGTGTTACTGTCATGCAAAAAAAAAAAAAAAAAAGTGGAACACGCAATGACACACAATCTCACTGTCAGAAATGCTGCTATCTCTCTTCCAACTGGAGACCATATTCTGCCCAAAACTGCTATTTAACGACAAAACAACAAATCGTGCGTTTAGTACTAGAGATTAATTGCTCTATTAGCGCATCGTGAAATTTGTCACGAGAACTAACTGGAACTGTACTGTAATGTAATCCACGTAACTTAACTGAGGTGAGCATTTAGCGTTTGAAATATCAAAGTATAAAAAGAGGGTCCCAGCAATTAATTACTTTTGGAGCGTAATCCGTCGTTCTACCATTCGGCGCAGTCTTCTCTACTCGTGGCAGGTTAATCTAGAAAACAACCTAAAGGCTTTTTTTAAAAAATTTTTAATGTCGAAGGCTTCTGTGTGCAGTACCATCGTAACTAAAATTCTCCTGGATGCAATAGAGACACTCTACAATATAATACACATTTCTGCATAACGTTGCAGCGATTTTCTCCTGAAATTGTAGCCTACTGGTTTCCTCGTGTGTGTCAGTTTATCATGACGTCTCCATTCAATTGCCATATGACAATCGCCTTTGTTGTTCCAAGACGCCATTGGAGCGTGTAGTCAAGGGAGAGCGTGTGGCGAACCTTTCCTTAATCGGGCTCTTCATGTATATTCTTTAGATTTTTTACAATGGATATTCAGACCTTTGAATATTTTCTCAAACAGTGGTATATAAAGCTACAGTAACAGGAGGTTGTCCACACGACCGAATGGCTTCAGCAGCTCATATACCATTCCACACGATGCTTATAACGGGTCGATATTGTGCGAAACGGATAACTGCGTGAGGAAATATCTTGGAGGCAGATATACAATATATCAGGGATGCCCCGGGCAGGCAAAAAGCAGCCATAACATTATCTACAAACATTAACAGGCTCCGGGATTTCCCTATCTTCTCAATGTTAAAAGACGGCTTATATATGTTTTCTCAAAAAATATTTGAGTTAGGAAGTTGAAATTTTTACAGTTTATTTATTGGCGTATTGGCTACAAATCAACGCAGGATTTTTTAAAATTTGAATTCGGTTGTTAAAGATTAATTTTTCTATTGTAATTGAAAGTCTCTACTATTCTGTGCCATTATTTGTTTATAAATTCAACAATATTCAAGTTTTCGGAAAAAGGCCGTGTTAAGTTACGCAGAAGGGACTGTGTAATGCTTCTTGAAAATTTTAAGGAAATTTGTTTGGTAGAACCTGAGAAAAAATCTAATTTGTATGAAAAAATAAAACTTTTGGGAATCGAACGACGAAGTATGGATTACCTTTTTGGTGCATTCCAGGTACAGGATGGATTATATTCATCTTCTGTAAACTTCTCCTCCAGCTTCCTCTTTGTCCTCCTCGTGTTCACTCTGGCTTGTATTTCTAGGCTACTTACAGCTCTGTTAACAGACTGAAGACGTTTCTTGTGTAAAGCAAGCATCGTTCGTACCATATTGAAACCTATCTTCATTCCGATATTTCGAAATATTTTGCACCTTAGACCGTTGCCATCATTGAAAGTAGCAACCGCATCACACTCACCAAAGTGAGGTGTTTCTATACCAACAAACACACTCTTGGGGATTCTTGACCATATAACACTATTTACACTTTCATTCGGGTTTTGAGTTTTTTAATGAACACACTTTTTCAGCAGTCCAGGTGCTGCTAAGTCTCTGAAGATAGGTTTTATCGCTTCTATTACCGCACCAGGCAGACTATGTCTACGAGCGTACACTTCACCAGTTAGCAATCCCTTGTTGTACTTACACCAACTGTTTTCTCCTTTGGGACACAAGAAATGCTGGGGACTTTCATCGGTCGAAAAAGTATGAAAAAGAAGCAAACAGCCATCTCCATTTCATCGGCACAGTGCGTGTTTTGCCTAATAGGCATTCCACAATAGTTCTGTATTTCGCCAATTACACTGTCAGTTAACCCTCCCTTTACAATCTGTAAGTTTTTGTTTTCTGTACGAAGCTTTCAGTCGCCGAAGTCTTCATCCCATTCGTTTCTGTACGTGTCCAACAAGCTCAAATTTCTGCACTAATACATCACCATAGGGCTTCAGTTCTTGAATATGTTTGAAACTTTTAGGATCACCGTCACCAAGGTAATTCATATATCGCACTTTATCACGCGCAACAGAACAACGTTGAAATATACTAGCAACACCAGCCACTTCTACTTCTCTACTACTGCCATTATACTTAGCTGTGCAATTATCTTCACGTGTACCTGTAGCGCAACTTTACGCTAGCACAGGAAATTCAGTTAATGAAAGGGCTAGGCCACAAGTTTCAAACATGATTGACTTTATTACAATATAACTCTCTGAGCAAGTTTCATTCCTTGGTACTTATAAAACAAATATACATACAGAATCATTGAGCTTCCAGAGTTGATCTTAAACAAGGGTAGACAAACATCAGCTCATTGAGCATTAAATTTTCAGGCAAGCTATTAAAATAATAAAAGACTAAAATATATTTTACCAAGCGGTAATATTTAAACAACCACTACCAAAGCAATCAGAATCCAATAAGCCTGGTACTTGTGACGGTACGTCACATAAATGGACATTTGGAGAAAGGGAAGGGAAGTTTTTGTTATGAGACGTGTGAATCATATATTATTTCAAGACTGTGTACGTGTGCGCAATGTATAACAAATAGTAAAGAACGTAAGTTATTACTGTCAAAGCACAAATATCGATGTAATTAACAAAACACAGTTTTTTGGTATAATCTCTGTTTAACATAGACCATGAAGATCAGAGACAATGCTTTGATTTGAACTAGCTCTTCTTTTTTGTGTCGTCTAGCGGCAGGCCGCCATTGTAGTGCTTTCCGATAATTAACGTAAGTTTTATCTGTATTTTGAAAAATATAATAGAAATTGTTATTAGAAAGTGTGTATTATTGACTTAGTTGTCACCTCTCATGATCGCAACCATTAATTATAATTAACAAAAGTTTTTACAGGACTTCGTAGTGCAGGGAGCTCATCTCCCCTAGTAGGATTTAGTCAGCCATTACACTGACGATTCATGTTATTAAATGTAAATGCGAGAGACTTCTCAATTTTGATCTTTCATTAATTTCGAAGTTAAAATTAATTTCAGTTACCAAAATTCACAGCACTGAATGAATTCAGTGTGTTTCATTTTGGCCGCCTAACGGCAGACGAGATTCTCTCCAGTTTTGCCTTGCAAATAATGAACAAGAAATATTGAACATCATTACATTGCGCAATATCTCAGTTAATCTTTATGTAATTTGGTACATAAATAACCAGTAGCCCCTGAGACCCATGTTAATAATTACAGTTTGCGTAAGAATACGCATAGTTTCTTTTCTAAATAGCAGCGCTCACACAAACTATTTATTACAAGGCGGTGAGTCGTGCGCTGTGTTTAAAAAATATTATATCGTACGTATTTCGGGGCAGCCGACTTCCGTACGAGTGTTATCGCGGTATAAGTTAGTTAAAAGTCTCATGCTAGTCCCAAACAAATAACATAAAATATATAATTATAAAAATAAAAATATACACTTATACCGTGATATACTACAACTAGAAAAATAACTAGGCCAGAATGTAACCTTTGGACTTACTCTAAGCTGGCATCTACCAATGAGCTCACGATTTAAAAAAAAGAAAAAAAAGCACGAAATTTTAAGACAAAGTTTCTCATAAAAACATTACTCTAATTAAATATACAAATCGCTAAAACAAAAATCAAGCTGACAAGTAAATGACTTTAGAGTTAACTTCTGCAATAGTTCAACACAAGATCATTAAACAACATTAAACAAGCTCATGGTTTTAAAAATTAAGCCAGCACTTACGCAATTACAAATGCATCAAGAGATAATGGTTATAGCTGGAGGCGTATACTTAAAGCAGGATTACACAGCTTTCCTTTCATTCCACATGAACTGCCGCTCTTGCTACGAGTTCTTTTACTCTCCAACAAGCAACGGGCCCAGCTCGCCCGCCTCCTCAGGCAGGTCGTTGTACGCACGGCAGAGAACACAAAGTAACAAGACAAGCCTCTAAAACACACAAACAGATGGTATTAATTCAGCAAGCCTCAAAAACTTGTTCATACGTGCTTCAGGGAATACAGGCCAGACCATAACGACAATTTAAACTATGGCCTGGAAAACATCAAGCAACCAATTGGTCCAGTAAATAAATTAAAAAAATTAATCACACTTGATAAACAATCAAAACACGGGCATTACACTACTAAGGAAATCGTTCAGGACTTGCAGTTGGCAATACCCATAGCACAGATTGAAGTAATTGACGAGAATGTCGAATGAGACAACAAGAGGCAGCAGTACATTAAATCACGTTGTTACCACAGTTCATGGGCTGACATTTTGCTCACCCACTCAGAGTACCGTCAACCAATTAACGTCAGATTCATCAACGCCAGTACCAACAGTCTCAGTTCTACGCGTTGCCAGCTTATACTGCCCCCCCCCCCCCCCCCCCCAGCGTACTTCCAAACACAGTGCATGCGCGACGCCTCCTAGCGGCTCCGTGTTCACACTCTGCTCGTGCCTCGCCTCAGGCGCGCGCTATATAGGCAAACTTTACGCCAGAAGGGATCGATAACCTCTAGGTCGATGTACCTTTACTTTTTTGTGGACATCTTCAATATTTAGACATTACTGCTTTATCTACAACTTTCCCTATATACATACAGGTGGCAAATACTACCCCACGAAGAGACGTGTGTCCCCGTTTATGCCAGATACCATCGAATGCTGCAGTCAAGTCTCTATTGCCATGTCCGCAGCTCGTGGTCTTGCGGTCGCTTTCTCACTTCCCGAGTGCAGGGGCATGGGTTCGATTCCCGGCGGTGTCAGGGATTTTCACGTGCCTCGAGATGACTGGGTGTTTGTGTTGTCCTCATCATTTCATCATCATTAACGACAGTGGAGAGATTTGACTGAGCAAAGGTTGGGAATTTGTGCGGGCGCTGATAACCGTGCAGTTGAGCGCCGCACAGACCACACATCATCATCTATTGCCACTGTTTTATATTACTGCCTCGTTCACAACTTTCTTCATAGGTTCTATACAGACATCTTCTACTTTAGTCTCTATAGAACTATTATAGTTCGTAAACTTAGTTGGGGGATTTGGAAGATTCATCATGCCACAGAAAACAGCACCTGCATTTGCACTCTTACCAGTTGTAGGCAAGGCATCAATAAATTTAATGTTGTGTTCATAAATTTTACTACCATTTTCTTCACTTGGAGTTACTGCAGCACTTTTCCAAAATGCGGTCATGTATGAACACTTACCATATTTCAGTTCCATTTCACTGGCAAGTCCTACGTGATTTTTTGGTGAGAGAGTTCCAGACTGACATCACGACACTGAATACATCTTATACAGTTTGAAAAAGTTCTGTTGAGAACTGATACATCAAGTACTTCATTCACATCCGATTCTCCTATAACACATCCATACTTTTCACTAACTGAACCAAGCTTCCTCTGCGAAGTACTTTCTTTCTCACTTTCATTGAAATGGGCAGGTGTACCAGCAAGCTTAGGTTCACACACACTTGGTTATCGTCTGTATTGTTTGCGGTAATAACACCTACCTTTGGCTTTCCTACTTTTCTCCTTTTCTTAAAAGCCTTCAGAGGATTTCTAGTCACTTTAGTTTACCCATGATTGTCCTTCAATAAAACAGAGACTTCAATGAATAGGATTCACTACGAGTATTTTCAGGATTACAAAAGAGTAAATAAACATCAAACACACGACAACAGAGCAAGCGATATATATCGAACTACCACAGGTTAGCCACAACACTTACTTTGTAACACTTATTTTCTCTCAGATCACTAAAATCACGTGATGAGCATGTAGATTCATGAAGTACAACATTTTACAGCAGTTTAAAAGCACCACAGTGTGCCACGCCCATGCAGAACATATTTCAAAAATATTTTAAAAATAGTTGCAGTCTTCTGAACTGATTAAATTATATATCAATTTGAAGGTGAAAGTTTGTAGATTTTTAAAATGAAAAAAGTAAAAATTGAATATTTCATCATTTTTAACATTTCTGGAGCCCCTTAATAACAATATTGACAAATTACAGGAAGATAGGTTTAAACTGTCTTGTACATTTGGTGGTCTACAGCTTAAGGAAATTCCAGTTATGTCTTATTAATAATTATGATTTTGGCGCAGGCTACTTTTTTTCAGTTTATGTTGTCGGACCAGTTCCGCACATTCGTCCATCGCCGAGGTATCTGTATTACAGAAAACAAATATTTATTATTATATGTTATTTTCAGTATATAGTGTTTAATGAGTATGAGGTTTTCTGTATTATCGTATTGTGACTTGCCTCATACGTGCTGCTTTTAAGCGTATGCCAAAGATTATCACATAAAAACATGATTTTATAATTTATATGAGGATGTTTCTCTCAAAAAGAGACCAATTTGTTAATACTGTCACTGTAGACTGTTGGACTGTCTCGACGGAGCTACAACCTCACCACTGATTCATCACTATCAAAGCGAAGTCATCGCAGGTGTACTTTAAGTGTTGGAAACAGATGAAAATCTGATGGGTCCAAGTCATGGCTGCATGGAGGATGATTGATGGCAGTGAACTCAAGACGTCGGATTGTTGCAGATGTCGCAGCAGTCGTACACGTTCTGACATTGTCAAACTGAATGAGAGGGTCCTCCAAGTGTAGACGAACTCTTCGAAATCGAAACTTGACTACAGAACGCCAGATGCAGTTGCTTGTCTTGTTTCAGATGGAACCTCTCAGCCTACAAGTCACAGAGGGTGGGATTATTGGAAGTTGGGAGCTCCAATGTTAGGCACGTTGTGGAGCCTCTTTCTGGACAAGGCTGCCAAGAAAGGGGAAGAAAGACAGAGTGCAATCTGTGTGCATACCGGGTGGAGTCATTTCAGACGTGGAACGTGTCCTTCAGGATGCTAATAGGAGCGCAGGGCACAGCCCACTGCAGGTGGTGGCTCACGGGGTACTGAGGACGTCTGTCACTTTGGGTCGGAAGAGATTCTGGTTTCAAGCGGCTTGCAGAAGTGGTGCTGGTTGCCAGTCCTACTTGCTAGATGAAAGCGGAGCTCACCATTTGCAATATAGTCGACTGGACCTCTGGTACAGTGCCGTGTGTAGGATCTGAATCAGAGGCCCAGACGGTTCTGCGACCGTGTAGGCTGCACCTTCCTCGACTCGCGCCATAGGATGATGGAGTTTCTGGTTCCGCTAAATAGGTCAGGAGTCCATTACACACAGGAGGCGGCTATACTAATAGCGGGGGCAGTGAGGCGTGGACTGGGCGGTTTTTTTAGGTTACAGGGTCCCGGGGAAAACCAAAAAGGGTTTCAGTCTCAAAGAATGCATTTCGAACCCAGGAGAATGTAGATCTACGAACTGTCGGTATAACAATTGTAAATCGCCGGGAAAGTACCAGAGCTCCACAAGTTACTGCAGAGCACTAATGCTCAAATCATTATTGGCCCTGAAAGCTGGCTAAAGCCGGAGATAAATTCAACCGAAATTTCTGCTATGGATCTAACGATGCTCAGAATGAATAGTCTAAATACACTTGACGGTGTCCTGTTTGTTGCTGTTAGAAGCAGTTTATCTTGTAGCGAAATAGAAGCAGATAGTTCCTGTGAATTAGTATGGGTAGATATCATTTTTGGAAATAGAAATAAAATAATAATTGGATCCTTTTAACCACCTCTCAGCTCAGATGATACAATTGCTGAAAGGTTCAAAGAAAACTTCAGTCAAATTTCAAACACGTAGCCGACTCATACAATTATAGTTGGTGGTGACTTCAATTTACCCTAGATATGATGCCGAAAATACATGTTTAAAACCGGAAGTAAGCATAAAATATCATCCGAAATTGTACTAAACGTATTCTCTGGAAATTATTTCGAGTAATTAGTTCATGAGCCCACTCTAATAGTAAACTGTTGTGAAAACAATCTTGACCTCTTAGTTACAAATAATCCTGAGCTAATAACGAGCATCAAAACCAATACAGGGATTAGTGAACACAGGGTTGTTGTTGTAACTCCCAAAACCACCAAAAATAAACGAAAGACAAAAAAATCTGATAAAATTCTCTTGACGTCTTCCTGTGAGAGAGTTTTTACTCCTTCCAAATTAACAATGTAAGTGTACGCCAGCTGTGGCTTGAATACAAAGAAATAGTATGGACAGCAGTTGAGAGATTTATAGCAAATAAATTAACAAACGACGAAGCTGATCCCCCATGGTACACAAAACAGGTCAGAATGCCGATGCAGAAACAATTAAAGAAGCATTCCAAATTTAAAGTAACTCAAAATCCCTAAAGATTGCAAAATTTTCCAGAAGCTCGAAATGTAGCACCAACTGCAATGGGAGATGTTTATGATAGTTCCCACAACGAAACCTTGTCTCGCAATCTGGTAGCAAATCCAGGGATATTCTGGTCGTACATAAAGTATTCAATCGGCAAGACACAATCAATGCCTTCTCTGCGCGATACCATTCGAAATACTATCAATAACAGTGCTGCTAAAGCAGAGTTATTAAACACAGCCTTCCAAAATTCCTTCACCAAAGACGACGAAGTAAATATTCCAGAATTCGAATCAAGAACAGCTACCAACATGAGTAACTTAAAAGTAGATATCCTAGGAGTAATGAAGCAAAAAGCAAGTCTTTCGTCCCAGACCGTATACTAATTAAATTCCTTTCAAAGTATGTTGATGCACTAGCTCCATACATAACAATCATATACAAAGGCTCGCTCGGCGAAAGAAGCGTACCAAAAGA
Organism: Schistocerca piceifrons; assembly: GCF_021461385.2. Lineage (NCBI taxonomy): Eukaryota > Metazoa > Arthropoda > Insecta > Orthoptera > Acrididae > Schistocerca > Schistocerca piceifrons. Next base: position 145,793,324 of record NC_060139.1, read on the forward strand.
CTGAATTGCACCGGTCACGCCGATATTCGAGAAAGGCAACATGAGTAATCCACTAAATTACAGGACCAAATTAACACCGATATGCAGCAGGATTTTGGAACATATATTGTGTCTGAACATTATGAATTACCTCGAAGAGGGCGGTCTATTAACACACTGTGAACTCGGATTTAGAAAACTTCGTAATTGTTGAACACAACCAGCTCTTTACTCACACGAAGTGTTGAGTGCTATCGACAAAGGACTTCAGGTTGATTCCGTAGATTTCCAGAAGGCTTTTGACATCGAAACTCACAAGCGGTTTGTAGTCAGATTGCGTGCTCATGGAATATCTTCTCAGTTTGCTACTGGATTCGTGACTTCCCGTCAAAGAGGTCACAGTTCGTAATAATTGACGGAAAGTCATCGAGTGAAACAGAAGTGATTCTCCTTCTAATGTGAAAATAGTTTGTTGACGCTGACCTGCATAGGGGGAAACGACAATCATAATAAAATAAGGGAAATCAGAGCTCTGACGGTAAGCTATAGATATTCGTTTTTTCGCGCACTGTCGAGAGTGGAATAATAGAGAATTAATGTAAAGGTGTTTCAATGAACCTTCTGCCAGGCACTTAACTGTGAATCGTAGAGTAACCATGTAGATATAAATGTAGATGTAGCACGCTGTTTCTCACGCACGGACATAAATAATATAATGTACAATGTTAATGACGTTTGTTTTTAAGAGTTTCCGCATAAAAATTTCGGAGGCATTGACTTTCGGCACACCCTCTTATATGCATGTATGCATTTATACGCAGTCAGTGTCAGAAATTTTTACGAGAATATGCAGCTGTACATGCAAAAATCATTATTTGGTATATGCCACAGATGTAATACTCTGTAGCTTACAAGCAAACATCATTATTTGTTATACACCATAGACTTTATATAATGTTTCTTCTGATTTGTATTTCGTCTGTTAACAGAACAATGAAATGTGTTCTATGCTAAGGAATACTAGCGATAGTTTCGACGATTTTTTTTAATACCTGAGTTTTCGCTTTAAATAATGTCACGATGTTTCATTACATGTGTAAATATTTCTACTTCTTCCAAATGTTTCGGCAGTACTGATGTGATAGTGTCATATCACTGGTCGTGTGGTTGTGATATTTTAAGTGTAACTGAATGAAGACAGTTTCGTGTCAGCAAGATTCAGATGTTCTTTACATCCTTGATTTGAAATTTCTTCCTGTCTGTCCTGTGTATATTTTGTGACAGTTATCCCATTATAACTTACAAACAAACGAACGGGCAAATTTACAAGATTGCTGTATGCTGTGTCAAATTTGTGCCAGTTGTTCTGAGGCTTATTTTTAGGTTGGTTTTTTTCAAGTGCTAGTGTGATTTTATTTGATATTTTTCTTCAACATGGCGTGATAGTAAACTGTGTATTTTTGCAATAAGTCAAGCCACTGTACGATACTATGGAAAGCCGCTTGCTCTCAAAACACAACGCGGAAGGGCTGTGTGTAATCGCTGTGGTTGCGGAAAGATTGAGCCGTCCGGTGGACGGCGATCAACTTCTTCTTTCTTCGTAGTAATCTCTGTTCATAATCAATGAGAGATTGCTGTTCTGTACTTGATGGTTTTTCTATTAATGCTGATGTGGCATGGCAGTTGTGTGCCATCGGTACCTTTTAAAAGCTAAGGCTAGTGCACAGGAGAGAACGTTCGCAGTGTACGTGTCTGACGAGAGTACTGATGATCGTTCTGGCCTTGACGCTTACTGGCAAGCACGGCGGCACATTGGACCTTGGCCGCCACTGACGTATTGCAAATACTGAACGTCCACGGCGCAATAAGGTACATATGTTAACTGAATTAAGAATTATGAATCAGCACACACGGGTGCCGTAAGTGTTGCAGCTAACCTTTTGATTTGTCGCTCCTGTTGTAAATTTGAATGATATAGGCAGAGCCAGTTAGTGCTGTTCAATCTCTTAAGTTATTATGCGTTGCTGCTTGATGCACGTATGGATGTGTCTTATGAACTGTTTTTCCTAAAAGGTGACACTAGATGGTAACTGTTACCTAGGATTCCATTTCGGCCTGGCTAAATTTAAAGAATTGGTTATTACCAGAAAAATTGGTACTGGCTCAGTGGTACACATGCTTTACACTACATACATTAAGTGTAAGTTTTCTGGTAAGCGACTCTTTGTTTCAGAATTCTGGTTTCGGATCGCGTAAGTAAATGCTTAAATGGTTTTCGTTGGCACCCTTACGACTTTAAGCAGCCGTTGGGATCCACCCCTTAGCCGTATTAACTAAAATTTCTGAAAAGGCACTAGATTTGTTAACCGGGGAAGCTGCAGGCGATTGCTTCAAGCTGGGCTAGTGTTTCCACGTGTGTTTAAATTCTTGTCACTCGAATACTTAAGTGTAAGTACGTGGCGAAAATCGAGGTGTGGTATCGCTTAATGGATACTATCACTGACTGCGCCCGGTTTGATAAAAATCTGTGTAGGCTTCGGCAGCAGTGTGTAAAGGCTAAATTCACTCTGTACCATATGTTAGCGGTGCCACCACTCCCGTGCTCTGTATTGTAATTCTACTATTTTGGCGTAACCGGACAGGACTTGCGCTTTAAGTTTTAGGTAGTTGTAAGTTACTTTTAATGGTGCTGAAACTAGTTGTGCACCAAGGGTATTTTTCCTGCGTACCTGTGGGCTTTAAGGGCGCAAATGAATAACACTGGTTTCTAGTTGTTAACTCAGTAATATTACGTGACTTAGTTAACGTGCGTTTTTTTCTGAAAGAGAGTAAACTTAGATTAGTGTCTACACATTACAAGTTGAATTATTATAAATTTCAGTAAAGCTATTATTTGGTTGCATTATTAGGTATTAACAAGATTTGCTCGCGCATTTTACGGACTTCTGCAAAATTTTGTTGGCAGTGACTTTTTATATTGTATAAGCAAACTGATCGTTAATTGTAGACATTGTTTAATTGGAAACCAGAACCCCATCTTTACAAACCAAGCTCCCTACCGTATCAGAAATATTTGTCTTCTGTAATACAGATACAGTTGATGATGGGAGAACGCCCGAAAATAGACCGGTAAAATAAATTACCATCGAAAAGCAACTTACGTTAGGGACACAATTATTAAAATGACATGTATTAACAAAACATTTAAACTATCAGAGCTACCAGCAGTAGTTAAGAGAGAAGCACAACTACTTCCATCACCTTCGTAATGTTTCCCGAAAAAATTAAGTTCGTGCCCAGTTTTCCTTATCTCAATATCAGAGAAGATAGGAAAAAGAAAGCTACGTGACTGACTGATAATGAAATAGAGGAAGAAGGTGGGCGCATTTGCTTTATTCTCTGCCAGAGGAAAATTGGGTGTGAACTTAATTTCTTGGGAAGCATTACGAAGGTGATGGAAGGAACTGCTTCAGTTTCTTATTAAAAGCAGTGGAATATTTAGTTGTGCTCAGAGAACAGGGCAGTTTGTCGCAAAGGCGGCGGCAGCAGCGGAGAAGATCTCTGCGAATGTTTTGTATTATGAATGGGTACAGCTACCTTACTAGATAGTTGGCAGCTTCTGTTTCGGCTATGATTAGTTAACAGGTACTGGGGTCAATGTACACTGGGGAGTAGATGAAATAAACATAGTGTGTGGTAATCACGTAATTTGTTGGTCGGAACCAACAAAACTGGGAGTATGAAATGCTGAAATGTTCAAATACACAGAAGTTGCAGATGTAAAGCATACAAGCATTCCTGGATAGTTCTGCGGTCCACTGTTCTCCCATACTCAAGCCATGTTGGATTCCATGGCATTATTCTAAGTTTAGCAGATCGAGTGATTGCGCAAGTTTGCGTATTACATCGCCGGCCGCGGTGGTCTCGCGGTTACGGCGCTCAGTCCGGAACGGCGCGACTACTACGGTCGCAGGTTCGAATCCTGCCTCGGGCATGGATGTGTGTGATGTTCTTAGGTTAGTTAGGTTTAAGTAGTTCTAAGTTCTAGGGGACTGATGACCACAGCTGTTAAGTCCAATAGTGATCAGAGCCATTTTTTTGCGTATTACATCCTGCGGAAATACGTTCAGAAAATTTTAGGGGAATAAAGGCAAGCGAAAGCTTCCCTGCATGTGGCACAGTATTTTCTGTCCAGTTGAGGTGCTCATCCAAAGCTTCACTCAAGTTTTTCACTGGTTTTTGATAAGAAGTTGGAATACCGCCGATATGAATAGGAGACAATTGTTCACGCAATTCAGACTATATTAATTTCTGATGGGATAGTAAAATTATTCAATACATTTTCGCACTTAGTTCAAATCCTGGGTTTCGCGACCATCTTATTACTGAATGCAGATTATCATGCATTTGGACTATAGCATTCTCAAGTATTCAGGTCTGGTACTTAGCTAAAGTTGGAGTTGCCGGTATAAAAATGGTTTTCTCAGGAGGACAGAACCGACAAGGTTTCATTGATATACAAGGAAAACAATAGTGGCCCAGGAATGACCCCTGTGGCGCTGCTTTCAAGGTAGACATGTTTTTAGATCAGAAATTTATCACTGCAATATTCTCGGTGATTAATAATAATAAGCACACTGTGACGAAATCCCCGTTTTTGCATTTAATGATTATGGCTTTCCCTATGACAACGCCAGCGATTGCGAGGGACATCATGAAGAGGGACTGTAACATGGAGCAGTTAGGAGACTGTTTAAATGCTTACTCACAGGAGTAACTTACAGCCGATCCACCATCATCTTTTCTACCTCGGTGAATTGAATTTACATTGTGTATTTGTGCGGCACCAAACTCCGTGCTTGCGGGCAAAGTATCTGCTTCTACATGGCCATATTCTGGGCTAGGCGTTACAGAGATGCAACAAGTGGAGGGTGTGATTATATGGAAAGTTTCTGCTGGTACTTCATAAATCTGGTAAAATTTTACGAGAAACATCTTCCGCCTATTACAATTATTTTATTCACGCATCATATTAGATACATATCAAATTTGCGATAAAAACACAACAATGATAAGAGTATAAACTTAGAAAAGAAAAAACACTCATAATCAAGTATCTAATCCTTTAATATGATGTACCTAAACTTTTAACATAAACAGTACAAAGATTAGGTGAAGAGCATTAAAAGTTCACATACTAATGATTCGTCCTAAATTTTAACACATTGTCTCAGAAGTTACAAACAGGAAATCGTCCAGGTTGTCGTGGTAAAATCTAAGGGGCTCTCTTCCACATCGAGGAGACGCTAACTTACACTATTTGTGTGTAGAACCGGAGCACTTGCTGTGCTGGGTTCCGATTAAGAGTTGTGTCATACAAGACAGTTCTTCTTTACCTTTTACGCTTGACCACTGTTCTTTTTTATGTTTGTCGGACTTCTCATCCGTCTGTTCGTACGTTGTAATTGACAACTGCTGGGTCATACCTCTAAGTCCCTGCCAAATAACGTGATGCAGCCCACGTCCAGCCTACGCCATGCTGAGATTAAAACTTTTTTTCTATTGTAACCCTTGTTCTTTTGGTTGGTGGTATTCTGAATGTACTAGCACATATTGGCACTCAGACAATTATTTGGACCTCCTCACTCCCAACGAAGATTGAGCCTATACCTCAAGCAATGCCTACCGCTGTAATGAGGCCCGTACGGTTCTAGGCGCTTCAGTCTGGAACCGCGTGACCACTACGGTCGCAGGTTCGAATCTTGCCTTGGGCATGGATGTGTGTGATGTCCTTAGGTTAGTTAGGTTTAAGTAGTTCTAAGTTCTAGGGGACTGATGACCTCAGATGTTAAGTCCCATAGTGCTCAGAGCCATTTGAACCATTTTTTGTAATAAGGCTTTAACGATACAAACAAAATAAACGCTCATAAATTATAGACTGCAAAAGGGGGGGGGGGGGGTGATATAAGATACGTATGGCGCAGTAGCTAGCGCTCATTGAACTGGAAAAAAATAATTGTCCATCAAAATATTAAAAATAATATCATCAGTATGGTTACTATGACAATAAAAAAAGACCCACAGTGCTATGGTTTCTTTTCACTGCATTTGAAAATAAAAATTCTAAAGTGTTATTAGTATTTATTAACTTGGTTCTGCAGTAGACCAAGGTAAAAATATACTTAACTCAGTGATAAGTGGTGTTGTTGTCTTCAGTCCGAAGAGTGGATCGTTGCACATCACCATGCTAGTTTATCCTGTGCAAGCCTCGTTATCTTTCCAAAACTACTGCATCCTATATCCACTAGAATCTGCTTACAATACTTTGAGTAGGTTGTGCCCTAACAGATTTTAAAAAGTAATATTTTAAACCTTCAAGACCAGCTGCAAAACAAATTCTTTATTTAATACCGGTTTCGATATTCAGATCAACTTCAGATATCATAAAATTTTTTAACCCCAGCCTACATGGCAGTGTTCTTACAATGACGCGAAAGAAAAGCCGTCCTGTGTTACTGCTGGCGATATGAAATACATTATGTAGTCAACAGCAAAATCCACGACACATTTAATCAATCTTCGTGTACTGTTATAGTTAGGTTTCATCTTTTCGTGAGGTGGCATTCAACGGACTGAAGAGGATTTACTGACTTAACTGTTTCATTATATCTCTAGATGATTTGAAGTACCATTAGTCAATAAAGCACTGTTTTATGAGCATGTGTTGGTGGTTTGAAAAAAGGCTATTTTCAACTGCTTGTTATGGTGTTGTTCTCACTCTATAATTTTTATCCCCCCCCCCCCCCCCCCACCAATTACGAAAGCGACAATTTCTTGATCACACAGGACGTGTCGTATAAATCGAGCCCTTCTTTTAGTGGAGTTGTGCCACAAATTTCTTTTCTCTCCAGTTTGATGTCTCTACATTATTTATACGAACTGCCGATCCAATCTCCAGAAATATTCTGTAGGACTGCATTTCAAAATATTCTTCTTTAACAGTTTACCGCCCTTCCTTCACTTACATACAAGGCTTTTCCTGACAAATACCTTCAGAGATGAATTCCGGACACTTAAACAAACATAAGTTTGTCTTTCCTCAACCTGTCTTCAAAAATAATCCGTAGGGTCAGTACTGCCTCTCTTTTTCAAATTTGATGTTAACAAATTTCAGAAACGATTTTCTTGTCCCTGACAGTTTGAATTTTGTATCCTATGTATTTTGGCCGTTGTGAGTTACATGTCGCCCACATAGCAAAACCTGTGTGCTATTATTAGTGTCTCATTTCATAATAGAATTCGCTCACCGTCATCTGGTTTGATACGACTACATTTCAACATTCTTGTTTTAAGTTTGTTGATATTCATTTTACAATCTCTTTCCTAGATACTGTCCATTCCGTTCAACCGAACTTCAGCATTGGCCCCTTACTTCTTTCATTTACCATGACCCTCTCGCCCAGTGCAAAGTACAAATGACAGGAAGAAAACGCAAGTGACTCCTGTGTATAAGAAGGGTAAAACAACGGGCTCGCAAAATTACAGACGAATATCCGTAACTTCGATATGATGCGGAATTCTAGGACGTATTCTGAGTTCGACTATGATAAATTTCCAAGAGATCGAAAAGCTTATGTCCACTCATCAGTAAGTTTTTAGAAAGTATCGCTCGTGCGAAACGCAGCTTACCCTTTTCTCACATGATATACTGCAACTATAGATGAAGGGAAACAGGCAGATTCCATATTGCTAGATTTCCGAAAAGCATTTGACACGGTGCGCCACTTCAGACTGTTAACGATGGTACTAGCATATGGAATATGTTTCCAGATATGTGAGTGGCTCGAAGCCCTAAGTAACAGAACCCAATATGTTATCCCCGACAGAGTGTTCATCAGAGACGAGGGCATCGTCAGGAGTGGGTCAGGAAGTGTGATAGGGCCGCTGTTATTTTCTATATACATAAATGAACTGCCAGACAGAGTAGGCAGCAATCTTCGGTTGTTTGCTGATGATGATGTGGTGTACGGAATGTGTCGAAGTTGAGCAACTGTAGGAAGATACAAGATGACTTAGACAAAATTTCTAGTCGATGTGATGAATGGCAGCTAGCTCTAATGTGGAAAAATGTAAGTTAATGTGGACGAATATGAAAAACAAACGCGCAACGTTCGACCACAGCATTGGGAGCGTCCTGTTTGACACAGTAATGTCGTTCAAATGTCTGGACGTAACGCTACAAAGCCATATGAAATGGAACGATCGTGTAAGGATTGTAGCAGGGAAGGCGAATGATCGACTTCGGTTTATTGGGAGACTTTTAGGAAAGTTGTGGTTGATTGTAAAGGAGACCCTATGCAGTACGTTAGTGCGACACATTTTTCAGTAGTGCTCGAGTGTTTGGATCATCACCAGGGTGAACTGAAGGAAGACATCGAAGCAATTTAGAGGCGGACTGCTAGACTTGTTACCGGTAGGGTCGAACAACACGTAAATATTGAGGATATATTTCAGGAACTCAAATGGAAATCCCGGGAGGGAAGGCGACGTTTTTTCTTTTCTTTTTTTTTCACTATCGAAACAAATACGGAGAAATATAGATAGTATACTTATATGGATATGGTGTCTGTTCTTTCGGACATGTCCGAAAGAACAGACACCATTGATAAGGTTCTAGGCGCTACAGTTTGGAACTGCGCTACGGTCGCAGGTTCGAATCCTGCCTCGGGCATGGCTGTATCTGATGTCCTTAGGTTGGTTAGGTTTAAGTAGTTCTAAGTTCTAGGGGACTGATGACCTCAGAAGTTAAATCCCATAGTGCTCAACGCCATTTTTGAACCATTGATAACCTGCAGCCGTCTAGAACGAAATTAGAATTATATATTAATACCTTCAGCTGCTGACGGACGTTGATATATATAAACAGGGACAGGTGAAAATGTGTGCCGCGATCGGGACTTGAACCCGGGATCTCCTGCTTACATGGCGGACGCTCTATCCATCTTTTTTGTTTTGTTGATCTCATTTTGTTCTATATTGTTCTTTGAATCTGTTCGGGGCGGACATTCGAGGACACCCGTTCAGGTTCTTCGTTGATCCGTTCAGTCAGTTTTTTATTACAGAGGGTAGCTAAACCTCTGAGCGAACACGCTGAGCTACCGTGCCGGCTCTGTCTGAGCCACCGAGGGCACAGAGGAGGGTGCGACTGCAGGGACTATCTCGCGCGCGCCTCCCGCGAGACCCACATTCTCACTTTATATGTCCACACACTACATTCGTAGTGTCCCTACCCAACACACTCATTACTCATGGAAGACATTCTTACCAAGTCCCGTAAGAGTTCGGGTAATATGTGTGCATCCGCACAGAAGAAGAAGGTCACGGCCAGTATTGCCAGAACTATATAGTTATATGGATATGTTTCTGTTCTTTCGGACATGTTGATATGTATCAACGGGGACAGGTGAAAATGTTTGCCCGTCAAAAAAAAAATGGTTCAAATGGCTCTGAGCACTATGGGACGTAACATCTGTGGTCATCAATCCCCTAGAACTTAGAACTACTTAAACCTAACTAACCTAAAGACATCACACACATCCATGCCCGAGGCAGGATTCGAACCTGCGACCGTAGCGGTCACGCGGTTCCAGACTGAAGCGCCAGAACCGCACGGCCACACCGGCCGGCTTTGCCCTTCAGCAGCTGAAGGTATTAACATATAATTCTAATTTCGTTCTATACGGCTGCAGGTCATCAATGGTGTCTGTTCTTTCGGACATGTCCAAAAGAACAGACACCATATCCATCTAAGTATACAGTTCTGGCAATACTGGCAGTGACCTTCTTCTTCCGTGCGGATGCACACATATTACCCGAACTCTTACGGGACTTAGTAAGAATGTCTTCCAAGAGTAATGAGTGTGTTGGGTAGGGACACTACGAATGTAGTGTATGGACGTTTAAAGTGAGAATGTGGGTCTCGAGGGAGGCGTGCGCGAGACAGTCCCTGCAGTCGCACTCTCCTCTGTGCCCTCCGTGGCTCAGATGATGCCGGCACGGTAGCTCAGTGTGTTCGGTCAGAGGGTTAGCTGCCCTCTGTAATAAAAAAACTGAGTTAATCGATCAACAACAAACTAAAACGGATGTCTTACGACGTCCGCTCCGAGCAGATGCAACGAACAAAATCGAACAAAATGAGATTAAAAAAAAAAGATGGATAGAGTGTCAGTCATATAAGCTAGAGGTCCCGGGTTCGAGTCCCGGTCGAGGCACACATTTTCACCTCTCCCCGTTGATATATATCAACGCCCGTCAGCTGCTGAAGGTATTGATATATAATTCTAATATAGATAGTAGTTTTTCTCTCGTATGTTGGCTTGTGCAGTGTGCATGTAGATGTAGAGTTATTTCCCGTCTCTTACGTAATAATCTTGTCGTCGTCGACATCTTAAAGTGTGTATTTATTCTCCCTGAACATTAATTTCCTGTCCAGATTTCTCCTTGTCTTCCTTTGCCCTTTGCTCAGTGTACAGATTGAATGAAACGGGGGATAGTTTTCAATTCTGTCTCTCCCCCTTCCAAACTATTACTTCCCTTTCGAGCGTCACTCTTGCAACTGCAGTCTGGTTTCCCTATAAATTGTAGACAACGTTTCGCTTCGTGTATTTTACAACGATTATATCCACAGTTTCATAAACAGTATTGAAATTTAGGCTCTTTATATTGCACTTTTATTGCGTTCGTAGTGATCTGAGCAGTCTGTGTTGAAAACGGCGTGGAAACGGTTGAGCGGCTCGAAACTGGGAAACACAGATATTGTGCAGTCCTCGTTAAGAGCTAATAGTACAGAAGAGCAATACAGCTGCGATCGAACGGTTCATTTCGTGGTGCTTGCGCCGCGCGCCACTCTCCGCGCATGCATATTCATTGCTGTTTATCTGTGTACCCAGTCAAGTGACCTATTACTCTTGGTACAGCGTTCAGTAGCAGATAATGCTGATCAATTTCGTCCTGTGTTATGTGAGCAAGCATGTCTTCCAAAGCGAAATACATACCGTTCCGTTTATGTGTGTGTGTGTGTGTGTGTGTGTGTGTGCCATTTATGTAGAATACAAGTGGAAGGCAGCTTTTAGTTGGGTCCTCCCAAACGCCACAGGGGACCGTCCGATGGCGGATAACGACAGGCCGCAACTGAAACAGTCAGCCGCCAGAATCCCAGAGGCTATTAGCCACAAAGCGCCATCTGCCGCTAATAACACTCGGCGTAGTGCACCGCAGCTGGTGCTCTGTGGGGTAGCATTCTCACCTAGCGCTGAGCGCCAGACACCGCCGAACTGGGACAGTTCTGGCAGTCTTTTTTCCCTTCAGGTAGAAAAAGGATGGCGAAGCGAGTATCTTCTCGTTATCTTTCATCTAAAAGCAATATTTCTACACAGCATTGTTGGGACACGACGAGGCACACTTTTCGTGTGAACTCAAATGTTACATCCCACGTGGAAAACAGAGACAGCAGCAGACTACAACTATTCAAATTACTTACCAGTCGAAAATTTGGTGTGAAACTTTTCGTCACCATCTACATTTATACAGCCTTTATTTGACTCAATTCCTATACATATATCATCCGGATTTCCACCCAGCCGGCCGCTGTGGCCGAGCAGTTCCAGGCGCTTGTCAGGAACCGCGCGACTGCTACGGTCGCAGGTTCCAATCCTGCCTGGGGCATGGATCTGTGTGATGTCCTTAGGTTAGTTAGGTTTAAGTAGTTCTTAGTTCTAGGGGACTGATGACCTCAAATGTTAAGTCCCATAGTGCTCAGAGCCATCTGAACCATTTCCACCCACCGAAGTTGTTGAATGCTGTCCACTCCACCTTATTTTCTCCTTACATCTACCCCACCCTACAGTAACTCTTTACCTATTCGCTAACTCTGCATCCCTACTGGTCACTTTGAAAATCTACGTACATCCTGTATGTCCAGCACAGTAAAACCGAGAGAGGTGGCACAGTGGAGTCGCATTCGGTTCAAACCCACATCCTGCCTTCCAGATTGAGGTTTTCCGTGATTGCCCTAAATCGCTCCACACAAATGGTTCATTTTAATTGGCACAGTCGATTTCCTTATCCATCCTTGACACAATGCGAGCTTGTTCTCCGTCTCTAATGACCTAGATATCAACGGAATGTCGAACCCAAACGTCCGTCCTGCTTTCCTTCCAACAGTAAACCCTAATCTATCTGTGTGTCCTGATCACTGCAAGTGACAAAAAGAGTTCTGTCGAATAAGATTTACAAGTATTGGAAGTAGGCTGTTTAGGTTTTTATGTTGGTAACGTCACGTAGCGCTCTGTATGAAAATCACTGGCTGTGCTGTGTGCAGTCTGTGGCTGGTTGGCATTGTTGGAATATTCGCTGTTGCAGTGTTGGGCAGTTGGATGTGAACAGCACGTAGCGTTGTGCAGTTGGAGGTGAGCCGCCTACAGTGGTGGATGTGTGGTAAGAGAAGCCAGAGTTCTGAAATGTTAATATGATCGGATGAGCTGGACGTGTGTCCGTCAGAAAAAGGAAATTTGCCAAACTGGATGTCACAAATTATACATATATATTATGACTTTTGAACACTATTAAGGTAAATACATTGTTTGTTCTCTGTCAAAATCTTTCATATGCTAACTATATAATAATAAGTTTATTGCAGCCAAGTAGCCATACAAATTCAATGTACAGTGATAATAATAAGATAAATTAGAAATTTCGCATATTGTGATTTGCATAGTCACTTATTGTTCGTGTACTTTTGGTACAGAGCTCTATACGGTAACGTTTGCAAATTTGGTGACGCAGTTTACACTCACACATTTCGTTTGGTTCAAGATACGACGTGTTGTTGCAAATAAGGTGGTATAAACCATGGACTGCCAATCTGGTGATCACGTGTCTCATTTCTAAGTTTTCCTTCGTCCATGTTCGGTCAATCATGGCACCTGTGCTGTAAAATTCTGGAGGTATGTCTTCCCTTTTTTCTTCAATGTTTTAAGTAGACTTTCCAAGGCGCTGCTATTGGGTAGCATCAGGATTGTCCGAAGGTCTTCAATGAGGAAGGGTTCCCTCGCCAGCAAGTATACAAGTCTCGATCGTGTTGTTTTGGACACTCCTATTGCTTTCTTTATATAGGTCGCCTTCACTCTTTCTAGTGTTTTTAGGTTGTTCACTGTAAGATGTGGTGGTCCAATAATTTCTATGCCGTACGTCAGTATTGGGAAGATTTTGGCTCTGAATAGTGCCATTGCTGTCTCTAGGCTAAGGGATCTGATGTATTGTATTTCATCTATTGCCATTATTGCTTGCATTGCTTTCTCTGTTACATGTTTTGTGAACATTTTGCAGTTGTTTGTATTGTGACCCCTAGGTACTCGTGGTCCGGAACAATCTTCAGTTTTCTCTCTCGTATGAAGAACTCAGCTGATGCAGGTGTTCTTCCTCCATTTCTGAGTACCATCATTTCTGTTTTCGCCACATTTATTTCGAAGCCGTGTTCGACGCACCAATCTCCCGTATCGTTTATCGCTTCTTGTAACTTTGCAAATATTCTTTGCACCTATTACAATATCGTCTGCATATGCATATGAGACTACACCCTCCCTTTGGGGTATTCTTACAATTTCTTCTGCTGCAAGGATAAATAACAGAGGACTCAGTGGGTCTCCCTGTAGTACTCCGTTTGATTGGAGTATCGGCTCCGATAGGGAGAGATTGTCTGATATTCTTATGTCGTTCCATTGCAGTACTGCGCTTATAATTCGTGTCCAGATGTTGTTTCTTCCCAGGGTTTCCTCTAGTTATTTGGTCATTAATTTTCTGTTTATAAAGTCAAAGGGTTTTATAAAATCTATGCACACTACATAGAACTTTTCTGTCTTCAAGGGCTTCCCATACGCTCTTTAGCAGTTTTATTGCCGTCAGAGTTGATCTTCCCTTTCTGAATCCCATTTGGCTTTCGGGGAGGTGTTCGTCGATTGTTTGCTTTATTCTTTCTGCTATTATTTTTGTGAACACTTTGAAAGGTAAGTTTTCTAGGGCTATACCTCTGTATTTGCTAGGGTCCTTGGGGTCTCCTTTACCTTTATAAAGCACTTTTACTGTTGACTGTCTCCACTGTTCCGGAATGGAGGCTGTTTCTATACACTTATTGTACAGTTTTGTCCACATTGGCTTTAGTATTTGGGCAGTGTCTTTCAGATATTCGCTATAAAGTCTTTCAGGGCCTGCAGCTTTTTTACTCTTGGTGCTCTTAATGGCATCGTTGATCTCTTCCGTGGTCAGTGGGATCCAATCCACAGTTGTTTGCAGCATATGCGAACTATATGCATATTATTTAGCTGGCAGTATTGGCGCTCGCTGTATTGCAGTAGTTCGAGTAACGAAGATTTTTGCGAGATCAGTGATCCATGAAAAGTATAGGTTACTGTTAGTCAGAGCCATTCTTTTGTAGGGAATACTGAAAGTCAGATTGCGTTGCGCTAAGATTATTGTGTGTCAGTTTAGTGTTGATCAGAATAAATGAAGAGAGAAATGCTTGAGTACGTTGAGTTTTGCTTAGCTGTTTGAAAATCAAATAACGTAGAGGTTTATCAGCATAGTCACGCATAATTTTTCTAAGGGGCTGTTACAGTATGCCAACATATACTTGTATTTTACATATAACGAGTTGGGTATTTATTTTATTTACGACGAGTTGTTGTGCAAAGTTATTCATTTATCATCCCTCACTACCTGATCCACCAAGGCCATTCCAACCATCCTAAATATGCCCAAATCGACTGGTGGTGATATGACTGTCAACTCGAAACGCGAAAAACATTCGAGCCAAGACCAGGCAAACCTCATGTACTGACGAACAGGGACCATCTAGCTTTTCAGAGGATGACAGTAAAAAAAATCACATGAAATCAGCGGAAGGAATCACTCGTGAATCTGATAGTGTTACAGCAGTCCAGCTATCACAGTGTGCTTAAGTATGTTAAAAGAAAATATGACACAATGGTAAACCAGGTCCTCATAAGTCAAACATTACTGTAGTTAACGCTAGCCGGCCGTTGTGGCCGAGCGGTTCTAGGCGCTTCACTCCGGAATCGCGCTGCTGCTACAGTCGCAGGTTCGACTCCTACCTCGGGCGTCGATGTGTGTGATGTCCTTAGGTTAGTTAGGTTTAAGTAGTTCTAAGTCTAGAGGACTGCTGACCTCAGTTGTTAAGTCCCATAGTGCTCAGAGCCATTTGAACCATTTGAAGTTAACGCTAGACAACCATGTGGCGTCGCTCCTTACACCAGTAAAGAGCGACGTCACAGAACGATGGATGACTGGAAACGAGTGATCTGGAATGATGAATCATGCTTACCTTGTGGCAACCCAATGGAATGGTTTTGGCTTGGACAATGCCTGGAGAATTTTGTTTGCCATCATGTGTAGCGGCGGCAGAGAGGTACAGAAGAGGTGGTATTATGGTATGTGGGTGTTTTTATGATAAGGAAACAGTAAATGCAGAAGGATACAAACACATTTTACAGCATTATGTACTTTGTAAAGTAGAGAAACAGTTCAGATATGATGATAGTTTGTGTCTGCGTGACAATGCCCTCTGCCATAGAACAGCATCTATGAGGCAATGCTTTCTGGAAGATAACGTTGATGAAATGGACTGGCCTACGCCAAGTCCCTACCAGCAATCTACGCACGTCCTATATGTCCAGCATCCAACAGGATCACCTTATAACGTCGATTTTGTTCCAGAGCGCAACATCCGACATCACTGTCTTCTCTGCTTTCGACTCTTGAGAAAGAATGGGCTGCCATTGCTCCTCAGACGCTTAGACACCTCACAGCGAAGGTCAAGATGTCACAAAGGAAAAGGGTGGAATGACCCCATATTAGAGTCCATTTAACAGGTTTGCGGATACTTCAGGTCAGATAGTGTATCTATAGGTGCTAGCGTCTTATTTTAAGATACTTGTTATCTGTGTTTTATGGTTATTTGTCAACACTTACTACCTGTAGCTGCAAGTTCCCGATTTTAAGATATTTGTTACTTGTCTTTGTCCTCCGCCATAACTGAGTGGTCAACACGACAGATCCCCCTGCGTGGGACCCAGCTTCGACTCCCAGTACTGTCAGGGATTTTTCGTTATTGGCAGCACTGGACGGGGTGCCTTCAGCCTCGTGATTACAGCTGAAGAGCTACCTTATGGAGAGGTTGGCGGCTCCAAGGTCGGAACGTCAACAACAGCCGGGAGTGCAGTGTGTTGACATCATGCCACTCCATATCACTTACGATGGTGAATGTCTGAGGATGACATGGTGGTCAACTATGGCGTGGTCTTCAGTGTCTGATTGCTGGATTTTCATTTTTTCTTTTATTGTTCTTGTAAACACTCTACAATACCCTAAATGCAGAAATAGCTCGTGTAAAATTTGTTGGTGAAAATTGAGATACCATTCAGTAAATCCAAAAGGCAAAGGTTCCGAGTTCGAGTCTCGGTCCGGCACACAGTTTTAACCTGCAAGGAAATTTCACAGCAGCGCACACTCTGCTGCAGAGTGAAAATCTCATCCTGGAAATACAAAAGGATTGCTCTTAAAATTCAATGGAGCTGTATTCCAGGAGGAGTCCACGAATTTGCTGCACAACATGCAGTGCTGACGACGGTAAATTCAAACATGTTACTACTAATACAGAGACGAACATACAGGCTTTCTTTTCGTTCACAAGTGGAATCGGCTGGAGGACAAAAGATAATGGTATTTCCTATCCCGTTTGACTCTTACAACATCAGAAAAGAAACAAGTAAATAAAATTAAAAACGGTAAAATAAAATGAAAATCTGCTAAGAGATCCTTTAACACGTCCTTTAACATGTCTAGAAACGTATTTACGATGTACCGTACTTCGTTTGGTGCCATCAGTCTTCCCACTTGTTTGATGCGCCCCCCAAGGTTTTCCTTTCCTGTGCCAACCTCTTCAGCTCAGAATAGCACTTGCGCTCAACGTCGTCAGTTATTTGTTGGACGTATTCCCATTTCTGTCTTCTCCTGCGGTTTTTCCCTTCAACAGCTCCAATACCATGGAAGTTATTTCCTGATGTCTAAACCAGTGGCATTTACTAAACTTTTCGTTGAAGTAATCAATTATAAAAGAAGAAATGTATTTCTGTGTGTCAAATTACCTTAGAGCCTATATGTAATCAAGCTGGATCCTCTTCCTTTGGCAAATCTGTGGATCACCAGGTTAAAATCTCAGCTACCGCAGGAGATCCTTTTCCACTGATAGTAAAGCTAAGTTTGTAAGTTGTTCTTGAGTTAAAGCTAAAATTGCAAGCTTCTTCTGGTAGTTTGTGGACTACATACGTAGTTCTTTATCCTTTTTAGGGCTGAGAAGCTTCTTTCAGTTGAGGCACTGGACGCAGAAATAATAGAAACAAATTCACATAGTTTTACAATTTCACACTATCCTGTTTGGAGTCCATTTGACTTAATAAACCTCGACATATTAGCAACACTTTTATGCCCATTTTTCCTGAATGTACGCTGTAGTGCTAAGCATGAAAAATCAGAAAGATGTCCATAGCAGTCATTTAGTGATGATAATGCAAATTCAGGGACACAGTTTGTATTGATAACATTTACGTACATTTAAAAGCTCCAAAAACAACAGAGCTCAAGTTACTGAATCGAAATTTTAAATACCCCGTCAGTGTGCCCAAAATTTCATTGTAAATTTTTCTGTAGTTTGTTTCCAAATTAACTGGAGCACCATACCTAGCACGTTTAATTACTGGTTCGTCCATATGTTGTCATGAATGACTCTTTCACATATTCTTTAAATCTATCACGTTTGGTTTTCAAAATTTCTTTGAATTCATTAAAACAGCCAGTGTCGTAAGCTCTAGCTTCCAATATGAGTCAATATATCAGTTGATTGTCGGTGAGGGGGAAAATGTCTGCAAAATTATGTTGAAGGATTATGTAATAATTTACAACTTTAAAATCGTTTAATAATTACAGTGTTCATATTAACGGTTTCGGCAGCTGATTGATATCTTGAAATGTGATTAATCTACAAACAACTTCGTCATGATATATAATAGTTCCACCTACCCACTCCGAACATCGTAAAGTCACATAAGAAGTGCCAATGAAGTACAGAACATGTCGTCTCACTAAATGAGATGATGTATAATTCAGTGACATATTTTATACGGCTTCATCTTCGCCAGAGTGCATAACTGGAATTGTCAGATATGAAAAAGTTGTTAGTGGATTAATCACACCTGAAAATGCCAATCAGTTACCGAAAATGATAATGTGAACATTCTAATCATCAAGCGATCTTGACATGGTAAACTATTATGTAAATATTTAAAAGGGCACATACTTCCGTGTATAATATATATATATATATATATATATATATATATATATATATATATATATATACTTGTATCGTGACTTCAAATCCACAAGTAGCCCAAGTCTCATCTCGTTCTATTTCATTCTTAAAAAGTAGTTTACTGGGATACTCATAAATGTTTTCACTAAACGAGATGAAAAACTGCACCACATGACAGACAATTTAGACAAGCATTTCTTTACGTCTTGATCTACAGATTCTTCTGCTTGTCTTGGAAAGAAAAGTGGAAGGGCCTTTCAAAATGAGGGAAAGGTATTGCATTCCTTTATCTCTTACCCGACGTTCGATATCACTATACTCAGGCCACCAACTAACATTATAAAACGTTAGTTTTTTCATTCTAGACTGCAATCCATTCAAATTGCCAGCCGAAACTTCAATCTAATTGTTACTCTGAGCGATTAGCTTCTCATTGGACCCACAGTCGTGCCAGCCGCGACGTGGCAAAATACTGAAGGGCTTCAATCAGTAGTTTCAAGCAGAACAAGTAAAACAAAATTCGTTTCACCTGTATTCTTTTTCATTCGTGAGGGTATTTGAAACAGAATAAATTAGGTCACTGTTTACTCCTGTAAACACGATACGTTGTTCTAATTGGTGTTTCAGGGTTTCGTCAAATTCATTAAGTTCAAAATAATTGTTATTATTCAAAGACCAAAGTGATGCACATCATCCTCTGAACCCCATCTCTTGCGTTAACAAGACACAAACTAGGTAAGTCTATATTAGTTAAGCGTTTCATTATGTCCCTATTCTTTCGCACAGATTATCATGTTGTCAATTACGAACTGTCACAACATGCAGTCAGTTCGGGTCTTCCGACTGACACTGGCTCTGTATTTTAATGGCTGTGTGAACATGTGCCGCGCGGGATTAGCCGAGCGGTCTTGGGCGCTGCAGTCATGGACTGTGCGACTGGTCCCGGCAGAGGTTCGAGTCCTCCCTCGGGCATGGGTGTGTGTGTTTGTCCTTAGGATAATTTAGGTTAAGTAGTGTGTAAGCTTAGGGACTGATGACCTTAGCAATTAAGTCCCATAAGATTTCACACACATTTGAACATTTGATTTTTGTGTGAACATGAGCCACGTCACAATAACCAACACTATTTCAAACACATTTATCAACAAATAACATGGGAAACGACACAGCTTTTGCACATTAGGGCATTCTGTGAGTCACTCGCTGTTGATGTAAAGTTGCGTATCGAAATGCCACACACAATATTTCTCTTTAGTTGTGACGCGTAATTCAGATGAACGTCTGTCTTGTTGTACTAAGTTCCTCTTGTCTTGAAAACTTCAGGCAGCAGAGTTGTACCGCAGAATCCTACAGACCCGCCGTTCCCCTGGACGTTCATGCTTTCTCGAGTCAACACTAAGATACGCACCGACATCGGTTGCTTACCTTCCTGATAACTTCAATGTATCCATGCTGTGTTTATTTTAAACTTTTTAAGGCTGTTTATAACGTTAAGATAACATAAAACTGTGTACCACACATGTAGTAAGCCATCCAACTTAACCATGAGCACATTGTCCATAGCACCAGTGCGGAAAATACAACTTTTAGTCCATATAACTGCGAAGCCCACAGTCAGCTGATGATTTGAATGTGGGCCTTGGTAACCGGGGATACCAGGTAGCCACTCAACACGGAGATCTAGAGTCAGCTTGTACAGTCTGTTCAGAAAAAAATTGGTCCTCACTTGAATCGTAATGCACAGCTGACGCGAAGTGGCGAAGATCGCTGAGAATCACGAGAAACCGGCAACGCCGATGCAAAAATATTGCATAATATCATTGTGTCAACACAAGTAAGGAATGCTTTTAAACACTGTTTCCATATGGTTCAGCGCAATGATTGATGCAAAACACTTTTATTTCAGATCTTCCTCAAACTAGTTTCAGCGAAGATACCGCCGGGTTTCTTTATTCTAAAAAAAGCAAAAGTTGCACTGTTATTAAACGTTAGGAAAAACGTTATTACGTGTGTACTGTTTGGCTCCAAATACTGTATTGTATGAATAGTTTTATGATATCTTATTACTTTTGAGTCACAGCATGATTTCTATGTTTGATGCTCGTTTTTGACATATTTTCTATGTTTTTCGCTGTTTTCTCGGTTGCATCATGTCATCTGCAACGGAATGAGCGGCTGTTATTAACAAATACGAAAATGTTAGCTTACATACGCCATTGTTAAGCTGTTGGGAATTATGGTGGAGTTGTGGATACAGTTTTGGTGGTCACTAGGCTGTAACGTAATCTGTCATGCACTCGCCTTCGTTGGTCGGCTCGTAATTGGTTTAAAGACAAAGAAAATTACTACATCTTAGCTGAAATTAAAAACATTACACGATCTCGCTGTTCATGTTTGTTGGAAGATGCATCATGTATCGCAGAGAAGGTTTTGAACTTAAGTTTCCAGTTAAATTTAAAGAAGAGAAATTAAGTTGCTTATAGAGACTTGAATACGGCTGAAACAAATGTATGAAATAAATCTGAGCAGTCAGCTGGTCTGCCTGCCATGCAGCAGGCGGGGGTTCGATTCCCAGATGGGTTGGTGATTTTCACCGCTCAGGGACTGGATGTTGTGTTGTCCTCATCATCATTGCATCACCATCGACACCCAAGTTTCCCATCGTGGCGTCACCTGAAAAGTCTTGCAATTCGGCGGCTAAACTTCCGCAGGTGGGGTCTCCCATTATGCCATCAATTCCATATGATCATTTCATTTCATTTTGTGTGTAAAAATTTTCGTCTCTAAACTTTTGCTATGTTTCAGAATGTGTAGATCAGTTTCGGTATTTCTGAGGTGGGGATTTTATTTGTTGATGTTCTGTAAAAGTGAAATGTGTGCTGGTCTTCTGCAGAAGTGGAAAGGGTGCTGTTACTTTTCAGAACTCTCACGCGTTCTTTGTGCCTTATCCGAAAATTTGTGCATTTCGATTGACAGGAGTTGCATGTGAGTTGGTATATTCCTGCATTCCTGAAGTTTTCTGCAGTTCTTCTGTCGTATCTTGGTCTTTGTTGAGGTGCGTTTGTTCTGAATGTTACTAAGATCCCTTGCTTCTTCAATATGTTTCTAACTCTACGTATTTTACTACTTTATGTTAATGTGTACTTTTTTTCTGCTATGGTGTGGTCTGCTGTGTTATCTGTGCGTTCTGCCTCTGTGTTTTCAGACACTTAGGCTGTGCACTTGATTGAGTGGCCACTATTATTATCCTTCCTTTTCATTTGTTGTTCAGCTTGTTTATGGGGTCTGTTCTCTGTTCATTTTCAGTAGCAATTTGTTTGATTATATTTCTTTCGTGTGTGTAGTTTTGAGGTTTAAGAGGTGTTCTGTTTGTCCTATGGAGCTTTTATATCAAACTGGCGTATTTATGAGTTGTCAGGCGGTTGAATGATCTATGGCTCACATTGCTTGTGGATGTAAGTTTTTTGCAGGTGAGAAATTCATGTTGATTGTTGTTTCTTCTTTTTCTAAAGTCCAGTAAATTTAGATTCTTCATTTCTTCAGTTTCCACTCTGAACTATATTTGTGCGTGTACTATGTAGATGTTACTATTCAGCTCTTCTATCCTATTTTGTGTTTTAACTATGAGACAGATTATCTCATCCACGTATCAATACCAGGATGTACAAGTTTGTAGTGATAAAAAAGAATAATTTCTGTATAACCCCTACATTTTCCACAACATTGTTACCAACAGTGAAATTCATTTTGCAATCTATCAGAATGCATGCATAGAGTTTTGTAAACTATTAATTAAAGTCTAGTGATGACATCTGATCTGAAAGCAAAACTTACTACTGTTCGTATTATTAAGGCTTTGTTTACATTTACAGAGACAGCTGCGATGATACTTACTTCTAAGACCAGTGATCACTGTAAAACATCTGCTCAAACTTGCTTTCAACATGATGTCTTTAAATGATCACCAAAATCTAGTATTAAAGAAGAAATCACAATTTCTATTCCATACCATTTGTACATTGTAATCATGCACTACCTACAATTGCCTCATTCTGAAATTTAACTGAATTTTGTACCCTTCTTGTTTCACAATGTTGTTGAATATTATGTTCTTTATATGAGCCAAGAAAATATTAGTTTAAGTTCTGCTGATGTTTAACACTGTGGATAACCCCTCTTGTTGCAGGCAGCAATTGTTTCTGAAAGTGCAATAATTTTGTTCTGTGATTAACCTTAGGATCGGTGAGATTTCATTTATTTGTATGTTTCGGAATTTCTTGCCTTTTCAGCTGTTGTTATATGATGTTTATAGCTTCTTCTGTGGTCCCTGGATGTAGTCTCAAAAGATACCAGTGTAGTTACTGGAGGTGAGATAGATGGGAGAGGGATGTGGGAGATGTTGATATTCTTAATTTTCTCTACAATGTCTCCTGCGTTTAGGGACTTTCGTTGGTTGTGTATGGTTTTTGTAGGAATGTGTGCATGTGTCTCCCTAGTAAGTAAGAGGGCATCTTTCTGAAATTAAACACTGGTCTGACTCGAGTATTAGGTTTGTGGATCATTTGAAGGCTTGTTAAGAGTGAAGCTTTAGCATTAACATTTAAGATTAACAGTGACATTTAAGGTTAACATTAACATTTAATACTGAAGCTTTAACATTCTTTTTTGTCATTCTTTTATTTGATTTTGTGTGAGAATGTGTATGATTCTTTTTAGGAAAGTTTTAAGTTTCCTTTGCTGCCTTTGTATTGGGTCACTGGTTAGCTTAGTTTTACTATTATCTTCCAAGAATTTTTCTTTTTTCTCAATGTGTTCTGCCTCTGTTAACAATACCAATGAGTTTCTTTTATCCTTCCCAGTGATGAGAGTATTGTGTTCTTTTAGATTTTAATGTATACTGTTTATGTTTTTCTCATCAGACGTTTTTGTATTTGTATTTATGGTTTGTTTGATTTTTCTGATAATTTGCTTCATTTTCTCTGGAACTAGGTCCCTCGTTAGACTAGGACTTAAATCTGATGTTAGTGTTTTCATATTGCATTATGATGTACTCACTCTGAGTAATAAGATTTTGTATAGCCATGTGTTATGTGAGTGTTGTAGTTGTATTTGGGACATCTCGCAAGTACCTGCTCTTCATATTTTGTGAGTGTCTCGTCAGTAAAGATAGACGTTCATAGAATTTGTTTTGTTTGTGTGACTCACTTTCAGAGATTTTTTCGTTCGTGAATTTGCTTAATTTCTGCTCCTGCTGATGCCATTTCTTTCTCATCATCGATTCTGTGTGCTCATTTGGTCTTTTTGTTAGTACGTACAGTGCTGAGCAGTTTGTGATTTGGTTTGCTAGTTCTAAGTGCAGTTTGTGTAAGTTGACGTTCAATTCTTGCTTTTTTGAGTATAGAGAGCAAATTTTATTTTTCAGCCAAGCTCGTTCAGTTATTTCCATTAGTTTCAGATTAGTTACCAGTCTGTGCTGGGTAAGCGGTGCTTGTTGAATACACACGTATTGAATACCACATATCAAAAGCTTCTATTTTCTTCTTTTCCGGTTTTCCCACAATGTATTACTGATTCAGATACAATTGTACGCTGCAGATGTATATTATCAGAAATTTCTTGCTCAAATGAAGGCCGATATTTGATACTAGCAACTTATTTTGTTCAGGAATTCCCTCTTTGGCTGTGCTATGTTTTTTTAAGTGCTCCTTGTAACCAAGGTAGCAGAATTTCTTTACTTCATCCATTCTGTGATCTCTAATATTAATGTAAAATTCGTCGTTAATCTCATTTCTGCTACACCTCATTACTTTTGTCATTCTTAGGTTTACTTTCGGTCCATATTCTGTGATTATTAAAGTGCTCGTCCCATTCAACAGGGCCTATAACTATTCTCACTTTGACTGAGAGTATCTATCTCACCATCGTAACTTATCATTAATAAATTGTCGTTCTGAATTTAAATCCCACTCCTGAGCATTTTATCTTTCTTCGTCATTGCTTCTTTTATGTACAGATCGAACAGCAGGGGCAAAGGACTGCATTCCTTTCTAACACCGTTTTTAATCTGGTCATTTCGATCTTGGTCTCCTTCTCATATTGTTCTTTCATGGTCATACTATACATTATCCGTCTTTCTTCACAGTTTACATTATTTTCCCTGAAGTTCGATAATCTGCCACACAGATTCTGTACATCAATCTAAATAGTCATTTGGGTGCCACTTTCCCTTATGTTTTTCGATTTTCCGAAGGGATATTTCCTGTGCCTCTAGCCTAATGTGATCGCAAGTCTTCTACAGTTCTCTCAGACTCTGATTATAATGGTGGATCACCTATGTCTTCCAAATCAACTCCCAACTCGTATGATGTCAGCAGTAAGTTCGTCCCTTTTTAGAAGCTTTCAGTGTACTCATTCCATCCACCCTTTCTGCCCTTTACGTTTAGTAGTAGGATTCCCATTGCACTTCTAATGTTGATGACGCCTATGCTGTTTTTATTTTATTTCACCGAAGATTGTTTTGACTTTTCTAAATACTGTATCTCTCCTACAAACCACCATTTCTCGATCGATTTCTTCACATAGACAACAGCAACTGATATAATGGGTATGCACAAGTGCCCTTTATCATACCAGTAGCGACTAAATGAATATTAAGTTGTCAAAAAGACACCTTGCAGTTATTCCCACAAGCGAATTCGGAGGCAGCGTGCATTACTCTTCCGATATTAAGGCAAATAGCTCTCGCTCCGTAAGTGACTGACAGTTGGGGCATCCCGTTTCTGCTGGAAATGTTCAAACGATATCATCATTTTTCAACCGCTTACGTCTATTACGGTAAGCGTAATGGCTCCAAGTTACGTTTTGAAACTTAATGACCCCCTTATTTCCGCGGGTCCCTGCTAAAATATGTTAAAAACACAAATGAAGCTGGAAAATATACAGACTTAAGGGGAATCCCATGAATAAATAATGAGTGAAGGAACGAGGGTCCTGAAGAAACGGCGAAGTGGTATTAACTGAGACCGAAGGAAGGAAGGTCGTAAAAGTGAAGAGGCTAGAAGAAAGCGGCTGACAATGACCCGGTCCTGCGGAATCGCGCGAGATAAAGCCGCCACTTGAACTGGAGCGGGGATCGACCCCTTTCATCAGTGAAATTGGATTAGGCCGTCAGCTGATCTGACTGTTCCATTACAGTGTTATTCTTCTCCGTGAAAGGCGGTTGGAAGGCGGAGCTGGTCCCTGGCGGATACGGGTCGAATCTCGTCCCGCTAATTGCTGAAGAGGTTACCTCTGACGAAATTCCATTCTCTAGATAACAGTGTAATAGCAAAGTGAAAATAATTCGACAGAAATATGTATTAAATTCATCCCTTTTGCACGATTCAATTTTTAATTTTTGTTGATTGGCATTAGAAACTGAGATTACAAACTCATTTCTTCAGTTTGTGTAGTTTGTGAGGACTTAGCTAACTCTGAAAGGTATTGTTTTTTATTTAAGAAGCAAGACACTACACCAGTTACGTTCAGTGTGTTATTATTAAAAACATTAATGACAAAATTGCACGCTTTCGAAAAACCCCGCTTATGATGAATGGCGTTCAGATACATTTTTTTTTTTTCTTTTCGCTTTTTACTTTCACGCAGTGAAGGATCATTGTACATACTTTTGCCCGTTCACATATATGTTCCACAGTAAAATGTTATTTTTGGGTGTGCAGTATTTTAGCTGCCATAAATCTTTGTGATAACTATACTAAATGAACCGGCTACACGAGTGAGAGAGAGCAAGTGGTAAATCAACAGTCAGAGTGTCGAACAAAGTGTGTTCGTGTGAGAGTTGGCGTGAACGCAGAGGTAGTTCTGCGTCGATGTCGTCGGAACGTAAGTATGCCAAGGACTTCCGAATACTTACGCTTCTAATGTCGTATGTATTTAACATCGCCTTGTACGTTATGTGAAGAAATTATCAAACTGTTTCAAATATTTTCAAATATTATGAGCCTCGTGCGTGGGCGTCGACCGAAATTTATCCGAGAGGGGAGGGGAGGGGAGGAGAAAGTGGAGGCTGAGGGAGGGGATGGACGAAGGGGGGGGGGCGCGAGGAAGACTCTAAAATTATCACGTTGGCCAGTCTATTTCGAGAGGTTTCACGCCACAAGAACTGTGATCATCCACGAAAATTGACTGAACCAGATGTTTCGTGACATGACGGGAATTCGTTTCTAGAAGTGTGTGAGAATTCTGTAATGAATAAAAACTCTTTACTACAGATTCCAAGGGGAAAGGGTAAGTGCCTCATGTGCCTCTCACTTGTGTACGACTAGACCCTTGTGAAATCCTACAGGCTTTGTTGACAGTGTACGTGAGGCAAAATTCGTAATTAACTCTAACTTATACGGGTAGTCCTAGGAAGTATGATCAATATTCACGGCTATGGCTGCAACGATCGATGCAAAATAATCTAGTAAGCATGGGCTCTAACTTGCATATCTTAAGAGCTATGAGCACTTTTACATCTTCGATATTGTGAAACACATCTCCTCTACTGCAAGTTCTTTAGTTTCCATATGCTCGGGGGAGGTACTAAGGACCAACATAAGAAAAAATTTCTAGTAAATACCGGCTCTAAAACACGTACCTTGAGACCTATGGGCACTTGGTAGTAAGAAGGACGTCTTTCACAGTATCGAAGACGAACAAGTGCTTGTAGCTCTTAAAGAATGCATTTTTTCTTTTCGCTTTTTACATCCCTTATTTA
The DNA here is from genome assembly GCF_021461385.2 of Schistocerca piceifrons. Classification (NCBI taxonomy): domain Eukaryota; kingdom Metazoa; phylum Arthropoda; class Insecta; order Orthoptera; family Acrididae; genus Schistocerca; species Schistocerca piceifrons. The sequence goes on from NC_060139.1 coordinate 145,820,503, forward strand.
CTAAACTTTTTTTTCCTGCTTTTTCCCGAAAAAAGGTGTAGCATCTTGAATTTGTGATCAAACGTTCTCAGTCCCGGGTTCGAACCCCACCACTGTTTAACTTATGAAGAAAAATCAATAACAATGGCGGCCGATGGCTTCCGGCTTAATAGGTAACCCTCAGTCTTTCAAAAACCATGTCAAAGAAGGCGGAGGAGTGGACAGAGGTTTAGGGTACTCTCTTGCCCTTGGGGTGGGAAACTGACCCTAAGAGGCCGGAGAATCAGCTATGAGCAACAAGACACATTATGTGTATCAGCAGCTCATGTGGCCTGTAGTTGGAAAAGTGTCATGGAGATCCCCCTTTTGGTAAATGATTCCGGACTGCTCCCTTACTCGGGTCTCCAGAAGAGGACTTCAAAGCGGGAGGTGGCCGTGAGAAAAAGGATAACGTCCTACGGGTCTGGGCGTGGAATATGAAGAGTTTGAACGTGGAGCGAAGCTAAAAATCTAGAAAGAAAATTGCTGAGGATCAATTTAGATATGATAGGGGTCACTGAAATGAAATGGAAAGAAGACAAGGATTTCTGGTGAGATGAGCATAGTGTAATATCAACAAAAAAAATGATTCAAATGGCTCTGAGCACTATGGGACTTAACATCTATGGTCATCAGTCCCCTAGAACTTAGAACTACTTAAACCTAACTAACCTAAGGACATCACAAAACACCCAGTCATAACGAGGCAGAGAAAATCCCTAACCCCGCCGGGAATCGAACCCGGGAACCCGAGCGCGGGAAGCGAGAACGCTACCGCACGACCACGAGCTGAGAACTAATATCTACCCTAGAGGAGACTTGTATAACTGGCGTGGGATTCGTTACGAATAGGAAGGTAGGACAGAGAGTGAGCTACTGTGAACAGTTCTCTTATGGGGTTCTTCTCGCCAGAATCGACAGTAAACCAACACCGACAACGATATTTCAGGTATACATGCCAACGTCGCAAGCAGCAGATAAAGAGAGAGAAGAAACATATGAGGATGTTAAACGGGTACTTCAATACGTAAAAGGGAGTTGAAAATCTAATAGTCACGGGGAATTGGGTTGCAGTTGTAGGGGAAGGAGTAGAAGGATGGGTTACGGGAGAATAAGGGCTTGGTAGTAGGAATCAGAGAGGGGAAAGACTGAGTTCTACAATAAATTACAGCTAGTAATAGCGAATAATTTCTTCAAGAATCGCAAGAGGAAGGGGTATACTTGGAAAAGTCCAAGAGATGCTGCAAGATCCCAGTTAGATTACATCATGATAGAGCACAGATACCGAAATCAGATATTGGATTGTAACGCGTATCCAGGAGCATATACAGACACAGATCACAATTTAATAGTGGAGTACTCGTGAAGAGTAGGCAGACGTTTAAGAGATTAGTCAGGAAGAGACACTGTGAAAAGAAATGGGCGGCGTGGCCGAGCGGTTCTAGGCGCTACAGTCTGGAACCGCGCGACCGCTACGGTCGCAGGTTCGAATCCTGCCTCGGGCATGGATGTGTGTGATGTCCCTCGGTTAGTTAGGTTTAAGTAGTTCTAAGTTCTAGGGGACTGATGACCTCAGAAGTTAAGTCCCATAGTGCTCAGAGCCATTTGAACTGGGAACGTAACTACGAAGAAAACAGGAGTAACACAGGAAATACTTCAGTTGATCGATGAAAGAAGGAAGTACAAAAAAGTTCAGAGAAACTCACTAATATTGAAATACAAGGCACTTAGGAATTAAATAAATAGGAAGCGCAGGGAAGCTAAGGCGAAATGGCTACATGAAAAATGTAAAGAAATCGAAAAATAAATGACAGTCGGAAGTACTGACACATCATATAGAAAATTATAAACAACCTTCGGTGTGATCAAAAATAAGGGCGGTAACATTAAAAGTGCAGTTGTATTTCCGTTGTTAAGCGAGAGGAGAGAGTAGGTAAGTACAAAGAGTACATTGAACCCCTCTATGAGAGGAAGACTTGTCTGATGTGATAGAAGAAGATCCAATATTAGAATCAGAATTAAAAAGACCTCTGGAAGACTTAACATCAAATAAGGCAGAAGGGATAGATAATTTTCCATCGGAATTTCTAAAACCATTGAGGGCAGCGGCAACAAAACGACTATCCATGTCGGTGTGTAGAATGTATGAGACTGGTGATATACCAACAGCCTTTCGGAAAAACATCATCCACACATTTCCGAAGATTGCCGACAAATGCGAGAATTATCGCACAACCAGCTCAACAGCTCATGCATCCAAGTTACTGACAAGAACAATAGACAGAAGAATGGAAAAGAAAACTGAGGATGTGTTAGAGGACGATCAGTTTGGCGTTAGGAAAGGTAAAGATAACGGAGAGGCAGTTGTCACGTTTTCGACTGATAATGAAAGAAACTGTGAGGAAAAATCAATACATAATCATAGGATATGTCGACCTGGAAAAAGCATTCGACAACGTCAAATGGCTAAAGATTTTTCGAAATTCTAAGAATAATAGGGAAAAGATATAGAAAAAGACGGGTGATATATAATATCTACAAGAAAAAAGAAGGGATCACAAATTTAGCATTGGAGGGCAGCGTGGAGGGTAAAAATCGCAGAGGGAGACCAAGAGATGAATACACTAAGCAGATTCAGAAGGATGTAGGTTGCAGTAGGTACTGGGAGATGAAGAAGCTTGCACAGGATAGAGTAGCATGGAGAGCTGCATCAAACCAGTCTCAGGACTGAAGACCACAACAACAACAAAGAAAAAAGAGGGAACAATAAGACTGGATGACCCAGAACGAATTGCTCTGATCAAAAAGGGTGTAAAGCCGGGATGTAATCTTTCGTCACTGCTGCTCAATCTATTTATCGAAGAAGCAATGGCGGAAATAAAAGAAAGGTTCAATAGTGGGATTAAAATTCTCGGTGAAAGGGTATCAATGATGAGATCTGCTGACGTTGTTGCTGGCCTCACTGAAAGTGAAGAAGAAGTACAGGATGTGTTTAATGAGAATGAACAGTCTAATGAGTACAGGAGATGGACTGAGATTAAATCGAAGAAAGACGGAAGTAATGACATGTTACTGAAATGAGAAAAGGGAGAAACTTAAGATTAAAATTAGTGATCACTCTGTTGATGAAGTTCAAGAATTCTGCTACCCAGGCAGCAAAATAACCCATGACGAACTGAGCAAGGAGGGCTAAAAAGCAGACCACCACTGGCAAAAAGGGCATTTCTGGCCAAGAGAAGTCGACTAGTATCAAACAGAACGCTTAATCTGAGGAAGAAATTTATGAGAATGAACATTCTGAGCAGAGCATTGTATGGTAGTGAGACACGGACCGTGGTAAAACCGGAAAGGAAGAGAATCGAAGAATTTGAGATGTGGTGCTACAGAAGAATATTGAAAATTAGGTGGATTGATAAGATAAGGAATGAGGAGGTTCTCCAGGGAATGGTCGAGGAAAGCAATACATAGGAAAACACTGACAGTAAAAACGGACGATGTGATAAGACATGTGATAGGACGTCAAGGAACAATTTCCATGGTACTAGAGGGAGCAGTAGAGGGTAAAAACTGTAGAAGACATTGGAATGTATCCAGCAAATAACAGGATGTAGGTTGCAAAAAAAAATGGTTCGAATGGCTCTGAGTACTATGGGACTTAACATCTGTGGCCATCAGTCCCCTAGAACTTAGAACTACTTAAACCTAACTAACCTAAGGACATCACACACATCCATGCCCGAGGCAGGATTCGAACCTGCGACCGTAGCGGTCACGCGGTTCCAAACTGAAGCGCTTAGAACCGCACGGCCACACAGGCGGCCCTGTAGGTTGCAAGCGCCACTCTGAGATGAAAAGTTTGGCATAGGAGAGGAATTCGTGTGTTCTACTAACCGGATGTATATTTCGTGCATGTGGACGGTCGTCGAAGTTCATTTACACTATAGAAAATCTGAATCAGCGGTTATTACTGTTTACTTTCCGTATTCCAACACGCTAACGTACATTGTTTATTAACGACGTAAGTTCTCTTCAGTGAACACACTTCTGCAGCGTGAAATAATGACATCTGGTTACGTTATCGGCGACTATAATCTTATTCCTGCGGCAGTCGTCGAACAACATTGGCAGGAAACCGACTGTGGAATTAAGAATAGTAGATGTACACTGGCAGATTGTTGTTGTTGTCGTCTTCAGTCCAGACTGATTTGATGCAGCTGTCTATGCTACTCTATCCTGTGCAAGGTTCTTCATCTCCCAGTACCTACTGCAACCAACATCCTTCTGAATCTGTTTAGTGTATTCATCTCTTGGCCTTCCTCTGCGATTTTCGCCCTCCGCTCTGCTCTCCAATACTAAACTGGTGATCCCTTGATGCCTCAGAACATGTCCTACCAACCGATCCATTTTTCTAGTCAAGTTGTGCCACAAATTTCTCTTCTCCCCAATTCTGGTCAGTACCTCCTCATTAGTTATGTGATCTACCCAACTAATCTCCAGTATTCTTCTGTAGCACCACATTTCGAAACCTTCTATTATCTTCTTGTCTAAACTATTTATCGTCCATGTTTCACTTCCACAATGGCAGCTTAGAAGTGTGAATCCAGTCACCAGGCTTGCTCATATGGGTCAATATTCAGGCCGTTGCCTGTGAAATGCGAAGATCCCGGTTTAGGGACAGAATTCCAGCTTCTCAGTAAGTTTCGTACCAGAGAACGACCCTCTGGAGAATGATTCTCGAATCTAAATCGGAATGGCACTACCACAATTTCAGTTCGGCTTCTCCGCGGTATTTGAATCACTTCACCTAGTTGGTCTTCATTTCGCACTACCATCATAACACTAACTATTATTCTTTCCCTTTAACTGGAAACATTGTTTCGCTGAAGCACTTTGACTGTCTTCCCTATATTGTCTGACTAAATGGCGGATCTTAAATTTAAAATATCGATGTAACAATATTGTGTAGTACCAATCTGTAAATAATTCTTTGCTTTTATTTTCGATAGTGTTATAGCATGAATGTTTCGTTCTCATAATTTTTACCTCATATTGTGATATCCAAGCCCTGTTTGTTCTAATTTTTTTCAGGTCTTTTATTTATGATATAGATGTTAATATACAGAGTGAGTCTTTTATCGTCAGGCAACGAAATGTCACAAAAACTATGCATTGGCTTAAAGAACGGAAAAATACGTGTTCAATATTTTTAGAAATGCTACCTGGCGATACCAGTGTTGACCCTCCTGTCCCATTGATATGTATCCACTTTGCGAGCTAACTATTGGCTTAGCTAACTCGTTAGAATTTGTGGAACATACGATCCTATAAATTTTAAGCAGTTAGTAAGATTTTTTGATTACAAGAATTGAAAGAGATTTGGTATAGGTAACACCGGTCTTCGTTACCTGTCACAGTCGCCAAATTTAATATTTCTTTGTGGGAGCTGAAATTAAAAAACCTTTCTCAAACCGGCCTGATTTAGCTTCACTGATCAGTATAGCAAAAAAAAAAAAAAAACATGCGTATATTAAGGGAATTTTCATTCACATAGCAGGCTTATCACATTCACACAGTTCAATACTCTTCTATCCTGATTAAACTGAGCTTAACTTAAATTCCATAAGGTAGTGAAGCAATTTCGAAGTCTCGGTGCGACGAAAATTGTCAGTCGATCTCCTGAAAACATTTGTAATAATTATTAACTTCCGGTGATCACATGGGGAAGACCGGAGATCTGCTGGTAAGACCGTGTTAGCCCATTTATTGAAAGTAATAAACTGGATATCTTGAGCGTACAAAACGGCAGGTTCGTCCAGTGTAAATCAGACGTTCCCCACTGATCCCGTGCAACACAGCATAGTAAGAAGACACTGTCAATAGTAATCAGTTAAATAATACGCGAACACACTTACTTTAGTTTATAATAGGGCTTGAAACTACTTTGCATTCATAAACATCGTATATTAAAGTTTAGGAATCGGTAAAATAAGAGGAGATATTTCGAGATATGTACTGAGTTATACAATTTATAAAATTTCTGAAAATATCGCGGAGAGACTGCTGCAAGAGACATTACACCAGGCCTAAGGATTTGAGTGAAGGATAGCTGAAATCTCAAATAGGAGCATCAAATATTTATTGTAGAGTCGAATTCTACAAGAAAATGTAAGTAACTTTTGTATGTAACAGTTTTGTTGTTATGAGACAGATGGCGCTGTAATTGACAAGTAACACAAATAAATTCCAAATGGTATCATTCATAGGATCAAAAAAGACTCAGTGGTTTGCCGTTTCCTCCGTGTAGCTGTTCTGAAACATTCATTCATTCATTATTTGACTTGATCTCATTGCGTGGGCGTGGTCACATTTCTTATGTACGTTTGTTCATGCAAAGTATTACAGTAGAAGAGAAAACTGAAATAGCTTGCATTTATTGAGAAAGTTGAAGAAATGTCGATAATACTGCAAACCTTTACGTTCAACTTTTTCCACACAGTGCGCGATCACGCGCTTCCTTTTGTCAGATTATTCAACGGTCTCCACCAAGCGGAATGAACAACCATGAAAAAAAAAAACGGCAGAAAAAAAGTTGCTTAAGAGAATAATGAAAGTGCGCTATAAGCTGCTGTGAATCATAACCCCCACATTAGTACTCGGCAATTACGTTGTGAATCGAGATTTAGCCAGACTACTGCTCGCCGAATTTTGAAATGTAGAAAATATCATCCGTTTCATATTACCGTCTATCTGGAACTTCACGGTAATCGAGTAATATTTTGCCAGTTGTCGCTTGAGCAAATGCAGAAAGACCCCAGATTCGTTGCTTTAGTATATTCCGTGACGAGTCGACATTCAAGAACCACGGTATGATTAATCGACGCAACATGCATTATTGTAATGTGGAAAACCCACGTTGGTTGCGCCAAGCTGAACATCAGCGCCCGTGGACTGTGAATGTTTGGTGTCGACAAACTCATTGGTCTGTTCTTAATCAATGGAACCTTAAATGGTGATAAGTATCGAACTTTTCTTGAAGGACTATCTTTCAGTATTGAAGACCTTCCCTTGGCCTTGCAATAAACAAAGAGATTTCAGCATGATGGTTGTCCAGAAAAATTATTCTGCAGCAGCATGGAAAGTATTGGATCGCGTGAACAGTGGTCGGTACGCCGGAGGCGGTCTAGTGTCTTGGCCTGTAAGATCGCCAGTTCTTAATTCGCCTGACTTTTGTTTGCGGGTTAACATGAAGAGCGAAGTTTACAATGGAGAGCAAACATTCAGCATGTCACCAATGTACTGTATTTCAGCAGATTACATCCAAAACACTTCTCAGTTGGGTCATATCATTCCATGTGCGTATAAATAAGTACATTCAAGTGGGGGGGCGACATTTTTGATCGCTTACTGCGAAATAATTCTTATGACCAAACGCAGTGTTGGTGAGAGGTCAGAGGACACACCTCAAGCAACCTTTTTTCACAACTACTAAACACTTTTTTTCTTTTCTTGATTCAGTGCATTTTTCTTGAGGCAATACTGTTTTGGAACTCAATTGTGTTATTTGTCGATTACAGTGCCATCTGTCCAACAACGACAAAAGTGTTACATACAAAAGTAACAGATTTTTTTTCTGTAGAATCCGATTTCTTTCTAAGATTTCGAAGTAACCCCTCGCCTCACCTCCTGCTGTTGGGGCAGATGGGTCATCATTGATACCGCCGGATAGCGTTAAAAAAAATACGAATCTTTCCGTTTTTTAATCCGATGAGTAGTTTTGAAGATATTTCGTTGTCCCAAGATAAAAAAAAACTTGCCCTGTATTTGCATTAGTCAACACTCCCTCCTCCTTAATCCCGTTTGCCCAGTACAGTATCACAACTTCAACAACGGACAAACCTAATAAAATTATCAGAATAATGCTGAGATTCTTCAGACAGTCGTAGGATGAACTGAGAGAAAAAGTGCAAAGGTTAACAATTTCATAGACGTTTTACTATTTGCAGCTGTGTGTTAGGACGCAGGGGTAATGTCTAATATGCTCTTTATCCGGAAAATAGGATACCATCTCTTGCTGTTGACACGTACTTGGCATTCCTCCCACACAGAAAGCAACTGACTCTCCAGTGCGAACAGGACTATCGCTTAAATATTCAAACAACAATCAGATATAGAGTGCATTATTTTCATGGGTTCATTTCCAGATTTATACTCGACTATTAATCCCATGAATCTGTGTTTAACATAATCTATACAAGCAAAGAAAACTTTGAAACGAGCTCATTTTTCGATACTACCTTTTTCTAGTCAAAAACAGTTTGGGGATAAAATATTGGAGGGCTTTAATTGCTTTTATTTATAGGTAATCCAGGGTTGAAATACAATTACTTCATTAGCATAAATGTTCTTAAAGTAGTGTTAAAAGTATATAATACTTGAAATGTTCACATTTTGGATGAGCGGTTATATTCCAGAATGAGATTTTCGCTCTGCAGCGGAGTGTGCGCTGATATGAAACTTCCTGGCAGATTAAAACTGTGTGCCCGACCGAGACTCGAACTCGGGAGTTCGAGTTCGAGTTCGAGTTCGAGTCTCGGTCGGGCACACAGTTTTAATCTGCCAGGAAGTTTCATACGAGCGGTTATATTGTTTTACATTATTTTGTAGAAGGTTCCTCGACATTGATTTATTAATTTTAGTAGAAAATCTGCAGTGAATAAATGAAATGAATTTGAAATTAATAAAGAAACCAAACTGACGTCTGCAAGGTTTTTTCTCTGTATTTGCATAATTTAGTATATGAACTGGGATGATGAACTGTGCTGTATATGTGGCATTAAATTATTTAAAATGATCATAAATAACATTTCAGTTTTGTAGAAGTAAGAAAAATAAACACAAAAAACAGATAACCACAGTAAAAATGTGATGTATGAAGGACTCACGCAGTCACAGGCATTACAAATGTCAACAGTCGGGGCTGTACTACTACAGACAAGAGAATCACATACTTGAATCAAAAAGTGTATCGTCCACTCACATATGAATGCGATATCGGATACGACATTAAGTGGTTTCTCTGACCTGACCTTACAAGCCGGAGTTCTTAACTCATAACCAAGGACGCACCCAGAGAGGAACAGAATAGAGCAGCTGGACAACCCTCCTCAATCATAACCGGAAATACATTTAGAAATCGACCTCGCGACCTATCACGCCACTTAGCCAGATCTGTCAGTTTAGTATCAGTTTGAAAGAAGAATTTAGAATATTTTATAGATATTGACGGCAAGTACACCCAGAGCCATCTGTAGTGAAGTCTAAAACATTTTTCGTCATTCACACCGAAACTAGCATGAGGCGCCCCCCACCCCTCCATTCCCATCCCTAATTGAGATGCTGAGTATACTTCTGCCATAATACCAAAAATGTTTTCTGTTTCCCTCCTGTCAGAACTCAATCGATAGTTAATGTTACACTCCCAGTTACTTAAATTATCCTGTGCGTAAGGCCTCATGACCCATCTTCTAAGAGAAAATGCCTCATCATTTACAGTAACGTATAGAACTTGAGTAACTGTATTTAGGGGCGGAGAATTTGCTGGAATATAACATGCGCCACTTTGAAGTGCCTTGTCTTACCTTGAAGATGCAAAAACTCCCCACCATACTTCTATCGTATGCTCCTACATCAAACACAATAAAACGGTAATGAGCTTTTAGAACAGCCAACAAAACTATAATGAATTTTATTTATAATGAAAAGGCATTGATTCAATGTTCGGAGGACCCTGAATATGATTTCCATCCATCACTCCTACACAGCTAGGAAAATTCAACAAACAATTATAGTCAATATACGCTGTAAGGCTTTATCGAAGCCGGGGAATAATAATTACCGAAACGTTCAAGTAAAAAGTTATAGAACACGTCAATCGTCAGGAAAAAAGAAATAATTCTTCTCACACAGCAATTATATCATAAACAAAATTCATTGTACTGAAACTTGCCCTTTTTCACAGTGTAAGTACACGTCTTTCCCAGTACACGCATCCTGCGATGTTCAGTTAAATATCAGACAACAATGGCAATACGATCGCTGGTTCCGAGAGCCATGCACCGACCAACGCTGAACACAATATCATCAACACACACATATGCTGAGAACCCAGGCATGGGCGTCCTCGCATGGAAATGAAACATGTGCTCTCTAGCGGGCTCACTATAGATTGTCGTTACTACTAGTGGTGAAGAAAAGTGTTTTATTGAACATATGAAATGATCGGTTAATGTTTTTTCTTTGTCCATCCCCTCATTTTGTCACGTATCATCCCCCCTTTCCAGTGGCACGATGCTGTCCGAAGTCCTGGTCGCTTAAGTAAACTCAGTTTATTATATCTTTCCTTTATCCAAGGTGAACTTGTGAAACTTCTTTATTAAATATTTTACTTGAACTGCTGAGTGAAAATGAATGCAAGTGAACCTATTTTCTCCTTACTTATTCTTATCGTGTCAACACTGACCTACAATATTTTAGCGCAACGTAATCTGACTGCTCAAAAAAATTACAACCTGACTTCAAATAATTAATTCAGATGAATGACCCTGACTAAAAAGAAATCTTAACAATAACCTATACATATCATTAAGCACTTACTTCACAAAAATCTCCATTACGCGAACTATTGCAATACAGCGAGCGTCAATAATGCCAGCTAAACAAAAGATTCTAAGTATTAAAGCCACTAACCACTAATAGGCAAAGGAAACATTTTGTTGTAAACCAGATAATGTATTTTTTACCTTAATAATGTGACATCCAGTTCAGACACGAACATAAATCGTCATTGACATCTAGTACAAGGTATATAATCATGAATAATATTCAGTCTCCAAGTTGAACATGTACAGATCGTTAGCTTACTCTAACACTTCAGACCTCTACCTTCCATCAATGCTAACTTCTCACATCTAACTTCCATCACTGCTGGCCGTTCACCTCCAACTGCCCAACAGTACTTCCATCACTGCTGGCTTCTAACTTCCAACTGCCCAACACTACTGGCGATTAACTTCCGACAACAAGTCTGACCAGCCACAGAGTCTCTTACGAAGTGCAGTCAGAAATCCAATGCAAAACGCTGCACAGCGCTGCCAACACAGAAGCAGCCCATTTACACTTGTATCAATCATTATCACAAGTAATGACTGCTTGGTTCGTAATATTACTATTAACCTGCTGTCCATTTTGTTATAAGATTGTAATTCAAAGTTTACAAAACTCCATTACATTACGACGTCAAACCATATTCTATTCTACGCCGGAGGGTTTATGTCCTCTTATTAATAATAACCATTCGGGGTGCGGTATTTGTTGTTAGTGAAAGGTACCCGTGGAAAGAAAATTGTGCGCTTAAGTCTTGCGCTGCTATCTGAAACGCCACGTTCGCCATCCATGTTTGCGTCCCCGCGTTATCCGTTGCGCATCCCTTGCAGCACAAACACCTGTTACACACCTAATCTATACAAAGCTGATCACAGCTAAGTTCCATCAGGGACAACAAACATGGAAGGTTAATGGGGAATAAATAGGTAATAGGGACACTCAACCAATACAGATACAGAGCACAAGGAAACAGCAGTTAACTTTCAGATATAGCGGCACTAATATTTATAGTGGCTGAGCTTCTTGACGAAATTTCGTAAAGGCAGTAACGTGCCAAGGTCTTATAGGGGATGAGGATGCTAATGAAGATAATGAAGAAAGGATAATACAGCAGAAGATGAACGAAAGTTGTGCTTCGTCTAGGCCCTAGGGGATTGGCAACCTTTCCTAGACTATTACCCGCGAGTGCAATTAGACATTATCTAGTAGCCCCGCCCTTCGTCGCCCGACTCCCGACTGTAGCCTCCCACCACATGGTTCAAATGGTTCAAATGGCTCTGAGCACTATGGGACTTAACATCTAAGGTCATCAGTCCCCTAGAACTTAGAACTACTTAAACCTAACTAACCTAAGGACATCACACACATCCATGCCCGAGGCAGGATTCGAACCTGCGACCGTAGCGGTCGCGCGGTTCCAGACTGAAGCGCCTAGAACCGCTCGGCCACACCGGCCGGCTCCCCCCACATTATCACCAACTTTAGTACCTAACAAAACTGTAGCATGAAAGGCTTTTCTTGGAACTCTTTTATTTTTTAAATGATTTAAGATGCATGATATTTAGTTTGTGTGTGTGTGTGTGTGTGTGTGTGTGTGTAAGAATGATTGACAAAGAAATTCGTGGCGCGTCTCAAGTGCTACCCAGATAAGAAAGCTAACTACCCACAGTGGGGGTAGACAGTTGTTACGAAACAAACTTCCCCTGCATTACTCCTCTCCATTGCGGCACTTGCTTGACCTGAACACTACAACCCATTTAAAATCAATCAGATTAAAATGTGTGCACTATACTTACTGTTCGTAAATTACTTCATTGCTGCACTCCTTACTTCCGAACTGACGGAAATTCGAAGACTTCAGGCTGTTAACGCTTTGTACTTGACCACAGTCACTAATAGTAATAAGAATAACAATAATTATACTGTGTACAGCTCTATAGTAGACCTTGTATAGTTATTGCTGTATCGTACTGTCAGTTAATTCGTTTATCTGTTTTTGAACTACTGCAGGTACTATCTATAACTTGGAGAAGACATTTTCTCGAGATATTTAGTATTTGTTACGTATATGTCTCACTTTTATCATCGATGGTACGGGACAAAGCACAACGTATGTGTGTAGTGGATGGACTATGTGAGGAACCTGTAACCTCTACCGCATTAACCTACTAATTGAGAAACGTAATTATTGATAACTTATATAATCAATATTAGAGTCTTAAAATTGTGACAATAGTGATCAGATATTGAAAATAATTAAGTTTCGTGACTGAAACTGAACTGAATCATTTAATTTTTACCGCTCAGAAAATTTTTACCTCTCAGGGTGTAATTACCCACAGGTTGGGAACCACGGTTCTAAATCAAAACAAAAACCTTCTATATGCCACGAAAGAAAAGCTAAACACTCCTCCCCCTAAAACAGCCGCTGATAATGCGAGGGAGTATCTCGTTAAAATAATGAAATTATTGGCTCCTCTCCAGCGCTAGTAAGACATCCAACTGACACTTTTTATCAGGAAATACCTCAGCTTTGAAGACATGCCCACACAATACAGCCTTTACGACAAAGATGATATTAGTGGCATCTCGTTATTCAGCCCTCATTAGTCCGGATCACCGCTTCATCCGTATCGTTCCTTTTTTTAGTACAGTAACTATGAAGTAGTATTTTGTACTCGGGAAGTAATAGTGGCAACAATGTACGACAAGAATAATTACATTTACGTTCAGCCAACTGCCATACACGGATCCTGAAGACGTTTTCAATTAACAAATTGACAATGAACTGCACAGAAGCATATCGCCCCTGTTTGTTACGAGTATAAAATCACATCGGAGAGGAACAATATGGTATGGTCCTTGGACAAAGACGTGAATACACTAAATAGGATGGGTAAAAGACAATTGTTAACAAACATTTAAGCTGAATGTGATGTTGAAGCAGTTGCGGGAATTCCAGTTCAAATGGTTCAAATGGCTCTGAGCACTACGGGGCTTAACATCTGAGGTCATCAGTCCCCTAGAACTTAGAACTACTTAAACCTAACTAACCTAAGGACATCATATATATCCGTGCCCAAGGCAGGATTCGAACCTGCGACCGTAGCGGTCGCGCGGTTCCAGACTGAAGCGCCTAGAGCCGCTCGGCCACAACGGCCGGCCGGAATTCCAGTACCATCAGACATAGTCGTTAACGACGTAAACAAAAGGCTGTGAAGTGACAATTCCTGATGAAACAACCGCCATTTGTTCGTCCGCAGACAATGATATTATTTATGACGGATTATGTGACGAAACTGGCGCTCAGTCTGACGACTTTATGGCACTTACACAGACAACAATGCAGCTGGAGAAAATAATGGTTTGTTTTGAACATAAAGATTCGGCCGAACCATTGCTGACAAAACGCCAACTTGATGGTACAACACACAAACGCAATCTGGTTCAAAAGAGATTTACTGAATATTGCAGTGTACAAAATTCAGTTTTTTTTAGTATCTGTAAACATTTATGTGCACATGATGTATCAGTTGTGTCTTTACATGAAACTAAAAATAACGTGTGTCGTAAATTTGACTGAAAGTCTGATATGTATTTTACAGAATTTAATACATGTCATTTTATTTCTTCTGAATTGCCAGATTAATAGGATTTTCGCTTATTCGGACTACTTAAGATCGCACCTAGTGCGCATGAACAGGGTTACATTGTATATGAACTCATACTGCCTATGAATCAATAACAATTTGAAGAATACTCTCTCAACACTCCATGTTTGTCTGCAGTATTGTGCGAACAACGTTACCCTGCACGCAGCCGCACACAATCGACTTCTGTGAGTTCTGTCTTAATCAATCAATCATTTTGTGTGTGTATAGATCTCCCAGTGGAAGTGTGGACACTTTTTCAATACGTTAACAGAAGTTCTAGATAAAGTCTCAAGTACAAAGGTCAACATAATTCTGTGTGGGGACATTGACATTAACACTATCATAAATGAATCCAGCAGTACCTTCATAAATATCCTTCAAACTTTTGGCATGTCAAAGCTGGGATGAAGTGCATAAGGAAACCAATATGAATATGAAATTCTCTAAATTCTCCACATTGTTTAAATTGAACTTCGAAAACGCAGTTCCAAAAGTATGCATGTCTGTATCAACATCTCACAAAAACAGATGGACAACAGCAGCTATTAAGAAGTCCTCCCAAACACTTAAACACCTCAGTTCCATGAAAAAGATTCGCAATGATCCACAATTCTTAAATTTCTATCACAGATACAGAAAGATCTATAGGAAGGTGCTGATTGCTGCAAAAAACTCATTTAATGGCAAAATAATATATAATGCAGAGAATAAAAGCAAAGCAGTCTGGGATGTTATAAAAAAGGAAACAGGGAGAGACAAACAAATGCAGAATAACATACTGCTAAGGGAAGGGGATAAAGTAATAAATGATTCACAGCACTTAGCAAACTATGTAAACGAGCATTTTTTCAAGTATTGTAGAGAAGTTACAGCAAAAATTCCCCCAAACAAATATAGCACCTGTAAATAATGTTACACTAAATACAATGATGTCACTTCCAACCACAGAGAATGAAGTCAGTAAATCAATTCAAAAACTAAAAAATAAAAAGTCAGTAGGTTTAGATGAAGTACCAATGTGTGTACCAAAACAATGCATAGGGCTTATACAAGGCCCCTTAACAAATATAATAAATGACTCCTTCACATCAAGGACATTTCCAGAGCAGTTAAAACAGGCAAGAGTTGTACCTTTGCTTAAGATAGGTAATGCACAAGACATAGAAAATTACTGACCCATTTCCCTGCTGTCAGCACTCTCAAAAATAATAGAGACAATTAGGAAAGACAGATTAACGAATTACCTAAATAAATACAATCATTTAAGCGAATCACACTTTGGTTTCCAAAGTGGCAAAAATATGGAGTCAGCCATAGGAGAATTCACAAAAGTTGTACTTGATGCTCTTGATAAAGATGAGTCTGTCACAGGCATATTTTTGGATCTTTCTAAGACATTTGATAAAGTCGACCACAAGATTCTATTAAAATGAATTAGACGCATTGGGAATTATAGGGTAGCTAACGAAGGGTTTCAATCATACCTAACAGATAGGGTACAAAGAATAGGATTAACACATACTTCAAATAGATCTAAATATTTAGTAAAACACTTATCAGAACCAGAATACGTTAATATAGTGTTCCGCAAGGTAGCATATTAGAACCAATACTGTTCCTGATATACATCAATGACTTTTCCAGTAGTGTTACTCATGGTGAAAAAATCCTCTTCACTGATGACAGCAATACTATAGTCACTAAGAAAACAAGAAAACCCTTGCCGAGAAAGCAAATGAAACTCTCAAGGAAGTTTATGATTGGTCAATAAGTAATAAAGTGACATTGAACACAAAGAAAACTAATGTCATGAATTTCAGTTTGAAGAGGAAAAATGACAATGTTAAATTAAATGTAGATGGCACCTCTATAGACTGTGTAACAAATGTAGGATTTCTAGGAATGAATATTGATTCTCAGTTGAAGTGGTGTGAACACACAAAGGTACTTGCAAATAGAATGTCATCAGCATGTTATGTCCTTAGAATCCTATCATCAGTGTGTATCATGCAGTGTCTTTTAGTTACAGTTACACATATGTACACTCATTTCTTAGCTATGGAATTATTTTTTGGGGAACGAATGCACAAAATATGAACACAATTTTCAAACTCCAGAAAAGCGCCATAAGAATAATAACCAAAAATACTAGTCAAGCTCATTGTAAAATCTGTTCAAAACACTGAGGATTTTAACTGCTCCATGTGAATAGGTTTACCAGTCATTTGTACAATCAAAAATAACATTGTTAATTACTGCACAAACGGCTCTGTCCATTGCCATGCAACAAGAGATAGACTCAACTTACATTTACCAAGAAAAAATAAACATAAAACTCAAAACAGCATTTTCTACAAAGGAATAAACCTGTACAATAAATTACCAAAAGAGATTAAAGAAATTGCCAAAATACACTTATTTACAAAGGCAGCTATAAAGAACCTGTTATGCAATACACTTTATACATTGAAGGAACAGAGTAGGGGTTTGATTAAAAGTTATACAAATAAATAATAATTATTATTATTATTATAAAATATCCAACATTCCACATAACAACTTCGCTTAATGTTTTTTCCTTCTTTTTTTCCTTTTAGAAATACTTACCCCCACGCTATGCATAGCACAATACTAACACCTCTTCCTCTTTCTGAGCTCAACATCTCACTCATTATGGAGGGATGCTGACTCAGTTTTTCAGGATAGCAAATAGGAAGTTGCGATACAGAAAATGGCCCAGAGATCACCAGTGTGTGTGTGTGTGTGTGTGTGTGTGTGTGTGTGTGTGTGTGTAGTGAGTGAAGTGTTATGAAACAATGTATGCGTAGTGCATGCAGTGACTGATAGTGAGATATGAGTGAACAATGTGGCATTACATTATTTAATAAGTTAATTGTAAAAAAGTATTGTATACCAGGAGTAAATCTAATGATTGTAACTAGAAGTCTGTAAACATATGTGCATATGAATTAGCTTGTTTTAAATTGATTTAAATTTGTAAATACTTTGGCATGTCGTATATCCTAGTAAAAATGGATCTACAGATGAATAAAGCTACTACTACTACTACTACTACTACTACTACTACTACTACTTTCTGATAAACTTCCTCCTGTAGGAAGTTTTTTTTTTTCATCAGTCTCCTGACTGATTTGATGTGGCAAGCCACAAATTCTTCTCATGTGCCAACCTCTTCATCTGAGAGTAGCACTTGCAACCTACGTCCTCAGCTATTTGCTGAATTTATTCCAATCCCCGTTTTCCTCTACAGTTCTTTGCCTCTACAGTTCTCTCTAGAACCATGGAATTCATTCCCTGCTGTCTTAAGAGATATCCTACCGACCTGTCCCTTCTTCTTGTCAGTGCTTTTCATATATTTCTTTCCTCGCCAATTCTGCAGGTAACCACCTCATTGCATGCCTTGTCAATC
The DNA here is from genome assembly GCF_021461385.2 of Schistocerca piceifrons. NCBI lineage: Eukaryota > Metazoa > Arthropoda > Insecta > Orthoptera > Acrididae > Schistocerca > Schistocerca piceifrons. The sequence continues at coordinate 145,838,266 of NC_060139.1, forward strand.
CACCTAATTTAACATCGGTCTACTTCAGGGAATAAAACACTAACGGAATCACAAATTGGTCGAAGCTAACAGGAAACGTCGCTCATTACAATAGTATCTTGAGAGATTGCAGAGCACTCTCACTTCAGTTTCGGTGTTATGCTCCTTCATGTTCTTAGTGAAGATGATCTTTATTATGATTTGACTTCATACATCATGATGAAATGGTGGGCAGTAGTTAATGCTCGTTCTTGAGTGCTCTAGGGAAGGAATAACGATAAGATTTTACTGCTTTCAAAGGAATGGGGTTCCGATTTAAATGACTGCGGTAAAAGCGCATGGTGACTGTGGGCGAGGGTAACGTTTTTTCTGCGGAATCTGGGTGGAAACATTTCCGGACGGCCGAGTTCCGCGGTCTCATTGTGCAGACACATTGGTTGGCGCCAGTCGGTCGGCATCTGAGTCCAGGTAGACTGACTAGCGCCATGAAGTCGCCACTGCAACGGCCAGCGCATTGTAGACTGGCAATAAAGCAGAAGATGGGCCCTTGTTAGGCAGGAAGCCAACGAAACAACTGTGAGCGTTCTGCGAATTTCCGTCGGACAGGTCTCTGGCGACCAGACGTCCAGACTCTGTTACAAAACATATCGGTGAAAACACAAGATCTTTAGCGAGTTTATGGCCATCCTTTGGAAACTTCGAAATGGATGCAACAGGGAAGACAACAAGTTTCTTATGGAGGGCTGTGGTTCCAACCTGGTCATGTTGTTAGCAAAAGACATGGCGTAAGCGCTTGGGAAAGAGGGCGTGAAGCTGAATCCTTTTTTTCCTTTTTTCCAAATTAACTTTAAAGTCTCTGATTGGTCAAATCGGTATATGCAGAGCAAGCGGCAGTCTCCCATGAGCCAGTGCCAGGCACCTTCTGAACCGTGAAGGTACTCCTTCTAGCATCACGCACACAATGAGTGATGTGTGGGTGTACTTGTTCGTCTTGCGTCGGCCGTCTAAACATTTGACATATTCCATCACGCAGAGTTGTGGCACAGAGTCAGATTGGTTTGGCAGACCAGCAAACAGTTCCACCTGCGCACTGGAATCAACTGGGCTTTCAGAGGCTCATAGGGAAGTACCTGTGTTCCGAGTTAACCGAACACGAGACCGCGAACTTGCATTTTTCTGGCGCGCGCCATTAATAACAGATTGTGGCCGTCCATGACTTCAGTCGCCGAACGCATCGTGGTGTGCTGCCCTGACCAGCAGGAGGGTAAAGTATTCGCTGCTACGGCGTAGAGCTCCAATATATGTTTCTGAGCACCCTGTTCTCGTGAACCATATTTTTCTTCTTTTTTTTTTAATAGTAGAGTATAGATGCTTGATGGTGGCGTAGTTTTTGTGCCGTAACCCGGATTGACGTGTATGAAGTGAGAAGAGGCGATTAGTGTTCCAGATAGTGTCGTGTGTCGATCGCCAGCTGATCACTTTGTCCATCATGGACCCCATGTTAGTGAAAGCGTTTGTCAAATAAAAATGTTTGTGTGACGTTTCTTTAGGCATTTTTGTTGTCTTGTGATGCTAAGGATGAATAAATCTATTGTCATTTAGATCACATCTTCTCCCTGTGTTCTGATTAACAGTATCTTGCCACTTTTATTAAAGTCCAGGTTCTAAAAGAGAATAGCAAGCTTGCAGTCTTCTAGAACACTACACACATCAAAAAAAAATTTCCATCACCTCGGTTCCGAGAGTTCCAGAATCTGTACAGAAAATTGGAATAGAGATCAACATAAACAACTTCCGCCCTTTTTATTGCTCATGAAAACAACACATTGCATGTTGTACCATCACACAGCGAGACCTTCAGAGGTGGTGGTCCAGACTACTGTACACACCAGTAATTCTAATACCCTGTAGCACGTCCTCTTGCATTGATGCATGCCTGTATTCGTCGTGGCATGCTATCCACAAGTTCATCAAGGCACTGTTGGTCCAGATTGTCCCACTCCTCAACGGCGATTCGGCGTACATCCCTCAGAGTGGTTGGTGTGTCACGTCCTCCACAAACAGCCCATTTCAATCTACCCCAGGCATATTCGATAGGGTTCACGTCTGGAGAACACGCTGCTCTCCCCAGTCGAGCGATGTCATTATCTTGAAGGAAGTCATTCACAAGATGTTCACGATGGGGACGCGAATTTTCGTCTATGAAGACGAATGCCTCGCCGATATGCTGCTGACATGGTTGCACTATCGGTCTGAGGATGGCAGTCACGCATGGTACAGCCATTACGGCGACTTCCATGACCACCAGCGGCGTACGTCGACCCCACATAATGCTACCCCAAAACAGCAGGGAACCTCCACCTTGCTGCAGTCGATGGACATTACGTCTAAGGCGTTCAGCCTGCCCTGGTTGCCTCCAAACACGTCTCCGACGATTTTCTGGTTGAAGGCATATGCTACACTCGTCGGTGAAGAGAACATGCTTCCAGTCCTGAGCGGTCCATTCGGCATGTTGCAGGGCCCATCGGTGCCGCGCTGCATGGTGTCGTGGTTGCAAAGATAGACATCGCCATGGACGTCGGCAGTGAAGTTGCGCATCATGCAGCCTATTACGCAGAGTTTGAGTCGTAACACGACGTCCTGTGGCTGCACGAAAAGCATTATTCAACATGGAGGCGTTGCTGTCAGGGTTCCTCCGAACTATAATCCGTAGGTAGTGGCCATCCACTGCAATAGTAGCCCTTGGGCAGGCTGAGCGAGGCGTGTCATCGACACTTCCTGTCTCTCTGTATCTCCTCCATGTCCGAACAACATCGCTTTGATTCACTCCGAGACGCATGGACATTGTTGAGAGCCCTTCCCGGCACAAAGTAACAATGCGGACGCGATCGAAACGCGGTATTGACCGTCTAGGCATGGACAACACGAGCTGTGTACCTCCTTCCTGGTGGAATGACTGGAACTGATCGGCTAACGGACCCCCTCCGTCGAAAAGGCGGTACTCATGCGTGGTTTTTTACATCATTTGGCGGGATTAGTGACGTCTCTGAACAGTCAATGGGACTGTGTCTGTGATACAATACCCACAGTTAACATCTATCTTCAGGATTTCTGGCAACCTAGGTGACACAAAACTTGTTTTGATGTGTGTAAAAGCAAAGCGAAACAAGAAAGAGAAGTTATAATTCTTCGCCTTTGCAGAAATAAAATAAAGTATTTTCCATCAGTAACCTTTTTATATTTGTTTCAACAAACAAATAAGTGAGCCTAGCTCCTGGCATAACTTTTCTCCAGCGTCTCTCTTGCTTTTTCAAATTTTGCACGAGGGGCAGTCAGTAAGTAATGCAACATATTTTTTTTTCTTCCTGAAAACGAGTCGGTTTAATTCAAGGTTCCAGTACACTACATTATTACGCACTAGCGTGGACACAAAACCCTGCTTTTCAACACAATCCCCTTTCAGTGGGACGGCCTTACGTCACCTTATTGGGAGGGCCTGTAGGCCCGCATGGCACCACTCGATTGGTCGGTTTCAGAACCGACAGCTTGCTGAAGCAGTAACCTCCCCATCATCCACGTACTACTTTCCGAGGAGTGCATCATTCAGTGGGCCAGTCAGATGTAAGTCGGAAGGTGCGGGATCCGAGCTGTAGGATGGGTGAAGAAGAACAGTCCACTGAAGTTTTGTGAGCTTCCCTCGGGTGCGCAGACATATATGCGGCCTTGCGTTGTCATGGAGAAGATCGTTCGCATTTTTGTCACGATGAAGCCACACTGAAGTCATCTTGATAGATTCCCGGGAATTATGCCGGATAATATTGTAGAAACCGCGCAATATTTCAGCGAGACAACTGCCTGCCATCTTCAGGTGCTACTGTCGCGTCGCTTTTTTTTTTCTTTGTCATTCTGCAACTCATACAAGGGGGGCTGGCAGCGGTCAATTTTACTCTGCTCTTCAGCCACAAGCAGTACAATAAGTGAAAAAACCAATGAAGACATAAAAGTAACATAATGGTGGTAAAAAAACAGTAGATGCAGTAATTTAAAAAAAAAACATGAAGTCGTTCACACTCGACGAAAAACAAGAAAACTGTCGGCACTGTGCACAAACACTGGTGATTTAGACGACACACGTGAACGAAGGAGCGTGGGCGGCGAAAAACACTGAATCCCATACACGACGGCACACACACGAAAACCTGATGGCGATGATCTCCGGCGCGCGAATGTCCACTGAAACGTGTGCGAGTCTGGGGACCTGCCAAGAGGGGAAGAAGGGATGGGGGAGGGAGAGGGGAGAGCAGAGATGCCAATGGCAGAGGAGATGGGGCGAGGAATGAAGGTATGGGGGGTAGAGGAAGCCTGGGGGAGGAGGGGGGAGGAAGGGAGGAGGGAGGGAAGGGAGAGAGAAGGGAGAGAGGGTACCTAAGAAAAAAACACAGGAAGTGGGAGGGGAGGATCAAAGTTGATATGAGGGGTAGATGGAGGGGAGGAGGGCATCATCAGGGAGGGGGAGCTGGCGAAAGCCACCTTAGGAGCGGATAAGGAGAGTGGAGAGATGGAGAGTAGGTGGGACATGGAAATACAGGCACAGCAGTGGATGGGGGTGGGAGAGGTTCAAAATGGCTCTGAGCACTATGGTACTTAACATCTGAGGTCATCAGTCCCCTAGAACTTACAACTACTTAAACCTAACTAACCAAAGGACATCACACACATCCATGCCCGAGGCAGGATTCGAATATGCGACCGTAGCGGTCGTGAGGTTCCAGACTGAAGTGCCTAAAACCGTTAGGCCACACTGGCCGGCGGGTGGGAGAGGATGTGAGAGAAAAGCGAGTGAGGGGGATCTAGTTTACGGGAGGTGTAGAAGATCCATATCCATTCGAGGAAAAGGAGGAGTTGGTGGAACGGCATAAGGTCGTACAGGATTCGCATGGGGGAGGGGAGACGGATGTGATAGGAGAGGCGAAGAGCATGGCATTCGAGGTTTGAAGGGATTTGTAAAAGGTAGGAGGGGCGGAGATCCAGGCAGGGTGGGCGTAGCAGAGGATAGGGCGGATGAGGAATTTATAGGTGTGGAGGATGGTGGAGGGGTCCAGACCCCATGTAAGCCCAGAAAGGAGCTTGAGGAGACGGAGTCAGGAGCGTGCCTTGACTTGGATTGTCCGGAGATGGTGGTTCCAGGAGAGGCGACGGCCAAGGGTGACGCCAAGGTACTTAAGGGTGAGGGTGTGATAGGATGGCCATAGATGGTGACATACAAGTCGAGGAGGCGGAAGGAAGGGGTGGTTTTGCCTACAATGATTGCCTGGGTTTTGGAAGGATTGACCTTAAGCAACCACTGGTTGCATCAAGTGGTGAACCGGTCGAGATGGGATTGGAGAAGGTGTTGGGAGCGCTGCAGTGTGTGGGAGAGGGCAAGGAAGGCGGTGTCATCGGCGTACTGGAGAAGGTGGATGGGGGGTGAAGGCGGCGGCATGTCCGCCGTATACAAAAGGTACAGAAGAGGGGAGAGGACGGAACCTTGGGGCGCACCGGCGGAGGGGAAAAAGGTGTAGGAATCCGTGTTATGGATGGTGACGTAGGAAGGACGTTTGGAAAGAAAGGACCCGATCAGACAGACGAAGTTAATAGGAAGGGCGAAGGTTTGGAGCTTGAAGAGGAGACCGGAATGCCACCCACGTTCATAGGCATGTTCGAGGTCGAGGGAGAGGAAGATAGCGGAGCGACGGGAATTGAGCTGTTCGGAGAGGAGATGAGTTAGGTGAAGGAGAAGGTCATCGGTTGAGAAGGATGGCCGAAAGCCACACTGGGTAACGGGAAGGAGGCGGTGCTGGCGGAGATCTGGTGGATGCGTCGGGTAAGGATGGATTCCAGGACCTTGCTGAAGACCGAGGTAAGGCTGATGGGACAGTAGGAGGAGACAGCGGACGGCGGTTTGTCGGGTTTAAGGAACATCAGGATGTGGGAGGTTTTCCACAGGTCAGAGTAGTAGCCGGTGGACACGACAATATTATAGAGCCTGGCCAGGGTGGAGAGGAAGGAGGCAGGTGCTTCACGAAGGTGGCGATACGTGACACGATCGTGACCAGGAGCGGTGTTGCGTTTCGTGCGAAGTGTAGCGATGATATCCTGAGTAGTGATGGGGGCATTGAGTTCGGTGTGTGCAATGTTGTCCAAGAACTGGAAACCAGGAGCGAGGGGAGGGACAGAGATGTCAGTTCGATCGCAGACATCCGGGAACAGGGAGTAATCGAACTGGGGATCGTCTGGGATGGTAAAGGCATCGGAGAGGTAGGAGGCAAAGTGATTCGCCTTACTAAGGTTGTCAGGGAAGGGGTTGTCGCGTCGCTGAGAAGCTCGCCAATTTACACTCCTGGAAATTGAAATAAGAACACCGTGAATTCATTGTCCCAGGAAGGGGAAACTTTATTGACACATTCCTGGGGTCAGATACATCACATGATCACACTGACAGAACCACAGACACATAGACACAGGCAACAGAGCATGCACAATGTCGGCACTAGTACAGTGTATATCCACCTTTCGCAGCAATGCAGGCTGCTATTCTCCCATGGAGACGATCGTAGAGATGCTGGATGTAGTCCTGTGGAACGGCTTGCCATGCCATTTCCACCTGGCGCCTCAGTTGGACCAGCGTTCGTGCTGGACGTGCAGACCGCGTGAGACGACGCTTCATCCAGTCCCAAACATGCTCAATGGGGGACAGATCCGGAGATCTTGCTGGCCAGGGTAGTTGACTTACACCTTCTAGAGCACGTTGGGTGGCAGGGGATACATGCGGACGTGCATTGTCCTGTTGGAACAGCGAGTTCCCTTGCCGGTCTAGGAATGGTAGAACGATGGGTTCGATGACGGTTTGGATGTACCGTGCACTATTCAGTGTCCCCTCGACGATCACCAGTGGTGTACGGCCAGTGTAGGAGATCGCTCCCCACACCATGATGCCGGGTGTTGGCCCTGTATGCCTCGGTCGTATGCAGTCCTGATTGTGGCGCTCACCTGCACGGCGCCAAACACGCATACGACCATCATTGGCACCAAGGCAGAAGCGACTCTCATCGCTGAAGACGACACGTCTCCATTCGTCCCTCCATTCACGCCTGTCGCGACACCACTGGAGGCGGGCTGCACGATGTTGGGGCGTGAGCGGAAGGCGGCCTAACGGTGTGCGGGACCGTAGCCCAGCCTCATGGAGACGGTTGCGAATGGTCCTCGCCGATATCCCAGGAGCAACAGTGTCCCTAATTTGCTGGGAAGTGGCGGTGCGGTCCCCTACGGCACTGCGTAGGATCCTACGGTCTTGGCGTGCATCCGTGCGTCGCTGCGGTCCGGTCCCAGGTCGACGGGCACGTGCACCTTCCGCCGACCACTGGCGACAACATCGATGTGCTGTGGAGACCTCACGCTCCACGTGTTGAGCAATTCGGCGGTACGTCCACCCGGCCTCCCGCATGCCCACTATACGCCCTCGCTCAAAGTCCGTCAACTGCACATACGGTTCACGTCCACGCTGTCGCGGCATGCTACCAGTGTTAAAGACTGCGATGGAGCTCCGTATGCCACGGCAAACTGGCTGACACTGACGCTGGCGGTGCACAAATGCTGCGCAGCTAGCGCCATTCGACGGCCAACACCGCGGTTCCTGGTGTGTCCGCTGTGCCGTGCGTGTGATCATTGCTTGTACAGCCCTCTCGTAGTGTCCGGAGCAAGTATGGTGGGTCTGACACACCGGTGTCAATGTGTTCTTTTTTCCATTTCCAGGAGTGTATATGCTGGCTTTCTAGAACAGCGCAGGCGCCAGCGGGGCATAAAGTCATCGAAGACCAATCGTAGACAGCTTCGAATACCAGAGCCCTCTGCTAGAGAAACGGGTCGCGGTCTGCGGAAGCGCAACGCGCCGCGGGAAAATGCGGCCGGGAGCGACGGATCCCGTTCGCGCGTGCGAGGTGTTGGCGCGCGATTTAAGTATCTGTGCTAAGGCTTTCCATCTGCGTTGACTCGGTGCGGTTGCTAATCTGCGGCTGACGATTCCTTAGTGCCGCCAAGGCTGGCTCCCAGGCTTTGCTCAGGTGAAACCCCATGTCTCTGTTTATTAGGTCACTGCTTATACGTATTTCGACCGCCTCTTTGATGATGGAGTCCCAGTATGTGGAAGCATGCGAGAGGATCTTGGTTTCTTCATAATTCACGCCGTGTCCGTGTCAAGGCAGTGTTCAGCAACCGCAGATTTCTCTAGTTGACCCAACTTCGTGTGACGTTTATGTTCGTCGCATCTGTCTTTGACCGTACGACACGTCTGGCCAATATAATACTGCCCACATTGGCACGGGATTTTATATATTCCTGGTCTCCTCAGGCCGAGGTTGTCTTTAACAGAGCCCAGCTTTGATTGCACTCGTGCTGGCGGCCGGAAAACACATTTAATCCGATATGTCTTGAAAGTTCTGCCCATCTTAAAAGACACGCCACCGACATACGGTAGAAAAACCAACCACGTGCTGTTCTCTGCTTCTTCAGGTTGTTCTTGAGGTTTGGAGCGTGCTGGTCGAAATGCGTTCCGGATCTGCTTCTCGGAGTACCCGATCTGGGCAAACACAGAGCGGAGACGGCTAAGCTCTGCCTATACGCTGTCCTGATCTGAGATGGCTCTAGCCCTATGCACTAGCGTCCGTAATACACTGCTGTGCTGTGAGGGATGATGACAGCTCGTGGCTTGTAAATACAAGTCTGTGTGCGTAGGCTTCCAGAACACACGGTGACCCAAGGAGCCTTCTACGAAGCAAAACACACCAGAAACGGGTGCTCACCATCATTCTCTACCTCCATGGTCAAACAGATGCTTAGATGGAGGGAGTTCAGATGTTCCGGGAAAGAAGGAAGCGCTGCTGTTCGATGCGGACATACCACAAAAGTATCGTCTACATATCTCCAAAAACACCTGGGTTTCAAAACCGCCATCTGAAGTGCTTTGTCCTCGAAATCTTCCATAAAAAGATTAGCTACTATGGGAGACAGAGGGCTACCCATAGCAACACCGTCAAAAACTGTTCGTTAAACAAAAAGTAATTCGAGGTAAGTACGTGTTTGAAAAGGTGTTAGACGTCCTCTTCCAGCTTAGCTCCTATGAATTGTAATGAGTCCATCAGAGTCACCCGTGTGAACAAAGAAATCACAAGTAAGTCGGTAGATTCAAGGCGCAGGTTCTTCAGTCGCCGTATAAAATCTTCTGAGTTTCGAATATGGTGTTCACATTTCCCCACCTTGGGTCTCAGAAGAGAAGCCAGATGTTAGCTAGGTGGTATGTTGGGGCACCTATATTACTGACGATAGGGCGAAGCGGAACATTCTCCTTATGTACCTCTGGCAGGCCATAAAGTCGTGGCGGAACTGGTGCTCGTTCTCTCAAACTCTTCTTCAGATGGTCAGGAAGTTGGCTGTATTTGAGGAGAGCGGATGTCTTCCGTTGTACGGCATCCGTCGGATCTTTCTGGAGACGGCGATACGCTGTATCCTGTAGTAGGTCCATCATCTTGCCAAAATAAGATGTAGCAGGCAGAAGAATAGCGGCGTTACCCTTGTCAGCTGGTAAAATTACTTTATCATTGCCTTCTTTTAAAGAACAGAACGCTCTTCTTTCTTCAATGGTGACGTTCTGCTTGGGTGCAGGCATCCTGGTTATTGATCTGCAAGCCTCTCGCCTTATTTCTTCAGCATCATCATTCGGAAGTTTTGAAAGACCAGCTAAGCTGGAAGAGGACGTTTTACACCTTTTCAAACACGTACTTACCTCGAATTACTTTTTGTTTAACGAACAGTATTTTGAGCACACTGACGGTGTTGCTATGAGTAGCCCTCTGTCTCCCGTAGTAGCTAATCTTTTTATGGAAAATTTCGAGGACAAAGCACATCAGACGGTGGTTTTGAAACCCAAACGTTTTTGGAGATATGTAGATGATACTTTTGTGGTATGGCCGCATGGGACAGCAACGCTTCCTTCTTTCCTGGAACATCTGAACTCCCTCCATCCAAGCATCTGTTTGACCATGGAGGTAGAGAAAGATGGTGAGCTCCCGTTTCTGGATGTTTTGGTTCGTAGAAAAGGAGACGGCTCCTTGGGTCACCGTGTGTTTCGGAAGCCTACGCACACAGACTTGTATTTACAAGCCACGAGCTGTCATCATCCCTCACAGCACAGCAGTGTATTACGGACGCTAGTGCATAGGGCTAGAGCCATCTCAGATCAGGACAGCGTATAGGCAGAGCTTAGCCGTCTCCGCTCTGTGTTTGCCCAGATCGGGTACTCCGAGAAGCAGATCCGGAACGCATTTCGACCAGCACGCTCCAAACCTCAAGAACAACCTGAAGAAGCAGAGAACAGCACGTGGTTGGTTTTTCTACCGTATGTCGGTGGCGTGTCTTTTAAGATGGGCAGAACTTTCAAGACATATCGGATTAAATGTGTTTTCCGGCCGCCAGCACGAGTGCAATCAAAGCTGGGCTCTGTTAAAGACAACCTCGGCCTGAGGAGACCAGGAATATATAAAATCCCGTGCCAATGTGGGCAGTATTATATTGGCCAGACGTGTCGTACGGTCAAAGACAGATGCGACGAACATAAACGTCACACGAAGTTGGGTCAACTAGAGAAATCTGCGGTTGCTGAACACTGCCTTGACACGGACACGGCGTGAATTATGAAGAAACCAAGATCCTCTCGCATGCTTCCACATACTGGGACTCCATCATCAAAGAGGCGGTCGAAATACGTATAAGCAGTGACCTAATAAACAGAGACATGGGGTTTCACCTGAGCAAAGCCTGGGAGCCAGCCTTGGCGGCACTAAGGAATCGTCAGCTGCAGATTAGCAACCGCACCGAGTCAACGCAGATGGGAAGCCTTAGCACAGATACTTAAATCGCGCGCCAACACCTCGCACGCGCGAATGGGATCCGTCGCTCCCGGCCGCATTTTCCCGCGGCGCGTTGCGCTTCCGCAGACCGCGACCCGTTTCTCCAGCAGAGGGCTCTGGTATTCGATGCTGTCTACGGTTGGTCTTCGATGACTTTATGCCTCGCTGGCGCATGCGCTGTTCTAGAAAGCCAGCATATAAATTGGCGAGCTTCTCAGCGACGCGACAGTAGCACCTGAAGATGGCGGGCAGTTGTCTCGCTGAAATATTGTGCGGTTTCCACAATATTATACGGCGTAATTCCCGGGAACCTATCAAGCAGATGCAGCGCCGGGAAAGCCTCAAACAGCACACTGAAGTCATTTTTCAATATCCTGAAGGTACCACACTACATTTCAGAGTTGATTGTTGCACCATGTGGGAAGACATCAAACAGAATATCCGCTTCAGAGCCCCACAAGACCGCAGCCATTAATCTGCCGACAGAGAGAGCGTCTTTGAACTTTTTCTTCGCAGGAGAGGTAGTGTGGCGTCACTCCATGGCCTGCCACTTCTTAACGATTGGAAATGAGGAACTCATGTTTCACTGCCAGTGACGATGTTCTACAAAAGTTGTCACTATCAGTCGCGTAACGCGCAAGCAGTTCCGCACAGATAGTCCTTCGTTACTCTTTATGGTCTTATTTTAGGTGGCGAGGGACTCAGTGGGCACGCACCTTTGGGTACGCCAACTGGCGGACGAGTGTATGACGATTATCAACAGAGACGCCAAGTTGTGCGGCGAGTTATTTGATTGTAATACGTCCATCACCTCGAATCAGTCTGCTCGCTCCAACATTGCAGGAGTCACAGCTGTGTGTGGCCGCCCGGCGTGCGGGAGATGAGACAAGTTTGCGTGACCTTGCTGTGATGATGACAGACGCCTCGGCCCTGACACTCGCTGTGCTTTGCTTCACTGCCAGGTCGCTGTAGACATTCTGCAAGCGCCTATAAATATCTGCGATGTTCTGGTTTTCCGTCAATAAACTCAATAACAGCTCTCTACTTGGAACGCACCTACGTTACAGGCGACATTTTGAAGGCTACGTATAGCGTCGTAACCTGTCGGAACTTCACGGAACTACAATGGCCGTAGCAGGAATATTCTACGATGTCCCACAGAAAATTTTGCATTTCTTAAACCGAAATTGGCCGAGAAAAAAAAGTGTTGCATTTCTTAATTTTTTTTCCTTTATTGTATTTCGATTCCCCCCGGAGGGGGCGGGCTGGCAGCAGTTTATTACGCTGCTCTGCAGCCTACAGACTTTTGAAAACGTAAAAAGAAGTTAAGAAACAATAAAAACAGGCGACAAAACGGGGACTTAAATTGTAAAACGGCGGAAAATTGTGGAAAGTTAAAACATAAAGCAAAGGGTTGGCAAAGCGAATACAAGACACAGGATGCAGACAGGTAACATAGTAGACAGACAATTAAAAAAACACGGTGACAGTCTGGTTTCTGTGCATTTCTTATTTAACGCCCCTGGTAACATGCAACTGTCGGGAAATATTTGATGAGAGATCGTGTATTACTGGATTCTGTTCGTAGAAGCGTGAAAAGTCTTGAAAGTGTTTTGTTTTGTTCCATATGCGGGAGCGGAGGGCGGCTGTATTCTGGCACAAAGACATCAAAGACACCTTGTGAGGTATGCACATCTCCTTTAACCAAAGTTTCTTTCAATTCGTTACAGACGTCATTTTTAAGGCTACGCATAGCGCAGCCACCTATAAGAACTTCAGGAAACTACAGGGGCTGATGTGAGAATATTCCACGGTGGCCGACAACAAACGTTTTTGAACAGAAACTGGCCACGAAAAAAATGTGTTGCGTTATTTATTGGATGCCCCTCGTAAATAATATGTCAAATTCTTTGATTTTGAGGTAAGTGGACATCTGCCCGAATGAAATCAAAAACTGTCTTGAATGACTCACGTTTATTTCACAATATTTTAACGTCTACAGACACATCTCATAATAGATAAGCGCGCGTTAAGGAGGTAACACAATAGAAAATGATCGTAAAGATATTACACACTAATTATGTTTAACTGTCGACGACTGAAAGATCGATCGCTGAGGTCGCTACACCAGCCCCCACTTTCTTGAACCTGGGAGCACCGGAAACGTCAGGAAACTGGAGTTTCACAGTTGTTGCAGCCGTTGTGACTACAGCTGGTCGTGGTGCTGGTGATGTCCGTATCCACTGGTAGTTCTGAGCAGAGGCCAAAGCGTCCTCCAGATATTGGGCAGCTTCCGGTTTGTAAGGCAGAGAAGAAACCTGTTTTTCGTTCCTGTGTGTCTAGACGCCGCAACCGCTGGATGCTGGGCCATCGGGTCCTCTTCTAAATGGACCGTTTTCAGGTGTTCTATGGAAACAGTCTGATTCTTACTATTTCACTCTATTTCGAATGTGTTGACGCCTCATTGGAGAACTTTTTAAGGTGTCGTGTACGAAGGTTAAGGTGACCGTGCACTATCATCTCTGTCAAATTTGTGACGCATTCAGCGGATCCTTTTGGACGAAGACTGATTTACCTCCGTATATTATGGTTCTGTTGGCCGAATTTGGGTCATTATTCGCTGCAGATTTTGGCTGAAGCCGTTGTGGCTTCTTCGTTCAGAAGATGGCTTAGTTTGTCGGAAATAAGTTCGGCTGGAAGTCACAGTCGCCCTCCGTACCCAGTTGTGCTACAGAGCACTCCAGATTGTCATTAACAGCTATTCGCAGCCCTAACAGATCCAATGGTGATGAATCATCCACTGCTCAACCCAACACACTGCCTTCATAGTTCTGTGGAGCCTTGCTACCACGCCATTCCTTGCGCGATGTAGCTGGTGGTTCTGATATGTGAGCAGCCACAGGAATGTAGAAGCTCATGGAACAAGAGTGACTCGAATTGCCTCCAACGATCTGTTGTCATTGTCTGAGGCACCCCAAATCTCGCGATCCAGCCACTGACAAAAGCCCTAGCCACTGTTTCTGATGCCATTTCTGTGACTGGGATGGTTTACAGCCAGTAGGCAAATCTATTTATCACAATCAACAAGCCGTTATACTGCACAGAGCTAGGCAATGGTCCCACGAACTCTAAATGCACATGTATGAAACGCGGTTTTTGCGTGTTCATGATGCCGAAAGGCACCGATTCGTGCCAACCAGTCTTGCACCGTTGACATCTCTCACATGACAGCCCATTTTCGGTAGTATTTCTTGACGCCTTGTTTGTGAGCAACCTGACAGTAACTCTCACTCGTGGATGATCTATATTATGCAATGCGTCCAGTAACTGTCGCCGGAACTTTTTGGGTATATCGCACTCTGCACGTTGTGGGATGTGTCACGCTACAACGAGATTTTTAGTTCTGGCACGTAAACTTGCGACAGGTTGGGGCTGGAAGTTTATTGTGCCAGCTCAGGCGTAACTCGCTGTCCTCCTGTTGCTCCTTTATGTGCTTCCGAAGAATAGCGTTCACACTTGCACAGCAGTTGGAGTCTTAAGTCGGCCACAACATTTTTATTGCCGCTGATATGTCTCACGTCGATGGTGAACCGAGAAATGTACTCTACCCGTTGACATTGTCTAGGCGAGCCGTGCGCTGTGACCTTTGAAAAGAAAGCGGTTAAAGGAGCATATTTCGTGTAGACAGTAAAATGCTTGCCTTCCATGGAGCTTCTGAAGTGTTGTACCGCAGCGTAGATTGCATACATTCTCTGTCTGTCGTGCTCCAGCTTTGTTGTATCGGCGTGAGCATTCCCGGAAAAAAAAGTGCCAGAGGCCATTAGGCTCCGTCTATCAACTGTGGTAATGCTGCCCCTATCTGTACGGCGTCTACCATTAATGCTAGTGGTGCGTCATGCCGGGCAAGCGTAAGAAGCATGGCGTGAGCTGCATATTCCTTCATTTTATGGAAGATTATAAAAGTTCAAATAAAACAATTTGTCTGTGTTACTCACTTTATTTTTTCCCACGACGCGTTTCGTGAGTTTATACTTTCATCTTCAGGTGGAAAACAGCGTATCTTGTTACGTGGGTACCATCTGGATGCAGCTAGTTGTTTGTTTTGATTTCATTTTCAATCTGTTTCAATGTGCAGGGCCTTGCAATTCCTCATAAATGAACAATTTTGACTTGATTTTTCACGCAGATGTATATAAATCTTGCAGACCTTGTATGAACATACTGTTTCTCAATAGTGCTTTAGGAATTTTTAACCTATTTATAACTGACTCAGGATGCAGACGGTAGAAAGAGTTATAATGCTTCCTCTAGTATATCTGCAAAGCTCTTAAAGAAATTCATTGCAACTGTCTCAACTTTTTCATTTAGGGCGTTCTGACCATGTTTTCAGTTGTGAATGAAAATTTCCAGCTCTTTGTAAAGGTTGAGTTTGTGGCCTATGTTCATTTTGTGAAGTGTTATTGGACTGTCCTCTATGTTATCAGGGTAATGTGCTGCGTCCTGAATCTGTGTAGCTGTGGCAGATGTACTGGGTGTGTCGTATCTAATAGCTTTGCAGGCATACTAAATGATGCATTATAACTCTTTCTACCTTCTACTTCCTGAGTCAGTAATAAATAATTCAAAAATCCCAAAGTACTATAGAGGAACAGTATGTTCCTACTAAGTCTGCAACTTACATATATTTAGTTTATTTCATTTTGTCTTAGTGTCATATATTTTCCAATTTTAAAACTTTTAACAATATCTTGTAAAGAAAGAAATAATTTTATAATTGTTATATGTATCTCTGATACCCAACGTATACCAGCTATGAATAATCTCTGAACCAAAGTACCATATCTTTACATCGTTACAGTCTCTGTCATGTCTATATTAGTGGTTCGTGTCTCTGTGAGAAAACTCAATTCAAAAATGTTCGTTTATGACGAACTGCAGGGCTCTGCATACTGGAACCGATTCAAAATGAATCCAAAACAAACAACTAGCTGCATCCAGATGGTACACACGTAACAAGATAGGCTGTTTTCCACGTGAAGATGAGAGTATAAACTCCCGAAAAGCGTCGTGAGAGAAAATAAAAAGTGAGTGACAGATAAATTGTTGTATTTGAACTTTTATTGTCAAAACAGCCGCAGTTTCCTTACACAGTCTGACATGGACAACATAAGGTTATGGAAGGCTACCAACCGCTCTTGAGTCCACATCACTCTCCATATATCTGATGTATATATAGTTTCCTGGGTTTGCGCATATGCCGTCTATAGTAATTAAGCATCTCTAAAAATAAGTCTCAGAGCTTTGTAGGTTTGCATTACTGACATGTTACCTCTGTTTGACAGTTTCTCTCGCATAGGAGCTATGCCCGTTGCAGATATGTTAAAGCTGAGAAAGATCACGTTGTTTCTGCCCAAGATGCATTTGTCTATGTTAATAACCATACAATATTGTCGTAACCATTTAAAAAGCTACCTGGGAGAGGCTTTGTGTCGTTATGGTGAAGCAGTGAACAACAAAATGTCATCCATGCAACAGAATATAAAATCTAAGCCACGAAGAACTTGGTGGATGAATCGTTGCTGGGTTTGCGTGACGTTCTTCAAACCGTAATGCATATAGTAATATTCGAACAGACTGAAAAGAGTAGTGACGTATCATGCGTCTATCATTTTTTGCACGTAAGCCCTGTGTGCCGTCTCCTGTCATATTTTTCCCTGTGAATGTACTTGGAGAAATGACTTAATATCTTTTCTGTATTACGTGAAAAACGTCGATATTTTTTTATGTGAAGTGCATGAGTGAAAAGGACAAATACAGTAAGCACGATTTATTATCTGTGTACACAATGATTAAAGAAGACAATATATACTCTGTTAATTTTCATTTGTCTAATGAAAGAGAAGACATTGTAGCTTTTCGAGCAATACCGCTGACATTGCAAAACGCATTCGTCCTACGTTCCATACTAAGAGGTCTGTAATAACTGTAATATTTGTAAATTATTTAAATCGTTTTCAGAATACAAAATGTTATTTGTTACTATTGAAACCATATTTCATTTATTGAAGAATTGTGTCTCTTCTGCAGTTATTAAAAGTTTTGTTAGTTATGATCTTATCCCATTATTGTCTGCTATTACGGTCGGTACAACTACTTTCGATACTTACGTCTCTTCTAGCCCAGAGTAATACACCAGTAGCGTCGCCTAAGTATGAATCCGAGACTAGGGATGGAAGAGTGCGTGTAATAACACCAGCTATGAGACAAACTGAAGTATGTCTTACATGGAATCAGGCATACCAATTTTGACAAACTTAATGTAAGAGGAAAGTCTGATCAAACATCACCAGTTCCAAACTTTCAATAACGAGAAAAAGAATATCCATCCTGTGGCCTTCATAAAGAATATTCATAGCCAAGATCCTGGACGGAAAGGCAGAAAATTTAGTTTGCCATCTCATATAACTGGAGATGCTTCACTATGGGCACTCCAAGTTTGGATTTTGAGAAATTTTTTTTTTAGGATAGTTGTGGTCTACGTGTGTTCAGGAACGTCTTAGGAAGCTTGTATACAGCCGAGAATTGTACAGTCCCAAATTGGGCAATCTCAAAAGTACTTCGAGAAATACACTCCTGGAAATGGAAAAAAGAACACATTGACACCGGTGTGTCAGACCCACCATACTTGCTCCGGACACTGCGAGAGGGCTGTACAAGCAATGGTCACACGCACGGCACAGCGGACACACCAGGAACCGCGGTGTTGGCCGTCGAATGGCGCTAGCTGCGCAGCATTTGTGCACCGCCGCCGTCAGTGTCAGCCAGTTTGCCGTGGCATACGGAGCTCCATCGCAGTCTTTAACACTGGTAGCATGCCGCGACAGCGTGGACGTGAACCGTATGTGCAGTTGACGGACTTTGAGCAAGGGCGTATAGTGGGCATGCGGGAGGCCGGGTGGACGTACCGCCGAATTGCTCAACACGTGGGGCGTGAGGTCTCCACAGTACATCGATGTTGTCGCCAGTGGTCGGCGGAAGGTGCACGTGCCCGTCGACCTGGGACCGGACCGCAGCGACGCACGGATGCACGCCAAAACCGTAGGATCCTACGCAGTGCCGTAGGGGACCGCACCGCCACTTCCCAGCAAATTAGGGACACTGTTGCTCCTGGGGTATCGGCGAGGACCATTCGCAACCGTCTCCATGAAGCTGGGCTGCGGTCCCGCACACCGTTAGGCCGTCTTCCGCTCACGTCCCAACATCGTGCAGCCCGCCTCCAGTGGTGTCGCGACAGGCGTGAATGGAGGGACGAATGGAGACGTGTCGTCTTCAGCGATGAGAGTCGCTTCTGCCTTGGTGCCAATGATGGTCGTATGTGTGTTTGGCGCCGTGCAGGTGAGCGCCACAATCAGGACTGCATACGACCGAGGCACACAGGGCCAACACCCGGCATCATGGTGTGGGGAGCGATCTCCTACACTGGCCGTACACCACTGGTGATCGTCGAGGGGACACTGAATAGTGCACGGTACATCCAAACCGTCATCGAACCCATCGTTCTACCATTCCTAGACCGGCAAGGGAACTTGCTGTTCCAACAGGTTCCAACAGGACAATGCACGTCCGCATGTATCCCGTGCCACCCAACGTGCTCTAGAAGGTGTAAGTCAACTACCCTGGCCAGCAAGATCTCCGGATCTGTCCCCCATTGAGCATGTTTGGGATTGGATGAAGCGTCGTCTCACGCGGTCTGCACGTCCAGCACGAACGCTGGTCCAACTGCGGCGCCAGGTGGAAATGGCATGGCAAGCCGTTCCACAGGACTACATCCAGCATCTCTACGATCGTCTCCATGGGAGAATAGCAGCCTGCATTGCTGCGAAAGGTGGATATACACTGTACTAGTGCCGACATTGTGCATGCTCTGTTGCCTGTGTCTATGTGCCTGTGGTTCTGTCAGTGTGATCATGTGATGTATCTGACCCCAGGAATGTGTCAATAAAGTTTCCCCTTCCTGGGACAATGAATTCACGGTGTTCTTATTTCAATTTCCAGGAGTGTATATTAACATCATCAGATACTAGAACGAACCGATCCCTCATACAGACGTTCTCAGAATATTAAAGGCTCGTCTTCACTTAAATATACGACAGAAGTAAGTCAATGCTCCTGATAATGACCTGGAGAACTTTCTGTCGGTAATCGATTCCTTGGACACATACAGGAGGACGCCTAGAAATCGAACGATCTCAGCTGGATCAATAATAGTTACCACAATGATGATAACCGCAGAAATGGCGGTTTCAGGCAAAATAACACCGGAAACAATGGTTAGAACAATAACGGTAGGCCAAAATCTAGTGGCAATAGTAATAACTACCAAGCTGCTAATAACAACAATAGAAACTACCAGAACGGTAAAAACAACAACTATAATAGAAAAAGACGAAATAATAACGGTTGTCTTTTTCAGTTTCTTTTCAAATTTTACTTTGCTGTCTGTCAGACATTTCATATCACTGGGTAAGTGATTTTTTTTCAGAATTATGCTCCCCTTTTTGTGGTAAAGGCAACCTTCATGTGGAGTAATGGCTCTCATTTTGTCCTCCTGATATTGCAGTTATATACATCATTGCTCATTCTTGAACTCCACTGAATTTACAAAAAACTTTATATGGGAATAAATATATTGTGAAACCACAGCCAAAATGCCTAATTCCTTGAACAGATGTCTACAACACGATCGTGGGTGAGCACCACATATTATTCTCATGGCACTTTTTGAGCAATGAAGCCTTTCATCCTTATAGATGTGGGTCCGAGAACAATTATTCCACATGACGTTGCTGAATGAAAGTACATAAACTATGTTAAATCTCTGATTTTCCTCTGCCCAAGATTTGTAATTATTGGAAGTGCAAATCGGAATGAACTAAGTTCTCTTAGGACTTCAAAAGTATGGTTTATTCCAGTTTAAATTATCATGAATATGAACATCTAAAAATTTAAAAGTTTCGACACTGTTTATTATTTCCGCATGTGTTTCTCTAATCACTGATCTAGTACCTCAAGGCGTGCAGGACTAAATATGTTGAGTATTTTTAAAACTGAGGGATACCATTCGCACAAAACCAGTCAATGATATTTCTAAGAACATTTTTCACTATTCCTTCTTTTACTGTATGTATGCTTGAATTGATTACAATATTAGTGTTATCCTCAAAAAGAACTAATTCCGCTTGTTGTTTATTACGCACAAGACCGTTTACTCTTACGAGAAACAATAGCAGATCTAACTTCAGATGTGATTTCTCCCGTCTCCCCTCATTTCACTGTTTGAATCACTAAGCAACTTTCTGCATTCTTTCAGTTAGATATGACATTTTCCACTGGTTGGCTATCCCCTCAGTCCAATAAAACTTCAGTTGATCTAGGAGAATATAGCACGTCACAGTCAAATGCCTTAGATAGCCCGCTGTTATTTTGCTGTTCACTCCTCATAAAATCTGGTGAGTGAACGTAGAGTCCTATCTGTCCTAGCCTCCACCTTGTTCGGTTCTCGTATGTGCTCTGAATTATATAGAGAAAGAAGGAGAGTGATGTATGACTGCAGCCTGGGTTTGTATTTGTGAGATTATAACGAGAATTGCGAAGAGCATTTTTCTGTGGACTAGCGCTGAAAGCAAGGCGATATTTGCTGGAAGTGCTTGCTTGACCAGCCATATTGAAACAAATGCTTCTTGTCTATACCGAGCCTTTATGAATAACGAAGGAGGACTAGCTGTTTCGCTTAGTGTGGGGCATTTCTCGTTCACTCTATACGGCGTAATTTTTCCCGTAACCGAGGCGAGTAAATACGTTCTTCATTCACATTACTGTCTTTGTCGTTTCCGTTGGTTTTGCGTACACTTTGTAATCTAAGTCTTTGTCTTACCGTAACAAAGACCACGCGGCTTTTGTAACGTTAGTTATGACCTTTGATGTAAATTAATGGTATCTTGTGTGATTCATTAATTATCAAGTGATACGGAATCTGTTACTTTTATTCACACATTGCTCCTCGTTAAACTGAAGAAATTTATATGATGGTTATTGACGAGGTGCCATATGACCATGGACTTAATTATTGTTCAGTAATGGCAGCTTAGTGTTGTCTTTTTGCCTTCAGCATAGCTGTGTCTTCAATGAGAAATGATTTGCAGATAGTACAGATATTTAGATATCGTGAACTTGCTTTCAATATTTCTAGCAGATTGCTTCCAGGTTCCAGAGGATAAGTTTCCCTCGAAATCTTCGGACCAGCACTTGCTATGCCATATTCTATTCCACGTTCTAAGAAAGTTCTATGTTATCAGGTTCTTGATAGAAAAATGTTCTAAATTACTGTCGTGATCCAACCATGTTCAAAGCACATGTTTTTCCTGTAAGTTGGAACATAGGAAACTTTTTTATGGTTAAGTGTTAGTTATTTTGATAGGAAACTGACACTTTACACAGAATTAAGTAATTTAGGTGTCCAGAGACGAGAAGTAAGTTTGTATTAAATTTTCCATGAAGCCACTTTGTGTATAACAGGATTCTTAACTGGTCAACAGTAACACAGGAAAGAGGGAAGTTTCATCAAAGAAACTGCATGTGGGATATCAATGTCCAGTAAACGCAATTCAGAAACACAGACAGCTTGCAACTTTTTACGTCTTAAAACAGCCTGCTACGTTCCATCTGCCACTTCTGTGACAAATTCATTTACTTATTAACAGAGCAATTGGCAATCTAACCTTTCGACCACCTTACATGCTCACGCACAAGATCGTCAATGCTTATCACTAAGATCAGATGTGTAAAAATATACTTTCCACCTGATAATCGTTGTTAACCACCGAAACGCGCAGTGGATGAAATAAAACTTCATGAATGACGAGGTGTTATATAATTCTTTTTCATTCTTCTTAACACCTGCAGTCCTCGCAATATAGTCCATAATCAGACAAAACTAAAGTTACTGCTGCAAGACGCAACTGGTGGTATTCACACGGCGGCGTCGAAATTAGTATACGTTCAAAAGTGAATTCTACGACGCTTCACTTACCTACAGTATCTACACTGTTATTAGGATTTTGTCTGTGGTCCATACACTAGCGATGTTGCATTCAGTGAACTAAAACTTGAAATTTCCAATAATTCTCAGTAATTCAATTTGCAAAGTATAATTTACTATCGCAGTGTTTCAATATTTTATTTAATTTAATTTTTCTGAGTATTTGCTGTAATGAAATTGTCGTATGGCACTGATGGCCGGGAGCCCCACCTGGGGAATTTCGGCCGCCGAGTTGAAGTCTTTTCAGTTGACGCCACATTAGGTGACTTGCGTGTCGATGATGATAAAATAATGATGGCAACACAACAACCAGTCCCAGAGCGGAGAAAATCTACGACCCAGCTGGGAACTGAACACAGGTCTGCTGCATGATACTCAGACGAGCTGACCGTTCAGCTCATGATGCAGATTTGAATACTTGCAATTCGGGTGTGATGTGTTACTGAATTATCAAGAATGTGTACAGGTTCCTCTTCTTTCATTGGAGGTGTCATTGAAGCGGCGCTATAATAGCGTTGTTGTGTTTGTTAGCCGGTCGCGGTGGCCGTGCGGTTCTAGGCGCTGCAGTCCGGAACCGCGGGACTGCTACGGTCGCAGGTTCGAATCCTGCCTCGGGCATGGCTGTGTGTCATGTCCTTAGGTTAGTTACTTTTGAGTAGTTCTAAGTTCTAGGGTGGTTGGTTCAAATGGTTCTGAGCACTATGGGACTTAACATCTTAGGTCATCAGTCCCCTAGAACTAAGAACTAATTAAACCTAACTAACCTAAGGACATCACACACATCCATGCCCGAGGCAGGATTCGAACCTGCGACCGTAGCAGTCGCGCAGTTCCGGACTGAGCGCCTAGAACCGCGAGACCACCGCGGCCGGCAAGTTCTAGGGGACTGATGATCTAAGATGTTAAGTCCCATAGTGCTCAGAGCCATTTGAACCATTTTTGTGATTGTTAATACCAGAAAATATTATTATTGAAGTCATGGTACGTAAATTTAATGATTAATGTTTGCATTATTCTAAATAATTATATTGAAAGTGCTCAGTAAGGCATATCTTATTATGAAATAACATAATCCAGAACATGAAATGACGATAGTGGTATGTTGTCCAATGAAAAGGGTAAGACTCTTTTAGCGCCATTGCAGACGCAAAGATAGAGAGCAGTGCATTAAAATGTGATATCGGCAAAACTCTTTACTCTGCATGATTTTGAATCACACGCTCCCAAGAATGGTTCCGATTCCATAGGGACATGCGATGTTTCAAACTAATCCGTTAACTGTGTAAATTTTGTTCACTTACGAAGAAGTGGCTGGAAATAATATTAACAGTGCACAAACTGTTTTGCAAAGCCAAGATTTTTGCACTACAGTAACGGGCTTCCCAAACACGATTAGCAACGCACAAACAGTTTTGCGATTCCAATACTTGTTCATCGCAGTAACATTAAAAACACAGAGATTTCAGATCAGTTGAGAGCCTAATGTAAGGCTAGTTAGTTAATGCATCACTCACACGATAAATTTTTGTTCATAAACAATGAATCAATTAGTTTTTGTTTTTTTTGCATAATATTTGTTCTACAGCCTAGGTAATACGTAACAGAATGTTATGGCAGCACGTAAATAAATATTGAGGTTGGTCGCAACAGCACAGGCAATAAGCAGTCTTGCATTACCTTGTTGAGCGATGTCACGGAGATTTCGAAGACAGCCACCGGCCTTTCTCAGTCACCAGTCTTCTGACGGTTTGATGCGGCCAGCCACGATTTCCTCTCCTGTGCCAATCTATGTCCTCAATTATTTGCCGGATGAATTCCAATCTTTGTCTTCCTAGACAGATTTTCCCCCCTACGGCTCCCTCCAGAACCGCAGAAATTAATCCCTGATGTCCTATCATCCTGTCCCCTCTTTGGTCGGTATTCTCCATACATTCCTTTCTTCGCCTATTCTTCAGAGAACCTCCTCATTCTTTACCTTACTATTCCACCAAATTTTCAACATTCTTCTGTAACATCACATCTCAAATGCTTCGGTCCTTTTCTGTTTCAGTTTTCCCGCAGCTCATGTCTCACTACTATGTAGCGTTGTGCTCAGAACTTCCATTCTCAGAAATTTCTTCCGCAAATTAAGGCCTAGGTTTCATGATAGTAGACATCCCTTGGCCATGACTGTACTTTGTGCCAATGCAAGTCTGCTTTTTATGTCCACTTTGCTCCGTCCATCATGGGTTATTTTGCTTCGTAGGAAGCAGAATTCCTTAACATCGTCTACTTCGTGATTCCCAATTCTGATGTTAAGTTTCTCGCTGTTCTCATATCTGCTACTTCTCATTAGTTTCGTCTTTCTTCGATTTACTCTTAATCTGTATTCTGTGCTCATTAGACTGTTCATTCCATTCAACACATACCGTAATTCTTCTTTATTTAACTCAGGATAGCAACGTTATCAACGAATCTCATCCTCTCACAGTGGATTTTAATCCACGTTTGAACCTTTTACTTCCGTCATTGCGTTTTCGATGTATAGATTGAACAATAATAACGAAAGACTACATTCCTCTGTTACATCCTTTTGAATCCGAGCACTTCGTTCTTGGCCTTTCCGTCTTATTGCTCCCTCTTGGTTCTTGAACAATTTGTGTATTACTCGTGTTTTCCTATAGCTAACACGTACTTTTTTCGAACATCTTTCACCATTTTACATTCTTGAACGCTTTTTCCACGTTGACAGGTCGTGTGAATGTGTCTCGATTTTTCTTCAGTCTTTTTTTCCATTATCAGTCGCAACGTCAGAACAGCCTCTCTGCTGCCTTCCCGTTTTCTTAAGCCAAATTGATCGTCATCTAACATATCCTTAATTTTCTTTTCCTTTCTTCTATATATGATTCTTGTCAGCAACTTGAGCCGTTAAGTGATTGTGTGATACTTCTCGCTCTTGCTGTCTTCGGAATTGTGTCGATGATGTTTATCCGAAAGTATGAAGTTATATCACCAGTCTCATGCAGTCTACAGACCAACACAAATAGCCGTTTTACAGCTACTTACCCCAGTTACTTTCGAAATTCTGACGGCATGTTATCTATCTCTTCTGCCTCATTTGATTTTAAGGCTTCTAAAGCGCTTTCAAATTCTGATTCTAACAATGGATCCTCTAACTCTTTCCTTCGACCCCTATTTCTTCTTCTATTACATCAGACAAGTATTCCCCATCATAGAGCCATTACGTATTCTTTTCATCTATGCGCGCTCTCCTCTGTATCTAACAGAGGTATTCCCATTACACTCTTAATGTTACCACCCGCTTTTAATTTCATCGAAGGTTATGTTGACTTTTCTATGCGCTGAGTCAGTCCTTTCGGCAATATTCCTTTTTCGATTTCTTCACATTTTTCATCCAACCAATTCGCCTTAACTTCCCTATACTTCCTGTTTATTTCCTTCCTACGTGGCTTTCATTCCTAAATTCCTGAATTTCACTTTACATTTTTGTTCTGTCTTCCGTCGTCGATCAGTTGAAGTATTTCTTTTCTTTCTATGGTTTCTTCGCAGTTACCTTCTCTGTACCTACGTTTTCTTTCGAACTTCAGTGGTTGCCCATTTTAGAGATGTCCATTCTTCTTCAACTGAACTGCCTAATGAGCTATTTATTATCACAATATCTATAGCTTCAGAGTATTTCGAGAGTATCTCTTCGTTCCTTAGTACGTCCATATCACACAAGTACCCTTCATCATCACTAAATTGTGATCTGAATCTATATCCGCTCCAGGGATGCGATAGGGCGCTAAATAAAGTGCGGTTGAAGAGTTCAAACGAATGTGCATATACAAATGTTCGTTAAAAAATGTCAGTGCAAATTTTGGCTCTCACGTAAGTCTCAGGAGATGATTTTCACACTTGGTACATTAGTAGACTGTTTCACACCCGCACATTAGTTATAGTTTTTGACTTAATATTTATGAGTACAGTTTATGCTAGGGAACAAAAATTAGACAATTATTATAGCAAAATCAGTTTTTCACGACACAGTTCAGTCACTATTTATTGGCGTTGTCCTTTTCTTTCACACAATGAAACTAGCACTGGTGAGACGGTTTACAGTTTTACTTTAATAATAATTTGACTCCGGGCCCCCAATAGCAGTAATGTAGGCTGCTATAAACGAAAATTACTCAATCAGTTCGAACAGAACCACAAGTCCCACTGTCCTCTTTATTCTAGCAGTTTTGGCGCGAAATCACAGATTGCCACATGTTCACTTACGCCGACGTATACATCGTAATTCACACTCACACAAATAATCGTAGCACTTCCAGTTAACCAAATATATGCATGCACACTTGCGCTATTAAACAATACTCTTTGTCGAAATAAATCGGCTCGAAAAAAATTCTTACTCAAAATTCTTACTCAAAAGTGGGGCCCGCTCGCCACCCACCAGCTCCCCAACTGCCGAACGACTGACCAACGACTGACCCCTGGCCAACAAGCAAGAGGTGGAGCCCCTCCACGCCCACACCGGCATGATGGCCAACACAAAAAGGTCTACTGCCATCTCTGCATAAGGGTTAGTATTCACTAAAGTGAGGTGTCGCAGGATGTGGGTACTGCGATGTTTGCGTACGTCTGGTTAGGATTAACCATTAATACGCGCTCATCTGGAGATAGATTGGTCGAAATCTGACGAAGGGTAGCGGTTTGAAGGGCAGAGGAAAAAAAGTGCCAAGGCAAGAGCCAAGGGAAAAAAAACCTCTGCGAAAGTTAGGTCGGGCGGCAAGAGCAGTAGCGGTTGTCTTGCTGCCTGCGATAGGTTGTGCAAGGATAGGCTTTGTTAGTAGTGGGTATCATGCATGTCGATACCTTGACGTTGTGCGTTTGTGCTGCTCGGCGGCTGGCGCTGGGTGCTGGTACAGTCCTCGTTCAGCGTCCTGCAACCTGCAACAGTTATGTTTGTTATCGGTCTTGTGTCCGATAGGTCATATACCGGAGGCACAGTGTGAGGGAGTGTTGGGAGATTGTTCGTGCGTCTGTGGGCGAGCTCGTCGGTGTCCCTGCTGTGGCCTGTTGGTCGGCTCTAATAGCAGCTGGTGGTTGCCAGTCAGTGTTGCTGATATGCAGGGGCTTACCGACGTTTGTCGCTGTTTGCGTATGTTAGTTTACCATAGGTGGTTATGCCCTAGCTAGCAGTGTCTTTGGTCGCTTGTGTTTCCACCTGTGGTTGTGATCGTAGTTTCCCAGAGTGAGGATGAAAGGATTGTTCGAGTGTCTCGAGTTCCTGTATAGTCGTGTAGCGTGTTTCTTGAATACTTCCTTGAGGGTATCAAGGCGGTATTCATGGTGAAGATCCACGGTGCGTGTGTAGCGTGGAGCGTTGCTAATGATTCGTAGCACTTTGTTCTGTATGATCTGCAGGCGGCGCAGTCGTGTGGGAGCTGCATATCCCCAGACGGGAGCTGCGTACGTCATCAGAGGTCTAATCAGTGTAGTGTATAAGGACCTCGACACCCTCCTATTCAGTGTGCTTTCCCTGTTGAGCATTGGGTAGAGCTGTTTGAGCCTCGCGTGCGCTCGGTTGGCAACGTATTCGATGTGGTCCCCCCATGTAAGTTTCCGGTCCAGCCAGACACCAAGGTATCTGACTTTCTCTCGGAAACGTATTGGGCGTGTATGTAGTGTTATCGGTCTACAGTGTTGGTGTTTGCGCAGTAGTTTCGGTCTGCGTGTGAACAGAACTGCTTCGCACTTGTCGACGTTTACTTTAATACGCCATCGCTCCAGCCAAGGCTCAGCTGTTCTGAGTGCTGTCTGTATTCGTGAGTTGATGTTCGACGGTTTCCAGTCTTGCGCGAGGATGGCTGTGTCATCCGCGTAGACGGCTAACGTCGTGTTTCGTGTCGCTGGGTAGTCATTAATGTACAGGTTAAACAAGATGGGCCCCAGAGTGCTTCCTTGGGGTACTCCAGCTTGGATACCGTGTTGTGTTGATTGTTTATCCTGCACGTTAGTGTTGAAACATCTGTTCGTGAGATATGAGTGTATGAGACGTACGAGTCCGTCTGGGAAACCAGCTTCGCTTAGTTTGCGTATGAGTCCGTTGTGCCAGAGACGATCGAAAGCCTTTTCGATGTCTAGGAACACGGCCCCTGTGGCTTTGTTCATGTTGTAGCCGTGTGTTATATGTTCGACTACGCGGAGGAGTTGTTGTGTTGTCGAGTGGTGATTCCTAAAGCCGAATTGCTCCGGTCTTAGGGTGTCGTTGGCGATGCAATGCCTAGTGATACGTTTTAGTATTACCTTCTTAACAATCTTGCTGAGCGAGCACAGCAGACTGATGGGTCGGTAATTTTGTGGGAGGGAGTGGTCTTTCCCTGGCTTCCTGAACATCAGGACCTTGGCCGCCTTCCAAAAGTCAGGGAAGTGTTGGTGTGTCAGGATGGCATTCGTTAGGTGTGTGAGGTATTCTACCAAGAGAGCCGCTCGCTTTTATAGGCTCGGACGTCTGCCGCCCACCCCCCTCCCCCCGGTTATGCAAGTACCAATCTCACCAGTTAAGGTTACTAATTTTGATACATACATCCCTCGACAGAAATGAGTACACCACCGGAACCGCGCTAAAAAGTACATCTTATTTACTATTTTAGATTAATTTCTAGGATTATTGTATCGCCCATAAATAAAGTTTTAGTTTTTTGCAAAATTTCGCCACTTAGCGCAGATGTCTTTGTTTACATATGTGCTGCAAAGTTGTGACATACAACTACATATAGCACCGTTTTTAGAGGTAATCTATAGCGATCTACGCATTGCGATGCTCAAAATCTTCATATCTATAATAATTAATTAATTATGGGAATTAAATGTTAATAATAATTTGCAAACAATGAAAACTATTGCAAGTTAAGTGTTTAGTATAACTTAACTAGTTTAAAATACCTGTGATGCCACCCAAAATATTATATAGGGCCTTTCTTTACGTTATGAACTTTCTACTGAATTTTATAAACAATTTTCCATCAAACTTTGTTCATTGCTCTTTACGGGCTTAATTATCTATGAATCTTAACATATAACTACGGCACTCGATCCGCTATGACGAAACGTTTTTAATGAGTGCTCGCTCATCCCTGTAAATTGTTATTTACTATTTGTATTAATCTTTCAGCATTCGTGATAGTAACCGATTTTGAGGCTACTATAACTTCTGCATCTCGTGACTTGAAATAAAGATCGATCTTTCAGAAGGTGCATATTGTTGACCACAATCCACTGCCGCATCGCCCCTCACCGTAAGGTACATAGTTTTCGCGTAATGCGCAAAAAAGCAAACAATGCCCCAAGCTGCGGGCCACGTGGCCGCCCGGCGGCGGCGACAGACCGTTGCAAATCTCGCGCGGGCGCGCCACGCGCTTCCGCGAATGGCACACCATGCCGCGCGCTCACTCTCCACAAAGCATCTTTGCATACTAGACCTATTCATCCAGTAATGGGGGTTTGTACAGTCACAGGGTGCACCTTAAAATCCAATGTCTGATTTTGAAATCTCTGCCTGACCATGATATAATCTAACTGGAATCTCCCATGCCTACCCACCTATCCAAGTATGCCTCCTCCTCTTGTGATTCTTGAACAGAGTATTCGCTATTACTAACTGATATTTATTGCAGAACTCGATTAGTTTCTCTCCTCTCTCCTTATTACTACTAACTCCATACTCTCGCGGCGTTAACACGCTGTCCAAATTATTTTCTATGAGGATCAGAGGTGATAATGTTGGGGTTTGCTAGTTATTGGAAGTTCCAATGTTAGATACGTTATGAGCCCCTTAGGAACATAGCGTCAGGGATGGAAAGAAAACCAATCTGCTCTCGGTATGTCTGTCGGGGAAGCCTCATCTGAGAAGTGGTGGCGGCCTTGCCTGCAGCTATCGAGCGTACAGCGTGCAGTCTACTGCAAGTTGTGGCTCACGTCGCCACCGAGGACGTCTCTCGAATGGGTTGTGAGGCCATCCTCAGTTCTTACAGGGGCTGACGGAGGTGGCGAAGACTACTAGCCTAGCATGGAGGGTGCAAGCAGAGCTCGCAATTTGCAACATCGTTCCCAGTGTTGAGCAGGGTCTTTTAAAGTTTTGGAGCCAAGTAGAGGGTCTCAGCCAAAGGCTTCGTCCTCTCTTTTTGTGAAGGTTCTGACTGCAGATTTCTGGACCTGCGTTATCGGGTGGGGATTTGTAGGACTCCCCTTGATAGGTCAGGTGTGCACTACACAAAGGAAGCAGCTACCCGGGTAGCAGAGTACTTGTGGAGCGCACATGGGGTTTTCTTGGGCTAGGCTTTTGAGGTACTCTCATGGACATTCGCCTGTCGGCACTCATGTAGGGAAATAAGACCGTGTTCAAAGTAAAGACAGTTCGACAGTAAAAATTTTATCAGTGAGCAGTCGTAGTATTCGTAACAAAGATCCCGAATTTACTGACCTCCAGGAATGTTCTCAACCTCAAATTATTCTCAGGGCTGAAAGCTGGCTAAAGCCCGAAGAAAAAAGCTCTGAGATATTTAGCAAGTCCTGGAATGTTTATCGTAAAGACAGATTAGACGCCGAAGGTCATTGCAATTGACAAAAATATTGTCTCCACTGAGGTTGAAGTTGAGTGTGATAGTGAAGTTAACTGGTGGCGCCTAACAGGTCTAGGGGAAACCAAGTTAATTTTTGGATGTTTTTACCGACCACTCGACTCCACTGTGTTAGTTCTTGAGCCATTCAATGAAAGCCTATGGTCAGTTATGCATAAATACCGCGATCACACGTCAAAAAAAAAAATTGCATCACCTCGGTTCCGAGAGTCCTGGAACCTGTACAGAAAATTGGAATAGAAATAAACGTCATTTCCGCCCTTTTTATTGCTCATGAAGACTACACATTGCATGTTATACCACCATAAAGCGAGACCTTCAGAGGTGGGACCAGATTGCTGGACACACCGGTACCTCTGATACCCAGCAGCATTGATGCATGCATGTATTCGTCGTGGTATGCTATCTACAAGTTCATCAACGCACTGTTGGTCCAGATCGTCCCACTCCTCAACTGCGATTTGGCGTAGATCCCTCAGAGTGGTTGGTGGGTCACGTCGTCCAAAACAGCCGTTTTTCAATCTGTCCTAGGCATGTTCGATAGGGTTCATGTCTGGAGAATATGCTGAGCACTCTGGTCGAGCGATGTTGTTATCCTGAAAGAAGTCATTCACAAGATGTGAACGATGGGGTCGCGAATTGTCGTCCGTGAAGACGAATGCCTCGCCAATATGCTGCTGATATGATTGCACTATCGGTCGGGGGATGGCACTCATGTATCGTACAACCGTTAAGGCGTCTTCCATGACCACCAGCGGCATACGCCGGCCCCACATAACGCCACCCCAAAACAGCAGGGAACCTCCACCTTCCTGCACTCGCTGGACAGTGTGTCTCAGGCGTTCAGCCTGACCGGGTTGTCTCCAAACACGTGGCCGAGCAGCTCTAGGCGCTACAGTCTGGAACCGCGCGACCGCTACGGTCGCAGGTTCGAATTCTGCCTCGGGCATGGATGTGTGTGATGTCCTTAGGTTAGTTAAGTTTACTTAGTTCTAAGTTCTAGGGGACTGATTACCTCAGCAGTCCCATAGTGCTCAGAGCCATTTGAACCAACGTCTCCGACGACTGTCTAGTTGAAGACATATGCGACACTCATCGGTGAAGAGAACGTGATGCCAATTCTGAGCGGTCCATTCAGCATGTTGTTGGTACCATCTGTACCGCGCTGCATGGTGTCGTAGTTACAAAGATGGACCTAGCCATGGACGGCGGAGTAAAGTTGCACATCATGCAGCGTATTGCGCACAGTTTGATAGTAACTCGGCGTTCTGTGGCTGCACGAAAAGCATTATTCAACATAGTGGCGTTGCTGTCAGGCTTCCTCCGAGCCATAATCCGTAGGTAGCGGTCATCCCTTGGGCGGCCTGAGCGAGGCATGTCATCGACAGTTCCTGACTCTCTTTATCTCCACCATGTCCCAACAACATCCCTTTGGTTCACTTCGAGACGCCTGGACACTTTCCTTGGTGAGAGCCCTTCCTGGCACAAAGTAACAGTTCGGACGCGATCGAAACGCGGTATTGACCGTCTAGGCACGGTTAACTACGGACAACACGAACCGTGTACCTCCTTCCTGGTGGAAAGACTAGAACTGATCGGCTGTTGGACTCCCTCCGTCTAATAGGATCTTCTCATGCGTGGTTGTTTACATCTTTGGGCGGGTTTAGTGACATCTCTGAAAAGTCAGAGGGACTGTGTCTGTGATACAATATTCACAGTCGACGTCTATCTTCAGGGGTTCTGGGAACCGGGGTGATGCAACGCTTTTTGTCATGTGTGTAGTTTGGGGTGACTTTAACCTACAGAGTATAGACTGGGGCGTGTATGGATTCATTGGAGGGAGCACAGACAGACAGTCTCGTGAAGTACGTTTAAACACGTTTTCCGAGAACTATCTTGAGCAGCTAGTTCTGCAGCCTACACGCAATGGAAGTATCTTGGACCTTGTAGCTACAAACAGGCCGGACCTTATCGATAGTGTCATTATAGAGATGGAGTCAGTGATATGATGTCATCATAGCAACAATGGTTACGAAAGTTAATAAATCAGTCAAGAGGAGAGTTTTCCTGCTAGAAAGAGCAGATAAGCAGTTGTCAGCAATCCTCTTAGACAATGAACTACAATCAAATGGTTCAAATGGCTCTGAGCACTATGCGACTTAACTTCTGAGGTCATCAGTCGCCTAGAACTTAGAACTAATTAAACCTAACTAACCTAAGGACATCACACACATCCATGCCCGAGGCAGGATTCGAACCTGCGACCGTAGCGGTCGCTCGGCTCCAGACTGTAGCGCCTAGAACCGCACGGCCACTCCGGCCGGCGAACTACAATCATTTAGTTCCAGAATGATGGCCATAGAAGAATTATGGGCAAAGTTTAAACAGACTGTAAATCGCTATTTGGACTGGTATGTTCCTAGAAAATTGATTAAGGACGGAAAAGACCCATCGTTGTTTAATAACGAAATTCAGAAAGCAGTGGTACTCTCGGTTCAAAGGAGTACGCGCAAATGACGACAGGCAAAGATTAGTAGCAATTCGTGCGTCTGTGAAAAGATCTATGCGTGAAACATACAACAGCTACCATCGTCATAACTTGGCTAAAGAAATGGCGGAAAATACGAAAGAATTTTGGTACTATGTAAAATCGCTAAGCGGGTCTCAGACTTCCATCCAGTCACTCGTTGACCACTCTGGTTTGGCAGCAGAAGATAGCAAAAGGAAGGCAGAAGTTTTAAATTCCACGTTTAAGAAATCCTTCACGCAGGAGAATCATACTAACGTACCGTTGTTTACCATCGCTCAGAGTCCTGTATGAATGACACAGTAATAAGCATCCCTGGCGTAGAGAAACACTGAAAGTGTCTCCAGGTCCGGATGGAATCCGAATTCAGTACTCTACGTCACTGGTACCGCATTTTGTTTGCATTTATCGCGAATCTCTCGCCCAGCGCAAAGTCCCAAGCGACTGGATAAAACGGCAAGTGACTCCTTTATATAAGAATGGTAAAAGAATGGACCCGCAAAATTACAGACCAATATCCTTAATCTCAGTTTGCTGCAGAACTCTAGAGCATATTCTGAGTTCTAATATAAAAGATTTCCTAGAGACCGGATAGTTCACGTCCATGAATTAGCACGGCTTCAGAAAGCTTCGTTAGTGCGAAGCCCAGCTTGCTCTTTTCCCTCATGATATACTGCGAACTATGAATGAAGGGGGAAGGGAGTGAAACAGGGTTGTAGCCTCTCCCCGATGCTATTCAATCTGTATATTGAGCAAGCAGTAAAGGAAACAAAACAAAAGTTCAGAGTAGGTATTAAAATCCATGGAGAAGAAATAAAAACTTTGGGGTTCGCCGATGACATTGTAATTCTGTCAGAGACAGCAAAGGACTTGGAAGAGCAGTTGAACGGAATGGACAGTGTCTTGAAAGGAGGGTATAGGATGAACATCAACAAAAGCACAACCAAGGATAATGGAATGTAGTCGAATTAAGTCGGGTGATGCTGAGAGAATTCGATTAGGAAATGAGACACTTAAAGTAGTAAAGGAGTTTTGCTATATGGGGAGCAAAATAACTGATGATGCTCGAAGTAGAGAGGATATAAAATGTAGACTGCCAATGGCAAGGAAAGCGTTTCTGAAGAAGAGAAATTTGTTAACATCGAGTATAGGTTTAAGTGTCAGGAAGTCGTTTCTGAAAGTATTTGTATGGAGTGTAGCCATGTATGGAAGTGAAACATGGACGATAAATAGTTTAGACAAGAAGAGAATAGAAGCTTTCGAAATGTGGTGCTACAGAAGAATGCTGAAGATTAGATGGATAGATCACATAACAAATGAGGAGGTATTGAATAGAATTGGGGAGAAGAGGAGTTTGTGGCACAACTTGACCAGAAGAACGGATCGGTTGGCAGGATATGTTCTGAGGCATCAAGGGATCACCAATTTAGCATTAGAGGGCAGCGTGGAGGGTAAAAATCGTAGAGTGAGACCAAGAGATGAATACACTAAGCAGATTCAGAAGGATGTAGGCTGCAGTAGGTACTGGGAGATGAAGAAGCTTGCACAGGATAGAGCAGCATGGAGAGTTGCATCAAACCAGTCTCAGGACTGAAGACCACAACAACATGAATGAAGGGCAACAGGCACATTCCATACTTCTAGATTTGCGAAAAGCATTCGACACGGTACCCAATACGGTACCCCACTGCAGACTGTTAACGGAGGTACGTAAATACGGAATAGGGTCCCAGATATGTGGCTGACTCGAAGACTTCTTAAGTAATACAACCCAGTATGTTGTTCTCGACTGCTAGAGTTCATCGGAGACAGGGGTAACACTGGAGTACTCCAGGGAAGTGTATACACACGTGGTATGGAAGACAGGGTGGGCAGCAATATGCGGTTGTTCACTGATGTTGCTGTGGTTTACGGGAAGGTGTGAGAGATAAGTAAATGCAGGTTGACACAAGATAACCTAGGCAAAATTTCTGGTTGGTGTTATAAACGCCAGCTGACTCTCAATGTAGAAAAATGTAAGATAAATGCGGATGAGAAAGCGAACCAGTTGAAAGGCGGGCTGCTAGATTTATTACCGGTAGTTTAGATCAGCATGCCAATGTTACGGATATGCTTCGGGAGCTCAAGTGGGAATCCCTGAGGGAGCGGGGGGGGGGGGGGGGGAGAAGACATTTACTGCGAAGAACGTTCCTGAGTAAGTTCAGAGAACCGACATTTGAAGCTGACTGCAGAACGATCCTGCTGCTGCCAACATACATTTGCGTAGGACCACGAAGATAAGATACGAGAAATCAGGGCTCATAAGGAGGCATATAGATAGTCTTTTTTCCTCGCTCTACTGGCGAGTGGAACAGGAAAGGAAACAACTAGTTGTGGTACAGGGTACCCACCGCCACGCACCGTACAGTGGCCTGCGGACTATGTATGTAGAAGTAGATGTAGATGTACCCATGGGACCCACACTTCCGAAATTACAACGTGGTGTCACTCCTGTGTTCAGTGGCGGTTCTTGAGTATACAATCTGGGTGTCCACAAATTTTTAGATTCAGATAAATGTGAGAGAGTGAAATTAATATCATCTTCTATATAACAGTTATGCTTATCAAGATATTTATTCAATTAGAGTCGCTGTCAATAATAATAACAGTAATAATAATAATAATAATAATAATACAGGGTGATTCAAAAAGAATACCACAACTTTAGGAATTTAAAACTCTGCAACGACAAAAGGCAGAGCTAAGCACTATCTGTCGGCGAATTAAGGGAGCTAAAAAAGTTTCATTTAGTTGTACATTTGTTCGCTTGAGGCGCTGTTGACTAGGCGTCAGCGTCAGTTGATGCTAAGATGACGACCGCTCAACAGAAAGCTTTTTGTGTTATTGAGTACGGCAGAAGTGAATCGACGACAGTTGTTCAGCGTGCATTTCGAACGAAGTATGGTGTTAAACCTCCTGATAGGTGGTGTATTAAACGTTGGTATAAACAGTTTACAGAGAATGGGTGTTTGTGCAAAGGGAAAAGTTCTGGACGGCCGAGAACGAGTGATGAAAATGTAGCGCGCATCCAGCAAGCATTTCTTCGCAGCCCAGGAAAATCGACTCACAGAGCTAGCAGAGAGCTGCCAATTCCACAATTTCAGCAGGATGGAGCGCCACCACATTGGCACTTATCTGTCCGTAACTACCTGAACGTCAACTACACGAGGCGATGGATCGGCCGCCAGGCAGCCTGTGACAGAGCACTTCATCACTGGCCTCCAAGAAGCCCTGATCTTACCCCCTGCGATTTTTTCTTATGGGGGTATGTTAAGGATATGGTGTTTCGGCCACCTCTCCCAGCCACCATTGATGATTTGAAACGAGAAATAACAGCAGCTATCCAAACTGTTACGCCTGATATGCTACAGAGAGTGTGGAACGAGTTGGAGTATCGGGTTGATATTGCTCGTGTGTCTGGAGGGGGCCATATTGAACATCTCTGAACTTGTTTTTGAGTGAAAAAAAACCTTTTTAAATACTCTTTGTAATGATGTATAACAGAAGGTTATATTATGTTTCTTTCATTAAATACACATTTTTAAAGTTGTGGTATTCTTTTTGAATCACCCTGTAGTATGGATAACTTGTCTGAAAAAAGAAAGAATCATTTTTGTGGGATTTTGTTTTTTTGCGTAATCAAGTACAATTTAGGGCAAGAACGAAATACTGTATAAGCTTTGGCTACCGGCCGTTTCGCATTTTTGAGTAAGTGGGAGTTTCCGTTCATTTTTATTTTTTCTGACAAATGTACAAGATCCCTAACACTTATTATTAGCTAACGAAGTAACTTCCGGGCTGAAAATCAGACATTATTACGTTGCTCCCACTCAACAACTTACGCTTATTATACACTACTTTGTTACCGAGCGAGGTGGCGCAGTGGTTAGCACACTGGACTCGCATTCGGGAGGACGACGGTTCAATCCCGTCTCCGGCCATCCTGATTTAGGTTTTCCGTGATTTTCCTAAATCGTTTCAGGCAAATGCCGGGATGGTTCCTTTGAAAGGGCACGGCCGATTTCCTTCCCAATCGTTCCCTAACCCGAGCTTGCGCTCCGTCTCTAATGACCTCGTTGTCGACGGGACGTTAAACACTAACCACCACCACCACCACCACTACTACTTGTTAAATGTTCGCTTGTAGTCAGGCTTATTCGATTTCGTCACTTTCTCAGTCAACGGATCTGGTCAGAGAGGCTCTAGTTCCTTTGCAGTTAACTTTTCCTGCTAATTTTCTTTTCTGTTAGCACATAAAAATAGATTCAACAGATTTCATGCTGACACTCCACATGAAAGCAGCCGATTCCTTTACAGTAAACAACTATCTCCGAACACAAACTGCCATTTGTGAAAATGATTAAATTCAAGTAGTACTGTCTAATTCGTGTTTACTTGACTAGAACACAAACGAGGCGGAGAGAATCACATGGGCCAAAAGCACACTGTCGTCAGTCGCACATTTAAGTGAATATGCGAGAAACAAGTGAGGCAGCCTTTTTCGAATGTTCATACACACAATGTGGACCTACAGCTCAGATAAACCCTACCCACCATAAGAGTTGGGTTGGGTTGGGTTGGTTGGGGAAGGAGACCAGACAGCTAGGTCATCGGTCTCATCGGATCAGGGAAGGACGGGGAAGGAAGTCGGCGGTGTCCTTTGAAAGGAACCATCCCGGCATTTGCCTGGAGCGATTTAGGGAAATCACAGAAGACCTAAATCAGGATGGCCGGACGCGGGATTGAACTGTCGTCCTCCCGAATGCGAGTCCAGTGTGCTAACCATTGCGCCACCTCGCTCGGTCCACCAAAAGACCAACAGGTGTTAGGAACGTGAATAAATGCAACAGTCTCACAATCGACGATGACGTGCTTTATGATTCTCAGCGTCTCAAATGGATTACTGCATGATAAAATCCAAAACCTAATATACTGCATCTAATTCAGAATCCCAAAAAATTGGTTTTTCTATCACTATAACTATAGTGGAGAAGAAATAAAAACTTTGAGGTTCGCCGATGAAATTGTAATTCTGTCAGAGACAGCAAAGGACCTGGAAGAGCAGCTGAACGGAATGGGCAGTGTCTTGAAAGGAGGATATAAGATGAACATTAACAAAAGCAAAATGAGGATAATGGAATGAAGCCGAATTAACTCGAGTGATGCTGAGGAATTAGATTAGGAAATGAGACGCTTAGAGTAGTAAATGAGTTTCGCTATTTGGGGAGCAAAATAACTGATGATGCTCGAAATAGAGACGATATAAAATGTAGACTGGCAATGGCAAGGAAAGCGTTCCTGAAGAAGAGAAATTTGATAACATCGAGTATAGATTTAAGTGTCAGGAAGTCGTTTCTGAAAGTATTTGTATGGAGTGTAGCCATGTGTGGAAGTGAAACGCGGACGATAAATAGTTTAGACAAGAAGAGAATAGCAGCTTTCGAAATGTGGTGCTACAGAAGAATGCTGAAGATTAGATGGGTAGATCACATTACTAATCAGGAGGTATTGAGTAGAACTGGGGAGAAGAGGAGTTTGTGGCACAACTTGACAAGAAGAAGGGATCGGTTGTTAGGACATGTTCTGAGGCATCAAGGTATCACCAGTTTAGCATTGGAGGGCAGCGTGGAGGGTAAAAATCGCAGACGGAGACTAAGAGATGACTACAGTAAACAGATTCAAAAGGATGTAGGTTGCAGTAGGTACTGGGAGATGAAGAAGCTTGCACAGGATAGAGTAGCATGGAGAGCTGCATCAAACCAGACTCTGGACTGAAGACCACAACAACAACAACAACAACTATAGCATATGCTGATGGCCGATCTAATTTACTGTATGTTGAGTGAATTGGTATATCTGAGGAACGTGCTACCGTCTAGCAGGATGTATGCCAAGCGCATGGTGGCATTAACGTAAACTTGTAGTTGAGTGGTAGGAGCTAGCTGCGCACGCTGTGAACCGTGCACGTTGTTAATCAAACCCCTATGTCTTTGGCCCGTACGGCAATCACGTCAGGCCAGTTGTGCATGCGCAAACGCTCCTTAAAACGAGCACAACTGAAGGTGTACAGGTGACCCTGATGTCAAGTTTCCCGGTGTCTAGAGGAATAGCAATGTGGCACAGCGCGGTATTTAGTGCCGTGTTTTTCAGATTGCCGCATCTACGTTATATTTCACAGCACTCGAAGAAAAAAACTAATAAATCCGGAAATTGTGCGAAGTTAGGGTGTTCACGTGCTCTTGTGCTCTTACACAATAGCCGCCACCGCCTCTGTTCAGTGTTGACGTTGGGCACGTCGCTGTCGGCGCGCCTCTATCTGCCGCCAGGTCCAACAAAAGCCACAACAACGGTCGCCATACTGACAGCCCGCGATGCATCAGACGTCAACGCCCTGCCGCGTGTACTTTTGTCTTCATGCAAACATGCCCATTCGCAGACTCTAGGTACGTGAACTGGCGGTAGGTTCATGCATGGCTGAGCGAACAATCCTTCGGTCCCCTAGGGCGCTAATAATGTGGGACTATTTAGATGCTGCATGGAATTAAGTAAGGCCTTTCTGAACCTATCGACTCCATATTCGCATAGCGATTGTGGAGTCCAACCGAAACGAAGAGCAATATAAAGTGTAGTATCGGTATCCTGTCACTTTCGAACTCACATTCTGATAAGACGTTCTTCCTTCTGACACAGATAATTTATACTGAGGTCTGATACCTGTGGCACTCTTTAAAATCATTGATTATAGTCTAGTATGAAAATATCGATTAGTAAGTGCAGTGCGTTGTCGGTACCCTCAAAACGTTTAATCTGTATGTTAAATATTTATTTATTTCATTATCTATGTTTTCATGTACATGAAGATCAAATTAGGTGCAACATCTCATATATGCCAATGAGATCATGAGGCGGCAATAATATGAGAATAAACTGATAATACAGAGAGTAATGAGATCAGTTCCAATAGGAAAAAGGAGCCAGTGGTAATAAAAATGTAGCATGAGTGTGACTGTCTGAGAAGGAAGATTGTATGGCTGTGGTGGAATAGGATCTAAGTTATGCCAAATGTTTTATCACAGTAGGTTCACATTACGTAATCGCTTATGATCAACCAGCCGAACATCTGTCGGGTGCATTGCGGCTTGTGAGCTAACCTAGGAAACAGTTCGAACAAAAAGAGGACTATAAGAAATAGGTAATCAAAAATACGAGTGGATGTATTCCCAAAGTTAAAATTGCAGAAAGTGAATGGGCGACTCAAGGACGAGACACACTGAATTTTAAGTTGATGTATTCACAATGTTTAGTAAAAGAACTCACGTGTGAACATGTAAAAAAAATGGTTCAAATGGCTCTGAGCACTATGGGAGTTAACTTCTGAAATCATCAGTCCCCTAGAAGTTAGAACAACTTAAACCTAACTAACCTAAGTACATCACACACATCCAAGCCCGAGGCAGGATTCGAACCTGCGACCGTAGCTGTCCCGCTGTTCCAGACTGTAGTGCCTAGAACCGCTCGGCCACTCAGGCCGGCTGAACATGTAACATGCAACGTAATGTTTAATAACGAATTTTTAGCTACGTACGTTTGGGAATGGGCAAGATATCGTCCATTTGACTGTTGATAAGTCACATAGTTTCGAATTTTATTAGGACCCATTCTGTGGCACTATTACGATAAACAACGATCAGTGCGTACCACAACAGTAGCAACAGGGTACCGGCACGCACATGTGGACACATTATTCAAAGTATGTATTGGACATAGTAAAAGAATTGAAACACAGGTAATAGTGACAACACTGTGCCAGCGGTGTTATTTGGATGATCTTATGCAAAGTGAAGACAATATAACATAAGCAATCACTCAAAGTGTACACACCCGACCAGGAATGGAACATACGTAACTAATGAATCAGCCAACACAATACTAAAACGAACCGTGCTTCAAAAACTGAAAT
This sequence comes from Schistocerca piceifrons, assembly GCF_021461385.2. Classification (NCBI taxonomy): domain Eukaryota; kingdom Metazoa; phylum Arthropoda; class Insecta; order Orthoptera; family Acrididae; genus Schistocerca; species Schistocerca piceifrons. The sequence continues at coordinate 145,879,436 of NC_060139.1, forward strand.
GTGACATAAAAGATTTCTTTGAAACTAAAGTAAGATGTGTGGATTTATTGTTCTTCTGTATTTGCATGAAGCCAAATTTTTCGTGGAAAGTTGAGAAGATCTAAACAGAAGATATTCAAAAGGTCTTTCTATAGCAAAACGATTTAAATTAAATGTTTTATTTTGTGCGGAAGTGTGGCTGGAGTAACGGTGACCAATAAGGAACACGCTTATTCCTAATCGCATTGTGCGGACGGTGACACTATACAAGTTTACTTCTCTCAGTCGATCGACAAGGACGAGGTGGAAGACGAGGTGGAAGTTATCAACATTACAGGGCAAAACGGTAGAGAGATACGCTCCCCGTTATAAAGTCTGGCTACGGCGAAGCAAAAACAAGCATCTGGGCAGAAACGCACACATGGATAAGAAGAATCACAACAGAAAAAATGCTACAACCTGAGTGAAAGCACTGTGACGCAAAGCGGCCATTGGATACACTTAATCACTTTGAGAACTCTTGATCATGATTTTATTATTTCAATATGTCTTACGCGTTTCGACTTATGGCATTATCAAAGGCAGTAAAAAATACGAAGATCAAACTGGTATTAATAGAGATACTAGACATGTTACATTTTCATCACATAACCATGATATAGAAAGTAGAATGTTAGTCAGTAGAAATTTCCCCAAATGAATACAATGAATGCAACTTGACAGAAGCTCTCCTACGAACCTTGCAGAGCACTTGCCCGCGAAAGGCAAAAGTCCCGAGTAAGAGCTCGGTCTGGCACACATTTTTAATCTACCAGGAAGTTTCATAACAGCGCACACTCCGCTGCAGAGTGAAAATCTCATTCTGGAAACATCCCCCAGGCTGTGGCTAAGCCATGTCTCCGCTATATCCTCTCTTCCAAGAGCGCCAGTTCTGCAAGGTTCGCAGGAGAGCTTTTGTGAAGTTTAGAAAGTAGGAGAGGAGGTACTGGCGGAAGTAAAGCTGTGAGGACGGGGGCATGAGTCGTGCTTGGATAGCTCAGATGGTAGACCACTTCCCCGTGAAAGGCAAAGGTCCCGAGTTCGAGTCTCGGTCTGGCACACAGTTTTAATCTGCCAGGAAGTTTCAGTCTGTGAATGGTTTTTAAGGCGGTTTCCCATCTGCCTCGGCAAATGCGGGCTGGTTCCACTTATTCCGCCTCAGTTACACTATGTCGGCCATTGCTGCGTAAACACTGTCTCCGCATACGCGTCCACCATGATTACTCTACCACGCAAAATTTAATAAAACACGATACACTGAATAAGCGTTATACAGTGAACGAATGGCTCAAAACAAAACTGCTCCCCAGCAAGCAAACTTTGAAAACGCCATACGTCAGTTTTGTTTCGAGCCACTCGTTCACTGTATAACGCTTATTCATTGTATCGTGTTTCATTAAATTTTGCTATTAATAGCAGACATAGCAATACATAAACGCCACTTGCTCTTCAATATAATTATTGTATTTTACGCCTAGTTTTTAAAAATAGTTTTTGTAAAATTATATAGTAAATTTTATGTATTCTTCGCTGATGCAATTAATTACACGACTAAATTCGGTATATCATTTGTTCTGATAGCAGATAAATCCTTCATTACAACACGACATCAGGGCCGCCTAGCGGCTTATTCCGTTTGTATCGTTACTGTACTTGGAAGGCAGTTTCCATTTGAGCAAGTTCCTTATAACTCATAATAATGGCATTAAGGATTTGGTAAGCTTCAAACCATACTTTACTTTCCACACCATGATTCCACGGAATAATCAAATTGTAACATGCCTTGTATTTCTATTGATACCAGTTTTGTCCTTGTAGTTTATAGCCTTTGGTAACAACATAACAAAAAACTCGTAAGGCATATTGGAATAATAAAATTATGGTCAAGACGTGTCAAAGTATTTAAGGAAAAAGACTGTGTCAAGAAATTACGATCAGCAAATGGAAAAGCCACAGATTTGAGTATCGCAAAAAGTTAATTTCATTTCACGTTTGTTTCTCAGACTATGTTTGCTGCCTTAGTCTGATTAACTTTGACTAATACTGTGACCGGGCGTTATGGCTTATCTTATATCGTACTCAAATTATTACAAGGACGTTTCTACAGTATGCTTCGTATACCTACATTATAGACATGACTGTAACTTGACATTTACTTAATGTTGTTAAAACTATAATGACAAAGTATCTTACCTATTCTCTTCATTTAGGCATTGCATGTTTTGTTATGATCTGAAGATGACCGTTTAAGCGACTGAACGCAGTAATTACTTTTTTCTACACTGCGATCTTGACCAAATAAAAGTTTTAATAAAATCTACAGCATTCAAGTTTAGATCACAGTCTCCATTCTGACTACACAGGGTGTTAATTTTAAGTTTACAAACCAGAATAACTGGAAAAATAAGCTTCACACTAAAAAATGTGTAGAATCCAAAGTTGATTATTATCGAGGGGAGCATCTGCTGGTGCTAAAATTAGCCCGCCACCCCAGCTCCCTGGGGGTGGAGCGGGAGGCAACTTTAAAATTTCAAATGGGAACCCCCATTTTTTATTGCAGAATCAGTTTCTACATAAAAAACTACGCACGTTTTGTCTTAAACATTTGTTTTTATTCTTGGTAGTTGGCGGTGTAGTTCAAGAAAATCCTTGTTCTCATTTTTGCGTGGAAAATGGTTAAGGATAAATAAAAAATACTTATTTACTTCGTAAATTTTGTTTCGTTAAAAGTAAAAGTCTCCCTCCCCATAGGGTGGGGTATGAGAGAGAGGAATTAGAGTTTTACAAATGTTGACCCTAACAAAACTTACCCGAATTTGCCGAAAAAATTAGTATTTGGGTCAACATTTGTAAAACTCTAATTCCTCTCTCTCAAACCTCACCCTACGGGGAGAGAGGGAGAGTTTTAGTTTTAGCGAATCAAATTTTCGAAGTAAATAAGTATTTTTTATTTATCCATAACCCATTTCCACGCAAAAATGAGACCATGGATTTTCTTAAATTACAGAGCCAACTAGCACGAATCAAAACAAATGTTTGAGACAAAATGTACGTAGTATTTTATGTAGAATCTGATTCCGGAATAAAAAATGGGGGTTCCTATTTGAAATTTTAAAGTTGCCTCCCACCCCACCCCCAGGGGCTGGGGTAGCGGGCTAATTTTAGCACCAGCAGATGTCCCCCTCGAAAATAATCAACTTTGGATTCTACACATTTTTTCGTGTGAACCTTATTTTTCCAGTTATTCTGGTTTGTCAACTTAAAATTTACACCCTGTATAAGGGATTTATAAAAAGAATAAATTCTTGATTGTCAGTATGCTGGAATGTGCTAATGTCATTTCATCAGAATGGATGAAATAACATTGACAAAGAATGCACTGAAACATTTAAATGTGCATTTTCAGACAAGAGCACAAACACTGCAGAAAAATATGAAAAGGAGTGTGTGTTAACAAACACTCCTGTTCTTTTGTGTTCTAATGCATGCATATTCAAAGATCCTGTTTGGAGTGAAAATATTTGCAAATATTTTTGAAAACAATGGGATGAAAAGGTTCGAGAAAAAATTACAACCCCTGTGTACATATAAAGTGTTTACTGTCTTGCAATTATTACTTGAATGAAATAAATATTTGAGACCTTAAACTGTTTTGGTTTCTACATATTATTAAATAAAACTCTAAATTTTTTCCTTACTTTAATTGATCACTGACCATTTCCACATTTTCACTCCTCTTGCAACGCCTAAGTTTTTGCTTCTGAATGTTTTCGAGTTTGCTGCAAAACTGCAATTTTTGCTGAATCCTCAGTTGATGTACGTCGTGCCGAGTCATTGTCGGTACCTACACTGGGTTGGTACCACCGATGGTCAGGATACGGTTTCTGTTTGTTTACAATATCTCCTAAACATTGCCTGGATCTTCAATATCAGACCGTTGCTTTTGATTTGTAGCTGCAGTAGTCTTTCTCGTACCTCCTTCTTTACTTAAAAAAGGTACTTCTGATTCTTTTTGTAGAATCTGGTGGTTTAATACCGTAGTAATAGCCATCAAATGCAACAGTACTGTTATGTCCAAAACTAGCTTCTCGCTTATCTAAGCCTGCTTCGGTCTGACTTGGATCAATACACAGAGCTTTACCATGACTCAAAGCTTCTGTTTGAGTGATTTACGTTCTAACATCAAAACTAATTTTAATATTAGTTCACGGTAAATGATAACAGCCAAACAGCTGCAGGATAAAGATTTATTGAAATCCTTGACCACAGTTTCGGTATATCTAAATATACCTTCATCAGAAGCAAAAATACACCTGAGCAAGAAGACACTTTCATTAACAAAAACCTTAGCACCATAACTGAGAGAGAAATAAACACTTGTAGCTTTAAGTAACCGTAAAATTACCAAAGCATTACAAGCACAAAAACTTTTAGTCACTTGCTAAATTCACATCCTGCAGTGGAGACACATAAAACAATCGTGCCAAAGGCGTCGTCAGTAGTTTAGTTTTTAATATTAGTAACATTCAAATAAATCATCTCACAATTCAAGAAAAAATTGAATTACCAGACACATTCTTAGCAACTGGATTAAAACTAATAATTTTTTGGCCTTGGTGGAAGTCCACATGAACCCTGACCCGTGGCGCACCAAATCGATTTACCTTTGCACGAATATCCTCTTTGCCTCATATATCGATAGTAGCCCACTATTTGGTTTTGACAAGAGGATATATTGTAGGGCAGCTGATGCTCGATCGCTTGGTGTATGGCCGCCAGGGAAACAACGTTGGATGGCGTCCCCTGAGACGACGTTGAGTTCTGGTGCGCTCCTAGTGGTAGATGTGCACTCGCTACTGACTCGAGTGGCGAAGGGATTGAGCACGCCAGTATCGCCGTGGTGCTTTGAAGCGCGTCGGGTGTTTTGAAGTGCGTCGCGGTAAGAGAGTTCCCTGGCCTGAGGCACACTGGACGAAAACTTGGGAGGAGCCGTGGCTGCTGTGATACGGCAGTGGGACGGTGGCTTCTCACCTGTATCTTCAACATTCCGTGGATCCGGCTTGATTTGTTCTGCGGAGACTTCCATTTTTTTTTTAATGGTGAGCTTTGACAAGTTTCCGTGGGAACTTGTTATTCTCGTGGGGAAATATACCAGCCTTAATCGCACTCTCGACGTCTGGCACCGGATGTTTTAGAAAAAAAATGAGGAAAGTTCGGGAACGATTTGAATGTAATAAAATTTGTCCTGGTACTTGTGAAGTAATTAAAGTGTGCCTAGCGCAGGCAAGTTCAGTGGCTGAGATTGTCACAGTGGTTAAACGATTATCTAATTGTGTAAGACTCTGGTCGGAGCCGTTGATAGTTTTAAACGGTTATTTTGAATCGGTTCCTTAATCAGCACGACAGCTGCTATAGTCCAAGTAGTTAAATTTGGTAATTTGAGGAAATCTGAACGGGTTCCTTTTGAACTGCGTGTATTCATTTGTTCTGATCCTATGCGTATATTTAATTCATGTATTATAGGTAGCTTAATAATTGCAAAACCTAGAGCTTGTGCTTATGGTTGACTTACGTCATGACTTAGTGCTCACGTGTTACCGCTATGTGTAATTATTCCGTCACGTGATGCCAGCAGCTATGCTCACTGATTCTGGGCCTGAAGCCTAAGTCTGTTATTACTTAATCTGGAGACAACGTGCAACCTTACTGACGTGTAAAATTTAACTCTTTAGGAGCTCAGAAAGTAATTCACTTAATAGAATGCTGTGTAAAGCGTTAACTGTTTCTTAACTCTGTTAGTGTCTTCTAATTATACTTTGATCATTAGCAAATTTTATCAATGTAAGAACTCTTCGGCTTTTAGCAGCAGTAATTTTCTGTAGTTTGAAGTTAAATTAACGTTTCAGGTTTTAAAGAGGAAGTTGCGATTGAGTTTTCGTCTGTATAGTTGGCTTCTTATGTCCATTACGGACGTGATGAGTTGAAGGCGTAATTAAGATCTTGTTCATTCTCTGAGAAATTTTATCTGTACTAAATGTGCTTGAAGGTACTGTGTGTTTATTATCTAATCCAGCCCCTCACCACTCCATCACCTACCTCCTGGTTATCGCGACATTACAGACTCATTTTACCACTCATAGGAGACTTCAGGTATTAGTTTTTTTTTTTTTTTTTTTTTTTTTTTTTTTTTTTTTTTTTTTTTTTTTTTTTTTTTTTTTTGAGTCATCAGTCTTCTGACTAGTTTGATGTGGCCTGCCACGAATTTCTCTCCTGTGCCAACCTCTTCATCTCAGAGTAGCACTTGCAACCTTTGTCCTCAGTTATTTGCCGAATGTATTCCAATCTCTGTATTCGTCTACAGTTTTATCTTCTACAGCTCCCTCCAGTACCATGGAAGTCATTCTCTCACGTCTTAACAGATCTTCTGTCATCCTGTCGCTCCTCCTTGTCAGTGTTTTCCACATATTCATTTCCTCTCCGATTCTGCACAGAACCCTGTCATTCCTTATCACTCCACCTCATTTCAGCATTTGTGTATAACACCACATCTCAAATGCTTCGATTATAATCTGTTCCGGTTTTCCCACTGTCCACGTTACAGAACCATACGATGCTGTGCTCCAAACTTACATTCTCAGATATTTCTTCCTCAAATTAAGGCCTTTGTTTGACACTACTAGACTTCTCTTGTCCGCAATGCCCTTTTTGCCGAGACTAATCTGCTACTGATGTCATCCTTGCTCCGTCCGACGTTGGTTGTTTTGCTTAACTTCATCTACTTCGTGACTATCAATCCTGATGTTAAGCTTCTCGCTGTTCTTATTTCTACTACTTCTCGTTATTTTCGTCTTTCTTCGATTTACTCTCAATCCATATCCTCTACTCATTAGACTGTTCATTCCGTTCAGCAGATCATGTAATTCTTCTTCACTTTCACTCAGGACAGCAATGTCATCAGCGAATCGTATCACTGATATTTTAATTCAACTCCTGAACCTTCTTTATTATTTGCATCATTCCTTCTTCGATGTACAGACTGAACAGTAGAGGCGAAACACCGCATCCCTGTCTTACACCCTTTTTAATCGGAGCACTGTTCTTGGCCCTCCACTCCTATTATTCCCTCTTGGCTCTGGTACCTATTGTATATTATCCGTCTCTCCCTATAGCTAATAGCTTTTCTCACAATTTCGAACATCTTGTACCATTTTACGGTTTTTGCAGATCGAAGAATCCTATGAACATGTCTTGATTTTTTTAATTCTTGCTTCCATTATCAACCGGAACGACAGAATTGCCTCTCTGGCGCCTTTATCTTTCCTAAAGCCGAACTGATCGTCATCTAACACATCTTCATTTTTCTTTTCCATTCTTCTGTATATTATTCTTGTCAGCAAGTTGGACGCATGAGATTTTAAGCTGATTGTGCAATAATTCTCTCACTTGTCAGCTCTTGCCGTCTTCGGAATTGTGTGGATGATGTTTTTCCGAACGTCAGATGGTATATCGCCATACTCATACATTCTACACACCAACGCGAATAGTCGTTCTGTTGCCACTTCCCCCAATGATTTTAGAAATTCTGATCAAATGTTATGTATCCCTTCTGCCTTATTTGATCTTAAGTCCTCCAAAGCTCTCTTAAATTCTGATTCTAATATTGGTTCCCGTATCTCTTCTAAATCGAGTCCTGTTTCTTCTTCTAACACATGAGACATATCTTCCCCCTCATAGAAGCTTTCAATATACTCTTTCCATCTATCCGCTCTCTCCTCTGCATTTAACAGTACTAATCCCATTGCACTCTTAATGTTAACACCCTTCCTTTTAATTTCACCGAAGGTTGTTTTGACTTTCCTATATGCTGAGTTAGTACTTCCGACAATCATTTCATTTTCAGTTTCTTCACACCTTTCATGCAGCCTTTTCGTCTTAGCTTCTTTGCACTTCCTATTTACTTCATTCCTCAGCGACTTGTATTTCTGTATTCCAGAATTTCCCTGCTCATATGTTTTATGTACTCTAGTTTGACCGAACCATGGTTATGAAGAAGGAAACTGTTGGTTCATTGTGCTGCCTGTAATATTCTTTGTTAAATTTGCTAGTTCCAGATTACTATCCAGATACCAAGTAGACAAATCAGGTGATGCATTCGAATGTGCGTGATTTACACTTTTGAAAATACCAACTTGAGGTTCGCACCCATAATGAAATGGATTCTTACTTGTAGAGAATCACTTGCAACTGCTTGTGACTATATCTTCGTGAGTAATCACAAGATACACCGTAGGGGCAACATATTTTCAGTTTCTGTTGTTGAATAAAATATTTGGGAAATCCAGGTATCATAATACGGCCACTTGCGTAGCAATGACAATGATGAAGCGGAGAAGTTTAATTTTTTATTGTTCAAATTACTCCCCCACAAAAATTTTCTAGATTTTGTGTATAATAATGGTAACACTGATTCCTGTCAGATCACTGAAGTTAAGCGCTGTCGGGCTTGGCTAGCACGTGGATGGGTGACCGTCCGGTCTACGGAGAGCTGTTGGCAAGCACACAGACATTGTGAGGTAAATTAAGGAGCTATTGACTGAGGAGTAGTGGCTCCGGTCACGAAAACTGACAACGGCTGGGAGAGCGATGTGCTGACCTCACGCTCCTACAGATCCGCATCCAGTGACTCCTATGGGCTGAGAATCACGCGCCGGTCGGTCAGTACCGTTCGGACGAAGTTTAGTTTCAGTTATGAACAGCGTACCTTGACTGAGCACGACCTAACTCCGGTGTTTCCCTTTTTATTGACTATGGTTATTAAAAATTCATCCTCATGCAAGCCTTTTGTTAATATTTTCAGTGCATAAAGACTGTTTCCTATAGATGAAGAATGATATGAATTCTTAATGGCTACTTTCTTTCGTTGTCTCTATCTATTTCTTCGTCATCTGTCGTCATTATGTCTGTACGGATGTTGCATAACACCTCTTCAAGCTCATCGTTGAAAACTTCACTCAGGTTTTTCACTTCAGAGAGTGGTCAGTCCCCTGAGCGAAGACACTGAGCCAGTGTGCCGACGCAACTCGGTCTGTCTAACGTTGCTGTGGAGATCGCAACACAATCTTCCCAGACGACGTACACGTGTAGTTTAACGCCGTCTTTCGGACTTTGACAAATCTCGAACTATTATCATGAGGGTCATGGGAGCAAGTGAAGTCTGGTTACTGATAGAGTGCTATCACGGTCCATCGGATAAAGATTACTGGTAGCTGGGATGAGATATCGCGTTGGCATGCGTTGTTTACAGCTGAGGCCATGTCACATGGAACTCACATTCGTACCTTGCAGAACTACAGTTGAGGCACTGATTATCATGCTGTGGTGTTCAGCTAAGAGTTCAAATGGCTCTGAGCACTATGGGACTTACCTTCTGAGGTCATCAGTCCCCTAGAACGTAGAACTACTTAAACCTAACTAACCTAAGGACATCACACACAACCATGCCCGAGGAAGGATTCGAACCTGCGACCGTAGCGGTCGCGCGGTTCCAGATTGCAGCGCCTAGAATCGCACGGTCACTCCGACCGGCCAGCTAAGAGTCTTCCATCTGTCTGTGACGGTCAGATCTACGCTTGTGAAATCTCAACGCGAGCTCCTGGAATAATGGTGTGCGGAACTGTCGGATATGACAACAGTTGAAAGGAGGATGAATGCTCGCTCTTATGTGGCAAGAATGGTAAATCCTGTTGCCATACCCTTTATGAAAAGGGTACCAAATCACATATTACACCAGGGTAATACAAAGGCACACACTGCAGTTCGCGCTAGAAATGTCTTGAGGAATAAATGAATCCTTGGCAGCCCTTCATAATCTTCTGTCACCTGTAGAGAACGTCTGTGATAAGGTGGGAAGACGCATATTTTCATGCCGTACATGCTACATCGCAACTGTCTCCATTCATTGCAATGAATGCCTATAGAAGTCCAGTTACTGTGTATTCCTTTGTCTACAACGTTTCCACAACCACGGACGAGGTCGTGAAAAATCTGTGATGTTACGGTTATCTGTACAAAGATTGCTGATTCAAGAGCTCATGTTATGATCATTTCAATCAAGACAATTTAATGGAGGGAATGCCCCTAAGTTATAAATTGCGTCTCAGTTTCTGTAATTAAATTCAAACTATCTGCTCTGTCTTTGGCACTCGAACTGTGAATGGCCACCTTGAAAAAAACGCAGGACTCTGTTTAATCTTTTCTACCTCCGCCTTCATGCTCAAAATTGGAGCAGATTCCTTTCGTATTTACCAATATCTTCTGTGTGGACCAGTTACACTTAACTCACGACATTCTTTATCTTCCGAAGGCATTTATCGATTTCATCGAAAGTGTTTCCATTGTAGGACACGGCCACGTACAGGAGTGGCCTAGTTACGGAAACATCAAAAACACAACACATTGCCATGCTTAATACAGTGCAGGAATGTCGCTGACATTCTAAATAGCTCCAGTCGTCTCTGGATGGATAAATGCAGGACTAGTATGGTTCTGAATGGAATTCTATACCATTCTTAATGTAAAATGGTGGTAAGCTCAGTTAATGATGGTTGAGGTGGATAGTGGTCACGCATCATTCTCTCCAAAGTAGACCATGTAGTGCTACAACGATGAAAATTAATATTACGACGATGTCAAACCTTATTTCCATGATTTAAAGAAGTACTCATGATATTAAAAATGTAATTACAATTTTATTATTTTCATTTTTGTGCTCAGTGTATCAAAGACTTTCCAGTGCACGGAATAATTAGCATTGTTTGTACTACGAAAATATATATGATTGTTAAGGGTTAAGCATGTAATAATTCGATGTAAGACATTTTGTGGAGTCTGAATTTTGTTCTCGTACTGGTCGGTAGAGAAGGAAAAGTTCCTTAATCGATGTGAAGGTATAAAGGCTGTAAAAAGGAGAGAGAGAGAAGGTAAATACAATTTATTAAAAACAAATATCTCCCAAGTGTAACGCCTTGTCATTTCCTATAACTAAAAATTGCGAGGCCTAATCTGAGCCTGTCCTGAATAACAGCGAACAACATTTATGTTATCATATATTTTCTTCGTTTGATCACGGTTGTGATTCGCATGTTTCTTTTTGTTACGCGACGTGTTATGAATATTTTCATTATACGCGCAAAAGCTTTAATGGAACCTGCGTCTTTCGGAAACGATAACTTTTAATCAGTACAATTACGCGAATACCGTCTAAATCGAAACCGTGATCGCAAAAGTGTTTCCTGGACCAAATAATTCTTGTAAAACGTGTATTCTCCAAAGCAAGCAGCATTGCACTATCGCTGACTAGCAACAATCGAAAGAGTAAAATCAATGCTTAAATAAAATTGCCACCTTTTAATAATTATTATTATACCATTAAATAAATAAGTAGCAATTCAGTGGCTATCCAATCAATAAACAGAGGGGGCAATTCAGTGGCAACCTGTTGACAGGACTAGCTTATATGTGTGTGCTAATGTGTGTTTTTTCTATTTGTTTCATGCTGTAAAGAGCGGAAATCTATGATGACCCCAAGCACGATAATTTTGCTGTACCATTCCATCCCAGCGGCAGCAGAAAGAAGCACTGCATAAGGTACGCACATCTTCTTCTACCTGGTGCTGTATCTTACTACAGAAACAAAAAAAAAATTATATTTTGAGAGTGTGTCCTCTTAGGAAGCTATAAGAGTCAATTATATTTAAATAACTACGAGAAGGATCAGTAAAATAAAACATCAAGTGTTTTCAGTAGAGGTTAACTGAACGAGATTGGAACTGAATTTTAATCAAACGAAAGTGAACATTTATAGTACTTATTCCAATCTGGTGCAGTGTAGTAATTCTTTTATGTTTTGTGTGACGGTATAATTGATGTGTTGCGTGTGGCGTGTTCCCGATTAGACCTGCACCCACACATTTGCAATCATGGTGAAAAGAGTGCGACGTGTAAGAAAAGCTACACAGCAGGAAGTAACTGTAGAACTTTCAGAGGAGGAAGGATTAACTAGTGATGTAGAAATTGATAATATTTTTTTTCAGATCAGACAGAGGATATAGAACAGGACACTAATGTTAAAGTCAGTGATTCATCTGCTGTAGAACACTCAGGCAGAATACAGACGGTAGTTCAAGTGCATACTGAAGCAGAACCACAAGAAACACCAGTTACAGTCGTTTTACCACCGGTAGAGCCAACACAAACAGTAGTGGATCAATTTTCTCTCTTAATGATGAAAATGGAACAAATGTTTAAAATACAGGAACAATCACAGGAACAAATGTTTAAAATACAGGAAAGATCACAGATACAGCGAGAACAAGAAACTGCTAAACAGCTTGCAACTGAGATTAATAATGATTTAGATAAATGTATTAGCAGAGTAGATGAACGGATTAGGACCTTGGATGAACGCATCAGTCAATTAGATGAGCGTACGCAGTTAAGTATTTCACAGTTCTCAGAAGAGATATATCAAAAGCTTGAAAACCGGTTAAAAGAACACGATCGCCAGCTGCAACCGCAAATAGATGACCAGTTGTCTGCTATACAGAACAACATTTCAAGTATGTAACAAACATACCATGACTTACCACAGAATGTAAAGCAAGTAACCCAGGATGTGGACAAATTTACAACAAACACACACTTCTTTGGAAGCAGAAATACGCAACATAAGTACACGTATAGAAAACCTTACGGTTGATAATCAAAACGTAATAGAATAAAAATGCAAAGAACAAGAAGAACGCGTTGTGACCACATTCAACACACGGCTAAATGACAAAGACAAACAAATTAGTACTGTTATAGAGAAGGAACTGCCTGTGATGTTACAAAGAGCAGGAACACAACTGATACATGAAAACAACACAAAGATTCATGCACTCCGGACTGAATTACAAAACGTGCAGAGAGTGCTTAATGAAACACGTATGCAAACATCTCATAACAGTTCACCGGAGTGTGTTAGTATCACAGAAATACACCCTGATCATTATGAAACGCCTTTAACTGAAAGTAGGGGGCAGACGGGCAGTAATTTCAATCCAACACGTGGAGTAACATCCGTTTATCAGGACCATACACAATCATTGGCGACTCAGGATGCGCCGGCCGAAGTGGCCGTGCGGTTCTAGGTGCTGCAGTCTGGAACCGCGAGACCGCTACGGTCGCAGGTTCGAATGCTGCCTCGGGCATGGATGTGTGTGATGTCCTTAGGTTAGTTAGGTTTAACTAGTTCTAAGTTCTAGGGGACTAATGACCTCAGAAGTTGAGTCCCATAGTGCTCAGAGCCATTTGAACTCAGGATGCTTTAGTGAAGAATTCACAGTTTCAGAAGTTTACCAATGATAAGAACGGACCCTATCCAATTGTGTTTATCAAAGGGATCCGCGGAATAATGCCAAAAAGTTGGAACGAAAGGGAGAAAATTGTCTTTACCATTACCCATATTCAAGGTGAGCCAGCGTTGTTCGCGACACAGAAAGCTGAACAATGCAGCTCCTTCGATGAATTTGAACAAGCTTTTCTAAACAAGTATTGGTCGCGTGGGGTACAAGAACGATTAAGAAAAGAAGTTTATAGTCCTGAGCCATTTAATAGAAAAGGCGGTACTTTGCGGAAATACACTCCTGGAAATTGAAATAAGAACACCGTGAATTCATTGTCCCAGGAAGGGGAAACTTTATTGACACATTCCTGGGGTCAGATACATCACATGATCACACTGACAGAACCACAGGCACATAGACACAGGTAACAGAGCATGCACAACGTCGGCACTAGTACAGTGTATATCCACCTTTCGCAGCAATGCAGGCTGCTATTCTCCCATGGAGACGATCGTAGAGATGCTGGATGTAGTCCTGTGGAACGGCTTGCCATGCCATTTCCACCTGGCGCCTCAGTTGGACCAGCGTTCGTGCTGGACGTGCAGACCGCGTGAGACGACGCTTCATCCAGTCCCAAACATGCTCAATGGGGGACAGATCCGGAGATCTTGCTGGCCAGGGTAGTTGACTTACACCTTCTAGAGCACGTTGGGTGGCACGGGATACATGCGGACGTGCATTGTCCTGTTGGAACAGCAAGTTCCCTTGCCGGTCTAGGAATGGTAGAACGATGGGTTCGATGACGGTTTGGATGTACCGTGCACTATTCAGTGTCCCCTCGACGATCACCAGTGGTGTACGGCCAGTGTAGGAGATCGCTCCCCACACCATGATGCCGGGTGTTGGCCCTGTGTGCCTCGGTCGTATGCAGTCCTGATTGTGGCGCTCACCTGCACGGCGCCAAACACGCATACGACCATCATTGGCACCAAGGCAGAAGCGACTCTCATCGCTGAAGACGACACGTCTCCATTCGTCCCTCCATTCACGCCTGTCGCGACACCACTGGAGGCGGGCTGCACGATGTTGGGGCGTGAGCGGAAGACGGCCTAACGGTGTGCGGGACCGTAGCCCAGCTTCATGGAGACGGTTGCGAATGGTCCTCGCCGATACCCCAGGAGCAACAGTGTCCCTAATTTGCTGGGAAGTGGCGGTGCGGTCCCCTACGGCACTGCGTAGGATCCTACGGTCTTGGCGTGCATCCGTGCGTCACTGCGGTCCGGTCCCAGGTCGACGGGCACGTGCACCTTCCGCCGACCACTGGCGACAACATCGATGTACTGTGGAGACCTCACGCCCCACGTGTTGAGCAATTCGGCGGTACGTCCACCCGGCCTCCCGCATGCCCACTATACGCCCTCGCTCAAAGTCCGTCAACTGCACATACGGTTCACGTCCACGCTGTCGCGGCATGCTACCAGTGTTAAAGACTGCGATGGAGCTCCCTATGCCGCGGCAAACTGGCTGACACTGACGGCGGCGGTGCACAAATACTGCGCAGCTAGCGCCATTCGACGGCCAACACCGCGGTTCCTGGTGTGTCCGCTGTGCCGTGCGTGTGATCATTGCTTGTACAGCCCTCTCGCAGTGTCCGGAGCAAGTATGGTGGGTCTGACACACCGGTGTCAATGTGTTCTTTTTTCCATTTCCAGGAGTGTATTTCGAAAAGTATCTCGACAAAGTGAAATATTTATCCACACCAATCCCTGAGTGAGATGTTTTAAAGATATTAAAGGAGAAGTTACCGCGTGATCTAAAGGAGAAATTGTTTCACATTCCTGAAGACAACGTGGAACATTTTCTATCTGTACTGGACTCTTTAGATTTGGTTATCGAAGAGGACAGACACCATTATGGGAATAATTCGTCGAATAATGGTAATGGTAATGGCAATGGGCGAAACCACAAGAACAATAGTAATAGAAACACTTACTATGGGAATCAAAATCATTGGAATAGTCCGAATTATTCAGGATGGCAGAACCACAATATGAACACAAATGGACAGTACAGTAATGCACCGAATCACCATTATCATCCACAGAACAATAGTGGACAGAACAATAACGGAAACTTTTCAAAGAAACGGAAACGAGATTTTAGAGCTAACGCCAATTACAATAACGGTAATTTTTCAAATAATCAGCAAAACATGCAACCACCACATAACTGGTCAACACAGAATTATGCACAACAGCAATGGCAGCAGCCTAGGCCACCGCAATATCACAACAACAATCATGTACAACCCCCGTACAATACAAATATGTCAAATAACATGCAGCAGCATATGAATGCGCAGCCATGGCAACCACCGAACCAAAATATTAAGATCATTGAGGTAAGTGAACCGCAACCATCAATCAGTACCAGTCAGTCAAACTAGATGCGACGATATTCTGCTCCCGTGTGTCAGTCGCAGGGTGTCTAGGGGGCACTTTCATGAATGATGTTAGTAATAACGAGCAACCAAGCGTGCAGACAACCAGCTGTAGTAACAATGAGAATATGTGTCGCA
Source organism: Schistocerca piceifrons (assembly GCF_021461385.2). Lineage (NCBI taxonomy): Eukaryota > Metazoa > Arthropoda > Insecta > Orthoptera > Acrididae > Schistocerca > Schistocerca piceifrons. The sequence continues at coordinate 145,895,417 of NC_060139.1, forward strand.
TAGAATCAGCAGCGATCGGGTCGAACGACGCAAAAGATGCAGTGTGTAGGAATAATTCTGTTGATGTTGCTCAGCAACGTAGTTCAACTATGCAGATGTTAAGATATAATGACGGAGTCGATATACGAGAGGAATTATGTCAAGATTTTCGGAAGAAGTGTAATTTATTTGAACGGGAAGTTGTGCAAGGAGCTATAGTTTGTGATATTTATGGTATTCAAACTACGGCGATTTTATATACTGGAGCATCTGTTTCTGTGCTGAATGAATCGTTCTTTCTTCACTTAAAGAAGATTAGAAAGATTCCGGTTTTTCCAGTCACTAATTGTCGAGTTACAGGAGCCATTAGTCAGAAAGTCCAACTAGTTCGGGAACAGACACGGATTTGTAATAATTTTGGAATGGGAGCCAAAGAGTGCACCTTCCTTATTGTAAAGAATTTAGCCGTGAACTGTCTCCTCGGATTAGATATTTTGCGAGAGACGGCAACTATAATCGATCTCGCAAAGGGTGAATGCAGCATGTGTTTCGGTGACACGAGAGTCAGGTTAGACTTGGTAAAGACCAAAAAATTGCATGGCAAATATTGTCAAATGTTAAAGATAGAACCGATTCGCGCACATTTATGGCGGCTTCAATTGCAGTACATTCCCGGTCATGGAAGATGTGAAGGACGAGGAGAATATCCACCTCTCTGAAATAGTAGAAAAGTACAACAATCCTCTGGTCTTGACAGTCTGCAACAAAAGCAATTATTAGGCACACTTACTAATCATCGTAAAGTATTTTTGAAAAAACCTGGACTAATTAAAGGTTACGTGTACGACATGCAAGTGTTTCCCCATGAAATTTACTGTCTTCAAACAGTGCGATGTGGCGTGTGGGAGAATAGGAACATACAACATTGGAAGCATCAGTACTGCTTGGAGGGAGAGACTCTCAGAATACCAGTTAGTTGTAAGAAAATTTCAGCTCCAGTTCGACGGAGAAGAGGACGCCGAACTGCAGCAAGGAGAAGAAGAATTGCTTCAAGATGATTCCACCCTAAGACACTTAATCAAACATAATACAAACTTGTTGAGATTTATTAAACTTTCAGGAACTTATGCGTGTGAAACTACGAACAGTGCACAGAACTGCATATTTCACACAACAGTTGGATATAGTGACTTTAGAAAATAAACGTTTCATTTTGTTGATTGTTAACTATTTTGAACTCACTAGGGTGAGCAGGTCATGTTCTTTTTTTTTCTTTGAGACTGTGTACAGGATACACTTACAACATGTAAAGTTTACGCGAGTTACGTATAGGTTTAACAAATTTTCCACCGTAAGTAGTGCTCGGACTTGCATGAGCTAAAAACCAGGTGGAACAAGATGTTGTCCATGACTGAACAGATCATTACACAGACAAACATATACAGACTTCTGTTTATCACTGCACAATTCTTTGTAAGTCCAGGAGCACCTTTTCGAGAAAATATATGACTTAGGATTTGCTTTTATATAGTAAATGACTACAATTATGTGCTTCATTTAATATGCACAATCATTCAGTTATTTATCATTATGTAACTAGACTGCGTAAAGACATTCTTATGGGTAGCACAAGGACTTTACCTTATCAGACTTGACTACTGTGATCAAGTGACTACGTGGTGGAGTGAATATGTCACAGATGACCTATGAACAAAGACTTCCTGTGAACATTATCCTCTACGCGTACGAACTTTATTTCACTGACGAAAGAGTGGAATTTAACACAAAAGTGGACGCTCAATGAGTGCGTTGTGTTACCATGATTTCGTTTTCAAATTTTGTGCTACGAGTGTTTAGTAATGCAAAGTATTCAGAGTGTTATTGGGACCACATGCGTAGACGTAACATTCCAGGCAAACTAAAACTCAAGAGCAAGTGTTTTAATCTATCAGTCAGCAACAGTGGTGAGTCGTAACAGTGTTGGGAACTGCTACTGACTATATCATTAAACCCGTTGCAGAACTGTATCAATGTTGGAACGTAATTACATGAACCTTTAATTGCAGATAGTCAGTTATGTCGGAAGGACGAATGGACTTGCATCATGATAAAGAAACTCACAAACAGTCGAACACCTCACAAAAAAAAAAAAAATTCTTCTTGTTGAGTGAAAGAGTGCGTGAAATATGATGTAATTTAGATGTTAATTTAAGGAACTGATACCGCTGTTTGAATTTCATGTGACTGTATGCTGGGATGATGAGCACACGTGTCGGTGAGGGCAGCATACTGCAGCGACATCATCCGTCATCCCTTGCCACACCCAGTCACGTCATCGCAGTCCATCACAGACTTACCTGATGGGGCGAGACATAGGTGTTGCAGTACACCAAGTCGCCAGCCGTCGTCACCAGCAACACTATCACGAAATTGTACCATTATTAAATGTCATACGATGTGAATATTCAAATGTTGAAAATTAAAAAAGAGGGTATGGAAGATGTGCTCGCTCCGCCGTGGTGTTTTTCCCGGGGTTTTCCCATTGGCCTTTGCCCGAATGGGGGAGCGTAACTCAAAATTCCTGAGACTTAAACGTAAACAAAGCGCACGCTTCCAAGTGAAAGAACACAGTGAACTTTTAACAGAACAGACAAGGAAAATAACCCTGCTTAGATGTCCAGTCAAACAAGTGTGACTGTACATCCATAGGGGGCAATGTAGTGCTACAACGATGAAAATTAATATTACGACAATGTCAAACCTAATTTCCATGATTTAAAGAAGTACTCATGATATTAAAAATGTAATTATAATTTTGTTATTTTCATTTTTGTGCTCAGTGTATCAAAGACTTTCCAGTGCACGGAATAATCAGCATTGTTTGTACTACGAAACTATATATGATTGTTAAGGGTTAAGCATGTAATAATTCGATGTAAGACATTTTGTGGAGTCTGAATTTTGTTCTCGTACTGGTTGGTAGAGAAGGAAAAGTTCCTTAATCGATGTGAAGGTATAAAGGCTGTAAAAAGGAGAGAGAGAGAAGGTAAATACAATTTATTCAAAACAAATATCTCCCAAGTGTAACGCCTTGTCATTTCCTATAGCTAAAAATTGCAAGGTCTAATCTGAGCCTGTACTGAATAACAGCGAAGAACATTTATGTTATATATTTTCTTCGTTTGATCACGGTTGTGATTCGCATGTTTCTTTTTCTTACGCGACGTGTTACGAATATTTTCATTATACGCGCAAAAGCTTTAATCGAACCTGCGTCTTTCGGAAACGATAACTTTTAATCAGTACAATTACGCGAATACCGTCTAAATCGAAACCGTGATCGCAAAAGTGTTTCCTGGACCAAATAATTCTTGTAAAATGTGTATTCTCCAAAGCGAGCAGCATTGCACTATCGCTGACTTGCAACAATCGAAAGAGTAAAATCAATGCTTAAATAAAATTGCCACCTTTTAATAATTATTATTATACCATTAAATAAATAAATAGCAATTCAGTGGCTATCCAATCAATAAACAGAGGGGGCAATTCAACCACAAAGGCTCAATAATACACAGGATGCTGGCTGTGTGAGCAGAGGTCCTGCCGTTTTGGAGCACATCATCACCAGTGGGGAACAAATATTGCACCTTGGAATGGACCTGATCAGCCAAAATGGTCACATAATGCAACCTTGCATAGTACCATGGAATACTACGATATGCCAGCCCAAATAATCACCAACCCCCCCACCCCACCCCAACACCACCTCCACCACCACATTTCAGTCATAGGACTTGAATTCTCACAGCAGTTGGAAACAATTCGAAACAAGACTCATCTGACCAAATGACTATCTTCCATTGGTCCATAGTCCATTTTTCATTGCTTGAGCACCACGCTTTCCTGTTATAGCATCTGCATCACTGATCTACATAAGCATCTACATTTATACTCCGCAAGCCACCCAACGGTGATTGGCGGAGGGCATTTTACGTGCCACTGGCATTACCTCCCTTTCCTGTTCCAGTTGCGTATGGTTCGCGGGAAGAACGACTGCCGGAAAGCCTCCGTGCGCGCTCGAATCTCTCTAATTTTACATTCGTGATCTCCTCGGGAGGTATAAGTAGGGGGGAGCAATATATTCGATACCTCATCCAGAAACGCACCCTCTCGATACCTGGACAGCAAGCTACACCGCGATGCAGAGCGCCTCCCTTGCAGAGTCTGCCACTTGAGTTTGCTAAACATCTCCGTAACGCTATCACGCTTACCAAATAACCCTGTGACGAAACGCGCCGCTCTTCTTCGGATCTTCTCTGTCAACCCGACCTGGTACGGATCCCACACTGATGAGCAATACTCAAGTAATAGGTCGAACGAGCGTTTTGTAAGCCAACTCCTTTGCTGATGGACTACATTTTCTAAGGACTCTCCCAATGAATCTCAACCTGGTACCCGCCTTACCAACAACTAATTTTATATGATCATTCAACTTTAAATCGTTCCGTACGCATACTCCCAGATATTTTACGGAAGTAAGTGCTACCAGTGTTTGTTCCGCTATTATATAACCATACAATAAAGGATCCTTCTTTCTATGTATTCGCAATACATTACATTTGTCTATGTTAAGGGTCAGTTGCCACTCCCTGCACCAAGTGCCTAACCGCTGCAGATCTTCCTGCATTTCGCTGCAATTTTCTAATGCTGCAACTTCTCTGTATGCTACAGCATCATCCGCGAAAAGCCGCATGGAACTTCCGACACTATCTACTAGGTCATTTATATATATTGTGAAAAGCAATGGTCCCATATCACTCCCCTGTGGCACGCCAGAGGTTACTTTAACATCTGTAGACGTCTCTACATTGAGAACAACATGCTGTGTTCTGTTTGCTAGAAACTCTTCAATCCAGCCACACCGCTAGTCTAATATTCCGTAGGCTCTTACTTTGTTTAGCAGGCGATAGTGCGGAACTGTATCGAACGCCTTCCGGAAATCGAGGAAAATAGCATGTATCTGGGAGCTTGTATCTAATATTTTCTGGGTCTCATGAACAAATAAAGCGAGTTGGGTCTCACACGATCGCTTTTTCCGGAATCCATGTTGATTCCTACAGAGTAGATTCTGGGTTTCCAGAAATGACATGATACGCGAGCAAAAAACATGTTCTAAAATTCTATAACAGATTGATGTCAGAGATATAGGCCTATAGTTTTGCGCATCTGCTCGACGACCCTTCTTGAAAACTGGGACTACCTGTGCTCTTTTCCAATCATTTGGAACCTTACGTTCCTGATGAGTGGTTCGCGAGTGTGACATTCCGTTCTGCACCGTTGCGCGATCATAGGCCTCGTCACGGTCTCTAATAGAACTCTTTGCCTTAGAAAGGCGTGGATCGCGCGGAGATCGGAGGCGCGAGGGCAGTGCCAGTGAGACTGGGAAGGTGAAACAGTTCGCTCGGGATGAGGCGGCCGAGTTGTAACCTGGCGGCAAGGCGAGTAGTGTGCCGGCAGTTCATGGTTGATACAAGTTCGGCAGTCAACAGCCACAGGCTCTGAGAGTAGTAGCGATACCAGGACGATACACTCAGGCGGGTTCCTACATTGGCAATCATTATTACCTCGGTTGCGGCCGGCTGCAAATCTTTGGACGTGTGGGGTGCCTAACGAGGGAGGAAGCGTGTTGTGTGCTTCAGAGACCGACCGGACATGGAGACGGACGGCAGACTGCTATTATGTTGAAGTTGTGTGTCGACTCCATGCTGTCCTTCATGGACCGTTGTATGGATATGTCTGGTGAGCTTCCGATTTGACTTATCGGATGCGAGTGAGCTGAGCATCGGCAGTAACCACAGCTATACTTGCCATTTCCTGTACCAGTACTGTGACTCTTTAGGTCGGTAGTTTTCTGGTTGTTTGTTCAAGGTTCAAGACCGGTTCCATATCGTCCTTCTGGTTATTGATCTCGTTTTTGTGTCTGGGCTTGGAAGTTATGTGTGCACTGCTACAAAACTCCTGAATTTGTTTCTTTCTTTAATGCTCCAGTCTGAGTGTTATTTGCTGTAAGGTGTCAGATTCCAGGCGATGCGCATTTATATATTAAGTGGGTTCATTTCATGCGCCATGTCCTGCATTTACTGTTAATGGAACGCACGATTTCATCTATTCTCTTGTTGGGTGTTTATGCTTTTTATTGTCTATAAGGGTGGGGCCTCTTAATCTTCGTTATTAATTCTCTCCCAGTGAGGACTTTATTTTGCGTTCGTTACTACTACCTTACATGTGGCTGTAACGTTATTCAAAAGGCTGCATTCTGTTTGCTGTAGATCAAGGGATCATTAGCCGACCGAATACGTTAGCTATGGTTTTAGTGCTCCGCTCCTCGAAAACTTTGGTACGAGTTTGGTACAATTTGCGGCGGGCAGTCGAACTTCCTTTTCGGTAACTGTATTTACATTTTGGCCGCCTTAGAGAAGTTTCGTTAATCTGACTCCGTTAACTCACTGAAAAATCACTTACCTGTTTTTCTTGCTGCTGTAATTTTGACTGAAGTGCGGCGGCGTTCTCTCTATAGTAGGTACCTGGCCGAATTCCGGTACTAAATTCTGTATTTCTCTGTTAATTAGGCTACCATTTATGTTTCTCTTCATGGGACTTGGGTGAAATGTGCCTGGTTGATAGAGCAGGCGCCAGCGGAGCCAAGTCCTCGCCCGACCGAACGGCCAGCCGGACGCAGGTGGTCGTGCATCAGTAAATCTTTCCGAACCTACCTCATCTTGCCAGGACGGAGTTGTATAGGGCGTCGTTGTACTTATTTGTGTCTTAATCACTGCGCCCATACTGCAGCTCTCCTTTTATATATGTTTTTTATTTCTAGCTCATGTAAATCATTGAAGTGTTAACCGGCTAATTTGCCAACTGGGTAATTACTCGATTTCTTTACTGAAAAGTGTGTTTGAGGTGATTAAAAACTACGAGATGTAAGATCTGTTAATTCCATTAAGGTTCTCACTGACTATTTGTACCATTCAGGGCGCAGTATTCAACATCAATTTTCTCTGGTTATTTCTCTTGCGTGCCTTGGGCACTTCCTGTTTCCGGCGTATAGTAATTGCCTTATATGGGGCTTTTTGTCAGAGTATACTTCTATTTTGTACTGTAAATCTTAAAGTTTCTTTCGAGAGTGAATTTTTAGCTCTTTATTGTATTGCTGCAGTTTCTATTATTGTATTTAATCTGATTGCTATTGATCAGCCCGGTACGATCCTATGACTGTAAATCATTCTGTTCCTTAGCTGTCAATCCTCCCCCCATTAACCATGGACGTTGCCGTTGGTGGGGAGGCTTGCGCGCCTCAGCGATATAGATAGCCGTACCGTAGGTGCAACCACAACGGAGGTGTATCTGTTGAGAGGCCAGACAAACGCGTGGTTCCTGAAGAGGGGCAGCAGCCTTTTCAGTAGTTGCAGGGGCAACAGTCTGGAGGATTGACTGATCTGGCCTTGTAATACTAACCAAAACAGCCTCGCTGTGCTGGTACTGCGAACGGTTGAATAAAGGGGAAACTACAGCCGTTATTTTTCCCTAGGGCATGCAGCTTTACTGTATGGTTCATGATGATGGCGTTCTCTTGGGTAAAATATTCCGGAGGTAAAATAGTCCCCCATTCGGATCTCCGGACGGGGACTACTCAGGACGACGTCGTTATCAGGAGAAAGAAAACTGGCGTTCTACGTATCGCAGCGTGGAATGTCAGATCCCTTAATCGGGCAGGTAGGTTAGAAAATTTAAAAAGGGAAATGGATAGGTTAAAGTTAGATATAGTGCGAATTAGTGAAGTTCGGTGGCAGGAGGAACAAGACTTTTCGTCAGGCGAGTACAGGGTTATAAATACAAAGTCAAATAGGGGTAATGTAGGAGTAGGTTTAATAATGAATAAAAAAAATAGGAATGCGGGTAAGCTACTATAAACAGCATAGTGAACGCATTATTGTGGCCAAGATAGACACGAAGCCCACGCCTATTACAGTAGTACAAGTTTATATGCCAACTAGCTCTGCAGATGACGAAGAAATTGAAGAAATGTATGACGAAATAAAAGAAATTATTCAGATAGTGAAGGGAGCCGAAAATTTAATAGTCATGGGTGACTGTAATTCGGTAGAAGGAAAAGGGAGAGAAGGAAACGTAGTAGGTGAATATGGATTGGGGCTAAGAAGTGAAAGAGGAAGCCGCCTGGTAGAATTTTGCACAGAGCATAATTTAATCATAGCTAACACTTGGTTCAAGAACCATAAAAGAAGGTTGTATACATGGAAGAAGCCTGGAGCTACTGACAGATTTCAGATAGATTATATATTGGTAAGACAGAGATTTAGGAACCAGGTTTCAAATTGTAAGACATTTCCGGGGCAGATGTGGACTCTGACCACAATCTATTGGTTATGAACTGTAGATTAAAACTGAAGAAACTGCAAAAAGGTGGCAATTTAAGGAGATGGGACCTGGATAAACTGACTAAACCAGAGGTTGTACAGAGTTTCAGGGAGAGCGTAAGGGAACAAATAGCAGGATGGGGGAAATAAATACAGTAGAAGAAGAATTGGTAGCTTTGAGGGATGAAGTAGTGAAAGCAGCAGAGGATCAAGTAGGTAAAAAGACTAGGGCTAGTAGAAATCACTGGGTAACAGAAGAAATATTGAATTTAATTCATGAAAGGAGAAAATATAAAAATTCAGTAAATGAAGCAGGCAAAAAGGAATACAAAAATCTCAAAAATGAGATCGGCAGGAAGTGCAAAATGGCTAAGCAGGGATGGCTAGAGGATAAATGTAAGGATGTAGAGGCTTATCTCACTAGGGGTAAGATAGATACTGCCTACAGGAAAATTAAAGAGACCTTTGGAGAAAAGAGAACCACTTGTATGAATACCAACAGCTCAGATGAAAACCCAGTTATAAGGAAAGAAGGGAAAGCAGAAAGGTGGAAGGAGTATATAGAGGATCTATACAAGGGCGATGTACTTGAGGACAATATTATGGAAATGGAAGAGGATGTAGATGAAGATGAAATGGGAGATATGATACTGCGTGAAGAGTTTGATAGAGCACTGAAAGACCTGAGTCGAAACAAGGCCCCGGGAGTAGACAACATTCCATTGGAACTACTGACGGCCTTGGGAGAGCCAATCCTGACAAAACTCTACCATCTGGTGAGCAAGATGTACGAGACAGGCGAAATACCCTCAGACTTCAAGAAGAAAATAACAATTCCACTCCCAAAGAAAGCAGGTGTTGACAGGTGTGAAAATTACCGAATTATCAGTTTAATAAGTCACGGCTGCAAAATACTAACGCGAATTCTTTACAGACGAATGGAAAAACTAGTAGGAGCCGACCTAGGGGAAGATCAGTTTGGATTCTGTAGAAATATTGGAACACGGAAGGCAATACTGACCCTACGACTTATCTTAGAAACTAGATTAAGGAAAGGCAAACCTACGTTTCTAGCATTTGTAGACTTAGAGAAAGCTTTTGACAATGTTGACTGGAATACTCTCTTTCAAATTCTGAAGGTGGCAGGGGTAAAATACAGGGAGTGAAAGGCAATTTACAATTTGTATAGAAACCAAATGGCAGTTATAACAGTTGAGGGGCATGAAAGGGAAGCAGTGGTTGGGAAGGGAGTGAGACAGGGTTGTAGTCTCTCCCCGATGTTATTCAATCTGTATATTGAGCAAGCAGTGAAGGAAACAAAAGAAAAATTCGGAGTAGGTATTAAAATCCATGGAGAAGAAATAAAAACTTTGAGGTTCGCTGATGACATTGTAATTCTGTCAGAGACAGCAAAGGACTTGGAAGATCAGTTGACCGGAATGGATTGTGTCTTGAAAGGAGGATATAAGATGAGCATCAACAAAAACAAAACGAGGATAATGGAATGTAGTCGAATTAAGTCGGGTGATGCTGAGGGTATTAGATTAGGAAATGAGACACTTAAAGTAGTAAAGGAGTTTTGCTATTTGAGGAGCAAAATAACTGATGATGGTCGAAGTAGAGGGGGATATAAAATGTAGACTGGCAATGGGAAGGAAAGAGTTTCTGAAGAAGAGAAATTTGTTAACATCGAGTATCGATTTAAGTGTCAGGAAGTCATTTCTGAAAGTATTTGTATGAAGTGTAGACATGTATGGAAGTGAAACATGGACGATAAATAGTTTTGACAAGAAGAGGATAGAAGCTTTTGAAATGTGGTGCTAAAGAAGAATGCTGAAGATTAGATGGGTAGATCACATAACTAATGAGAAGGTGTTGAATAGGATTGGGGAGAAGAGAAGTTTGTGGCACAACTTGACTAGAAGAAGGGATCGATTGATAGGACATGTTCTGAGGCATGAAGGGATCACCAATTTAGTATTGGAAGGCAGCGTAGAGGGTAAAAATCGTAGAGGGAGACCAAGAGATAAATACACCGAGCAGATTCAGAAGGGTGTAGGTTGCAGTAGGTACTGGGAGATGAAGAACCTTGCACAGGATAGAGTAGCATGGACAGCTGCATCAAACCAGTCTCAGAACTGAAGACCACAACAACAACAGTTGTCAATGTAATTGGAGATGTTTTTCCAATGGATGTTTCATAAATCTTAGTGTGTTCTGTTAAAATAACGAGGAAGTTTACAACACGAATGACGTTCAATCTCCCTTTGGCCCTGTCCTTGCTACCACAGACAGCCTGACGCGGATACTGCGTACCAAGTTCTGCGATGACTTTTGCAGCTGTCGTCATCTTATTTTTCGCCACAACCATCTTCAATGATCGTCTGTAACGATCGCTCAACACACATGTTCTCCCGCGTTTTAACTAATCGGACGATATTTTTCCGCTTTCCCTGTATACGGTATAAATCTTCGATATGGTGCCTACTGAAACACCAAACACTTCGGCTCTATTGGTTATAGAAGCACGCACCACGTGAGCACCAATAATTTTCCCACGTTCGCATTCACTTACCTCTGACATAATGGACTCTCAACTACACAGAGTACTATTCTGACTAGTAGTGACGCAAAGTATTGAGGACGCAAATATGTTAAGTATGCATTTCTCACGGTGTTCCCATTGTTTTGTCCAAACTCTATAGTATCATATATTTTGTTGTTGTTATTCCTGTTCTCAACTTTTATTTCTACTTCTTTCCTCTTTATCTCCTGTTCTCTCATCAAGATGAAAAAATTGGCGACCCTGATTTTTGAAAGAGATCCTCATCAACCATTCCAGTGGCCCGCATTCGCTGGAGGGATGGCTCAGCAGTTCGCCGAATCACAACTGCCACACAGCGCCTCTTCCAGGAACTTGTGTGGAGCCGGAACTGCTATCAGCCACCTGATTTACTGCTTCCGTGCGTAGCTGCGCCCTGTGCCCCCCCTCCCCCCCCCCCCCTCCCCCCCGTGCAACAAATCCGCGTTGCGACGAAAGAAACGCATTCTCCCCGCCTATTCCACTCCCGCGTCCATAACTCAAACCACGCTCCGAGTTTGTCCGTGTAGGAAGCGGCGCGCTCCCTGACGAATGAACAATAGCCGCCGATTATGCACTTAACAAAGGCGATACTGTCACGTTGTTTGCCTTTGTGGGAAACGAAATAATACCCGTACTGTTATTCCAGAACAAACAGTTCTTCGTAGCTTCTACCTTACCTCCATGCATTGACTTTTCGACGCTCATTACAGAATTATGCAAAGGCCGGTAGGTGTGGAATGTAATGGTGAAGATATAGGAGTAACGAAACGACAGCTTTGACTTCCTGACAAAAACAGTTAGGCATCCAGAAGTGAGGAGGTGAAGAAATTGAATTTCACGCGCTGAGAGGGTATGTGATGTTTTTCAGTGATCTACACCTACATCTACATGGATACTCTGCAAATTACATTTAAGTGCCTGGCAGAGGGTTCATCGAACCACCTTCACAATTCTCTATTATTTCAATCTCGTATAGCACGCGAAAAGAATGACCACCTATATCTTTCCGTACGAGCTCTAATTTCCCTTATTTTATCTTGGTGATCGTTCCTCCCTATGTAAGTCGGTGTCAACACAATATTTTCGCATTCGATGGAGAAAGTTGGAGATTGGAATTTCGTGAGAAGATTCCGACGCAACGAAAAACGCCTTTCTTGTAATGATGTCCAGACCAAATCTTGTATCATTTCTGTGACACTCTCTCCCATATTTCACGCTAGTACAAAACGTGCTGCCTTTCTTTGAACTTTTTCGATGTACTGCGTCAGTCCTATCTGGTAAGGATCCCACACCGGGCAGCAGTATTCTAAAAGAGGACGGACAAGCGTAGTGTAGGCAGTCTCCTTTGTAGGTCTGTTACATTTTCTAAGTGTCCTGCCAATAAAACGCAGTCTTTGGTTAGCCTTCCCCACAACATTTTCTATGTATTCCTTCCAATTGAAATTGTTCGTAATTGTAATGCCTAGGTATTTAGTTGAATTTACGGCTTTTAGATTAGACTGATTTATCGTGTAACCGAAGTTTAATGCGTTCCTTTTAGCACTCATGTGGATGACCTCACACTTTTCGGTATTTAGGGTCAACTGCCACTTTTCGCACCTTTCGGATATTCTAAATCGTTTTGCAGTTTGTTTTGATCTTCTGATAACTTTATTCGTCAATAAACGACAGCGTCATCTGCAAACAACCGAAGACGGCTGCTCAGATTGTCTCCCAAATCGTTTGTATACATAAGGAACGCTAGAAATCCCTTCTGTTTTACTCGATGACTTTCCGTCAATTACAACGAACTGTGACCTCTCTGACAGGAAATCACAGATCCAGTCACATAGCTTAGACGATATTCCATAAGCACGCAGTTTGACTACGAGCCGCTTGTGTGGCGCAGTGTCAAAAGCCTTCCGGAAATCCAGAAATACGGAATCGATCCGAAATCCCTTGTCAATAGCACTCAGCACTTCATGTGAATAAAGAGCTAGTTGTGTTTCACAGGAACGATGTTTTCTAAACCCATGTTGACTGTGTGTCAAAATGTTCAAATGTATGTGAAACCTTATGGGACCTAACTGCTAAGGTCATCAGTTCCTAAGCTTACACACTACTTAACCTAAATTAACCTAAGGACAAACACACACACCCATGCCCGAGGGAGGACTCGAACTTCGGCGGGGACCAGCCGCACAGTCCATGACTGCAGCGCCTGAGACCGCTCGGCTAATCCCGCGCGGCGACTGTGTGTCAATAGACCGTTTTCTTCGAGGTTACAACTTAGATGCCAATCTCACAGAATGAATGCACTTATCAATATGACGCCGCACACCCTCTGGCCTGAATGTGTGTACTGATTCAGGCTGAGAATGGTTGTGTCCTCTCCTGATGCAATCTGGTTCACAACCGCTGTAACTGCTCCTTGATATCCTGTACTGGATTTGGACAGGATTGTAGTGCTATTTAGTCCCTTACAAGTTTTGTCGGGGTCAGATCTTTAAATCTTGCTGACATATGAAGTACCTCAACAATACGCAGAGGTCCATAGAGACACGTGCCATGTGTGGACGAGCATATCCTGTGGAAAAATGGCACCCCGATACTGTCGCCTGAGAGATAGCACATGACGTCCGTGACATACCGTTGTGCTGTCAGAGTTCGCTCTGTCACTACCCATGCGTGACTTGAAGGCATAACTGATGGCTTCCCAGAGCATAACGCCAGGAGTAACACCGTTGCACCTCTCAAAAACATAGCAAGAATGGGACATCTTCCCAGGGCGCCGCCATACACGTCGACGGCGGTCATCCGGTGTAGGGCAGACTGAACGCAGTGCGAAGTCATTCATCAGTAGTTCATGCTTCCCTGTCACGGCACCACCGGATGGTTATGCCCTGGGCCGGCTGCTGCTACTCTCCGATCAATGGTGAAGGACGGCACAGAGAGTTGCAGGGAGTCCATTACTTGTTCTCGGACGGCAGGCGCAGATGTGGAGGGATTACGTTGTGCTGGGTGCATAGTATGGCGAACCTCCCTTGCGGGCCGGCCGGGGTGGCCGAGCGGTTCTAGGCGCTACAGTCTGGAACCGCGCAACCTATACGGTCGCAGGTTCGAATCCTGCCTCGGGCATGGATGTATGTGATGTCCTTAGGTTAGTTATGTTTAAGTAGTTCTAAGTTCTAGGGGACTGATGACCTCAGAAGTTAAGTCCCATAGTGCTCAGAGCCATTTGAACCATTTTTGAACCTCCCTTGCGGTGGTCCGACGTAAGCGACCGGAAATTTGCCAACAAGTATGCCTGACTTCACGGTCCCAAGTAATCCAACGTCGGGCCATTGTCACCCCCGAATGCCCCACATGTTTGGATATCGCACGATTCGATCAGCTGGTCAAACAGCCACGAGGCCCGTTTCAAACACTGCCAAGTGCTGATAACGATGTCTCATACGAGTACTTGGCATCTGAATGGTCACTCACCATCTGAGGATGTTTACACCCCTTATATATCCTACCAGGCCTGGTAACTGCACTGAACACTAATGCACTCTGCAACAGAGAATTGCAACTCTACTCACGTACGTACCCGCTGACAGTGTGTACGTGTATAAGTGGGTTGCTTCTGTGTTGGCAGCCTGTGTAGCGCTTTGCATTGGATCTCTGACTGCGCTTTCTTTGTAAGAGACTCTGTGGCTGGTTGGACTCGTTGTTGGAAGTTAGTCGCCAGCAGTGATGGAAGTACTGTTGGGCAGTTGGAGGTGAACAGCCAGCTGTGATGGATGTTAAATGTGAGAGGTTTGCACTGATAGAGGGTAGAGATTTGAAGTGTTAGCGTAGGCTAACGATCTAGAAGTATCAGACTTGGAGATTGAAAATTATACATGATTATATATCTTTGTATTGGATGTCAACGATGTTTTATTTTCGTGTTTTAACTGGGTGTCACATTATTAAGGTAAAAATATATTATCTGGTTTGCAACAAAATCGTTCCTTTGTTAACCACATGCCTATTAGTAGTTAGTGGCTTTAGTAGTTAGACACTTTCATTAAGCTGGCAGTATTGTCGCTCGCTGTATTGCAGTAGTTCGCATAATGAAGATTTTTATGAGGTAAGTGCTTAATGAAATGATAGGTTATTGTCTTGAATTAATTATTTGAAGTCAGGTTGTGATTTTTTGAGCAGTCGGACTGCGTTGCGCTGGAATATTGTGGGTCAGTGTTGACATGATAAGAAAAAGTAAAGAGAAAGTAGGCTCAGTACTTTCAGTTTTACTCAGCTGTTTTAGAATCAAATAACGTAGAAGTTTCATCTTGTCAGTCATTCAGCATTTTAAGTATAGACTCACACACTTTAATAAAGAATTTTCACGTGTACTAAGTTACCCTGACATCCGGTCATGTCTTCTAAGTGCTTCACATTTTTTTCCTCAGGCAGTGAGAGTAATCACTGTAGTAGTAGTAGCAGTACTTTTATACATCCTTGGATCTCATTTAGAAGAATATTGCATATGACCTCAGAAGTTAAGTCCCATAGTGCTCAGTTGAGGAAGAGGATGCGGATTCTAGGCAGCAAAAAACAGGACTTATTATCACACGCGTCAACGGCTGAGGAAACAACAATCCACAAATAACTAACAAGTCGTGAAGTCGAGTTTTAAGAACAGGTAACTAATTACTCAACTTGAGGATTCTGATCACACAACTCGCGCCTCCAAATGCAACAGCGCGTGCCCGCCGCCAAAACCCCGGCCTGGCTTCGCGCAGTGGAGACTGCGTCGCTTCTCAGTTCCAACGAACCAATAATCCCCAACCACATCCCAACTCGGAAAATGGTGTTCGTCGTCGACTGAGACGACCGGGCGAGCAAACTACCCACGGCAGCCCACTTTCGCTAACAGCGGTCCCAGCGAATACTAACACCATACGAACCCGGCTGTTGCTGGCTGCCAACTATTCCCCAACTGATACTGGTGTCAGTGCTCAGCAGACCACATGTCGCCATCCGACGACCAGCCGACCGACCGACCAACGGCCTTCCGCCTGCGTCGACCACGGTCCCGGCGCGTACTCACACCGTGCGGACCTGCCTGCTACTCACTACCAACTCGTCCGACAGCCGTGTAACGACGAACCCGACTCAGTCCACAACCCAAAAGCGACCGGGACTTAGAACCGACTGACTAACATGTGACTGTCTGCCTTCCGACTGACTCTACCGACTCACTGCACCGATCCGCTCCACCGACTCCGTCCACCGGCTCAGTCTTTCCTGTCAGAGCAGAACCCGGAAATACTCGCGGTCGCTCCACGGATAGTAACACGAACCTACTTTCGATAACGCTGGTGCTGCCACTCACGGACAGCGAAGGTGAGCAAGGATAGTGGCGCCAGAAGACATCAACAGAAAATTTTAAAAATATAATCTCGCCGTTTCAGAATTGCAGGAAAGACAGGTCACAATCGTGAACCACGCACGGCGCAATAAGTGTACTAAGTTTGGCTCAAATCGATCCAGCAGTTTAGGAGGAGATGAGGAACAAACAACGTACATACATACATATATTTTTATAATGTGTATAGATTTTCCTCGCTCGATACGCGAATGTCATATTACAGAAAATCTATAACGTAGTTGCGATGTCCCGCCAGTCATTCACTATGCAATGTCTTTGTGAAATACATTCTACAACAGTGCCGCGTTGCCCTACATTGTCACAGCTTCCACAGTGATGAAATCCTCAACATCCTTCTACGGACGGAACATTTGTCGCCATCGCTCTGACTGTAAGCGATCGTGTCATTTTCCTGCTCCTTGCGTCGCTTTCGCACCTCTTAG
This sequence comes from Schistocerca piceifrons, assembly GCF_021461385.2. Lineage (NCBI taxonomy): Eukaryota > Metazoa > Arthropoda > Insecta > Orthoptera > Acrididae > Schistocerca > Schistocerca piceifrons. The sequence goes on from NC_060139.1 coordinate 145,912,241, forward strand.
CGACGCGAGCTCCACTTACAACGCCTGTGCGACACCACCCATTACGGGATAAAAACGGAGGCAAAGTAGCGCCAACGCGTATGAGTCAGGGCTGAGGCGGCTGGCAGGCGGCCCACCCACGCAACTTAGCCAGTAATTGGTTTCGTTCTTTCCCTGGCACGCTTTTCCCCTGCCTGCTCTTTTGTAACATAAAGGAGCAACCATCTACTTGCTGTCGCCTGTCCCTTTGCGTCTTCTCTGACAAGCCAAAGGCGAACGCATATTTGGGAACTTTTCCTGCGTTACATGATGTTTTACTTTCTTACTCTTTTCGGTGAAACGAAGATTCTAGCTACAGATTTGGCTATAGTGGTACGAGGAACGCTGAAATTGAGTAAACATGGAATGCGGGAAAGTAAATTAAAAGGGAAGGGATGTGTGGCAGATCGTGTCGGATGCCGCACAGGGTATTGTTCCAATGCAGTGACAAAAGTTGCCCGGGACTAGGACCCTGATTTACCGCTTTTCATGAACGGTTGCCTTAACATGTCCGACAGAACAAACACCACTCAGATAAATATTTCTGAAAAAGTGGGGATTGGTTTCATGACTATTTTTCAGTGCGAATGTACAATATCGTCCGAACTCCTACTGGGATCAGGACTTGCAAGTAGAGAGTTTAATGGATAAACATTTCTGAAAAAGAGGGGATTGGTTTCATGACTATTTTTCAGTGCGAATGTACAATATCGTCCGAACTCCTACTGGGATCAGGACTTGCAAGTAGAGAGTTTAATGGACGATGGTCGCTGCATTATAGCGCAAAAATTCACTGGAAATTTGAGTCAATCAGGGACCGAGTCTGACTGGCCGAAGAAACAGTTCACGAGAATCGGTAAATCCATTTTCGAGTGCATTAGCACAATGCCCTGTGCGGCCTGCCTCCACTATTTCGCACCCTTTCCTCCTCTTTCCTACATTTCATGTTTACATGTATGTACCAGCTGGGTCATCACGAGTGACGTCTGTTTTGTCGGCCATAACCGACATAACAGACGCCACTCAGATACACATTTCGGACAAGAGCTTGCAATATGCAGAGAAAACGAAAGTTCATGTTACTACATTTGTGTGATCTCTTTTTGGGATGCGGGACGATATGAAGTTCTTGGTGAGTATAGTTCATTAAGAGTCAACCCCGTCATGTTTCAATCCTTTCTAATTTCGAATAGCTGGACCTCCATAAGGAGTTCGATATAGTTCCACACTATCACTTATTGGACAAAATACAATTTTAATGACAATCAGACCAGTTTTGTGTCTGTATTCGGAACTTCCTAGCAAATAGAACAGGAAACTAACTTCTTTATGGGACGAAACTGAGAGATGTGAAAGTAACTTCGGAAGAGTCCCAAGGGAGTGTTCCAGGATCATTACTGTTTACAGGATATACACACTGATGAGCCAAATCATTATGAACACCTTCGTAGTAGTTGTTGATCCATCTTTGGAACACAATAAGTCCTTGTTAGTTTTTCTGGAGTATGTGGCACCAGACGCTTAAGCACAGGACAAGCAGTGGCTTCTGCGGCCAGTTGTCCTACTGGAAGATGTCATAACCATCAGGGAAGACATCAAGCATGAAGGAATGTCGGTAGTCCGCAGTAATGTTGACCATGTAGACTACAGCTGTCATGGTGTCCCATGGTCCCATGGAAGCCCAGATGCATGTCTCCCGTAGCGTAACTCTGGCCCCTCCAGCCTGTGTCCGTGACGTGATGCATGTTTCGAGCAACCGTTCGCCTGAATGGCGGCGTATCCGGAGACGATCATCGATCTGGTGTAACAAAGAACGTGATTCATCCGACCATGCGAGATATTTTAATTGATTCACTATCCAATCTGGATGATCCCGAGTCTACAGCAATCTTAACTGACGATATCGTTGGGTCAACTTGGCAGCACATAGCAGAGCCCTGTATTCAACAATGCGCACTGAACGATGTGCTCTGAAACACTTGTTCCTGCACCAGCGTTGTACACTGTCGTCGCATCAGCTACACATCGCCGCCTGTTCTACAAGCCTCTGACCTACAAGTTCTGTGATGAGGTGTGGATTTTGTGAGGCAACGGGTGAGGTGTGGCGCCCTGTAAATATTATATATTCGGAGTTGGGGCGACCGCACAGGACGCTCGTCAAAGCCCCGGCCAAGCTGCAACCTCGTGGTTCCGGACGTCGGCCGAAGCAAGAGGGATCCAACCCAACCGCGTGGCTGGGAATTCCATAGTGACGTTGTGCCAATGAAAGAGATGTACGCCGAGAGTGCCAAAGATGGCGGACTTTGTGAAACCATCAAGGCAGACGTTTCACAGTCCGTATAGAAATTAATAGTAGCCAGATGAATCATGATACCTCAAAAACAAACATGTACATTATCATTATTTGCACGACGATTCTGATGGTGTAATCAGATTTTCAATATCTTTATTAGTTTAAAGTTTAGTATCTGACTGTAAATTATACAAGTAACAACCAGCAACGAATTTCCAAAATCTAAACCGTCCGTCCGATTGCGTCGATTGATGTGTCTTTAGAAAGCTATTATTGTGAACCTAAATTGGTATAAATTACAGGCATGTAACTTGAATAGTACATGAGTTATTGGAAATCAAAGTGGCTGACTACTATCGATCGCGTCAGGCCATAAGTACTCCACAGGTACACGAAAAAACGGTAGCAGCATACTTGTAAATATATTTGTTCATCTATGTCTTTGTTTATACATGATATATACTATTCATGAAGAAATTGGTTAAATATTTACTGTTTTTTAGAAAGCACAGAGACATTAGGCTACTGGCCTACCTGTTGTTCTATTCCTTTGATATATGTTTATTTAGTTTGTTTATTTATCTAATAATGTGTGTTAGAGCATGTTTATGGTACAGCCATAGGAATATTTATTTAATTTCAATTATTTAAATGTAAATCCAGTATTTCGTATGTTCTGAAATATGTTTGTGGGTGTACATTGGCTTGGAGACATGGAGGGAGCGCTGTAGCCAATCACAGCGCTCGTTAATGGTAAGACTGTTTGGAAGTGGCAGAGTCCTGGAGGGTACGACACAGGCACGGGAAGTGCTGGACGCGACGGCGCGGCGGACGCACGGTCGCGAGAGAGACTTGGAGTGTGGAGCGGTTTGCGCGTGGTGGCGGGAGATAGAAATACTTCGGAGTACGAAATTGTGAACTTGTGAGACTTCCGAGGTTTCTACAGTGAAGACGTAGTGTGCGTTTAGAAGTGAATATCTCGCGAGCTAAGTTGTCGTTCATAACTAATTACGTGTAGTAGGAATCTATTATTTCCCTGTTATTCATCTTATATTTTATTTAATTGCTGGACCATCGACACCAATAAGTGTTTTGCAGAAATATACCGCATTCTCAAAAGTACTTCTACTATCGTACTCATCATTTAAATCCGTTAAAATAATACCAGCAGATTTCATTTAATTGCAATCTTTCATTTATAAATTTATATGTTACATTTATAATTCGCAATTGCCGAGTGATAGAACCCTTCGACCGTTCGATTCATGTGTGTATTCTTATCGTATACTGTAGACCCAGCAGTATTTGGCCTGTAATGCGGCAACTACATATCCCAGCCCCTAGACAACGAAACCTGACAAAACTTTTAATATTGCAACTCTGAGTCGGAGGGTACGTAGTTGAGGGCCACATCCCATCACCTCATTTTCTGTTGGAAATCCCGCAGTTTTCAACACCTTGTCGGCCACTGTGGTTTCACCACTCTTCAGCCACTATCCAAAGATGCTAACGACGGTAGCACACGAATAACTGATCAGATTCGTGGTATACGAGATGTTCGTTCCCAGGTTCCGGGCGTTGGTCAGTGTATGACCCCACTTGCGCCTCTACCGTCACTAGAATTACTCTCAATTCGTCTCTGCTCGACTTACACACTTCCCTTACCATCTCAAGCTACATTCAGTCACGTGGTTGGCAATGGTCACAATGTTTCGGCTCACCAGTGTAAGCTATAATTATAGCATAAGTTAATCCCAAGTTAATATAATTAAGTTGACTCTGCTGTGTTATAGAAAATACATCTACTTTCCGTCTGTTGATCCCTGCTTTTGTTGCCTCAAACTCAGAAGTTTCTGTCAGTCTCGTCCACGTTCAGATCACTTCTCCTACTTACACAGTATCCACTCTTAACGTAACTCTTATTAGTTTCACATGCATAAAGTAATGAAAGTGAAATTGGTAGTGATCCATTAAGACTGGTTACACTGTATATACGATGAATGATCTGAAGATGGGCAACACTGTTCAATATCGGTTTGAGATATTTTTTTAAAATTCAGAAGTTCCTGTCAGTCTCGTCCACGTTCAGATCACTTCTCCTATTTACACAGTATCCACTCATAACGTAACTCTATTAGTTTCACATGCATAAAGTAATGAAAGTGAAATTGGTAGTGATCCATTAAGACTGGCTACACTGTATATACGATGAATCATCTGAAGATGGGCAACACTGTTCAAAAGCGGTTTGAGATTATTTAAAAAAAAAAGACCATCGGCGCATAGAAGCTATGTGTATTTCCCACATACAGGGTGAGTCACTAATTATTGTATTGCCACCTAGAATAACCCTGAAAGTATGATAGGAGCTTAAAAGTTTGTGGGACAAAAGTTGCATGGGACAACGGGGGCCATAATATGACGTTCGTTTTTTGTTGCCAGGTAGGGTCGCGTCAGTGGTCAACTATGTTTTTTTTTCTTTTTTTTTTAAAAAAATGGGATGCTACAGTTTGGTACTTATTTTCTGATAGCGGCTATCGAGACGAATCCAATGACGAGTAACAGGACTTTGAAGGTCAACTAAGGTCACAAAGGTGGCATGGACGTCCATTTACAGAAGGTGTTCGATGTGATGACTATTGGTATCAATGCAGTGCTGCAACCTCCTTATCACGCTGGTATTCCTTATCACATCGGCATTTACCGAAGCAGATGCTCTGACAATTCTCTCTCGCATATCTTCAGGTGTAGTTGGAACGTCTTTATAAACAATGTCTGTTACGGATACTCACAATAAAAAAACCAGAGGCGTCAAGTCTGGCGAACGAGCCCGCCACGACACCTCCTCCGCGTCCAATCGAACAATTTGGGAATTGTCTCTGCAACTCATTTCTAGTCATCAGTGAAAAATGTGCCGGACACCCATCGTGTTGATACCACATTCTGTTCCTTGTTCCTAAAGGTATTTCTTCCAATAACAGACCTAATGTTTCTTGCAGGAATCTGGTGTATTTCCTACCATTAAGATTTCCTTCGATGAAATAGGGGCCTATAATTCTGTCCTCCACAATCCCACACCATACATTCACCGACCACGGTGTTTGCTGTGCAACTTGCCGCAGCCAACATGGATTTTCAGTTGCCCAAAAATGCATTTTATGCAAATTAACACTTCCATGGTTCGTGAATGTAGCCTCGTCAATAAATAAAATCAAATTAATAAATGTGTCAACCCTCTCAGTCTGAAATTGAGGCCATCAGCAGAATTCAGTGCGTCGCATACAATTCGTACCAGTTAATTCTTGGTAGAGACTGACATGGTAAGGATGATATTTATAGTGATGCAGAACACGAACAACACTACTCTGGCTCATCCCACATTTTCTTGCGATTTGAAGCGAACTAACACACGGATCTCGAACCACAGCGGCAATTTGCGTTTCCTCGTTAGTAACTTTCCTTTGCCGGATATGTTTCCGATGCGTTAAAGATCCAGTTGTTCTCAATTTATCATAACATATTTAAATGTACGACTTGTAGGGTGACCACGTTGAGGATATCTTTCAGCTTATAAGTCTCTAGCTCTCACTGAATTTCGTTGGCATTCTAGGTAAAAGAGAAGCATATCGACTTGTTCTCGAAGGAATATATCATTCACATTCTCTTTATTCGACGATACTAGTTTTATTGTTCCTATTAGTGTTGTATTACGCCGGCCGGTGTGGGCGTGCGGTTCTAGGCACTTCTGTCTGGAACCGCGTGACCGCTACGGTCGCAGGTTCGAATCCTGCCTCGCTCATGGATGTGTGTGATGTCCTTAGGTTAGTTAGGTTTAAGTAGTTATAAGTTCTAGTGGACTGATGACCACAGATGTTATGTCCCATAGTGCTCAGAGCCATTTTTTTGTTATATAGCGAAACAGTCGAATGGTGTTTACGTGTCAGTGGCACGTTAGATGGATATGCCGTATTCGGCGAATATTTACTAATTGCACGAGTTACAAGAAAGAGTTGTCAGAGCATGTTCTTCGATAAATGCCGAAGTGATAAGGAATACCACTCAATCCGTGATAAGAAGATTGCAGCACTACATTGATACCAATGGTCATCACTTCGAACACCTTCTGTAAATGGACGATCATGCCACCTTTGTGACCTTCGTTGACCTTCAAAGACCTTACTGTTATACATCATTGGATTCGTCTCGATAGTCCCTATCAGAAAATAAGTACGAAACTACAGCATCCCATTTAAAAAAACAAAGTTTGTCTTCATATCTCTGACGCGACCCCACCTAGCAACAAAAAACCAAAACGTATTATGGCCCCCGTTGTCTCATGCAACATTTGCCCCACAAACGTTTCAGCTCCTATCATACTTTCGGAGTTATTCTACGTGGTAATAGATAGTGACTCACCCTGTATAAAGATCGCGGATAACTCCCTGCGACGAGTATGCCCTATTACGTAAAATATATTTTATGACATTGTAATGATTCTGTTAATACTTGCTATCTTGTAGTATTACGTCAAACTACTATATTTTTTGCGCCCATGCCTCCTGCATGCGAGGGCCCTGAAAATGTTTGCAGATGTTCCTATATTTAGCATTCAATTTCCGTCCCCGACAGGGCGTCAAGACCCAGTCCTCAATCTTTAGAACCATTGCGTCTGTTTGTACTGCTGCACTGAACTGTGAGTAGTTCGTATTAGGATGCGTATATTTGGCACAGAACCTGGAGTCTTCACCTACAGTTCCTCTCCCTGCAGCCCTCCACTTCATCGTCGTCCCCGTGAGGCCACGGTGTTAATGATGTAAATGATCAACATAGGAATTTCATTGATAGATAGGCATGCAGCAGCACTATAGGGTGCGCACTGTCCTGTAGAATTGTGTATAACAGACAACTGCCCAAAATGTGGTCTTATAGCACCCGTGGTTTAGGGTAGCGTCTTAGTCTAATAATCAAAACGTCCTAAGCCCCTGGTTCGAACCCCTTCACTACTTAAATACTGAATAAAAATCATCAGAAATTGCGGCCCAAGACTTCCGGCATAAGAAGTCCCCCTCTTTCTGCAAAAGGTCTTGTCAAAGGGGGCGGAAGAGCGGACCGAGTTTCAAGACACTCTCTTGCCCTTGGGTTGGGAAATTATCCCTGAAGGCGGAAGAATCAGTAATGATTAACGGCATGAGGATGCAGAAGGCACGTGATGTATATCCAGAGGACATGTGGCCTATAATTGAAAAAATGATCTCTCCATGGGCAAAAGATTCCGGACTAATGTCCTATTCGGATCTCCCGGAGGAGAGGGCAGGTGACCATGAGAAGAATAACCAATGAAAGGATAATGTTCTACCAGTCGAGGTGTGGAATGTCAGAAGTCGGAAAGTGGTAGAGAAACTAGAAAATGTGAAAAGGGAAATGTTAAGGCGCAATCTAGATATAGTGGGCTTCATTGAAGCGAAATAGAAACAAGACAACGAAATCTGGTCAAACGAACATAATATCAACAGCAGCAAGAAACGGTATAATGGGAGTAGGATTCGCTATGAAAATGAAGGTGCTCAGAGAATGAGTTACTGTGAGCAATTCAGTGACAGGTTAGTTATCATAAGAAACGACAGTAAACCAACGCTGACAGTTATAGTTCAGATATGCCTGCCAATGTCGCAAGGAGAAGGTGAAGAGGTAGAGAAAGTATATGAGGATGTTGGACAGGTAATTCACAACGTAAAGGGAGATGAAAATCTAATAGTCAAGGGAGACTAGAAGACTAGAAGAAAGGGTTACAAGAGGGTATGGGCTTGGTAGAAGGAATTAGAGAGCAAAAAGGTAAATTGAGTTCTAAACTAAGTTTCAGATGATAATAGAAATACTCTGTCCAATACTACAAGAGGAGGGAGTATACTTGAAAAAGGCCGGGAGAGACAGGAAGATTTCAGTTAGATAACATCATACTCAGACAGAGACTGTGAAATCAGATACTGGATCGTAAGGCGTGCCCATGGCCAGATATAGACTCAGATTTGGTAATCGATAAACAGTAAGCTGAAGTTTAAGAGACTAGTCAGGAAGAATCAATGCACAAAAAAGTGGGATACGACGGTACTAAGGAATGAAGAGATACGCTTGAAGTTATCTGAGGCTATAGATACTGCACTAACGAATAGCTCAGTAGTCAGTTCAGTTGAAGAGAGGTGGGCATCTCTAAAAGGAGCAAAGACAGCAGTTGGAGAGAAAAACGTAGGTACAAGGAAAGTAAATGCGAAGATACCATGGGTAACAGAAGAAATACATTAGTGGACCGGCGAAAGGAGGAAGTACAGAAATGTTTAGGGAAATTCGGTCATACGGAAATACAAATCACTTAGGAATACAATGAACAGGAAGCGGAAGGAGGCTACGGAGAAATGGCTGCAAGAAAAATATGAACAGATCGAAACAGAAATGATTATAGGAAGGACTGACTCAGCATATAGGAAAGATAAAACAGACTATGGTGAAATTAAAAGCAAGGGCGGTAACATTAAGAGTACAATGCTAATTCCATTGTTAGATGCAGAGGAGAGTGCAGATATGTGGAAAGAGTGCTTTGAGGGCCTCTCCTAGGGGAAGACTTGTCTGATGATGCGATAGGAGAAGAAACAGATACGGTTGGTTGGTTGGTTGGTGGGGGTTAAAGGGACCAGACTGCTACGGTCATCGGTCCCAAACAGATACGATATAAAAAATGATAGGGGATACAGTATTAGAATCAGAATTTAAAAGAACTTTGGTCGGCTTATGATGAAATATGATGGAAGGATTAGATAAAATACCATACACGTAACACTCTATCGGAATTTCTAAAACCATTGGGGGAAGTCGAAAGAAAACGATTATTCATGTTGGTATATCGCTAGCCTTCCGGTGAAACATCATCAACACAATTCCGAAGACTGCAAGAACCGACAAGTATGAGAATTATCATACAATCAGCGTAACACCTCATGCATCCAAGTTCCTGACAAGAATAATTTACAAAAAAGGAAAAGAAAATTGATGATCTGTTAAATGATGATCAATTTGGTCTTAGGAAAGGTAAAGGCATAAGAGAGGGAGATCTGACGTTATGGTTGATAATGGAAGCAAGACAGAAGAAAAATCAAGACACGTTCTTAGGGTTTTCGACATGGAAAAAGCGTTCGACAATGTGAAGTGGTGCAAGGTATTCAACAGCCTCAGAAAAATAGGGAAAGACGGGTAAAATTCACTATGTACAAGGACCAGGGGGTAAGAATAAGAGTAGAAGACCAATAACAAAGTGCACGGATTAAAATGGGCATAAGACTGGAAAGCAGTTTTTCGCCCTTGCTTTTCAACTTATAGGTGGAGGAAGCAATGGCGGTAATAAAATAGCAGCACACCGCGCTTGGTACACGCGGCGCTCGGGGACCACAGCACAGCTAAGACACCTGAAGATGGGCTTATAACAGTCCGAAACCGGTCGTGTGAAAATAAAGAAATTTACAACTGAAGCGGTATTTTCAACCTCTACTTCCGGATTGGGATTAAAAGTCAAGGTGAAAGACATATTCGCCGATGACATCGTTATCTTCAGTGAAAGTGAAGACGAATTACAAGATCTGTTGAACGGAATGAACTCTCTAATGAGTTCAGAATATCGACTGAGTGTAAACAGATGGAAGACGAAAGTAATGAGAAGTAGCAGAAATGAGAACAGCGAGAAAATTAGCATCAAGGTTGGTGATCACGAAGTAGATGAAGTTAAGGAATTCTGCTACCGAGGCATCAAAATAATTCATAATGGACGGAGCAAGGAGGACATAAAAAGAAGAGTAGCACTGGCAAAACTGGCATTCCTGCCCAAGATAAGTCTAGTTGTATCATACATAGGTCTTAAATTGAGGAAAAATTTCTGAGAATGTATGTTTGGAGCACAGCGTTGTATGGTAGTGAGACATGTGCGGGGGCAAAACCAGAACGGAACAGAATAGAATTTCGACACGTGGTGCTACAGAAGAATGTTGAAAATTAGGTGGACTGATAAGGTAAGGAGTGGGGAGGTTCTCCACAGAATCAGCGAGGAAAGGCAAGATGGGGCAGGATCATAGGACGTCTGTTCAAACATCAGGGAATAATTCCATGGTACTAGAGGGTAAAAACTGTAGGGGAAGACAGAGATTGGAATACAGCCAGTAAACAATTTATGACGTAGGTTTGCATTTCTGCTCTGAGATGAAAAGGTTGACACAGGAGAGGAATTCGTGGTGGGGCGCATCAACCCAGTCAGAAGACTGATGATTGGAAAAAAGCAAACGAGTGGTCGAGTGGGCTCGTGTAAAACTGGTGACATGCGAACAGCAAACACTCTGACCGTGTACGTGGCCGTTTGAGCATACCATCCCGCAAATCAATTATGCTAACACTGATGGCATCTCAAAATGCAACGTCGTTCGCGGAAGCAATTCTGTTTGTGAAACCCTGGCAGTCGTCCCACTAGGTCATCGTAAGTGGTCTGCTGAACACTCACTATAACATCTACATCTACATGGTTGCTCTGCATTTCACACTTAAGTGCCTGGCAGAGGGTTCTCGAACCATTTTCATAATACTTCTCTACCATTCCACTCTCGAATGGCGCGTGGCATAAAGGAACACCTAAATCTTTCTGTTCGAGCTCTGATTTCTCTTATATCATTTGTCCCTACGTAGGTGGGTGTCAACAAAATATTTTCGCATTCGGAAGAGAAAGTTGATGATTGAAATTTCGTAAATATACCTATCGCCGCAAAGAAAACCGCCTTTGTTTCAGTGACTGTCACGCCAACTCGCGTATCATATCAGTGACACTCTCACCCCTATTGCACGATAACACGAAACGAGTTGCCCTTCCTTGCACTTTTTCGATGTCCTCCGTCAATCCTACCTGGTAAGGATCCCACACCGCGCAACAATATTCCAGCAGAAGACGGACAAGTCTCTTTCCAGTTTAAGTTGCTCGCAATTGTAATTCCTAGGTATTTAGTCGAATTGACAGCCCTTATATTTGTGCGATTTATCGTATATCCAAAATTTATCGGATTTCTTGTAGTACCCATGTGAATGACCTCGCACTTTTCTTTGTTTAGTGTCAATTGCCACTTTTCGAACCGTACAGAAATTCTCTCTAGATCATTTTGTAATTGGAATTGACCGTCTGATGATTTTACTAGACGGTAAATTACAGCGTCATTTGCAAACAATCCAAGGGGGCTGCTCAGATTATCACTTAGATCATTTATGCAAATCGGAACAGCAGAGGGCTTGTGACACTACCTTGCGGAACGTCAGATATCACTTCTGTTCCACTCGATGATTTACCGTCTGTCACTACGAACTGTGACCTATCTGAGAGGAAATCACGAATCCAGTCACACAACTGAGACGATACTCCATATGCACGCAATTTGATTAACAGTCGCTTGTGAGGAACGGTATCAAAAGCCTTCCGGAAATCTGGGAATATGGAATCGATCTGAGACCCCTTGTCGACAGCACTCATTACGTCATGGAAATAAAGAGTTAACTGTGTTGCACAAGAACGATATTTTCTGAATCCGTGTTGGTTATGTATCAATAAGTCATTTTTTTCAGGGTGATTCATAATGTTCGAGTACAGTATATGCTCCAAAATACTACTGCAAATTGAGGTCAGTGATATGGGTCTGTAATTCAATGGGTTACTCCTATTTCCTTTCCTGAATATTGGTGTGACCTGTGCTACTTTCCAGTATTTAGGAACAGACCTTTCGTCAAGTGAGCGGTTGTATATGATTGGTGAGAAAGGCGCTATTGTGTCTGCATACCCTGAAAGGAACCTGATTGGTATACCATCTGGACCTTTCTTAAGTGATCTGAGTTGTTTCACAACACCTCAGATATCTACTTTTATGTCACTCATGCTAACAGCTGTTGCGGCAGTAAAAGGTGTGTAATTACAGAGTTTTGTGCACTAATTTATTACGTCTTTGTTTACCACTATAGCCTTTTGTATGCAATAGATTTCCTCTGACGTAAATTTCCAGCGCAAGCGGCTACTGTGTTTCGAGCGTGCACATCAGTTTCGATACTTCAGTTTTCATTTATTGAGAGCCCCGGGAAAGTGGAGTGCGTGCTGTCACTCTTTAGAGCTCTCACTTGTTCTGTGTACCTTGTTTGCAAGTTCCTGCTTGTTTGTCCTCTGTCCAATAGTTCATGTGAGTTGGGATCTTCCTACACTGCTGAATCTGTCTGGAGTCCTTTTGTCTGATCTTAGTCTTCTTCATATTAAGTATTTTGTCCTGGATGCTAAAGGGATCCATTGCTTCATTACATTTCCGATTCTACGTGCTATTTTATTATTATGTTTTAGTGTGTACCGTTTGTTTCTTTTCTCAGATGTAGAGTGGTTTGCTATGCTGCCTGTTTGTTCTGCCTTCTGTGTTTGCAGACCTTTTGGTTGGACATTAAGTGGATGGCCACTTTCATTTTTATCTTGCAGAGCCTGTTTATAGTGCTTGTTCTGTACTCATTATCAACAGCCATTCTTCTGATTATTTTTGGTTAGTGTGGGTAGTTTTGGGGTTTGAGAGGCGTTGTGTTTAATCTGTGGAGCTTTCTTTTGAAACTGCCATTTCTATGAGTTTTTGAGTAGTTGACTGTGTTGTGGATAATAGAGCTTGTAGATGTAGGTTTTAAATAGATGGAAAATTACTGTTGCTTTTTTTCTTGTTTCCAGAAATTTATTTCTTGTTTTCTTTTCAGTTGACATTGTGGAGTGTATTCGTAGTTTATTGTGTTGATATTGTTATGCAGCTCTTCTATCCCACTTTGTGTTTCACCTATGCAATAGATTATGTCATCCACATATCAGTACCAGTATATTACTTTGTACCCTTTTTGCTTCACAATGTCATTGAACAGTATACTTTCTGTATGATACAAGAAATTATGGCTGATGGGAAAATCCAAGGGCAGCTCGTCTTGTTGCAAATAAATGTTGTTCTTGAAATTTAGGTAATTTTGCCTTAGGATGGATGAGATTTGATTTATTTCTGTGTCTCAGACTTTCTTGATTTTCAGCCGTTGTTCTATGAGGCTTATAATTTCTCCTGTGGGTACATCTGTGTATATGGATGTAATGTCAAAAGATACCGGTATTTCAGCTGGAAGGATATTGCTATTCTTAATCTCTTCTCTTGCATTTGAAAGGCTTGTGTTGTTTGTGCACGTGTAGGTTACCTGTAGGAGTGCTCATGTCATACCCTAAGACGTATGACAGCGCTTTTCTGGACTGGAATATTTGGTTAGAAGCTATGTGGAAGACTGTTAAGGTTGGGGGTTTAGTATTCTTTTGTGTCATTCTGTGTGAGTATGTTTGATACTTTAAAATAGTGTCTTCAGTTTCCTTTGTTATCTTTGTGTTGGGTTAACAGTTATGGTGATGATGTTATTTTCTTCCAACAATTTTTCTGTTTTCTCAGTGTAGTATACCTCTCTTTTAATGACCATTGTGTTGCATTTGTCTGCTAAGTGATGAGTGCTTTATGTTGTTTTAATTTTTATGCAAGCTGCTAATGGTTTTCTCAGCAGATGTTTTTGTATTTGTTTATGAATTTTTTCACTAGTTTGGCATTGGAATTGGGTTGAAGTAATACAGGAGAACACCTAGTTACATGCAATACCTGTCAATCCCAATACATAGGACACACACTCAGGAACTTCCGAACAAGGAATGCCCGAGAGACCTTCAAGCACTTCATTCGCCGGGAAAATCTACGAACACACATAAGGAAAACAGAACACACAAGAGCTCCTAACAAGTGACACCATAAGTTCCGCTTTCACAGAACACTTTATAACTGAAAACCACCACCTAGCAAATTTTGAAACTGATCTACAAACCCTGAGACACAGCAACAACTTACATCAGAAGTTACAAAAGGCTGTATACGAACGGCTATAGTGGAAGACAGAAAACGTAATAAGTCGGCACACAACACTCCGTAACGACACATGCTTTACTGCTTTAAGAGGAATGACACAGAGACAGAAAACAAATTAAACACACATATACACATACATACACACATACATGCACACACACACACACACATATAGTTTTTCATATTGCTCTAGAGACTGCAGTGAAAAAAAGAAAAATTATTGGAAGAAAAAACATAACCAAGCTAAACTGTGACCCAGTCCAAAGGCGTCATAGAATCCTGAAGACACGCTTATGAAACATCACGGACGCTCTCCAAATAATGAGATTAAATGAATGATGCAAAAGACTCCTAAAGCTCCAACCTATACAGACTGACCTAATATTCCAGTCAGGACAGAGGTTAATTTGAGAAAAGTTCCCTCAAACTTATTATAGTATCACATGAAGACATTCCAACAGGAAACCTACACGTCCACAAACAACAGAAGCCTTAAAATAGACATAACTGGAAAATTAAGAATAACAGTACCCCAAGAACAACACTGGACTCTGCATCCAGGTACACACTTATGTCCACAGGAGAAACTATAAGCATCATAAAAAACAACTGAAAACAAGGAAGTTCCAGATACAAAAATAAATAAAATCTCATCATCTTAAGACTAATCAAAGAAAAAAATTATTTGACTTTCAACAACAACTTCTATCTGTAATGATATGGGCTCCCACTGGAATCTCCCTTATAGAGAAAATAAAATAGAACATCACTGTGAAACAAATACGTGACAACATAGAAATATATCGATATCAATTTTTGGATAATGTAATCTTTGTCACTGGTGAAACGCACAGTGGGATAGGAGAGCTATTCAATAACACCAATAGAGTACACTCACAATTACACTTCACAACGGAAAACGAAGAAAACAAGAAGTTAAATTTCCTGCACTTCACAATAACAGGAAACGATGACCAATATGAATTTTTCATCTACAGAATACCTTCATACACATAATGAAGAAGCATAGGATCCAAACAGCATTCAGAACAAACAACACAATACCCAAAGGGACTAAGATCAGACAAAAGAACTCAAAAAAAAAACTCAGTAATACAGGAATACACCTAGTTACATGCAATACCTGTCAATCCCAATACATAGGACAAACACTCAGGAACTTCCTAAGAAGGAAAACAGAACACACAAGAGCTCCTAAAGTGTGACACCATAAGTTCCGCTTTAGCAGAACACTTCATAACTGAAAACCACCACCTAGCAAATTTTGAAACTGATCTACAAACTCTGAGACACAGCAACAACTCACATCAGAAGTTACAAAAGGCTGTATACGAACGGCTGTAGTGGAAGACAAAAAACGTAATAAGTCAACACACGACACTCCGGAACGACACATGCTTTACTGCTTTAAGAGGAATGACACAGAGACAGAAATAAAATTAAACACACGTATACAAATACATACACACATACATGCAAACACACACACACACACACACACACACACACACACACACACACATACAAATGCTTATTTTTCTCACACCCGCCCCATTCACACACAGAGATCTATGAGGCACAGGAATTGTCATAATTCCTATGTAAGGAAGATACATAGTCAGAATTACCGCTACAGCTTTGAAAATTTCTCTCGTTACGTGATACACCTCTCGACAAACGTCGACAGGAAGATGATGCAAGATCTGAATAACTGCCAAGGTGCAAAGTTATGTTTCTTTCTGTGATATCAGAGCAACTAAAGCTAACCAACTGACGTGCGTACATGACCAAATACGTGTCAACCTAGTGCCCAAAAAAAATTATTATAATACAACCGAAAATTCCATTAGTAATAATACAGAAGTTCTTAAGTTCACATTTACATGTTTGTTAATAACAGCCACTCATGCCTTTGCAGATGATGTGCTGTATGCCAAAAAAAGACGACAAATCTAGAAATTATGCAATGATTTGAAAGCTAAAAGGTATTTTGAAAGTATTCATACAGCAATTTGAACGAAACAATGAACAATCAGTAAGTTTTCTTTTGATGCATTGGTAATGAGGCTAATATTTTCAGCGTTTTCTCACAAAGGTATGTCACCGAAACTTGTCCGTGGAAGTAAATAAATAGAAGTGTTTCCATCAGGGCGGACCCACAATTCCATACTTGTCTATTTAAGTTACGAACTCTTCTGGTTCACACTATGGGACAAGGCTTTTTACCCGATATCAAGTGAGTAGCTTGTGTGTAGGTATATGTGAAGAATGCGTGTATAGACTAGTGCTATACTGATGTTGTTGCTGATGATTTGTACACAAGTGAGAACCGAAAGATCAGAATAAAGCCCAGTGCAAGCACGTTGGATACTTCTCTGAAATTGAACCAATCAGACCACCTGACTTAATATCCCTTTCCAACAGATGGATCATCAACAAAAATGTCACATGCCTCCACTCTAGGAGAGGCTCCAAATAGTTTTCCAATTTGACCCTGAACATCTGCGTGAAGTCTGATGATCAGGAAATTTACGTCACTGTCTTGTCTGCCCTTGCTGGCCATACACTGGTGGTGAAATACATATTCTGCCGGGATTCGAACCTGCTGTCTCTGACACGAGCACCGCTGCATAGGCGTTTGTCAACGGCCCAGATACGAAACCTGGAAACCAATAAGTAAGTGCTTTTTATTTACCGGTTAAAAACAAGGTAGCATGAAAAGTATTTTACAGTAAATGACTTATCAATATAACCACTAACTAGCAGCTCTGATATGGTAAATTCTTAGCAACAGTAAATAAAAATCTTTGGCACATAGAGATTTTCTGAAACATTTCCCTCTATGAACAATAGTTAGTAATAAGTAATATGAATAAATAGCAGTTCAAGTGGTATTAAAAATTTTGTATCGCGACAAGTTTCGGTTCTGCGGCTACTCTCAGATGACCAGGAATACGTGTGTTGTTGCAAATCCCAGGCACTTACGGATTTTCCTGTTGTGTCAAATAATTATTAATCATTTGGACCACCATGTGAACCACAATGGACACTTGTAAAACAGTTGCTTTTTTACCCTTTGCGGAAGCATCTTTTTTGAAAATTTCAAGAATCCTCAGAAAATACGATATTAAAAGTATCCCTTTGCCTTTGGCCAAAATTAAAGCCCTTCCTGGATCTGCTAAAGATGATTTGGGATTGAGGAAACGTAGAATATACAAAATTCCCTCTAATTGTGGAAAGGTTTATACTGGGCACGCTATTCGTACGATTCATGACCGATATGTAGAACATCAACCTCACACACGTTTGCTCCAGCCTGAAAAATCTGCTGTCGCTGAACATTGTCTTAGTAAGAGGCATAATGTGTCATTTAAAAGCCCGCAAATTATTGCTACGGTTTCCCATTACAGGAATTGGGTGCTTAAGGAATCCGTCGAAAAATGATTATACGATGACATTATTAACAGAGATAAAGGTTTTCCTTTAAGCAAGATGTGGAATTTTATTTAATTAGATACAAAACATTAATGGTCTGGTTTTCGTCCTGCTGCATCTTAATTTGTGATTCATCGCTTTTCTTATTGTAGTTTCTACGGCCGGCGGCGCTGCAATTCTTCGCTTCGCAGGTGGCAGCAGTCTGTTCCGGGGATATAACAGCGCTGCCGTATGTGATGTTACCTCAGTTCCGGTGTGACTGTGCACCTGCTAGCTCCCTTGAATATGGCGGCCAGCTGGACCGTCGAAAGATCGTGTCGTCAGGACGATGAAAGCCGGTTGAATACCCGTGAAGAGCATAAGCGTTTATGACGACAGGAAAATCTACGTGTCCACACGGGTATGGTGGTTGTCAAGATGAGCTATTATATATTAGCTGAAATGAGATTGTGAATCCAAAATGTTTAATCTCTGCAAAATCCAGTGTTGTTTATGAAATAAATTCTGGATAATCTTATTTACGACTTTCCTTGCACAGCTAGTAAATCTCCTGCCATAGTAAAGAGACTGCATCACTCGGGATACAGCGCTTGCGGACCCTTACACGAGATCGCATTATGCAGAATCCGTTGCATAACTTCACTAATTAATACTGCACCCAGAGAAGACATTTACTGCTGGAATCAGACCAGTCATATCAGGTAGTACAAGCACAACTACAGTCGAATTTTACAAACACAGAGGTCATACATAAATGTGTTGTTACAAACTCCAAGCACTTACGGATTTGCTTGTTGTGTCAAATAATTATTGATCATTTGGACCACCATGTGAATCAACAATGGACACTTGTGAATTATTTTCTTTTTTACTCATGCGGGGAGTATTTGGACACACACACACTTCGATTCACTCCACATAACATCAAAAACAGGAACTACACAGCAGAAGTCGCTATACAGACTTTTAATATTGTACAGACAATTCATTATTTTCGTGGAATATTCCGTCGGCTCTTCAAGAAACATAAACATATTAATAACTTGAACACAACGTATTCATGTTCCACAGTAATATTTATTAGTTCATTCTGAACCGGCTTTCGGCTTCTTAGGCCATTGTCAGATAACGAATTGATGAACAGATTGTCAACACAACTTCAGCATTCTTTGTGCAGCTATGAATTCTCGCTGACGTTGTGTGGACTATCTGTTCAACGTTAAGTTGTCTGACGATGGCCTAAGAAGCCGAAAGCCGATTCATAACGAACTAATAAATATTATAGTGGAACATTAATACTTGGTATTCAAGGTATTAAATCAGTAACTCATTAATATGTCATTATACATGGTGTTTGGCTATTACAGGTACAAACTAACGAGATGAGTAGAGGACAATGAATCAAGCATGTAAATTCTAATAAAGATAGGTTTGTAAACTAATGATTTCCCCCATACGTCATATTACGACTTACGAATACTTTATAACAGAGACAGAGACAAGCGTATCGTCAGGAGTGCCCCAGGGAAATGTGATAGGACCACTGTTGTTCTCCATATACATAAATGATTTGGCGGACAGGGTGGGCAGCAATCTGCGGTTGTTTGCTGATGATGCCTTGGTGTATGATAAGGTGTTGATCAACTCTAGGAAGATACAAGACAACTTAGACAAAATTTGTACTTGGTGTGATGAATGGCGGCTAGCCATAAATGTGGAAAAATATAAGTTAATGCTGATTAGTAGGAAGATCAAACTTGCAGTGTTCGGATACAGTTTTGCTAGTGTCCTGCTTGACACTGTGAAGTCGTTTAAGTATCTGGGCGTAACGTTGCAAAGCGATATGAGGTGGAGCGAGCATGTGATAACTGTGGTAGGCAAGGCCAATGGTCGACTTCGCTTTATTGGGAGAATTTTAGGAAAGAGTGGCTCAGCTGTAAAGGAGACCGCATGTAGGACGCTGGTGCGACCTATTCTTTAGTATCGCTCGAGTGTTTGGGAAGGGAGACATCGAAGCAATTCAGAGGCAAGCTGCTAGGTCTGTTACTGGTAGGTTCGGACAACACCTAAGTGTTACGGAGAAGCTTCGGGAACTCAAATGGGATTCCCTGGAGTAAGGCGACGTTCTTTTAGAGAAATACTATTGAGAAAATTTAGAGAACCGGCATTTGAAACTGACATCCGAACGATTCTATTGGTGCCACCATCCATTGCGCTTAAGGACCTCGAAGATATGATACGAGGAATTAGGGCTCACACGGGAACATATAGACAGTCGTTTTTCCATCGCTCTATTTGCAAACGGAACAGGAAAGGAAATGACTAGTAATGGTAAGGGTACCTTCCGCCACGCAAAGTGCGGTGGCTTGCGGAGTATCTGTGTACATGCAGATGGAGACGTAGAGTCCCCAAGGACTCAATCTGCAGATATGCGTCTGAGGAAGAACAAATTACCACAAGTGATCAGTACGTCTGCTCATCGTCGCCCGTAACTGTTCAGAAATTTGAGAAGTGTTCCGAATGCACTGACAACCATCCACAACGCGTTTCCCGAGTTCATCTACTTTATCAAAAGGGTGGAAATAGAACAAATCTTTTAAATATCCCCACACAAAAAATTCAGTGGGTTCAGGTCAGAGAATCTGAGAAACCATGATATTAGCAAGCCACGACAGATTCACTTGTCTAGACGCTATTTACAGAATTTGGGCACCCATAATGATGGTAAAATAAAGTGAGGACAGTTTATCCTTTCGTAATTTACGCCTCACGTACGGTAGCCGTAGACTTGAACAATGTCTTAACATTGACTTGACTGCATTTGTGCAAACAAAGCATCGTGGAAACCATTGGTTTACAGGCCTGTGTTTGTTAGGCTTATCTGTTTGGTCCTCTAATCGCCCCTTTCGTCTGTAGCTATAATAGTTAAACACGCTGTGTAATATTGATTATCAAATCTTCTGAAAAATGTTTGAAGCCTATGTACTGAGTTCTGTGGCCCAGTTCATGTTACTGACAATATGTTGTGTGAAATGAAGCATCATATATACACTAACTGATCAAAACTATCCAGACACCCCTAAAAGATGGTGAACTGGCCACCATATGTCGCGAGGGACTGACCCGCCAGTGCAAAAACAAGTGGTGAATATCGTATTATCAGTAGGATCTCATCAGCGTAACAAACCCTTGGGGACATTTCGGCTCGTCTAAAGCTGCCCAAGTGGACTACTGGTGATATGATTCTGATTTGGAAACGCGCAAGAATAGCCATGGCTAAACCAAGATCAGGTAGATCTCATATGCTGACAGGAACCGTCGGCCATTGCTGAGAGGTGCTGTAAGAAGTAGTATGAAATCAGCGGAAGGAATCACTCGTGAGTTCCAGAATGCTACCAGCAGTCCAGCTAGCACCAAGACTGCACATTTGGAGCTGAAACGAAAGGGGCATAATGGTCTAGCCGCTCCTCGTAAGCCAAATATTTATGTAGTCAATGTTAAGCGACTCTTGAGATGGTGTACAGAGCCACGCCACCGCACAGTGGGTGTCTGAAAACGAGAGTTTTGAAGTGATGACTCACACTATACCCTGTGGCAATCCGATGGAGGGGTTTGGCGGATGACTGTAGAACTTCACCTCCCATTACGAGTACTACCGTCAATGAAGTACGAAGCGTGCAGTGCTCAAGTATGGGGGTGTTTTGGTGGTTATGGTGTAGCCCGTTATTTCGCTTAAGAAAATCCTTAATGCAAGAGGATCGGAGCTTAATTTACAGGTTTGTATACTGCGTACGTTAGAGGAATAGCATGAAACGCACTGTGTCGTTAATAAGAATCTGTGATGCAATGATTTGTAGACAACAACGTTCCCAAAATGGTCAGACCTATCCAGGTCCCGACCTCAAGCCAGAGAGTTAGGATGTCAACTTCTCTCCATACCTCAGCTTACACAATCTTAATTGGTTTTGGGCTCTTCGGGAAGAATGGGCTCCTATTCCTCCGTAGACATTCAAAAGCTCTATTGAAACTGTCCCAGCAGCCATAAAGGCGAAGCGTGAACGCATCCTTATTAATGTACATTAGTAGGTGTGCAGGTACTTTTTATCTAATAGTGTACAATAATATGTAATCTATATTACTGTATGTTATAGCAGCTAACAGAGTGGAACATTAATTGAATTGTAGCTTATCCTTTACCGCTAATAAGCATCCAATAGTAATCCAACTACTTTTAGGAACATTCCGCGATCCAATCACTTAATTGGAAAACTTACATCTCGAAGTCACAACAAAATTACCGCCCGATTTCTAGCAACACGAACTGGAATCTCTTACAGAGCAAAACAGGGTAACTGTCCAAAGTGAAATAGGAAAAAATTCACACAAAAGAAAACACCAGAGTTCGAGCTTTTGTAGCAAAAAATGTAATTTATTGTCTTTAAGTATACTTCACCAAGTTCAGGACTTCCAGCTAACACCATTTCCAGCTAGCCAGTGGCTTCACATCCTGCAGTGTGGCCCCCTCCTACCAAGCATACACTTGCTCACTAAATCGCATCACTCACCCAGGAAATCAGAAAATGACTAAACCAAAAGCCATCTCCACAGAGAGGAACACAGTTTTGAATTTTTGTAAGACTTACCTACCGACAGGAAGACTTTATCTGTCAGTAAATATCACTTAATTCCACTTTAATGTAAGTAACGCACTTGAAACGCGACCGTCATCTCACAGGGGCCATGACCCTACACCTGCAACGACCACTGTTGACTCATCCCATGGGCTCTCTTAAATTTGGCTGTTTTCCGACCACGTCTGCTTCCGGCACAGCGCGCGAGACTAGCGGGTAGTCTGCTCCAGTGCTGCAGGCGCTCCTCCAAAGACAGTCAAGCGCCAAGCACCGCAAGTATTCAACGTGTTTTGGAGACATTACTGCCGACGGACAATAGCACCCCTGTTGACCGCTAATCCCTAGCAGGTGTTACCAGAGATGCCAGCCTCGTTCGCAAGCAGCGCACGCGTCGCCGACAGCAACGCTGGAGTCGGACTATATTGCATCCGCAAGTCATGTGTTTGCCCAACTATGTGCGATGTCGTTTCGCCTGTGGCCTACTTACGACGCAGCTCGATTGCTAGCAAGCAGCATACACCCTGCGCTGCATCGTGAAACCACTACAGCTGGCATATTTTGAGCCGTCAGCCTCTCCCTCAGAGCCTTCCCCTGTTCCAACGCTAGCATTCTTGGGACTCTGTCGAACTTAAACTAGGTACTCGTACGTAGTAGTGACCGGCGTGCCCAACGCCACTATGGACTTTGATTGTGTCAATCTAATATGTGATCTGAACCATCTTCCAGTTGTGTTATTCAGACTCTGTCAAATGCTGAACTCTGCTTTTGTGTGTTCCGGCAACGAAAGTGTTATTAATCTCTGTTTGGCAATCATCACCCAATAACCAACTGTTCGCGTGCAAAATTCAAAGGACACAAAACTCCCAGTCTCATTACGAAATGCTTTTTAGCCAATCTCAAGAGCAGAACTCAGGCATTTTCACAGCTCTCTAAAAGGTCCCCTTTGCAAATTGCCGCTTCCTCTCAGGAGTGTTGAAAAGTTTATTTTCCAGCAGGTGCTGGAAGACCTCCGCCATTATTCGAAAGCCACCAACACCTAAGCCAGTATAGTAGACCCCGCCCACAACCTCTTTAGGGTTAGAGAAAGTCTGATCTATTATCTCCATCAAGTCCAGGCTTTCCTCGCACCAGAAACTGCTTGTAGCACTCACGGAACACTCGGTCGGCCAATACATAAATATTGCGGGCCAGTCTTGGACCCGTATCAGAATTAATTGGTAGAGAAAATAGGGAAGATCCAAAGAAGAGCATTTAGTAAGTGTTAAAGCGTCACGGAGATGCTCAGCCAACCCTACTGGCAGACGCTGCAAGAGAGGCGTTCTGCCTCACGGCGTGGCCAACTGCTCCGAGTATATACAGGGCTATTACAAATGATTGAAGCGATTTCATAAATTCACTGTAGCTCCATTCATTGACATATGGTCACGACACACTACAGATACGTAGAAAAACTCATAAAGTTTTGTTCGGCTGAAGCCGCACTTCAGGTTTCTGCCGTCAGAGCGCTCGAGAGCGCAGTGAGACAAAATGGCGACAGGAGCCGAGAAAGTGTATGTCGTGCTTGAAATGCACTCACATCAGTCAGTCATAACAGTGCAACGACACTTCAGGACGAAGTTCAACAAAGATCCACCAACTGCTAACTCCATTCGGCGATGGTATGCGCAGTTTAAAGCTTCTGGATGCCTCTGTAAGGGGAAATCAACGGGTCGGCCTGCAGTGAGCGAGGAAACGGTTGAACACGTGCGGGCAAGTTTCACGCGTAGCCTGCGGAAAATTGGCTCATGCCACAACTGGAGACCGACAGCGCCGACTTCATCTTTCAACAGGATGGTGCTCCACCGCACTTCCATCATGATGTTCGGCATTTCTTAAACAGGAGATTGGAAAACCGATGGATCGGTCGCGGTGGAGATCATGATCAGCAATTCATGTCATGACCTCCATGCTCTCCCGGCTTAACCCCATGCGATTTCTTTCTGTGGGGTTATGTGAAAGATTCAGTGTTTAAACCTCCTCTACCAAGAAACGTGCCAGAACTGCGAGCTCGCATCAACGATGCTTTCGAACTCATTGATGGGGACATGCTGCGCCGAGTGTGGGAGGAACTTGATTATCGGCTTGATGTCTGCCGAATCACTAAAGGGGCACATATCGAACATTTGTGAATGCCTAAAAAAAACTTTTTGAGTTTTTGTATGTGTGTGCAAAGCATTTTGAAAATATCTCAAATAATAAAGTTATTGTAGAGCTGTGAAATCGCTTCAATCATTTGTAATAACCCTGTACTTTCCTAGAAGAGCAAATCAAAATATTGCTTCCCCTACGTATATCACACAAAAAAGACAATGGACAATAAAAACAGAGTTATTCGAGCTCACACAGAGGCTTATCAGCAATCGTTCTTAACGCATAACACTCGCGGTTGGAGTAGGAAAAGGAGGAAGTGACTCCGGTCTGAGTGGCCGAGCGGTTCTAGACGCTACAGTCTGGAACCGCGCGACCGCTACGGTCGCAGGTTCAAATCCTGCCTCGGGCATGTATGTGTGTGATGTCCTTAGGTTAGTTAGGTTTCAGTAGTTCTAAGTTCTAGGGGACTGATGACCTCAGTTTTTTTTTTTTTTTTTGAGGAAGTGACACTGGTACAAAAACTACGCTCCACCACACTTGTAAGGTGGCATGCGGTGTATACTCGTAGATGCAGACGTTGATGTAGATGTAGGTGTAGCGTCCACAATAGCCAAGAAGAAGAGCCCACAGGCGCGGTCAAGAATGATACGTAAGTTACAACTAGAATTGCTGTTTTTTTAGATTATGCTATCTCCAGAATGGACATACTGAAGAAAGTAATAATCGGTAAGACGGTCAACAAACTGGGATCAGCCTTCGGAGTCGAAAACATAGTTATCAGGTGCCGAAATGTGACACATAATCGTGTATGTTGTGGCGGGTTTAAATGTTTATTTCTCTTTGTTTTCTTTTATCAACAAATAAAGCTTTAGGCTTCGCTACACAGTGCAATTTCTCTGTTTGTTTCTGAGAAAACGATTGCAGAATGCATACTGTTTCGATACTGACGACAGCCACTATTTGCATTTTTACGGCAGCTGGACTTAGAGCTTTTGATGTCGGGTACACTAGACAGACAATTCCCGTGTCATTCCATCTGCAGCAGCCCCTTCGTCTTGTGAGGTTATACAGCCGCGATAAAGTTAACTGCAAGATGTCAGCGTAGAACATTTCCGGGATCTCTGCCAGGAAAGCTCTCCAGAGCGTAAATCGATATGGCAACATGCATCGCGAGCCAGCTCGCTGTCGATGCAGAAAACTGGATAAACGCCGACGTATTTCTCCTGCCGGAACAACTTCCACCATATTTCTCTTTCCTGACTTCTTCTTTTATTCCTTTCTTTTCAGTGCGGAACTGGTTCACAAGGCGGTCTCTTCCCTATTACAAGACGATCTTTCTCTTGGTAATTCAACCACTATTGATATATAAAACAAAGGTAACATTACGTTCTACAGAAACACACTACAGTCATAAGATAGGAAGTGTATGTTGATATAGATATGTCGTCATACACATCCTATGATGCAAAGTGTACGCTTCATTGCAGAGATATTAATTACTCTTCCGGTTCAGTTAACTGATGGAAGTAGGATGAATGACTGGCCTCCATGGAAGGTGTTATTAATCCAACTGTACCGTAACGATCTTTACGCGCTCGATGCGTTGGGGAATGGAGAATATGCACAGTATCTACTTTCAAAGCTGGCTCTTTGAATTTCCTAAGCAATTTTTCAGGAAATGTACAGCGTCATTTTACAATTGTCTACCGGAAAATCATTGATTAATGAGGCAAAAGGAAAGTCGCAGAGTAGAGCATATGGTAAGTTGCTCATTTCCGCGAACACAATTGTATAGATACAGATGGGGAATTAATACAATAATGAAAATGTATGCCATCGTTAAGTAAAGGAAAGGAAGTCCTAGAAGGTGCCAGCTTACAGTATAATATTTTCCATCGATCTTTTCGGTATTACGCCCATTAATACTCTTTGAGAACTAACTTACTGTATTCCAGTATCTATTAAATTAATCAAGGAAACAGATAAATACTTTGGTTATGAGTATGGCATTTATGATTCTGGCAAGGATGTCGTGGAAATATTGCGAGAATTGAATTAGTTAGAAGGTGACAAGCACTGTATGGTAGTTACAACAGAAGGTTATTGAGAGGCAAATCGAAGACTTCGACTTAACACTCTTTTTAGGATAAATATCAACGTGACATAGAGAAATAGCAGAAAGAAGTTGCGAGATTTGCTATTAGGGTTCGTTAGGCTAGTTTAGCTCACATTAAAAATGTGATAACGTGCACCTACATAAATTCTCCTCTCTCTCTCTCTCTCTCTCTCTCTCTGTCTCTCTCTCTCTCTCTCTCTCTCTCTCTCTCTCTCTCTCACTCTCTCCCTCTTCTCTGTACGCAAATGTTACACTAGAAGCGAGCGACCGATCAACAGGAATAAATTGTAACAAAGTAGTACACTGCCCGAAAAAAATTATTACTCCTGGAAAGACGAAGTCGATTTTGATCCGAAGACGGCGTATGCCACCTGTGGGACAGTAGATGTAGTGATAGTGGTTTCAACGTCGTCTCCCAACTGATATCGTAGTGGCGTAGCTACCAGAGCGTCATCTGTGTCTACGCTTTAACAGGGAATGCACACAGTCAGAAGGTTGTGAGTGGTGCAGACGTATGAATCAAGTTGTCAACCATGCATCCTAAAGCCAATTGAGCAAGTCTGACAGGGGTCAAAATGTGGCTTCCGTGTGGCGGGACGGTCGGAGGATTTCTACGCAGGTTGGAGGTGATGCGTCAGTTGTGCAACAATGCTGGTATCAGTGGTCACGTGAACATTCTCACACACAGCTCAGACGCCCGCCAGCTTCGTCCTAATATTAGGGCAGCAGTGGCAGATAGCACGGCTACCACAGCACAGGTAAGAATGCTTGTGACCCTAGAAATATCAAAACGACCACCTGAGAACCGGTCATCAGCAGTGGGACTATAGCACGTCTTCCACTCATGGCCCAGCATCAACGTGCACAGCTGGACTGGTGCCGTCAGAGGATCACTTGGAAAATGCAATGGTGCGCCGTGACCTTCGGCGATGAAAGCAGATTTTGCCTGCACGCTAGAGATGATGTTTGCGCGTATAACGTAGACCCTGTGAGCGCTGTCTCGTAGATTGCATTCGTCCAGGGCACATTGCCCCATCCCAGGCATAATGGTCTGCGTTGCGATAAGCTACAACTTTCGAAAACCTTTCGTGTTTCTGGAGGGGACACTAACCAGCACTCGATACGTACGGAATGTTGTTAGACACGTTCTTTTGCCATTCTTGTTATACGAAGGTGATTTGTTGTTCCAACAGGATAATGCTCGCCCACACATTGCAAGATGTGCAGCAGCTTCCTTGGCCAGAACGATCTCCAAACTTGATCCAATCGAGCATGCGTTGGATATGATGAGACGAGAAGTGACTCTCGCGACGTGTCAGCCAACAGCTCTTACATAACTACGTGAACAGGTCGAGCAAGAGTGGCATAACGTACCCATTACAATATTCGCCATCCATGCGATCCACCGGCTACCAGAGTCAGCGTCTGCATTGCCGCCCGTGGAGGGTACAACATGTACTAATATGAGTGTTTCAGCATGGGTCGATAACTGGTACCTCAGGACCGCTTGTGCTGATGCTCTTTAAATGTAATCATCACTGCCGCAGCAATAAATCTTGAGTGAATTGGAAACCTCTAAAAGGATACACTAATTTTTTCCGGCAGTGTTTTACACTACTGGCCATTAAAATTGCTACACCACGAAGATGATGTGCTACAGACGCGAAATTTAACCGACAGGAAGAAGATGCTGTGATATGCAAATGATTAGCTTTTCAGAGCATTCACACAAGGTTGGCGCCGGTGGCGACACCTACAACGTGCTGACATCAGGAAAGTTTCCAGCCAATTTCTCATACATAAACAGCAGTTGACCGACGTTGCCTGGTGAAACGTTGTTGTGATGCCTCGTGTAAGGAGGAGAAATGCGTACCATCACGATTCCGACTTTGATAAAGGTCGGATTGTAGCCTATCGCGATTGCGGTTTATCGTATTGCGACATTGCTGCTCGTGTTGGTCGAGATCCAATGACTGTTAGCAGAATATGGAATCGGTGAGTTCAGGAGGGTAATACGGAACGCCGTGCTGGATCTCAACGGCCTCGTATTACTAGCAGTCGAAATGACAGGCATGTTATCCGCATGGCTGTAACGGATCGTGCAGCCACGTCTCGATCCCTGAGTCAACAGATGGGGACGTTTGCAAGACAACAACCATCTGCACGAACAGTTCGACGACGTTTGCAGCAGCATGGACTATCAACTCGGAGACCATCGCTGCGGTTACCCTTGACGCTTCATCACAGACAGGGGCGCCAGCGATGGTGTACTCAACGACGAACCTGGGTGCACGAATGGCAAAATCATTTTTTCGGATGAATCCAGATTCTGTTTACAGCATCATGATGGTCGCATCCGCGTTGCGCGACATCGCGGTGAACGCACATTGGAAGCGTGTATTCGTCATCGCCATACTGGCTTATCACCCTGCGTGATGGTATGGGGTGCCATTGGTTAAACGTCTCGGTCACCTTTTGTTCGCATTGACGGCACTTTGAACAGTGGACGTTCCATTTCAATTGTGTTACGACCCGTGGCTCTACCCTTCATTCGATCACTGCGAAACCCTACATTTCAGCAGGATAATGCACGACCGCATGTTGCAGGTCCTGTACGCTCCTTTCTGGATACAGAAAATGTTCGACTGCTGCCCTGGCCAGCACATTCTCCAGATCTCTCAACAATTGAAAACGTTTGATCAATGGTGGCCGAGCAACTGGCTCTCTACAACACGCCAGTCACTACTCTTGATGAAATGTGGTATCGTGTTGAAGATGCATGGGCCCCTGTACCTGAACACGCCATCCAAGCTCTGTTTGACTCAATGCCCAGGCGTATCAAGGCCGTTGTTACGGCAAGAGGTGGTTGTTCTGGGTACTGATTTCTCAGGATCTATGCACCCAAATTGCGTGAAAATGTATTAACATGTCAGTTCTAGAATAACATACTTGTTCAATGAATACCCGTTTATCATCTGCATGTCTTCTTGGTGTAGCAATTTTAATGGCCAGTAGTGTAGTATCCACACAGGCGTGACAACGGAGCTACACTACACTGTCGGCGCGTGTGCTTCGCAAGTCGACGGTAGCACGATAAAAATCGGGAAACATGAGAAGAAACAAAACTCGCCGTTCGAGCCAATTTACGAGAAGCGGAGAGACCGAAGCCACGTAGCGACGTGCAGGACAATAAACTTAGCCCGCGCCTGGCGCAGGCGGCATACGACAGAGAACTCAATCGCGGTCAGCCGACTTTCACTAACAGTTTCCACATGGCCTTCCCGACATCATAACCCGCACATGGCCTTTACATGCGGGCAGTCTCGTCGATCATGCAACAAATGAAAGTCAAGGCAAGAGTGCTACCCGTCCCAACTGGCAGAAGGACAAGGACGTCGAGGAGCCGAAAACCGCCGTCGCCAGGAATAACGACGCTGCGAGCGACGCGAACCCGCGAGCTCGGTGCAAGCAGCGCCGCGACGCCCCTGCGTCAGGTCCGTCAACGGTGTCATCACACGCAAACTCGGCGGGTGGCAGAGCCGCCTATAGTACCCCATGGGATGCCGGCGGCTGTTTACCACGATTCCGCAATCTGAGCAAAATCGGTTCAGGAAGCTTCACGCAAGGTCGACGCCCGAGTCTGAACCTTGGAGTCAGAAGCTAACTGGACAATCACTGCCCGAATTAGCGAGTCTGCATAAGAGGTAGCACACTGGGGACACTCAAAACGACGCTTGTGCGAGAGGCCCTGCATATCGGCTACCCAGGCCGCATACGGAAGTCCAGGGCGCTCTTGGTGCTGTTTAAACTACAAACGTGCTGCCACTGCATGGGGTTAGTGTCCGAAATACTGCGTTAGCAACCGACTAAGCTCGTCAGAGGGCAGTTTCTCGGGCTCGGTGGAGGGCTTCAAATTTTGGAAAACTTAGTATAAATCTGTGTTGCTGGACAACAATAAAGAGGCCTTATCAACAGGACTGCCGATACGCCTTAGCTGGCACTGCAGCAGGAACCGGGGCAGGTAATTCTCTCACCCTTCCGTAGTCTCGTCGAAATCGGCAAACGGCGTTGCGAACGGCGGAGGCGTGGAAGAAAACTGCACAATGGGCGCCGGGCCCGCGGCCGGCAAGACAACGTCGCGAAGACAATCCGCATTCTGGCACAACAGCCCCTGCACCTGCTTCTGCTGCTACTGCTGCTGTTCCCTCTATAGGCACAACTGTTTCTGTCAGCGTTGCAGAAATGCCTTATCCATGGCGGGAAAAACTAACGCTAGATACGGGGAAGAAAAATAGAGTAGTAAAACCCTTAAGAACGCCCTTCGGCGCCACTGTACAGACTTGACAATGCCGCTACACTACTCTGTCGGTGCGCATACCTCGGGAACCGACAGTGGCTCGTTAAAAACCGGGGAACAGAACGCTGTGAGAGGAAACGAAACTCTCCGTGCAAGTCAGTCTATGGGAGTCAGAGAGTCCGAAGCCACCTAGAGAAGTGCGCCGGAATAAACTCAGCACAGAGTACTCAGCAACAACACTCCGAACGAAGCCCACTCGGCTTACTGCCACCGGCAAATAAGCACTTCTCTCAGAAGATCCTCCCATACTAGGCATCGTGTGTGCCCTCCATGGAAGTTTTCCCCACTGTTCCGCTGCACTAACCATGGCAGCTCAAAAAAATGGCTCTGAGCACTATGGGACTCAACTGCTGTGGTCATAAGTCCCCTAGAACTTAGAACTACTTAAACCTAACTAACCTAAGGACAGCACACACATCCATGCACGAGGCAGGATTCGAACCTGCGACCGTAGCGGTCTTGTGGTTCCAGACTGTAGCGCCTTTAACCGCTCGGCCACTCCGGCCGGCCTGGGAGCTCATCTGCCTCTATCGTGATGTTTACTGGCGGGGTTACTAAAGACCGTACAGTGGCTTCCGAAATATATCCATTACTGCTTAATGGAGTTTCGTGGGTAAGTCAATACTCTGTCCCTTTCTTCTCCTAACATTTCGGTTGTGAGATGTTAAGTCAAAATACTGACGCCTCACCCCTTGAGTTCGCCTTATAAAGCCGCGAACTGTGCCAGATGCCAACACTCTGCATTGTTGCCACATTTCTGACGATATCAGCCAATGATGTCAACCAGTGATGTCACCTAATAACATCAGGCAACATGCCAGATTTTGGTCCGACATGGCAGTCCAGGAGGGTGAAAGTAAGTCACTTGTTCTAAGCTCAGAATCAAAGATGGCGCATCTAGCTCACGTGTCCTAAGTTTGAAATGACAGGATATCCCGGGTTGTCCTCCACGCCTCTGACATCAAGGGTCACTGGCGCAGCTTCTGTGATTACCCTGGTCACATGTCTTAAGTTTACAATGGAAGATTGCAGATCTAAGTCACTTGTGTTAAGTTTAAAACGGTGGTAAATTCAAACAGCCCCCAAGCCGAGTTACCCTAAATTTAAAATAGCGTAACCCTGTTGTATCAGACAATGGCATGTGGCCAACGAGTCATCCACATCTGACGATATCTATATTAAGACTGGGATTGAAATAGATGTTAAACAGACCATGGCGTACAAAAACCCTAGGAAATCAGACTGGGTCTCATATAGGAAAGACCTAAACTCAGACTTATCTGAAGTCAGAACTTCGATTAGCAACCCAGTAGATTTCGAGGACATGGCACACGCAGTGACGTCTGCAGCTACCGCCTTCTGTTTAGAAAACTGTTCTGAGAACAAGAAGTGCACAAACAGGATTTTAAATGAAAGGAAATGATCGTGTGGTATTGTTGGCTAGGAGGCCCCATCCGGGAAAGTTCGGCAGCCGGGTGCAAGTCTTATTTCAGGCGATGCCACACTGCGTGACTTGCGCGTCAGTGATGACGAAATGATGATGAGGACAGCATAACACCCAGTCCACGAATGGAGAAAATCTACAACCCGGCCGGTAATCGAACCCGGGCCCACTGCACGGTAGCCAAGTACGTTACCACGCAGCTAAGCAGGCGGAAAACCGAAGTGTACCTTAGTAAAACAACAATCTGGAATTGTAAAGAAAGCAGATGAGAAGAGTGTTTTCAGTGTGATTTCCATTTTGCGATCTATCGGGCCTTACTTTCCGAATAGCCCTCTCACAATCTTGAGATCAAGCAAGCGAAGCTGTCACCGTGGAAGGTATTCTATGAGGAAGTGGAAAGTACAGCTACTTGCGGTAGACTTCACAAAATTCTCCCTAGAATATCAAGCAAGTCAGGAGGTACTCTGAGGAAGGAAGATAGTGGGTATACAAGGAGACACTGGGTGTGCTCCTCAAGACTCACTTCCCTCAATGCACTCTATCAACGCCTATAAGAAGCGGAAGGTCTAGATTTCATTATAACTTCATTCTTCGAGGGCTGCAAGATCACCAATAAATAATATCTGTCCTGATACCAGCTTCATACAGAGAGTCAGTCCTGAAATTCATTGGTTTACAGGTAACGGAAAGGAGAACTGGGAATCTGCCAGAGAATGGCTAATTTTAAAAAAAGTCCAGTTGATGGTGGGAACGTTTCAGCCGTTCAAGTCACCAGGGTTAGAGGGAATCTTTCCAGCTCTACTGTAACAAGAGGGAGAGGGTTTAATTAGATTCCTATATAGACAGTGTAGGGTCACATTAATATTAGGAATTATTCATAATGCTTGGAGGGCAATGAAAGTTGTTTAAATTCCGAAAACAGGGAGAACTGATCCTGCCAAGGCTAAGGATATGAGCCTCATCAATCTGTCCTCCTTTCTTCTAAAAACATTAGAAAAACTGGTTGATGTACACGTTAAAGGAAAGAGGTTAACTGAGGTTCCTTTACATGTAGACCAACATACATATCATCCAGGCAAATCACATGAAACAGCACGTCATCGGCTTTCTGGGAAGGTCGAAAAAGCTCTGCACTTACATGAGATTACTCTCTGCCTCCTCCTGGATATCTAGAGGGCTTTTAGCAATGAGACTTTCGAATCGATGGTTACAGATGCAGAAGAGTATTGTGCTGAAATATCCGCTATCAGAAAATGCAGATGGATAAAGAAGAAAGGCATAAACCAGCATGATGAAGGAGAAAATGCTGATCAACACCACCAGGAGGTGACCGCACTACTGTGGAACGTGCTGGTGAATGAACTCATTGAAGACTTAAATACTTTGGACAAGGATACGTATACGATTAAATCATAGTAATACTTGTCGAATTTGCTAGTACTGTTAGAGCAAAGGGACAATATGAGCTGAACATCATGTAGAACCGATCCCAAGAAAACTGTAGTATTACCAATTATGAGGAAGCATGTCCAGCACATGTACGGGAGTCCTAGGCTCTTCAAAGAAACTGTAGAGGAGGTAGTGAAGTATCCAGGGACAGCCCTGGATACTAAACTGTCATGGACCCCTCATATAATCAATATATGTTCCAATGCAAAATTACTCTAATGAGCACTAGAAGGGTCTGTGGTAGACACTGTACTGAACAAACGCCACTGTAATAAGACCTACAATAATTTGTAGGGTTACAGTGCGGTGGAACGAAGTAAAATAGAAAGCGGGTGCTCAGGAGCATGGTGCTGTGCACAGGTTGGTCAGTTTAGCCGAACAGGTGGAATTAGCAGAACACCCACTCCTAGGATGGAGACCATAACACCTAAGTCTACAATAGAGGCAATGACAGGGGCACACATGTTAAAAATGGGAAATAACAGAATACCTTTAGGACATAGAGAATCTCATACCAAAATAGTGAATGTGATAAAAATAGGAATAGACGGGGAAATGCCGGCTGACCATGCAATGACTGTCATTTACTTCAGTACACCTTTCTGAGCCATGGCGGACTGGCGCCAGCACGGGGTACGCTCGTTATATCGTTGCGGTCGCTTGTGGAGGGTATATGAGATCTTTACATATAGTGTGGCTTTCTTCCGGGTTGGCGGGACGTCTTCGGAGAAAGGAGTGTCGACTGCGACCGGGTGTGCCCTGTCAGCGTGATATACCGCGCAATTGTGTGGGTCGGCAAGTCTGTGTTTTGGGGCACCTAGGAGACCCAAGTTTCGTCATTTCTATCAAGGGAAAGGTCTCTGAAGGAATGGGGTTAAGCTGTTTGAGCCGCTGAGTTGTGCTGTGTGCAAACATCAAGTAAGTTGGCCGTTAGTGTACGTGGCTGAGCGACGCGTTGAGAGGCGTTTCACTCGCTAGATGATTGTGGAACTTACAAAGTCGTTAATCGAAAAGTATGTGGGTGAGCTCCGTGTGATCCGGTTAAATGTTGGCTTCGCAGTGTAATTATAACTGCACCTAAGTGATAGTATTATTATTGGTGAACCGTCCTTAAATGGTTTCGATTTTAAGTGCAGTGATTGCTATGGATGGAACATTTTGTAGACTGATGCACGTATGTCTGATGCAAGGATTCTGCCCTGTATTTTTTGTGTGTTTCAGAGAGTTGCAATTGTCCTGTGTTCGTCAAAAGCTGATGTAAGCGCCAACGCCTTGGCTGGGAGTGAGGTGTAACCCGTAGCCTAGGTCCTGCTGTGTTTACGTAACCCTGCTACGGCTGGATTGCTTTCGACAAAGACCCCATACAAAAAGATTAGTATATCTTTTCCTTCCGCGAAGGTGGGTAAAGCGCGTTTTGTAATTTGTGCTTTTTTGGTGTTTAAACAAATGTTTTTTGGGTTACATAAAGATAGACCTGCAGCTAAGTGTAATCTGGGTTTGTTTCATGGCAATATTTCTTGCTACTGTTACAAATCTATGTTCTAGTGAATTGTGGTTAACGATGTGAGATTTAAGTGTTGTTTGGGCCGTGTAGCATTTAAATGCAATTAAGTGACTTGCCCACTCTCATAGGAACTGTATTGTTAGTTGTAAGCTTTTGTTAAGTGTGGCGAAACCAAGGCAATACTGGGTTTGCTAGATGTTTCTGAACTGTTTTACATGCATTTTATGGTTATACTTGTTTTGTTTTAATAAGAACTTACGTATACAAGTAACTGCTGCTTGTAGTGAAGATTGGGGGGAAGTTGTCTGGGCCGTGTTGGGCCGTGTAATATGCAAATGCAATTAAGTGGCTGGTCCACTCTGATAGGAACTGTCCTGTTAGTTGTAAGCTTTTGTTAAGTGTGGCAAAGCCAGACAATGCTGTGTTTGCTAGTTGTTTCTGAACTGGTTTTACATACATTTTATGGTTGTACTTGTTTTGTTTTAATAATCAAATGGTTCAAATGGCTCTGAGCACTATGGGACTTAACTGCTGAGGTCATCACTCCCCTAGAACTTAGAACTACTAAAACCTAACGAATCTAAGGACATCACACACATCCATGCCCGAGGCAGGATTCGAACCTGCGACCGTGGCGGTCGCGCGGTTCCAGACTGTTTTAAGAACTTACACTAAGTAACTGCTGCTTGTAGTGAAGATTGTGGGGAATGATCTGCAGGAACATTACGTTGATAAATTAAGTATGTGTAAATCAAAGTTCCCGTTTCCCATCCTGATAAGACTTGTGGTATGGATTGTGCAAGGTCATATTAAAGGGGCCACGTAGCACTTTCATTGTAACTATTGGAAGAAGGGAGCAGTGGAAGAATGAACCACGACGCCGTTCAGGCGACTCAGTCTGGTTTACTGACGTGTCAAAAATAGGTGAAGGTGCTGGGGCCGCAGTATACGGGGTACAGTCTACAGTGTGCAGTCTAGAATGGAGACAGCAATCACTCTAGGAAACCTGGTTACAGGATTCTAGGAGGAAATATCCGCTATCCGAATGTGCAAGGTGGAGAATCTGCGTAGATGCTACAAGGATCGTAGCATTTATATTTATGCAGACAGCAAAGCTGCTCTGAAATCTCTGCTAGCTCCTGCAACGAGATCAGTGATCATAGCAGAATGCACAAAGCCCTTGTGGGACTTGGGGAATGGAACAGAATGAACATGCTGTGGGTCCCTGGTCACTCACGAACTAGGCGAAGGTAAAATCAAAACTACGTATGTGGATCAGTAGCCCATACGTAGGAGACGGACTGTGATCCAAAAACACAAACACGGCAAGCTGATACGTGAAAAGCCATGTTTTGAGATAAGTTCTATAATCCTGTCGTGACCAGGAGACAGATTAAACTTATGGTGTGACTTATGACTGGCCATGGGAACTAAGCTGGTCCGCTGTCGATATCCAAAGATACCGAGGCCTGGTCTCTAGGCAACGTTTATGTCGGCGTCTAGCTAGGCGGCAGCGGAGTCGAGTTATGAGGCTACAAAGCACCGTTAGAGGACCGGTTCATGATCTTTTCACCTCCAGAAAATGAAAGTTTTAGTGAGTCTTTTGGGACAGCGGAGGAACTGTTCGCATGTGAAATTGATTTCACGAGATCGGTACAGTATTACACTAGACGGAGGCTCGGAAACATCATTTATATTACGTGTTTCCAGGGTTATCTGAAAGCACAGTGGAGTTTGGAGATATGTCTCGAGTCTAAAACGACATTTGCTGTGAAAGTGTTATGCTTTGTGGGTCAGCTGGGATTCCGTCCAGATTACTAGCACTTTGAATGTACTGTCTAGATTATCTAAAGGTCAACAGACACAATAAGTACACCTGTGTCACTTGCTAATTTGGCTGGATTCCGCCGCATTGCTTGTGTATTTTCATAGTATGAAGAGAAGGAAGACTACATATCAATAAACGGTGATCTTAACAGTTTAGTAGGCAAACACTTGTCAACTTCTCCTATTAATATACGCCACTGATTATCTTTGTTTAATACTCCTACGGCGTTCGTGAGCGTTTGTGTTCAAGTTGTATGCTGCGAATGGTACACTTTGTTGTCAAATTATTCATCGATCTCTTCAGTATTTAATGTATGTTGTTCTCGACGGTAACTGTTCATCAGAAACAAGGGTATCGTCAGGAGTGCCCTAGGGAAGTGTAATAGGACTGCTCTTATTTTCTACATATGTAAAAGTTCTGGCAAACAGGGTGAGCAGCAATGTGCGGCTGTTTGCTGATGATGCTGTGGTGTACGAGGAGGAGTCGTCGTTGTGTGACTGTAAGAGGATACAACATGACAGACAAAATTTCTAGTTGGTGTGATGAGTGGCAGTTAGCTTTCAATGTAGAAAGATTAAAGTTAATGCAGATGAGTGGGAAAAGAAAAACCTTAATGTTCGAATACAGCATTAGGAATACACATTGATGAAATATCTAGGCGTAATGTTGCAAAGCGATATGGAACGAGCACGTAAGGATTGCAGTAGGGAAGGCAAATGTTCGACTAGGACGTATTGGAAGAATTTTAGGAACGTATAGTTCATCTGTAAAGGAATCCGCAAACAGGACACTAGTGCAACCAGTTCTTGAGTATTTGGCATTCGCACCTGGTTGGATTAAAGAAAGACAACGAAGCAAAAATCCTTGGAGAGAAAGCGACTTTCTTCACGAAGAGCAGTATTGAGAAAATTTAGAGAATCGGTATTTCAAATTGACTGCAGAACAATTCTACTGGTGCCAACGTGCATTTTGCCTAAGGACCACGAAGATAATATTAGAGAGATTAGGGCTTAAACGGTTGTAGATAGACAGTCGTTTTTTTCTTGTTCTGTTTGCGAGTGAACAGGAAAGGTAACGACTACTAAAAGTATAGAGTACTCTCCACCACGCAGCGTACGATATCTTGCGGAGTATGCATGCAAATGTAGATTTCTGCTAAGGGCCTTTACGTATTTTGATTACTCATTTTTACTGTTGGTGTGGCAGTGTTTTTAATATTATGTAAGATCAGACGACTTTGTTCTTGCTGAGTCTTGAGTATATGAAATAAACGCTGCTGATTAACATTAAGCACAATCCTTCATCAACACAAGACCAAAAATGGTTATATAAGGGGCAATCTCTAATTTATGACTGCGAGAGAAAAGTTATGCTTCCTTTGGCGTATAGCACTTTTCTCTGGACTTTGCTATTAAGCCATGAAGAAAACGAAATGATTCGCTCTGGTGTTAATTACTCGACTACATGGACGTACACTGAACTCTTCATGACGCTAATAAAATCTACTGTTTGAAGTCAACAATTTTGTGCAAATTTGAAAAGTTAATGAAAGTCGAAAAAAATTAAATATGGACGCTAATTACTAAGATAAGATTATCGGAAAATACATCATAGTTTAAAGTGAAAATGTAATTACAATATTGTTTCTCAAGTGATAATGTGTCTACGAATCCCGATGTGTTGCTCATCGGAACAGAAGTTCGGACAGATGGACTTTGGTACATAATCTACGAGCCAGCGGGCCGTCAAACTTTGCTGTACTTAGAACATTTTCGTTGATGTTGCCGTTAAATACCAATAACATTAACAAATAAAATCAGTTAAATTCCAAAGAATTAAACAAGCAACAAATATTTTTCAAGTATTTTTTTAAGTATTACACTGGGATCCAATAACGAATGCCTAGATTTCGTGGGTAGTGTACAATCAATTGTTCTTTCCTAGAGCGTCCACAAGCTGAAAGCTTTAGATTGTTACAAAGGTAACTCAAATCCTTACAAACTTCAGAGAGCTTACTCACCTGCCAGCGGAGGCTCTCACTTCACTTTCTTGGTGACGCTAGACCAATGATCTTTTGCCGAAACTGAATGTAGAACTGCTGCTGTCTGAGCGTCCCAGCTAAAGATCCTCGTATTCTGGTTTTAGTCTAACTGCGATAAGCCGGCCGTGAAGTGTGAGAAGAACGCAAAGGAAACTACTTTCTGTTGTGACTCAGTCACAACTCCTCCAGACAGACTTCCCTCCAGCAACGGAGGGTGAACGGGTCTGCAAACACACCCAGACGAAGTGAGTCCGCTCGTGATCCCAGCGGACGTCTGCAAAGGTTGCCAATGGCGCGGAACTAAGTTGCACATTACTCGTCATGTGCAGCCAATAGTACGGAATCACTCCGCACTAGGATAAAAGACGCGCTCCGCGAGATTTTTCTTCGAAAGTTCATCCGAGTGCATCTTCGAGTGGGCCACTTGCAGTCGCTGTTACAACTCCACCAGTAACAACTCACCAGTCCGAGGAAGACTCGCC
This sequence comes from Schistocerca piceifrons, assembly GCF_021461385.2. NCBI lineage: Eukaryota > Metazoa > Arthropoda > Insecta > Orthoptera > Acrididae > Schistocerca > Schistocerca piceifrons. The sequence goes on from NC_060139.1 coordinate 145,951,956, forward strand.
GCTCATCGTCAGTGCCTACAAAGGGCAGAGGGACTGCACTGAGGAATTGGACTTAGCCACAGAGCAGAACTGTTACAGGATATAATATTGTATGACGATCTCTGATGTTGAGCATTTGTGTTTCATGTAACAAAAACTTATCAATTGAAGACATAAAGTCTGAAAATGAGTCCGTGATCATATTTTTGGCACTTTATTTTACAGGTCTGTCTTGATCACATAAATTTTTACATTTCACTTTGACCGGTTTCGGCAACTGCTACCTTCAGATCATTAAATATTCTGATGTAGTATCTACGTCAAACTAAAGATGTAGGTACACAGTAAGTGCCTATGAAACTACATGTTTAGTTTGACATTGATACTACATCAGAATATTTTATGATCTGAAGATGGCAGTAGCCGAAACCCGTCATATTAAATGTAAAAATTTATGAGATCAAGACGGACCTGTAAAATAAAGTACCAAAAATTGGTTTTAAACTGTGCCCTGTCATTCCAGTAGTTGTGATTATAGATGTGGTTACCTGACATGAAGCTGGGAGTAGTGCCACAGACTTCACTGATTTCAGCAGCAACTCTGTGTTTTGTTATCAGTATCCTACTCGGATACGAAGAGTAGCTGCTACACTTTGTGATTCTGCACCCATATGAATATGTTACATCGAATGTTGCGGATTTCGGGGAAGAACAGAATAAACTATTTCAAAGATAGTGCAAAAAAAACGGTGACTGTTCTGCTGCGCGATTTCAAAACTTGAGTATGAAGTGTGGTCCCGAAATTGATGATCTGATTAGAAAATTTATTCTGCTTTATTTTCACGTTTGCTTTATTCATTCATTCCATCGACGCGCAAAGGAACTCCAAAAGATTCAGTAGAAGAAGCTGTCAAATGGCACACCTACTGGACGCACTGTGGAAGTTATATGCGCAGATGGCATAGATTATTACATGAAGCGCTACGCTCTTTGCATAAATGACGAAGACTTCTATCTTTTTATAGAGGATGTAAACGATAGCTGTTTACGACGTACCACAGCGGTGTAGAGAAAGTCGTAACGAACAATTTGATGTAGTTTACATGTGGTCCAACAGCCAGGATACTAAGAAAATTTGGCCTACAAAAATCGGCTAAGCTACAGCGCGTGCATGGTGTGTGAGATTTTCAGTATTGTCTCGTTCTCTGCTCGAAAGCTATTGGACTTAGAGAAAAAATGAATAGCGCCTTTTTTTTGTAAGAAATTTAATGTAGTGAAATTTCGTACTGCGATACGTTTTCGCCAGAGCTCTTGGCTTTCGAGTTATTCAAGAAAAACGTACAAGAGTGACTTTCAAACGAACCTCCATCCCCACACCCACCTCTCGTCAGTCTGGAGTTTTAGTATGCCTCCTCCCACTGTAAAAAAATTTGCGACTACACAGATTATGTCCCATGTTAGACCTTTTCTGGTCAGTGACTGTGCTGTAACGCCAACGGCTTAGTCAGGTGTTTCGTGAACGTTATTAATTTAAACTTTCCCGTGAAGGTACTGAAAGAAAAAAAAGGCTTTTGTAACTGTTATATAAAAACTAATTAAGTTTGCAATTCGATATCCCTGCAAGGGCCGTAGTTTCAGAGTAAAGAGTCTATACAAAAAAAGATATAATTGTTGATTTTATGCTGTTAAAAATCACTAAATGCAGAGGTAAACCTGTTTGTCTCGACTTCCTCTACACTAATAGGGTACACTGTAAACACGTATCGTGTATACCTGGAATATTTAAACATGGATGACACGACGACAATGTCCTCATAAAAGGAATTATACATTGATGTTTCCTAGTGAACTATCACTTCAAAATAGCATAACAATCGCGATCGTGGTGAATAAATATATCTGATAATACCCCAGGCAGGAACTGCTGTCTTTTCTAAAACATTGAATAGAAATCGAAAAATTATGTACTATATTAAACAAATAACTCAGACGTAAACGAACTGTGAAGTGGTTGCCGTTACTGCGGGAACAGCTCGGCAGCTCAGCGTAGAGTGCTTGAGCCGGTTTTCTATTGTTTTCAGTGAACCAATACACGAGGCGCGTATCTTCATCAGCAATCCTATCCAAAGTGCTGTCTGCCAGTGTTGACGTACAACTAGCACTGAAATCTGAGATGGAACTGAGCACTGCTGAATGCAGGCTTTAGAGACGAGAGTAACGTGGGCGTTGTTATTGTCAATAGCAGGTACAGAGAACGAACGGAAAAAAGTTAGTTTCCAAACGCGGCACACAGCGCATACCGTCTAGATCTGCAGTGTTTGCATATATTTTCAGCGCAATGCAGGTACAACGGTAAACGGGGTCAAGAACTCAAACTAGACGCAATTAGTCGGTAACGAGCCACAGGGTACCACGAAACTCTCGTAGCAGAATATTCAGAAAATATCCCTGCACAGCCTCCGAAATTTTGTGGGTGGAATTTGGGTTCACCCTGTATACAAGGAAATCTCAAGCAGAAACAGAAATACACTGTAAAACAAAAAAAAAGAGACTCGCCACGAAGGAATTATCCGAATGCGACTGAAATCAATAGATGTGATGAACAATTACATAACAAACAAATGATTATAGTTTCTAAAAAATAGGTTAACTTTTTCGATAGAAAGAGCTTCACAATCTGAGCAAGTCAATAATGCGTTGAGTCACCTCTGGCTCTCATGAAAGCAGTTATTCGCCTTGCCATTGATTAACAGAGTTGTCGGATGTCGTCCTGAGTGATATCGTGCCGAATTCTGTCCAATTGGAGCGTTAGGGCTACAAAATCCCCAGCTGGTTGGATGTCCGTGCCCATAATGCTCCAAACGTTCTCAATTGGGGAGAGATCCGGTGACCTTGCTGAAAAAGGAATGGTTTGACAAGCACGAAGACAAGCAGTAGAAACTCCCGGCGTTTGCGGGCAGACGATATCTTGCTGAAATCTAAGCACATAATGGCTTGCCATGAAGGACGACAAAAACAAGGAGTAGAATATCGTCGACCTACCATTGTGCTGTAAGGATGACGCGGATGACAACCAAAGGTACCCCACTATGAAACGAAAAGACGAAATGGCACCCCAGACCATCACTTCTGGTTGTCGGGTAGTATGGTGGACGAAAGTCAGTTTGGTATCCCATCGCTGTCCGGGGAGTCACCATACAAGACTTTACTGGTCATCGGGGCTCAGTTCTAAGCGGGACTCACAGCTGCAGGCATTTCTATTCCAGTCAATGAGATTCCAAGCCCAATTTGCTCGACTCTACTGCAGATGGCTTATTGATTTACAGAGGACAATGGTAGTCAGCGTGAGTGCCGCCGTGATCTCAACCCCCTTTCTATGAGCCTCCAATTAATGGTCATTATGGTCACTGAAGCACCTGTTGCACGTTGAATCGATGATACTGATGAATCCGCGACTCTGGGTGCTGCTTTGTCCACTGCTAGGTTCACTCGCTCTGTCGCCCGTTCAGGTCCACCGCTTTCTCCTTAACGCTACGTTCGGCCATGCTTCACCCATTCCTGCAAACATTGTCGAACAGCGGCATCGCTCATATTCAAATGTCGAGTGATTCGCCCGATTAATCCAACCGACTTCTTTAAGCCCAACTACACGTCCTCTTTCAAATGCTGACATCTACGTACATTGCTCACGCACCTGTCTACGAGGCATTACTGTCCAGCTGAGTACACGGAATAAAATTCGGAAAGACTTCCCCTGTCTACTGTCCGTGCCAGCTACACGATGGAATTGTGCTGCAATGTCGAGCTTTCACCCAACGGCCGCCAAAGTTTACAATTTTGCATTTTCCGTCGATACCTGTGTCAATATCAATTTGAGACCAATTTGCATAACTTCATGGTGCGTCGTTTTTGTGTCTTAGAGTCTACATCGTTACATGTTATTTGAAAAGATTTATTGCAATTATATTGCCGCTTAACGGTGTAGAGAATCATATCACAAATGTGACAGTACATTTCTTACAACAAGATACTAAATGTCGAGCTGTCAGGAAGACAGTGTACACTTCTGCGTACAAAGCACACGAATTACTTATGAAACACTAATATGCAGAAAAAAATCCATAGGCGAAATCGTATAATTTGCAGCTTACATCGAGGGAGTAACTACACTGCCTGACAAAAACTGAAGAGAAACATCCAGAAGACTGTGACGGGCCTCAGTGTAACTTCATATATGTATGCACCATCAGCGGGTTGCAATTCTCGTACCCGTTCACATCCGCGCCAGCCCTCAGAGAACAAGTAATGCATTACCCGTAACATTCTGTGTCGTCCTGTGGCATTGGTCGGAGGCTGGCAGCAGCTAAACTATGGAATTAACTTCTCAAGTCCAGGCTGCCGGCACTGGACTCGCATTTGGGAGGACGACGGTTCAATCCCGTCTCCAGCCATCCTGATTTAGGTTTTCCGTGATTTCCCTAAATCGTTTCAGGCAAATGCCGGGATGGTTCCTTTGAAAGGGCACGGCCGATTTCCTTCCCAATCCTTCCCTAACCCGAGCTTGCGCTCCGTCTCTAATGACCTCGTTGTCGACGGGACGTTAAACACTAACCACCACCACCACCACCACCACCAGGCTGCCGTTTATTCCACCACACAAACGGCTGAGCTTGAGCGCTTGAAGGTGTGCCGTGACCGAAAAGCACGGACTGCTGACGAATAGCGTCGTATTGCGTTCAGTGGTGAATCGCGGTCTTGCATTACCCTGGATGACCATCGTTGGAGAGTATGGCGGAAGAATTTCGGAAAACTGAATTTAGTAACTCCGCTTTAGTGACACTGTCACCAGCAACATTACCATTACTATTGCGCAATGAAGGTATCGATTGCGTCTTGCCGCCGGTGTACTTCACATACGACAAGAATCTCTTTGGATTTTCTGCCGCATTTCGAGACAGAGTTCCTTTGTGGAAACTACTAAACGTATCTCGCACTGAAGTTCTCGCTAAATGTGAGCTTCTCTAAGACTTCGCTAATCTTGGGAATTATGCGTCCTTTTAAAATTTAGCATGCATTTTTCGTTACTTCTGCAGGAGCATTCTAACCTACTTTGTGTACCATGTGAGGTCGGTTCCGTCTTTTCTGAATTTATTTGATATAGGTCTCTCCGTTGTTGCCGATACTATTTCTTTGAATTTCAGCACATCTGGTCTACAGTTTCACAGTTCGGAAGGAATGGAGGCTATCTCTTAGGAAGCGAATTTTATCTCCAGTTTTAAATAGATAAATTTTGTGTTCATTTTTGATGGGACAACGATCTTGTGGTCATTAATTCCGGCATCCGTCATAAAGCTCCCTATCTGTTCGGGATTATTTTCTGCTAAGAGGTCGAATGCATTTTCACAACCATTTAAACTTCTAATGGGCTCCTGAACTAATTATTAAAAATAATTTTCGGAGAAAGCGTCTAGTGCGATTTCGGTCGATGTTTTACGCCCACCACCGACTACAAAATTATACTTTGGCCAAAAGGTGGAGGATAAATTGAAGTCACCACTAAGTATAGCTGTATGTGTGGGGTACCGATTTGGACTGAAAAATGTCGTATTACTGCCTTGAGCTCTGGTAAAACACTCTATTTACGCATCCAGTTTCAGTCGTCTGACTATCGTCAGGTTCATAAACGTATTCACAACATCATGTTAAGCGAAATATGAAATCGTTATCGTCAGGTACTAAAGAATGAATTATACACTGTTATCATATCATAATATAAAATATGTGGATAATCTATACGGTATGACTTCAGCGTACCACCTGACGATAATGATTTTATATTTCGCCTAACATGATGCTGTGAATAGTTTTATGAACCGATTGATGGTCAGACGGCTGAAACTGTATGTGTAAATAGAGCACCTCACAAGCAGCTCAACGTGGTAATATGATGGTTTTCAAACATGTAAGAGCTGTGGAGCACCGATACCAGAAAATATATTTGAAGTGAAGTTCAAGTCTTCTTTGAACTGTTCAGCAAGAGTATCACCCGAGTTTTGAGGTCAGTGAAAGGCACTAATTATTAATTTATTCTCTTTGTCAAGTATTACCTTTACCTACACTAACTCATGTCCGCATCTCGTGGTCTCACGGTAGCGTTCTCGCTTCCAAGCACGAGGTCCCGGTTTAGATTCCCAGCGGAGTCAGGGATTTTCACCTGCCCCGAGATGACTGGGTGTCGTTGTGTCGTCTTCTTCATCACCACCATTCATCCCCATTACGGTCGGAGGAAGGCAACGGCAAACCACCTCCATTAGGACCTTGCCTAGTACGGCGGTGCGGGTCTCCCGTATCGTTCCCCTACGCTCTGTCAAGCACCATGGGACTTCATTTCCATTTCATATTAACTCACAGGAAGTAACTTCTTCAATGTCGCTGCAAGATAGACTGCCATCCTCAACTGTATTTGAGCTATCCTTCCTGGACAAATTTAGGTCTTTTGTAAAAATATCGGCTGAATTTATCTCGCGCTTTAGCCAGATTTGAGCTTTAGTTCTTTCTATTAGCACCTGGAGCTCTGTTTCTTTCCCAATACAGCTACAACAATTTACTGCTATAGTACCTATGGTTTCCAGGCCAACCCTTGTCCTGTGTTTGAACAGCACCATTTTAGACCTTAACCCTTTTTGTTCTTTCCCCTGACCCTCTAACCTAAAAATCGCCTACTCCTCTCTACAAAGTCCCCGTTTCCTGTGAAGCAGCGTCGTCTGTGTAGAGGACCTCTCAGCTATTAAGTGACACCCGACACTATACCACCCCAGGGCGCAAGTCGAAGATCTGTAGCCTACATGACCGCAGAACCGTCTGATCCTCTGATTCAGACCCTCCACTCGACTCTGTACTTAAGGTCTCCAAACTTTCCTGTCTTCGATACTACAGACGGTGAGCTCTACCTTCATCGCGCAAGCACATTTATCAGTCTTTGCCAATTCAGCGAGCCTGAAACCAGAAAGAATCAATTCCATTCCAAATCGGCTCACATCATTAGTATGCAGCGCTCTTCATGGCATCCAGAAGGACGCGTTCCACATCTTGGACGACTCAACTCCCCCTCTCCCACTCCCCCGTCCCCCCGTCCCACGACATACACACAGAGTAAGCGGCCCTATTTCACGCCTAACATTGAATCTCCCAACTACCAACAAACCCACCCTCTGTGACTATCCAGATCTTACTGGCTGACGGTTTTTCCTCTAAAACAGGACGAGGGAGTGCACCTGTTTCAGGATCTTTATCAGCCACAGACAGCGCCTGAAACATGTTTATCAGACGAGTCAGGGAGGCCTTTCGATAGTCCCCAGGACGGTCTTTCGCCATCTGTCACACTTTTGGACGGTATCCCACTCTACAAAGGGCGAGGACTCAACCTCAGTGCGGGCAGTAAGTGGAGCATCAAAAGAGTGGACCGTTTAGGAGGACACGTGGGACATACTGGACGTCTCTCGAATCCCCGCATCCAATCCCCCACCGTGATGCCCATTGGCAACGGCTGCAAGCTGAATAACTTGGAGCGAATGACCCCAGCTCAGCATCCAGACAAAGCATCCAAACACAGTAATCACAGTCCCTATCCATACTAAAGACGGTGGAACTACAATTTTTCTGTCATTCTTATGACTGGTTTGATTTGGCCCACCATGAATTCCTCTCCTGTGACGACTTTTTTTATCTCTGAGTAGCAATTGCAACATACATCCTTAATTCTTTGCTGAATACATGCCAAACGCTGTCTTCGTCTACAGTTTTCACCTTCTAAAAGCCCCCTGATGTCTTAAGAAGTGCTCTATCATTCTGTCCCATCTTCTTGTCAGTGTTTCCCATACATTCCTTTCCTCGCCCATACTGTGGAGAACCTCCTCATTCCTTAGCTCATCAATCCGCCTAATTTTCAACATTCTTCTGTAGCACCACATCTAAAATGCTTCGATTCTCTTCTGCTCTGGGTTTCTCACAGTCCGTGAGTCACTGTCACGTGTTTGCCGCTGTTCTCTTTTCTTCTGCTTCTCATTACTTTCGTCTTTCTTCTATTTACTCTCCATCCATATTCTGTACGTATTAGACTGTTCATCTCCTTCAGCGTGTCTTGTAATTCTTCTACATTTTCTGAAGATAGTAATTAAATCAGCGAATCTTATCATTGATATCCGTTCACCTTGAATTTTAATTCCACTCTTGAACCCTTCTTTTTTCCGTCATTGCTTCTGTGACGTGTTGAATGAATAGTAGGAGCCAAAAACTCCATCCCTGGGTTACCCTTTTTAATCCGAGCACTTCGTTCTTGGTATTTAGAGGTGGCTACACTGAGCCACTGCGCCAGAGATTGCGCCAAAGAGTATTATTAAGCCGCCTCCACAGTGCTTGTTGAGAGCTCGTCGTAGTCTGTGCTTGGAGAGAGCTCGTAGAAGTCAGTGCTTGGAGAGAGCTCGTACTAGTGAGTGCCTGTCGAGGTCTCGTGGTAGTCTGTGCTGAGATGTTGTAGCAGAGAGTGTTTGTTGAGATGTGCTATTAGGCAGTGCTTGCTGAGATGTGATATTGGAGAGTTCTGGTTGAGATATAATGTAAGGATTAGAATGATTTTCATCAATATAAATGAGGTAATTAACTCAGTTTGTTTTTATTTTAGTGTCCTAAATAATGCGTCATTACAGGTTCAGTCAACAAAGCATCTGGCGTGTGTTCTTGTATTAGAGTGTAATTCTACTTTCCTTGAGCAATTATGGTATTTCTAATTTTCTTTTATCACGTCAGTATAATTGGTATTTAAAAATTCTTGTCTTGTTGAAGAAGAACCGTGCCAGATGTACGTTGAGTCACACTCCCACATACAGAACAGTTATACTTATGCTTTGGTTTAGTAGGTTTTATAGTTGCTGGGGACTTAATTAATTAATTGTGTTAACGAAAAATTTCATTTCATTCTTGTTGTTGTTTGCAGTCAGATAGCGTAATAATACTAGTCAGGGCCAAACAGCGTAATCAGACATACAGCTACTAAAAAACTAAAAAGTATTTTCAAGCTTATTTAATTAAGCCCCCATGCACGTGGCGACCGCTGCTTCGGATCGTTCCTTGGAATTCTTCTGATTGTAAAAAATAGTAGACAGTAGTATTGTTGTAGTAATAAGTAGTTTAGTAATTGTAGTTTATATTGCATGTGTAGATTTGGTAATTGGCATTCTTCTAATGGTATTTTTCAAAATTTAATTTTTATTGTCTTGTCTATGGGTTTGACAATTTAGTGCAATTATTTCAATTGTTCGATTAATCGTGTTTGAGGGAAACATTTCATGTAAATGGTATTGTTGGAGATAGAGTCATTGTGTGTAATTTTCGTACAGTGACGAATTTTTTATGTTTTGTAAATGATTACGCGGGCGATGAAAAAGGCGAAAATGATGAATAGTGAGAATGACGAAATTGTTGACATGGCGAACTCGCCAACACAGGACAACAGTATGATGAATAATGGAGTTGAAAACAATTTAATAAGTCGGGAAGACAGTCCGGAACCATTTCAAAATTTTTCTCAATCAGAAAATTCACAGAATCCGAGATTAACGATAGAAGATTCTGAAATAGTATCGAACACAGATAGCCTTACAGCTATGACGAAGGAAGTTGGTTTTGTGGGAAATGTTAGGGGCGAAAAGAATTTCGAACCGGCTAACATGGAGCAGTTGATGGATGCTATATTACATTTGGGATCACAGATGGGAACTTTGCGATCTGAATTAAAAACAGAGATAGGAACAATTAAAACAGAGATGGGAACTTTGGAAACACGGTTAGATTCACGAATAGGGACATGTTTCAAAAATATGAAGATGAATTAAAGAAAGAAATCAGAGAAGAAGTACAACCGATTCTGAATTCTCACAATAATAGATTAATTGCAGTAGAGATTAGACAAAGGGAACAGGATAGAGAACAGGAAGAAAGAGATCGCGTGATAGTGCAGAAATTTTCAGAGTTAAATTTACAACATGCAAAAGATAAGGAAGAAATATTTGAGAGAATCGAGGAATCCGTACCGAATGACAGATTAAATAACCTAACACAACAGTATGAACAATTAACTACTAAATGATACCCGAGTCGCGACACTTACGGAAGTCGTAAATAAACAGAAAGAACAAATAGGTGATTTATCGGAAAGAGTTGAGGAGATTTCAGACAAATTGACAAATCTTAGTTTACACGGGGACAGATTCAGATGATACAGCTCCATTACCATTTGCAGAAACCGAAGAGTACCAGAACATAAATAAGCATGTTGAAAATCAGGAAAAATTTCATGAACGCGTGAAAAGGGAATTTGAGGCATTAAAAAAGCAAGTCAAACAAATTGAAGGCGAAATTGTAGAAAAGACAGCAAAAGAAATTTGGAATCACAGATAGCAGAAGGGTTTGAAGAAAATAATTTGTTTCATTTACGGGATGCGACAAGAGAGCGCCAGGCGCGCGAACTTGACAATAATCGTCATTGGGACTGGGGCAGACGCGGTAGGTCTTTGTCGCCACGAGGCGAAAATTTTGACTATAAACACTTTTTGACTATTCGGAAATTTAAGATCTTCCGCAATTCTAAGAATGACATACGTACATGTTCATGGCTAGATCAATTTATGTACGCACTTCCGCCAGGGTTGCCATTAAGTCACAAACTGGAAATTATGTGCGGCTATTAAAGTCCTCAGGGGATTCACTACACTAAGTGAATATGTGCCGTAGCGAGCATAGGGCCCCGAGCTGTAGTGGTGCTATTTCTCTTTTAGTTTTCTGTACCGCTGCCTACTCTTTTACTATTCTTTGCATCTGTCAAACCAACTCTTCGACTATCAATCTATCTAGTGAGTAGATAAACAATAACCGGATTTGACTAATTTACCCAAAAGTGATTTCGGAAATTACAATGTGGAGTTACTGTACCTTCAGCAGCATTCATTCGTAGTTTAAATGAAATTTTACCTGTTTATCTTCGTGACAACATTACTTCATATGTTGATGATATTCTTATTGCTAAACATTCTTGGAGTGAACACAACAAAATCTTGGATTCATTGTTACGTATCTTTCCAAGAGTTGGCATTACTGTGAACTTGGAAAAATCTGAATTTGGTCGTTCTCAGGTGAAATTTCTCGGTCACATTATTTCTACAGAAGGTATTCTTCCTGATCCAGAAAAACTTGACGCTATTCGTAATTATGCTGTTCCTACCACAAAACGTGATGTTCGTAGTTTCCTTGGTGTCTGTAATTTTCTTCGACGCTTTGTTAAATTGGACGATTTGGCCACACCTCGTTTATGTGAACTATCTGGAAAGAAATCTAATTGGTGTTGGGATGAGGAAGCCCAGTCAGAATTTGAACAGCTTCGTGATGCTTTAGTTGCTGCTCCACTTCTTTCACATCCGGATTTATCTAAAGATTTTTGTTTGGCGACGGACTCATCGTACAAGGGTCTAGGTGCACATTTATTTCAAGAGATAGAAGAAAACGGCGTTGTTGTACAGAAGACTATTGCATTAGGAAGTCGCGTTCTCTCTAAATCCGAAAAGAATTATTCGATTACGGAACTTGAAGCTTTGGCTGTTGTTTGGGCTTTCACAAAATTTCGCACATTTTTGTTTGGCAGACATACTAAGGTTTACACCGATCATCGAGCTCTGGAATTTCTTATGTCGACAAAATTAACTCATGGCAGATTGTCACGATGGGCGTTGTACCTACAGGAATTTGACTTTAGTATTGTTTACATACAGGGTTCTTCAAATATTGTTGCCGATGCTTTATCACGTGCACCTGTGGGTTTGAAACAAAGTGCTGAAGAGGACTGCATGGAAAACAATTATTGTTTGATGTATATTCAAGGTGTTGCGTTTGAGAACTTTGTTTCGTCTTCGCTCCAGGACATCGCTAAGGAGCAAAATAAGGATCCAATCTGGAAGGACATTAAGGAGAAGTGGAGGAGAAAGGAAAGCGTAGCGATTAGACAGCATTATTTAGTTCGCAATGACATTCTTTTTAAACGAAAATCGGTCGACAACTCTGTTTGGTTAGTTTGTATTCCCGATGAGTGGGTTAATAAGCTGATTTGGTATACGCATTTCAGTTATGCACACTTTGGTCCCAGAAAATGCTTTCATAAATTACGAGAAAATTGCTACTTCAGTAATATGGAAAAACGTATTCGATCTGTTCTGGCCAAATGCAAATTATGTCAAAAGGCTAAGCCGCCAACAGTTTCTCACAGAGCACCGTTGTTTCCTATCATTCCAGCGAAATTAAAGGAGATGGCTGCAGTCGATTTGTTCGGTCCAGTGGTTCGATCTACTAATGGTTTTGCGTACATTTTCGTAGCAGTGGAGTTGACGTCAAAATATGTATGTTTTACACCTTTACGCAAAGCAACAGCTCGTTCAGTATCTAACGCTTTCATCAAAAATTCTCTTAAAGAAGTTGGTCATGTTGATAAGGTTATATCAGATAATGGATCACAGTTTCGTTCTAAAATTTGGCTTCGTACTCTACAGCGTCGTAAAATTAAACCAATTTTCATTTCACTTTTTCACCCTCAATCTAACGCTTCAGAGAGATGGATGAAGGAAATCAATAAATTGTGTCGTCTTTATTGTCATCAGAATCACAGAACGTGGGATCAGTATCTTCATATTTTTCAAAACATTATGAATGAACTCCCTAATGATTCAACTTCTTTACCGCCTATGCTGACATTAAAAAATAAAGCACCGACAAATCGCATTTCTGAAATAGTTCCTTTTCCGCCTTCACGGAAACTGCGGCATTCTGAAGTTGTCAACCTGGCGCTACGAAATATTGCATCTGCGGCTGCTAGAAGAGAGAAATCAGCTAAGCGTCATGGTCGTTCAAAAATCTTGTCAGTTGGTCAAAAAGTGTTAATTAAATCTCATCGTTTGTCTCACAAAGGAAAAGGCTTGTGTCGCAAATTTTTCTGCTTTATAACGGTCCATACAGAATTCGTAAAATTATTCATGATAACACTGTCGAAGTAGAAACTCAAATCTCGACGCTCTAAAGGAATACATCATATATCTAACGTAAAAATTTTTGTGGAATGACATACTTTTAAAAAAATTTTTGTGGAATGACATACTTGTGAGAAACTAACAGCTACATGTAAACATGCGGAGAATACAAGGATACCGCGCTGTGTTTTGGCGGCGGCACATACTCAAAGCAACAGTCAAGTCTGTGCGCCGCACAAGGCAGTCGTTGACCGCGAACAATTGCTTCCTATGTCACGCGCCTACAGCTGATCGAGCGCTCAGTGCGAATGCACTGACAGCCGTAAACAAATACACAGTTTAATTTCTCCGATTAAATTCAGTATAAAGCTATAGTGACTTGATGAATTATGTTATTAACATTCAGTATTTTTCAGGATACGGTTCTATAAAATATTTAAGAACTTCAGGTAAATTCTGTGTGTCTCCGACGTTAAGAGGACTTGCTATCGAGAAATTTTCAGGAAGAATGAAATTTCGAAGAAGAAACTAATAAACTAAAAAAGGTAACTGTTAATTGAGTTCATTTTCAGGTAACATATTTCCACTTAGGTACGTACTTTAGACGTAATTTGCTGCTCGCGATTACGTGATTTATACTTTGTGCCAAATTTCATGTTCTATGAAATTACTTGTGAAGCGACGTGCTTGCGTACGTTAACTCATTTTGACAATGATTATTAATGAACTGGGTTGTAACTTGTGTATATTATGCATCGCTTGGCTGCACTGCTTTTTCACTGATGTCATATTTTTTTTAATTATGTGCCTGCTGTGCTTATTTATTTAAATTATAATTGTCACCTGATTTATTGTGCTGATGTGGTTAGGTATGTAAGTTATACTTTGTGATTTATCTGCTTGCGCCTTCATGTTTACTTATTAAGATGACATATGAACATTTATTTGCTTATGCTGATATGATGCTAATGACATGTTTACTGCTTTACGTATGGATTGCATATTTATACATATCTGTTGTTGTCATAACTACTCTTTAATTTGGTATATAGCAATGCTGTTGTACAGTGTACGAACATAGAGTTTAGGTTACAGTATGGTGTTAATTATAAATTGTTCGCTTGGCAGAGCCTCGTTGTAAGAATTGTGCTGCATCCACTTGTTGACATTCTGTTCTCTACTGGTATATTTACTCGCTATTGCTTGTTTTGCTTACGCTCAGTGCCTTATATTTTTAAGATAGGAAAATGAACTGCTATAATTAGACGAACGACATTGGTACAAGAAACTGCATAGAAGTCACATGAACTGGAGGTTTTATGAAAGCTGTATAAATTTATGCTAATAGGAAGGAAGCTAACGACATGACATACCATTACTAGGTTTAGACCATTGACAATTATTACACTGCATTTTTCGTGAGCAATTGAAATAGGAAGTGACACTTGACACAAGAAATACTCCACATGTTTGCTTCTGTTTGCCATAATTCTTGAAGTGGTGTACACACTGTGAAATATTATGATTATTCACACTCCGTAATCGTACTTAATTACTGAGAGTTATTCGAACTAAGTCTGTTAGAGGTCAAGTATGCATTTCTTTTGTTTATAATTCATAATGAGTAGAAGATTTGGCTCAGATGGATTACAGAGAGGTTGTGTGTTGACAATGTGTCTTCAGATTGTATGGGATGATGAACTGAAGTTTGCCCTAGGATTTTATCTGTACTTGTTCGAGGAGACTGACTAGAGGAAAGAGTTGTTATGGAAGTGAAATGATATTGGTAATAAGGTTTATATGTATCGACGCATTGAAGAGGTATTATTGAGGTAGTATTGAGATTGTGTGAAGTTGATGATTATTGGAGTTTTGGTGGATAAGAGGTAAAGTAAGTGAGATGCATATTTATTTTTTTTGTTGGTCTTATGGAACAAGGAGGATGAAGATAGCAGACTAGAACACTAAAGTAGAAGGAAGATAGTCTATACACACACTTTGTTAAATCACTAAGCAGTATATACTTTTTTTTGAAGAGAGGAAGTATTTGCATATCTTGGCTCACTGACAGTTGTTCAACAACAGTACATTTGATCTGGCTTGGCAAACATTTGTCTTGACATGATGACTATGACGTTGACCGAACTATTATTGACTGTTATACATTGCTGCCACTACTACTTGATACACATGATGAAAATCAGATTTTGACAGAATTACATTTAGACAGTTAACACCATTCAATTACACAGTAGTACTTAATGTGGATGAAAGATGAATGAGTGTGTTTTGTGTGTTTTCCTTTCCTAATCCTACCCACCTATCTCGTAAATATTATTTTATTTGTTTGTAGTGGCTTGCACTGACACCCGTAAATATTATAGGTTTACTGTATTTCATATATATTTGAGTATTTGTAATAGTTAATATGAAAATTATCTGACATCATTTGTGTGTTTGTTATGATTTGTATGTTTAGTGTAAAAGCATTTGTATGTGCATTCAAACTATTGTTCATGCCTGAACTGTCTGATTAGTGATGGTAAATATTATGAACTGTTACCTGCACTTTTCAACATGATGTGTGATACTTAGAAATGTTTAATTTCTGCTGATGAACTGTGTGATTAGTGATAGTGAATATCATGGACCACTCTCTGGCCCTACTCAACATTGCTGGGTGCCACTGATGGATTGCTTCTATTGAACTAATGTGACTTGTTGCTGTGTGTACCTCTTCAACATTGCTGGGTGCAACTGATGGACTGCTTCTACTGAAATAATGTCACTTGTTGCTGTCTGCACCTACTCAACATTGCTGGGTGCAACTGATGGACTGCTTCTACTGAAATAATGTGACTTGTTGGTGTCTGCAACTGCTCAACATTGCTGGGTGCAACTGATGGACTGCTTCTACTGAAATGATGTCACTTGTTGGTGTCTGCACCTGCTCAACATTGGTGGGTGCCACTGATGGACTGCTTCTACTGAACTAATGTGACTTGTTGCTGTGTGTACCTCTTCAATTTTGCTGGGTGCCACATATGGAACTGCTTCTACTGAAATAATGTCACTTGTTGCTGTCTGCACCTGCTCAACATTGCTGGGTGCAACTGATGGACTGCTTCTACTGAAATGATGTCACTTGTTGGTGTCTGCACCTGCTGTCAAATTGCTGGGTGCAACTGATGGACTGCTTCTACTGAAATGATGTCACTTGTTGGTGTCTGCACCTGCTAAACATTGCTGGGTGCAACTGATGGACTGCTTCTGCTGAAACGATGTCACTTGTTGGTGTTTGCACCTGTTGACCATTGCTGGGCTGGAATTATCAACTATTTGTTTTTTTTTTTTTTTTGAATAATTAAAAGTATTTTATGTGAACATTTGTATAAACTGATTTTTTATGTATTGTGTAAACTATTATGTAAAGCCACATATATGAAAAGAATTTGTATTGCTTACTGTATTTCATATATTACGTTATTGAAAGGTCAGTGCAAAGCCAAAATTTTAACTAATTATGTGATATTTAGGTATTAATATTATCTTTTATTTTTGTGGACGAATTTGGTGGTATTTTCACCACCAATGCTGGTAAAAATACCATCAAATTCTGGCCTGTGGAGGAGGGGCATATGAAAGGTGGCTACACTGAGCCACTGCGCCAGAGATTGCGCCAAAGAGTATTATTAAGCCGCCTCCACAGTGCTTGTTGAGAGCTCGTCGTAGTCTGTGCTTGGAGAGAGCTCGTAGAAGTCAGTGCTTGGAGAGAGCTCGTACTAGTGAGTGCCTGTCGAGGTCTCGTGGTAGTCTGTGCTGAGATGTTGTAGCAGAGAGTGTTTGTTGAGATGTGCTATTAGGCAGTGCTTGCTGAGATGTGATATTGGAGAGTTCTGGTTGAGATATAATGTAAGGATTAGAATGATTTTCATCAATATAAATGAGGTAATTAACTCAGTTTGTTTTTATTTTAGTGTCCTAAATAATGCGTCATTACAGGTTCAGTCAACAAAGCATCTGGCGTGTGTTCTTGTATTAGAGTGTAATTCTACTTTCCTTGAGCAATTATGGTATTTCTAATTTTCTTTTATCACGTCAGTATAATTGGTATTTAAAAATTCTTGTCTTGTTGAAGAAGAACCGTGCCAGATGTACGTTGAGTCACACTCCCACATACAGAACAGTTATACTTATGCTTTGGTTTAGTAGGTTTTATAGTTGCTGGGGACTTAATTAATTAATTGTGTTAACGAAAAATTTCATTTCATTCTTGTTGTTGTTCTTTGCAGTCAGATAGCGTAATAATACTAGTCAGGGCCAACCGTTTACGAAACAGCGTAATCGGACATACAGCTACTAAAAACTAAAAAGTATTTTCAAATTTATTTAATTAAGCCCCCATGCAGTCTTCCAGTCGTATTGTTTCCTCTTGTTTCTTGTACATATTGTGTTTTACCCGTCTTTCCCTATAGTTTACCACTATTTTTCTCAAAATTTCGGACACCTTGCACCATTTTACATTGTCGAGTGCTTTTTCCAGGTAGACAGATCCTTTGAAGACTCTGATTCTTCTTCTTTCTTGCTCCCATTATCAAACGCAATGTCAGAAATGCCTCTCTGATGCCTTTACCTTTCCTAAAGCCAAATGATGTCATCCAATGATCCTCAATTTTCTTTTCCATTCCTCTATATATTAATCTTGTCAGCAACATGTATACATGAGCTATTAATTTCATTATGCGATAATTCTCGCATTTATCGCATCCTGCAAACTTCGGTATTGTGTGCAAGATGTTTTTCCGAATGTCTGGTGGTAAATCGCCAGTCTCGTACATTCTACACACCAACGTGAATAGCTGTTTTGTTGCCGCTTCCCCATGTGATTTTAGAAACCTCAATGGAACGTTACCTATCCGTTCTACCTTATTCGATCTGAAGTATTTTAAAGTTCTTTTAAATTCTAATACTGAATCCCCTATCTCTTCCCTGTCGACCCCTTTTTCTTCTTCCATCATGTCATCAGACAAGTCTATCCCCACCATGGAGGCCTTCACAGTGTTCTTTCCATCTATCTGCTGTCTCCTCTGCATTTAACAGTGGAATTCCGGTTGCACTCTTAATGTTACCAACCTTTAATTTCACAGAAAGTTTTCTTTTCTTTACTTTTCTATATGCTGAGTGAGTCCTTCTGACAATCATCTCTTTTTCAGTTTCTTCATATTTTTCATGCAGCCATTTCTTCTTAGTTTCCCTGCACTTTCTATTTATTTCACTTCTCAGCGACTTGTTTTTCTGTATTCCTGAATTTCCCTAAACATTTTTGTACTTCCTTCAGCTGAAGTATTTCTTCTCTTACTCTTTGTTTCCTTGTACCTACGTTTTTCTCTCCAACTTCTGTGATGGCTCTTTTTACGTATGTTCATTCTTCTTCAACTGAACTGTCTGCTGAGGTATTCACTATCACGGTATCTATAGTCTCAGGGAACTTCAAGCGTATCTCTTCATTCCTCAGTACAGGGTCCGGCAAAAAGATCTTCCTTATTTGCAGAGGACGCCGTGTGAGTTGTGGTGGGAATACTAATGTGGAGGGGGTATCGATCGATAACGGTGTACATGCCATTTTCTGTAGGCGCAATTGCTCGGTTAGGTGAGCATCGTGCGTTTGTTGTGGAGGAGTCTATTTGTAATGGTGGTTCTGTGATTATTACTCAGCGAGCATTTTTCATTCGGTTCGAACAAGGAGGACCTGATTCTGTTCCTGACAGTAAAACTATTCGGGTTGAGTACCAAACTTAACAGCAACAAGTTCTGCATTGAAACGAAAAAATACGGCCGACTGCAGACTGTAACAACGCCGGAAAATGTGAGAGCGCCCGTCCATTAATTTCCGAAGCGTTCAATAATTAAATTTGCAGCTGCCCTGGAACTGTCTAACAGAAGTGTAAAAAAATTCTGCACAGAGAGCTTCACAAGCGCCCATACAAAATTATGGTTACCCAAGAACTGAGATAGATTTCAAAACTTGCAGAGCTATGTGTGTAGAAATCTTCGGAATATTCCCCCTGACACTGTTTTGATTTTTCCTGAGAGACACATTTCTACTTCTCATGTATTCTTAATAAACAAAATTTCCGCTACTGGGCAGCAGAAAACCCTCAGGAACTTCACCAGCGATCACTTCACAGCCATCCTGTGACAATTTGGTGCGCCGTTGCCGAATTTGGTGTGTGGGATCCGTAATTATT
This sequence comes from Schistocerca piceifrons, assembly GCF_021461385.2. Lineage (NCBI taxonomy): Eukaryota > Metazoa > Arthropoda > Insecta > Orthoptera > Acrididae > Schistocerca > Schistocerca piceifrons. The sequence continues at coordinate 145,971,247 of NC_060139.1, forward strand.
TTTTTTAAGAAGATGGAGTAACGTTAACGGTCAGTTCAAGTCGCTGATGTCGCATGATAGACACATTCCTCCGGTCTAAGTCTTACAAGTTTGTTGGGGACCGTGAAGAGGGAGAAGCCTGGTTCCAACAAGACGGAGCCGCAGCTCACATTTGTTGGTGTTCTCTGGAATATTTGAGGCAGTTGTTGCTTGGACGTCTTCTCTCTTCGAGAGGAGAGGTCATCCGATTTATTATCTTGTGACTTTTTTCTCTGGAGACTCTTAAAGGCTCAAGTGTAGATACATCGCCCGCAATCCTGCAAGTACTGAATGAGGCAATGACCCAGGAAATGGCTATCATTCCACAGGAAATGGCACGAAGAACTAAGGACAACTTTCGGGAATGGCTTCTTATGTGTACCAACAACGGAAGACGCCGTTAACCTGACAATTTTTAAAACCAATGGCATTTTAAAGTGGTATAGTATAGTATTTGTTGTTTACAAAGAAAAGAATGTTATCTGTATTTCCGTAGTTAGTTTGTCACTACCTATTTAAACGCAGAAAGTCTTTTCGCCGGACACTGTACTTCCGTATCCCACTTCTTTGCCCATTGATTCTTCCTCTTAAACTTCAGGCTATTCTTCGTATTTCATCTTCATCGATACTATATTGTGATCTGAGTCTATATCTGCTCCTGGGTACACATTACAATTTAATATCTGATTTCGGCATCTCTGCCTGACCATGATTTAATGCAACTGGATCTTCGCGTATCTCCCGGCGTTTTCCAAGCATACCTCCTGTTGTGCTTCTTGAATAGAGTATTCGCTATTAGTAGCTGAAATTTTTTGCAGAACACTGTCTTTCTCTTCTCTCACATCTACTACTAAGCCCATATTCTTACGTAACGCTTTGTTCTAATCCTTCCCCTCAACCGCATTAAACCTCCCCCCCCCCCCTTCTGACAATTAGATTTTCGTATTAATTTACACATTCAGTATCCTCATACACTTTTTCTATCTCTGTGTCTGCTGCTTGCGACGTTGACACGTATACTTGAACTAACGTTGCCGGTACTGGCTTACCGTCGAGTCTGCTGCGAACATCCAAGTCATGGAACTGTTCACAGTAAATTACTTTCCACCCTACCTTCTTATTTATAACGAATACTACTCCATTTATAGCTTTCTCTGCTGCTGTTGATATTACCCTATACTCGTGTCAACAGACATCCTTGTCTTCTTTCCGTTTCGCTTCAGTGGCCCCCACCATATATAGACTGAGCCTTTGTATTTCTTTTTTCAGATTTTCTAGCTTTCCTACCACGTTAAAGCTTCTAACATTCCACACCACGACTCATAGAAAGTTATCCTTCCGTTAGTTATTCAATCTTTTTCTCATGGTCACCTCCCCCTTGGCAGTCCCCTACTGGAGATCCAAGTGGGGGACTTGTCCGGAATCTTTTGGCAATCGTGAGATCATCATGACACTTTTTCAATTACAGGTTACGTGTTCTATGTATACACATTATTTCTCTTTTATGTAGTGATTTAGATTCCATTCTGCATCCTTGTGCCGTTCATCAATGCTGATTCTTCCGACTTTTGAGGGAAGTATTCCACCTCAATGGCACGAGAGTACCCTCAACCTCTGTCCCCACACCCGTCTTCTTTGACAAGGGCGATCGCAGAACGAGAGTTCCTCGGCCGGAAGTCTTCGACTGCCATTGCTGACAACTTTTACTCAGAATGCAAGCACTGGCGGTTTCCGAACCCCGTAACCAGGACTTTCGTTTACAAGTCAAAGAGGCTAACCCTAGACCACGAGTCACTCTTAAATTGTCATCCTACCTTGTAAAAGGTAATTTATGCGATATATTAAAGGTACACTTAATGATTCACTGAAGCAATTAAACTTAGGATTAATAAGAGTTTGTAACTGTAATGACTTGTGACTACTAATTCCACACTGACAAAGGTTAATGTCGTATCTAAGTGAAATTATTCTCGTTAATTATCCAAAGTCCAAACATTGCAAGGCCTGGTGGTTCTGCATTACACACATAAAAAAAATTGCATCACCCGGTTCCAGAGAGTTCCGCAACCTATATAGAAAATTGGAACAGAGATCAACATAAACATCATTTCCGTCCTTTTTATTGCTCATGAAAACCACACATTGTATGTTGTACCTTCAGAGGTGGTGGTCCAGACTGCTGTATACACTGGTACCTCTAATAGCCAGTAGCACGTCGTCTTGCATTGGTGCATGCCTGTATTCCTCGTGGCATACTATCCACAAGTTCATCAAGCCACCGTTGGTCTCCTCCTCAACGGTTATTCGGCATCGATCCCTCAGAGTGGTTGGTGGGTCACGTCGTCCATAAACAGCCCTTTTCAATCTGTCCCAGGCATGTTCCATAGGGTTCATGTCTGGAGAACATGCTGGACACACTAGTCGAGCGATGTCGTTATCCTGAAGGAAGTCATTCACAAGATGTGCACGATGGGGGCGCGAATTGTCGTGCATGAAGACGAATGCCTCGCCAATATGCTGCCGATATGGTCACACTATCGGTCGGAGGACGGCATTCACGCATCGTACAGCCGTTACGTCGCCTTCCACGACCACCAGCGGCATACGTCGGCCTCACATGATGCCACCCCAAAACAGCAGGGAACCTCCACCTTCCCCCCAGGGGATCCACAACTCTTTTGTGGATACGTGCGTAGCGAGCACGGGACCCCGAGCTAATGTGGCCCTCCTTCCTTTCTGGGCTGCATACCTTCCCTTTCCGCATCCTTCCCCATCCCCCATCTTCGCCCCCCCCCTCACCTCTGGCTCTTTCCTTCCCTTTCTCCCCCTCTGGGAGTATGGTTTGTGCCTACGTCCGGAGACGGACGCTTGTAAATGTACCGCATTCTTCGCCTTCCTTGCTTGTATGTCTTCATCCTTCCTTTGTCCTTCTCTTTTCCTTACCTCTTCTCTTTACCCTTTTCTCCGCTGCGGCGTTTGAGACCCCCTCTTCTTTCCTTTCCCTTTCTTCCTCCCTGTGCGTGTCTGAAGGCCGACCCACGCACTTCCATGCGTAGCCGGTGACGGGGGTAACGCGTAATTCCCCGCCCCGGGTAGACAAGTAGGACACGAACATACCCCCTGGTAACGGCCAGGCCCAGGGAGGGGTGATTACCCGAGCTGATACCTTCCGAAAGTGCCGATTGGTCCCTCCGTCCGTTTGTTGGGAGGTGTGACCTGAGGTGTGAACAATCACCTAAGGCGGTAGTGCCCTCAGAGAGGGCCCCCACAAGGGAGGAGCGCGCCATCGGAGACGCCGGTAATCATGGGGGATTCTTCCGCAATGGTTTCCTCACCTTCCACTATGTCTGCTCACAAACGTAAGTTCAATGAGTCTCAGCCACAGTCAGTTCTTCCATCGTTGCCACAGTTCCTTGTTGTTTCTCGGTCTGACGAAGGTCACCACTTCTCCACGGTCAACCCTTTCATTATTCAGAAACGTGTCAACGCAATTGCAGGTCCTGTAAAGTCTTGTTCCAGATTACGGAATGGCACCCTGTTGTTAGAAACAGTCAGTGCCCTCCAGGCACAAAAATTGCTGCGTACCTCACTACTACACACCTTCCCTGTCCGGGTGGAACCGCACCGTACTTTAAATTCCTCGCGTGAAGTCGTTTATGCACGCTCCCTCGGTGGCTTGTCTGACGAAGAAATTCAGCACTACCTGTCTGACCAGGGCGTAACGGGTGTTCACAGGGTTATGAAAAGGGTTGACACGAACATCATTCCAACCTGCACTGTCTTCATGACATTTGACAAAGTTCAACTCCCATCGAAAATCAAAGCAGGCTATGAGATAATTTCCGTTCGCCCTTACGTCCCAAACCCTACGCGTTGCTATCGGTGTCAGCGGTTCAATCACACCAGCCAGTCCTGTTCCAATCCGGCCAAATGTGTTACGTGTGGCAAGGATGCCCATGAGGGTGCTTGTCCACCTCCATCCCCTCGCTGCATCAACTGCATGGGTGACCACGCTGCTTCCTCTCGAGATTGTCCCGTTTTTAAGGACGAAAAGCTCATCCAGGAAATTAGAGTAAAGGAAAAGGTGTCGACCTTTGCTGCTCGAAAATTATTCGCCAGTCGACAGCCCACCGTGCATCAGAAAGGAAAATACAGCACTGTCCTTGCTTCTCCTCGGCCAACAAAGGAGGCGGCCACGCAGACTTGCGACCTCACCTTTAGTGCCACGGTCGTCAGATCGGCCAGCGCAAAGATCGCCCGTTCAACCTCACCACTTTCGCCTGCCCACTCTCTGGCTCACCCTTCGTCGGGTTCTGCTAAATCTCGAGCCCAAAAGTCAGACACCAAGACTTCGAAAAAAGAGCATACTCGTGAAGAGTTTTTACGTACGGCAACTTCCCAACCATCGGTTCCTCCTTCCTCTAAACATCATACTTCCAAGAAGGCTACAAAGAAACCCAGTTCCTCTCCTTCTCCGCCAAGGCGTGTCCCATCTACAGCACCACCTGGCGGAAATCGCCCTCGGCCGTCTTCTGTGTCGCCGAGGCGCACTGCTGGTGGCCGATCAACCGGCCGATCACTGGTGGCAGGAGCTGCTCCTGACCAACCTATGGATCAGGATCTTCTGCCTTCGGCTGAATGCCATTCCATGCTGTCGGTCGCAAGCTCAGAGCAGTCGTTGAGTTGACAGCGACCTTAGTCACATTCCTCCATTTTCTGTTCACCCTATGTCCATTATCCACTGGAATATCCGCGGTATTCGAGCCAATCGGGATGAATTGTCGATCCTCTTACGATGCTACTCGCCGGTCATCTTCTGTCTTCAGGAAACAAAGCTGCGTCCCCATGACCGCTTTGATCTCCCTCATTTTCAGTCCGTCTGATACGATCTCCCCTCTGTTGAAGGCACTCCAGCACATGGAGGACTCATGATTCTTCTCCATGAAACTCTCCATTATCACCCAATCCATTGAAACACTTCCTTCCAAGCTGTCGCCGTCCGTCTTTCTCTTTCCGGATACACGTTCTCTCTTTGTACTGTATACATCCCATCGTCCACACCAATGGCACGAGCTGATCTCCTTCATCTCCTTGGTCAGCTTCCACCCCCATATTTGCTGGTTGGGGACTTCAATGCCCACCACCCGCTTTGGGGATCTCCACATCCTTGTCCACGTGGCTCACTATTGCTAGACGTCTTCCACCAAGCAGATCTCGTTTGCCTCAACACTGGGGTCCCTACATTTTTGTCAGCCTCCACGACAAATTTATCTCATTTGGACCTTGCGGTCGGTACTGTTCCGCTAGCTCGGCGCTTCGAATGGTTTGCTCTTGATGATACACACTCGAGTGACCACTTTCCATGTGCCCTTAGACTGCAGCCTCAACTGCCCTACATGCGCCCGCGACGCTGGAAGTTTGCCCAAGCCGATTGGACACTTTTTTCGTCTCTTGCGACATTCGATGACTGTCGCTTTCCCAGCGTCGACGATGAGGTCACACATATTACCGACGTTATTCTTACAGCTGCGGAACGTTCAATACCACGCACCTCCGAATTGCCCCGGCGCCCCCCAGTTCCTTGGTGGAACGAGGCGTGCCGTGACGCAATACGTGAGCGGCGACGTGCTCTTCGCATTTTCCGTCACCATCCAACTTTGGCCAACTGTATCCGATATAAGCAGCTCCGTGCGCGATGCCGTCGCGTCATCCGCGATAGCAAGAAGGCAAGCTGGAAATTCTTTATTAGCTCATTTAACACCTTCACTCCCTCCTCGGAAGTTTGGAGTCGGCTTCGACACTTCTCAGGCGCGCCTAGTTTCTCCCCGGTCTCTGGGCTCACTGTCGCGCATGATACTTTAGTGGACCCCGTCGCAATTTCTAACTCATTGGGTCAGCACTTTGCTGAGATTTCGAGCTCTTCAAATTACCCGCCAGCGTTTCTCCCGAAGAAACGTGCAGCGGAAGTGCGACATCTTACTTTCTCCTCTCAAAATCACGAAAGCTACATGACTGTTTTCTCCATGCGGGAACTCCAACATGCCCTCTCTTCTTCTCGCTCCTCCGCCCCAGGACCGGATGGTATCCATGTCCGAATGTTGCTGCATTTATCAACCCATAGTCTGCGTTACCTCCTTCGCCTTTATAATCGAATTTGGACCGACAGTACCTTTCCCAGACGATGGCGGGAAGCTATTGTCGTTCCCGTTCCGAAACCTGGAAAGGACAAACATCTCCCCTCTAGCTATCGCCCCATTTCTCTCACGAGTAGTGTCTGTAAGGTTTTGGAGCGTATGGTGAATTACCGTTTAGCTTGGTGGCTGGAATCCCGCAGTCTTTTAACACCAGCCCAATGCGGATTCCGAAAGCATCGTTCTGCAGTTGACCATCTTGTTGCTCTCTCCACTTATATCATGAACAATTTTCTCCGGAAACGCCAAACGGTAGCAATATTTTTTGATCTGGAGAGAGCATACGATACCTGTTGGAGGACAGGCATCCTCCGCACACTGTTCTCTTGGGGCTTTCGAGGCCGGCTGCCCCTTTTTCTTCGCGAATTTATGGCAGAGCGCACATTTAGGGTGCGGGTGAACACTACTCTCTCCCGTACTTTCTCCCAAGGAAACGAGGTACCCCAGGGCTCCGTGCTGAGTGTTGTACTGTTTGCCATCGCCATAAATCCAATTATGGATTGTCTCCTTCCTGATGTCTCGGGCTCCCTCTTTGTGGACGATTTTGCGATCTACTACAGCTCTCAACGGACCAGCCTTCTTGAAAGACGTCTTCAAGGATGTCTCGATCGCCTCCACTCGTGGAGCATGGAAACCGGCTTCCGTTTCTCACCCAGTAAGACCGTTTGTGTTAATTTTTGGCGACGTAAGGAGTTTCTTCCGCCCTCCTTACATCTAGGTCCTGTCAACCTTCCGTTTTCAGACGTCGCAAAATTCTTGGGTCTTATGTTTGACAGAAAACTGTGCTGGTCCTCCCACGTTTCCTATCTTCCGGCTCGCTGTCTGCGTTCCCTTAACACCCTCCGTGTCCTGAATGGTACCTCCTGGGGAGCGGACCGAGTGGTCCTTCTCCGCCTCTATCGCGCCTTAGTGCGCTCGAAATTGGATTATGGAAGCATAGTCTTCTCCTCTGCTCGGCCGTCTATTCTTCGGCGTCTCGATTCTATCCACCACCGTGGATTACGTTTAGTGTCTGGAGCTTTTTACACCAGCGCTGTGGAAAGCCTTTATGCTGAGACTGCTGAACCTCCGCTGTCCAATCGGCGGGCAGTCCTTCTGAGTCGTTATGCTAGCCATCTGTCTTCCATGCCTGCTAATCCAGCCCATGACCTTTTCTTTGACGCCTCCTTTGATGTAGGGTATGCAGGCCGCTCCTCCTCCCTACTACCCCCGGGAGTCCGCTTCCGTCAACTGCTCCATTCTCTTTCCTTCCGCTTTCCTAAAACCTTCTTGACAACTTGGGGTACAGCACCGCCTTGGCTCCGTCCCCGGATCTACTTGCTCTGTGACCTTTGTCAATTTCCCGAGGATGGTACCCCTACACTTGTTTATCGTCGGGCATTTGCTGCTCTATGTGCACAAATGACGGACGCCACATTTATTTACACCGACGGCTCGAAAACATCGTTAGGTGTAGGGAGTGCCTATATTGTTGGCGACACCCCAAATCACTTTCGGCTTCCCGACCAGTGTTCGGTTTATACTGCGGAGCTTTACGCTGTTCTCCAGGCTGTCCACTACATCCGCCGCCATCAGCGGATACAGTACGTAATCTGCTCAGATTCTCTCAGCTCTCTCCTCAGTCTCCAAGCTCTTTACCCTGTGCACCCTCTGGTCCACCGGATTCAGGACTGTCTGCGCTTGCTCCACCTGGAGGGCGTCTCGGTGGCGTTCCTCTGGCTCCCGGGACACGCTGGTATCTGTGGGAATGAGGCGGCCGATATAGCGGCCAAGGCTGCAGTCTCTCTTCCTCGGCCAGCTATTCAGTCGCTTCCCTTCACCGATCTACGGAGCGGTTTATGTCGCAAAGTTGCTCATTTATGGCATGCGCATTGGTCAACACTTCCCCATAATAAATTGCGGGAAGTGAAAGCCCTTCCTTGCGCTTGGACCTCTTCCTCCCGAACGCGTCGTCGGGAGGAGGTAATTTTAGCTAGACTCCGAATAGGGCACTGTCTTTTTAGCCATCGACATCTTTTAAGCGGCGATCCTCCCCCACTCTGTCCCCACTGCTCTCAGCTGTGGACGGTAAGACACCTTTTAATTGAATGCCCCTATTTTAATCCGTTACGCTCCCGTCTACAGCTATCGCCTGATCTATCGTCGATTTTACCAGATGACACGCGCTCAGCCGACCGCGTTCTCCAGTTTATTAGTGACGGTGAAATGACGTCAGTCATTTGAAGCTTTTTTTGGGGACAACCAACCCCTTTCTGTAGTGGATTTTTAAGCATTCCTTCTGCTTTTAGTTTCTCCAATTTTATGACTTTGTTCCCATTGCTGCTGGTTTTCAATTTCGGTTTTTTACTGTTTCCTAAGTCACGGGCTGGACGCTAATGACCATAGAAGTTTTGCGCCCTAAAACCAAAAACAAAAAAAAAAAACCTCCACCTTGCTGAGCTCGATGGACAGTCTGTCTAAGGCGTTCAGCCTGCCCGAGTTGCCGCCAAACACGTCTCCGACGATTTTCTGGTTGAAGGCATATGCGACACTCATTGGTGAAGAGAACATGTTTCCAATCCTGAGCGGTCCATTCGGCATGTTGCTGGGCCCATCTGTACCGCGCTTCATGGTGTCGTGGTTGCAAAGATGGACATCGCCATGGACGTCGGGAGTGAAACTGCGCATCGTGCGGCCTATTACGCACAGTTTGAGTAGTAACACGACTTGTGGCTGCACGAAAAGCATTATTCAACATGGCAGCTTTGCTGTCAGGGTTCCTTCGAGCCATAATCCGAAGGTAGCGGTCATCCACCACAGTAGTAGCCCTTGGGCGGCCAGAGCGAGGCATGTCATCGACAGTTCTTGTCTCTCTGTATCTCCTCCATGTCCGAACAACATCGCTTTGGTTCGCTCCGAGACGCCTGAACACTTCCCTTGAGAGCCCTTCCTGACACAAAGTAACAATGCGGATGCGATCGAACCGCGGTATTGACCGTCTAGGCATGGTTAACTGCAGACAACACGAGCCGTGTACCTCCTTCCTGATGGAATGACTGGAACTAATCGGCTGTCCGATCCCCTCCGTCTAATAGGCGCTGCTTATGCATGGTTGTTAATACATTTGGGCGGGTTTAGTGACATCTTGGGTCAAATGGCTCTGAGCACTATGGGACTCAACTGCTGTGGTCATAAGTCCCCTAGAACTTAGAACTACTTAAACCTAACTAACCTAAGGACATCACACACATCCATGCCCGAGGCAGGATTCGAACCTGCGACCGTAGCGGTCGTGCGGTTCCAGACTGTAGCGCCTTTAACCGCTCGGCCACTCCGGCCGGCCTTTAGTGACATCTTTGAGCAGTCAAAGGGACTGTGTCTGTGATACAATATCCACAGTCAACGTCTATCTTCAGGAGATCTGGGAACCGGGGTGATGCAAAAGTTTTTTTGATGTGTTTATATCGTCTAAGCCTCGCAGAACAGTAGCTGTAATCATTGTCCTCGTTGGAGCTGCGTGATATAATGTACTGAAATAAATTTGTGGCCTGCCAAAATAAGTAAACTCATCCATTTCGTAGTAGAGAAGTAGTCGCTGACGATCTCCAGTTGCCTGTGAATTTACTGTTCTTAAATAGGAGATTCCTCGGAAACTGGTTCGGCGCCGTTCAATTCGCATTTGGTTATATCATGCGTAGCCCTAAAGCAGAGTTATTTCTTTGACCGTGCTTTCAGGATCACCAGCAAACATCGCTAACCAAATGTCCGAAGTTCCTATATAGAGGATTGCCACAAATTCATTTTCCACAAATTAAACTTGTGGTAGTAATTAAGACTGGTAGAATTACCTTTTAATATGTCAGTATATTCTTGCTGAAACTTAACACCAAGGAATTCTTTGTCTCTTTCTACACTCGTCAAATAATTCGGTTCCAATCTATTTTTACAAATGCCGTCTGGCAATAGACAGTTATTAGCATCAGGTTCGTATACATATTCACGCTAGCGTCTCTCGTAACTGAGTCCCCGTTGATGGCTAATTTTTCACGTGAGCGAGCCACCCATCCCGGAAAAATTACATGTCACCAAGTAAATTCATTTCTCCCGCAGGCGAAATACGCTAACTCGCTGTATTTTAATAATTTTCACAGATTTTCTGTTGTAGAGCGTATTACCATACCCACCACCGCATGAGTTTACCCCTGGATGCATGTTGCCCGGACCTTCAAACCACCCTAAACTTGACAATACCCAAGATTTGACGTTGGTCTTCTAGGCATCACTAGAGCAGACTGTTCTATGATACTGATAATATGGCAATTGGCAACAACGAAACACTATTGGGGGGAAAAAACCGTAATATATCTTAGAGGATTATTACTTCGTTAATTCTATGGACGATGGGATTATCTCGCCAGTGCGTTTTCATTTTGTGTGCTGCCGTCCCTGTTTTTAATTTGCCTTCATTTCTGTCTTTATTTATTTCCTCCTTTTTAATTTCTAAACTCATCACTACTTCACACCTGCACAGAAAGGAAGTCTTGCTACTAACAGCACCCTGCTTTACGTGCTGCGCCGACACTAGAAGATGGCGGCAATTTTGGAGAGTAAAAGGAAGGGCTATAGGGGAGGAAGGAGGCCCAATTAAAAAGACTTGAGGCAAACGCCCAAATCGGTGAAGTACACAGAAAATACATTTTTATGAAAGACTCCAACCACCTCAAAATTCTAAGCGCCCACATCGGAGAAGCATACAGAAAATACAATCGCAGAAACGCTCGAGATAGAAATGATCACCATCACAAAAAGGAAACGCCAAAATCGGTGAGGTGAACAGAAAATACATTCGCATGATAATGCTAGAGATTCAAATGAGCACCCACACAGGCAGCTGAAACAAAGGAAAATATGAAACTGATCGAAAGCCACAGCCCTACTGGCGCACAAACCAACACCACAGACGCATTAAAACGGTAGAGTCGGTCAAGCATGCAGAAACATCACACAGGAGACCCAAACTCATACCCACCGCCACAAAACGCAAACGCTAAAATCGGTGAAGCACACGGAAAATACATTCGCATGAAAACGCTAGAGATTCAAATGAGCACCTACAGAGGCAACTGAAACAAAGTACAATATGAAACTGATCGAAAGCCTCAGCCCTACTGGCGGACAAGCCAACACCACAGACGTACTAAAACGCTAGAGTCGGTCAAGCAAGGAGACAAATCACACAGGAGATCCAAAACTCAAACCAGTAACCACACAGGTAACCGAAAACAAACCGCCCCTGCGGAAGCAGGATATGAAACTGATCGAAAGCCTCAGTTTTGTTGGTGCACAAGCCAAATCTAAGGACGCATTAAAACGCTAGAGTCGGTCAAGCAAGCAGACAATACAGACGCATTAAAACGTTATAGTCGGGCAGGAAAGCACACAACACAGGAGACCCAAAATTCAAACCAGCAACCGCACAGGTAGCTGAAAACAAGCCGGCCCTGCGGAAGCAGGAGATGAAACTGATCGAAAACCTTAGTTTCGTTGGTGCACAAATGATATGGGATTAAAAATTAATTCACAAACGAACTCTGTACTCGCCTGCGCTGCTGCAGGAAAGGAAGCAGGAGATGAATCTGACCGAAAGCCTCAGTTGGTGTACAAATGATATGGGATAATTTCGTTCGACAACAGTTAATGAAAGCTGAGATGTCAAATTCTCAGAAAATATCAAAATTATGGCACACGTAAACAACACTAGTTTACGTCTACACTCCACTCCACACAAATAGTCCATTTTGCTTTTCTCACATTGGACAAGCCATACTTATCTCAGTGCCAAGCACTTCGTAATCCCGCCAAACAGCAAGACGAGTCCGATGTCTCTCACTCCAGTCGCACTGCAGTCCGCACTGAGCCACATATTGTCGGCGGCTGAACATCACCCAATCACTCAGTTCCTTAGGGTAAAATTGTGACGCCACCCATTCGATGTGAACCGAGGGGATTGAAAGCAACGTGATACTTAAATGAGGGTAACTCAGCCGAGAGTGCAGCCCATATCGCAGCCCATATCCTTCCAAATGTGATTACATATTCCCCAATACTGTTCAACTTACCTTCTATTTTTTACATTCAACGTACAAAACTGAAAGAGGAGTCAAGCAGGGGGATTCTCTATTAGAGGAAATTAAAACATTCTTCAGCTAGGAATACGAAGAAGAAATATGTGTTAAAGGATTGTATCTGAATCAGATTCGTGTCGTTAATGTGCTGTGTGTCTCTAGTGCAGACGCAATCCATCAGTGAATGAAAGGATTTTAACGGATCAAGTTTGAAAGTGGATCGTATAATCAACTGTAACAAGAACAAAATAGTAAATAATAAACATATTGAAAAGTAAACTGTGCCAGTTAAGGATAAAGTCATAGAACCTGTTGATGAGTTTTTTTACTTGTTGCGGCATTTGAAAGCAACGACCGGGCAGCAAAAGAAATAAGCGGAAAAGGAAGTGCCCTAGAGTGCTTTTGATAAAGTAAACAGGGTTTCCAAAACGAATCAGGTGTATCTTAAAAGGAAAGTTAACGATCAGAGCGCCTTACAAATTTTTATTTACGGCAGTGAGACACGGACTATTAAAGCTAGGAAGACAGGAAATCAAACAATTTGAGTGGCAGAAACAAAGTGAAATAGAGGCAGGCAGGACATATGTCCGGGTGAATCGGTTATGGGGACCAAACAAGTTCTTGCCGGATCCCAAAAGATAAGAAAAGACTGAGACGGCAGCCTACGGAAGATCGAAAGACGACATCAGAAAACGTGTGGAAATAACTTCGATGCATGTAGCTGAAGACTGTAAGGCGAGGAGAAGTCCTGAAGAAAACTTTATCTACAAAAAGATGTGAAATGATAGATGATGATACATAACGTATGACATAGTATCCTTCTACGCAAGTTTTATATGACTTTTAAAAAAATTGCTGTTTATAACCAATGCCGAAAACGAAATCCTGAAAACCCTACTGTTTTCTACATATCGAGTCTGAAATTCAAAAGCCTACGAATAGAAGGATGCATTCAGGCGCATTCGACATCGATATTATTATTTGGACCGTAAGCTCAGAAGGGACAGGGATGACCGAAGGGATCTTTTTGAGGGAACTATTGCGGTATTCACCAGAAATAACATAGACAATCACGGAAAACCTCGTCCTATGTAGGTGTAAGCTTCAAAGCATACGAGTGCAGGAAGAAGGACGATTAGAGATGGGTTGCTTGGGGGAGAAGACCAAACAGCGAGGTCACCGGTCTCATCGAATTAGGGAAGGACGGGGAACCATCCCGGCATTTGCCTGGAGTGATTTAGGGAAATCGCGGAAAACCTAAATCAGGATGGCCGGACGCGGGATTGAACCGTCGTCCTCCCGAATGCTAGTCCAGTGTGCTAGCCACTGCACCACCTCACTTGGTGAAGATTAGAGTTTAACGTCCGGTCGACATCTAAGCCACGAGAGACTGTCGTAGGACGATTACAGTGGTAAATGCTGTCTGTAAAGACGTTGGAGCGCAATAGGATGTATGTGTCGACGAGCGGTAGAAAACATTTATTTGTGGACTAGGACTGACTTGATTGTTGTCACATACATGACATTCAAATGGTTCAAATGTCTCTGAGCACTATGGGACTTAACATCTGAGGTCATCAGTCCCCTAGAACTTAGAACTACTTAAACCTAACTAACCTAAGGACATCACACACATCCATGCCCGAGGCAGGATTCGAACCTGCGACTATAGCGGTCGCGCAGTTCCAGACTGAAGCGCCTAGAACCGCTCGGCCACCCCGGCCGGCACATGACATTCCTGAAGCTTAAGTAAGGAGCTATATAAACACACAATTCATGGCTATATACAGGGCGATTTGTGGCTTTTATCTTCTTCTGAAGGCCCCACGAAACCAACGCAGGTCGCACAGCCCCCTGTATAGTACTGGCCTATGCGGTGTTCGCAGCGCCTTGTGCAGTGTTTCCACTTCGGCGCTTGGGCACTGCATAGATTCGACTCATGCCAAGAGGGACCAGTACTACCCAGCCAAAGCCAAACTGGGCTCGCAGCACTTCTAGGAATATACAGGGTGACATGTCGGGACACACTCTATTCCACTCCGTAATTGAAAACGGAAACCACGTGTGTACGTGTACCTCACCCCTCATGGTAATGTACATGTGCGTCAGTGAAAAAGACCAATAAAAAGGTGTTAGCATGTGGACGTAATGTGCTGCTCCAGTCTCTTCTGTACCTAAGGTCCATCACCGTTCCCTTTGGATCCCTCCGTAATTCGGTGCTCTCCGATACACACGATAGAACAGCGGAGGAGTGGTACTCAAGCGTCAACTTTAGGCTACAATATCTCGGGATCTAATTAACATTTTACAATGCAACAAACGGCACTGATTACGTATTTGTTTATATGTTCAGCTGTGCTAACAAAACTAACGTGGTTCCATTTAAAAAAATGTAGGTTTGTGTTAAAAAACATACTTCCGTGCATTTTTGTATGGTTTGTATTAAACAATTACACTAGCCCCTCTCCTCACGTTCGGTCTGTGGAATCGGTTCGTCAGTATTTGATGTGGTTTACGAAATATATCCAGCGGTAACGTTAGGCGACTCACCCTGTATGTTACACAAGCGCATAGTCAGCCACCTAGAAGACTGTTTTTTTTTTTTGTTTTCTTTTTTTTTTTCAAGCGATTTTGTGATTACGTTTCCTTTTAAGAAAATTTTTCGACACCCACACAAGTTATGGCATTGATTTTCCCGAAGTATTAGTAGAAATGCGCTTCAGACTTAATTGGAAAGAACTAGATTAATAAATGAACATTTGCAGATTAGTTGCATCAATATTAAATCGATATCCACAGACAGTAATTGTAAGAATGCAGATTAAACAATATATTAGTCCTCCTGTGCTATAAGCCATGAACGTCGGAGCTGCTAGTTCCCTCTGTCTGGTATTCTGTAACAATATCGTAAACTCATTAAAGTCTATCTAGTTGTACTGGCATGTCATTGTATAAAATGCTTAAAATACCAACATACAAGAATAGCAGACCTTTCGGCCTTTCCAATGAAACTGACATTCAATAAAAGAGACTCAGTTTACTTAATTTTGTTTCATGAAATATAAATTGTATATGAATCATCTAGACGCAGGTCGCAAAAACAGGATATAAGGTTTCAATTACCACCACTAGGACGCTGATAGTTGAGTAAAACAGTTGGGTAAACGACCCCCAGAGTGTTCACGCGAATAGATAACATTGCTCATGGGAAAGGTGGCTACCAAGCAGCACTTTTTCTCTGTATTCTTGAGCTCAGACGAAGCTCGAAGCCTACAATCGTCTTGATAACTTCTATCAAATTCAGTTAAAAGTTTGAAGGAAGTTTTATCTGGAGTTTTAGTCAATTAATTTTCAGGCATGGATCCTGATAACGCACTCTGACTCGTAAATTCTAACGGTAGTATTTTCGCGAGGGCAACGGGGAATTTCATTTAAAAGTTTCTGAAATAAACTTATTAATAGGCTTTGACCAAGAGTGCTGTTGCATCAATGCAAGACTGTGTAATGTGTATTTCACGGTATAGACAAAACTCGTCGAAGACAATGTATTTACCTCCTGTATACTATGAAACTAAGCGATTAGAATAATAACTTTGAGCCCTAAATTGCATGAATTAACAACGTCCGACTCCTCGATTTACCTTGGAAAGACAGCAGGATCATACATAACGAGATAAGAGTCCATTTCGTACGGTGATGAAACAATAAAATGGGAGCCACGTGCCACAAGCAAACACAGTACCGACTGGCGCATATGTAGAAAGCCATATGACTGCAAGTTCAGATAAGGGAAACTGTGTAGCGTAATTATAAGACGAAAGACAAACTGGGCTACACAGACATTCTAATTTCTCAAATTTTGTATACGGTAGATAACCCCCTTGCCTCTGACTACAGCTTGTTTCAAATACCACCTAAAATATAATACGACCAGAAAATAGTACAATAAAACTGTTCTTCATGTCTTCAGTTAACAGAGACAGAGTTTAATTTCCACGAGTATTAATGGATGTGATAGTCACAAATGGAGATCGCCACCTACTTGGCCACATGGTTCGAATCTAATCACAAAGAAAACCCGTTTTTCACTACAATTTTAATAGGTATGCGCCGTGAGAATTTACTTCGTCTAAAGTTAACTCAGAAATAACATGATAACCTCAGTATGTGAAACAGCACGTTGAAACCGCATATCTGCACATCTGTCCGCAACCTATGATCAAAAACGTCCACACCCCACTAAGGCCGGCCCAAGAGTGTCTTCCTATCGTCTCATCAACTTGAATTTTAACACCATCGCCTCTGACTGGCTCTCGTGGGGAAAAGAATTTCAGCTATACGCGGGACTATCCAATGATATTGGATGAATCACCCAGCGAAATGCTGCCTAGCAGACTTCTGTACTCTGGCGGGAAACAGAAGACAAGTGGTGAGGGTATTTTCGTTCCGTCGTTACAACTACCAGAAAATGTGGGTTTTTCTCACCAGACATGTTTCCCTTAGTTGAGGTAAACCATCATCATTGGTCTGTAATTAATATTACCAATTTGATTTGTTTTTGAGACCGAAAAACAGTTCGTTAATGATTTGTTGGTTTTTACTTCGGTGACTTCTGCTTGGTTTCTCGCCTACATCAGGAAATACCGTCTTCTAGCACGTCTTTGGTGCTACGGCGGTTGACTCACAAATAACGTGGACTCGTTGGGACAAAGAGCCTAAATGATTGTATTTTACCCCCACGTCATATGGGATACGTTGTCATGGTGACGTTGCGGGCGCAGTTTCTGAATGTTGTTTCGTCTCGATCATCACTAACAAGGTAGCAAAATATGACAATTGGTAGGATCGTCAATGCCTGGATCAGTTGGTGTCGTCAGACTCTGCTGTTTCAAACAGCAAATATAAATGTGGAGGGTTAATATCACTAACTTCCAGTTAGAAATTTTTGTAATATATTATTCCTACCATACTACTGCAGCAAAGTAACGAGAAGCCAATGATTCTTAGAAGATGTGTGTTGATTGTCGTGTTGTTTTGTGTGAGTGTTGGATGTTGGGACACGAAGGAGCTGGAGATATTCGATTTAGTGGAGGAAGTTGACACGAATTTCTATACTTTATTAGATGTGCCACAGGATGCAGACGCCGCGGTCATACGTAAAGCTTACAGAAGATGGTCCCTACAGATTCACCCAGATAAGGATGATGCACCAGACTCAGAAATTAAGTTTCGGCAACTTGTGGCAGTTTATGAAGTTGTTCGTGATCAAAGAAGCGTGCACTGTATGATCGAGTGCTGGATAATGGGCTTCCATATTGGAAGCATGCAGTGTATTATTACAGACGTGTACGGAAGATGGGCCTTGCCGAAATGTCATTCATACTGTTTGTGATAGTAACAGTTGGACAGTACATTGTGGCATGGGCTGCATATCTGGAGAAGAAGTATACAGCTCAGCAGTAGACACTGACACCTGTAAACTAGTTTTTCGTTGCTCTGAAGAACTATACTTTTCTTACTTTTTACACAGCACACTTTTTCAAACACACTGGTTAACTGTTAATTTTTACATTTCTAAGTGTGTCTTGAGTTTTGTGGTGTTGGCAACATAATATTGCCACATCAACTTTTTCCATTGAGCTGTCACGTTTGAATGCCGGTTGTTTGTGAGCAGATCGTGTTATGCCTCGTGTAAGAAGTAGAAAAACTTACCAACACATGTCAAAAT
The DNA here is from genome assembly GCF_021461385.2 of Schistocerca piceifrons. Taxonomy (NCBI): domain Eukaryota; kingdom Metazoa; phylum Arthropoda; class Insecta; order Orthoptera; family Acrididae; genus Schistocerca; species Schistocerca piceifrons. Next base: position 145,989,288 of record NC_060139.1, read on the forward strand.
TCTAATGTGGCAAAATCGTGGCCTATTGAGACTGCAGATTGCATTTCGCAATATTGCTGCTTGCATCGGTCGAGATCCACGACTTTCGAGCAATATGGAATCGGTGGGTTGAAGAGGGCCATTCTTGACGCAATGCAGCATCTCAACAGCCCAACTAAACTAGCGCCCGAGAGAATAGACAAAGTGTTCGACCCTGTAGGATCTTATAGCCACATTGTGGTATCATGTATTGATACCGGCATACCGGCGTTAAAGTTGTCAACGGAACTGCAAGTTTCCGTCGGACACCGACAGCTGTTGTGCAGCATCCGCCGAACCCAACGGTGCACGTCCACTGAGCCATGCCTAGTGTGGCTCTGGACCACGAGTGATCTCCGCAGCCGCAATACAGGACGACCGGCGGCAGCCGGACAGCCAGTAGCACTTGGATCCTCTTCGATATGTATTTCTACGCAGCCGTCACCTAGTCGCGGCTCCGACTCCATCGTTTTAGCTTTAGTACAGAGCGCTTCATCCTTGTTAACATTATAATAGTTGGACTCTTATTTCTTGCTGCAGTATAGGGTATTCAGCCTCCGTACACTTGGAGAAGTACAAGCTACGTGAATCTTTAGTTTAGAGTGTTGACTTGTTTGCTGATCATTTCTGCTCCTGACCAGTTTCCCTATGTCGATAGTTGCCTCACCGTTCTGTAGCCCACCTCTCATTACCATTGTGTATGAAGTTGAGCACAACAACTCACGTACCTTGAGTCAGAAAATGAGCTTGTTTGCAGCAAGGTAAGTATCCACATGCACGATGACAACTGGAGCACTACCGACTGTCGGTGCAGCGACCGTTGTTTTGGCTTCCCTTGACACGGTATCCGAGACAGCAGAGCCGACAGTGTTGCAGCCATTGACAGCACTGGACACGAAAATGGCAGAATATCACATTTTTAGAGATGTATCTGGTTCTGCAAACAGCATCACTATCAGTGTATCCACATCTGGAGACTCCGAGGAGAATGAACATTGCCAAATTGCAATCGCCTTTGCCATACGGCCTCAGTTCCCAGCGTGATGGTATGGGATGCAATCAGGTATACAGTACACTGATGTAACAAAGGCCATGGGGCAGCGATATGCACATACACAGATGGCGGTGGTATCGTGTACCCAAGAAATAAAAGGGCAGTGCTTTGGCGGATCTGTCCTTTTGTGCTTAGGTAATTCAAGTGAAAAGGTTTCTGACGTGGTTATGGTGGCACAGTGGGAGTTAACAGACAATGAGCGAGGAATGGTGGGTGGAACTAGATACATGGAGAATTCCATTTCGGAAACCGGTAGGGAATTCAATATTCCGAGACCAGAATACCAAATTTCAGGTATTACCCCTCATCACAGTCAATGCAGTGCCCAATGGCTTTCACTCAACGACGGTGAGCAGTGGCATTTGGCTAGAGCTGTCATTGCTAACAGGCAAGCAACACTGCGATAACACAGGCCAACGAAAATTTTTTAAAAACTTTTTTTTTACTTTGGTGGCTGATCTTTATAGATTTTTATGAGCTGAATCCAAATCTAGACTTCTTTTTTTTGCATCACCCACAGTTTTCGAGCAATACGCTTTTTATTAGATAGTATAAAAAATCCTATGCTATACGGTGAACGGGGAAATTAATTAAACGCTTTGTTACAACATAAGTATTGTTTGTATTTACAGAAAGCTACTTAAAACAATGATATATGTAAATAGAGGTTTCACTTTGAAAGGTGGCTACACTGAGCCGCAGCGCCAGAGAGTTTTGTTTCGCCGCCTCCACTGGCAGTGATTGAGAAGTAGCGGAGGGCAGTGCTTGTGGAGAACTCGAGGAGAGTGCTTGCTGAGATGTCGTAGTGAAGGGTTCTTGTCGAGAGGTCGTAGTAGGGAGTTCTTGTTGAGATGTGGTAGTAGCGAGTCGGTGTGGAGATATTGTAATGATTAGAGTGCTTTTCATCAATATAAATGAAGGTAAAAAAAATTTTTTTCCTTTTCTCTCTCGTTATTTCAGTGTCCTGAATAATGCGTCATTACAGGTTCAGTCAACAAAGCATCTGGCGTGTGTTCTTGTATTAGAGTGTAATTCAGGTTTTCTTGCGCAATTATAGTATTACTATTTCTTTTAATTATTTCAGTATAAATGGTATTTAAAATTTCTTGTCTTGTTGAAGAAGAACCATGCCAGATGTGTACGTTGAATCAAACTCCCACACACAGAACAATTACACTTGTGTTTTGGTTTCGTAGGTTTTATAGTTGCTGGGGACTTAATTAATGAATTGTGTTAACGAAAATTTTCTTTCATTCTTTGTTGTTGTTCTATGCAGTCAGATTGCGTACAAATACTAGTCAGGGACAACCGTTTACGAGAAACAGCGTAATCGGACATACAGCTACGAAAAAAAAAATGATTTTCAAATTCAATAATTAAGCCCCCATGCACGTGGCGACCGCTGCTTCGGATCGTCCCTTGGAATTCTTCTGATTGTAAAAATAGTAGACAGTAGTATTGTTGTAGTAATTTGTAGTTTAGTAATTGTAGTCTATATTGCATGTGTAGATTTGGTAACTGGAATTCTTCTAATTTTTGATGTCTTGTATATACGCGTTTGACAATTTAGTGCAATTATTTCAATTGTTCGTTAATCGTGTTTGAGGGAAACATTTCGTGTGAATGGTATTGTTGGAGAGAAAGTGACATTGTGTGTAATTTTCGTACAGTGACGAGTTTTGTATGTTTTGTAAATGATTACGCGATCGATGAAAAAGGCAAAAATGATGGATAGTCAGAATGACGAAATTGTTGACATGGCGAACTCGCCAACACAGGAGAACAGGATGATGAATAATGAAGTTGAAAACAATTTAATAAGTCGGGAAAATAGTCCGGAACCATTTCAAAATTTTTCTCAATCAGAAAATTCACAGAATACGTGGTTAACGACAGAAGATATGGAGCAGTTGATGGGTGCAATATTAAATTTGGGATCACGAATGGAAACACTGTTAATTCACAGTTAGGAACAATTAAAACTGAGATAGGAACAATTAAAACCGAGATGAAAGCAATGACAACACGGTTAGACTCACGAACAGGGACGTGTTTCAGAAACATGAAAGATGAATCAAAGAAAGAAAGTAGAGAAGTACAACCGATTTTGAATGCTCACAATAATAGTTTAATTTCAATAGAAATTAGACAAGAGGAACAGGACAGAGAACAGGAAGAAAAAGATCGCGTGATAGTACAAAAATTTTCAGAGTTAAATTTACAACGTGCACACGATAAGGAAGAAATATTTGAAAGAATCGAGGAATCCGTACCAAATGACTTAACGCAACAGTGTGAACAGTCAACTACTAAATGTGACAATACCGAAACACGAGTCGCGACACTTACGAAAGACGTAAATAAACAGAAAGAACAATTAGGTGATTTATCGGAAAGAGTTGAGGAGATTTCAGATAAATTGACAAGTCTTAGTTTCAATGGGGACAGAGATTCAGATGATACAGCACCATTGCCATTTGCAGAAACCGAAGAGTACCAGAACATAAATAAGCATGTTGAAAATCAGGGAAAATTTAATGAACGCGTTAAAAGGGAAGTTGAGGCATTACGAAAGCAAGTCAAACAAATTGAAGGCGAAATCGTAGGAAAAGACAGTAGAAGAAATTTAGAATCACAGATAGCAGAGGGCTTTGAAGAAAGTAATTTATTTCATTTACGAGAAGCAATAAGAGAGCGCCAGGCGCGCGAACTTGACAATAATCGACATTGGGACTGGGACAGACGCGGTAGGTCTTTGTCGCCACGAGGCGAATACTTTGACTATAAACACTTTTTGACTGTTAGGAAATTTAAGATCTTCCGCAATTCTAAGAATGACATACATCCATGTTCATGGCTAGAGCAATTTATGTACGCACTTCCACCAAACTGGCTACTAAGTCACAAACTAGAAATTATGTGCGGCTATTAAAGTCCTCAGGGGATTCACTACACTAAGTGAATATGTGCCGTAGCGTGCATAGGGCCCCGAGCTGTAGTGGTGCTATTTCCCTTTTAGTTTTCTGCACCGCTGCGTACTCTTTTACTATTATTTGAATCTGTCAAAACAACTCTTCGACTATCAATCTATCTAGTGAGTAAGTAAACAATAACCTGATATGACTATTTTACCTAAATGTGATTTCGGAAATTACCGTTTGGACTTACTATATTTTCTGCAGCATTCATTCGTAGTTTAAAAGAAATTTTACCTGTTTATCTTCGTAACAATATTACTTCATATGTTGCCGATATTCTTATTGCTAAACGTTCTTGGAGTGAGCACAACAAAATTTTGGATTCATTATTACGTATCTTTGCAAGAGTTGTCGTTACAGTGAACTTGGAAAAATCTGAATTTGGTCGTTCTCAGGTGAAATTTCTCGGTCACATTATTTCTACAGAAGGTATTCTTCCTGATCCAGAGAAACTAGACGCTATTCGTAATTATGCTGTACCTACCACAAAACGTGATGTTCGTAGTTTCCTTGGTGTCTGTAATTTTCTTAGACGCTTTGTTAGATTGGACGATTTGGCCACACCTCGTTTATTTGAACTATCCGGAAAGAATTCTAATTGGTGTTGGGATGAGGAAGCTCAATCAGAATTTGAACAACTTCGTGATGCTTTAGTTGCTGTTCCACTTCTTTCACATCCGGATTTATCAAAAGATTTTTGTTTGGCGACGGACTCATCATACAAAGGCCTACGTGCACATTTATTTCAAGAGATAGAAGAAAACGGCGTTGTAGTACAGAAAACTATTGCATTTGGAAGTCGTGTTCTCTCTAAATCAGAAAAGAATTATTCGATTACGGAACTTGAAGCTTTGGCCGTTGTATGGGCTTTCACAAAATTTCGAATATTTTTGTATGGCAGACATACTAAGGTTTACACCGATCATCGAGCTCTGGAATTTCTTATGTCGACAAAATTAACTCATGGCAGATTGTCAAGATGGGCGTTGTACCTACAGGAATTTGATTTTAGTATTGTTTACATACAGGGTTCTTCAAATATTGTTGCTGATGCTTTATCACGTGCACCTATGGGTTTGAACAAAGTGCTGAAGAGGACTGCAAGGAAAACAATTATTGTTTGATGTATATTCAAGGTGTTGAGTTTGAGAACTTTATTTCGTCTTCGCTCCAGGACATCGCTAAAGAGCAAAATAAGGATCAAATCTGAAAGGACATTAAGGAGAAGTGGAGGAGAAAGGAAAGCGTAGCGATTAGACAGCATTATTTAGTTCGCAATGACATTCTTTTTAAACGAAAATCGGTCGACAACTCTGTTTGGTTAGTTTGTATTTCTGATGAGTGGGTTAATAAGCTGATTTGGTATACGCATTTCAGTTATGCACACTTTGGTCCCAAAAAATGCTTTCATAAATTACGAGAAAATTGCTACTTCAGTAATATGGAAAAACGTATTCGATCTGTTCTTGCCAAATGCAAATTATGTCAAAAGGCTAAGCCGCCAACAATTTCTCACAGAGCACCGTTGTTTCCTATCATTCCAGCGAAATTAAAGGAGATGGCTGCAGTCGATTTGTTCGCTCCAGTGGTTCATTCTACTAATGGTTTTGCGTACATTTTCGTAGCAGTGGAGTTGACATCAAAATATGTGTGTTTTACACCGTTACGCAAAGCAACAGCTCGTTCAGTATCTAATGCTTTCATTAACCATTTTCTTAAAGAAGTTGGTCATGTTGATAAGGTTATATCAGATAATGGATCACAGTTTCGTTCTAAAATTTGGATTCGTGCTCTACGGCGTCGTAAAATTAAACCAATTTTCATTTCACTTTTTCACCTTCAATCTAACGCTTCAGAGAGATGGATGAAGGAAATCAATAAATTGTGTCGTCTTTATTGTCATCAGAATCACAGAACTTGGGATCAGTATCTTCATATTTTTCAAAACATTCTGAATGAACTTCCTAATGACTCAACTTCTTTACCGCCTATACTGATAGTAAAAAACAAAGCACCGACAAATCGCATATGTGAAATCGTTCCTTTTCCGCCTTCACGGATACTGCGGCATTCTGAAGTTGTCAACCTGGCTCTACAAAATATTGCATCTGCAGGTGCTAGAAGAGAGGAATCAGCTAAGCGTCCTGGTCGTTTAAAAATCTTGTCAGTTGGTCAAAAGGTGTTAATTAAGTCTCATCGTTTGTCTCACAAAGGAAAAGGCTTGTGTCGCAAATTTTTTCTGCTTTATAACGGTCCATATAGAATTCGCAAAATTATACATGATAACACTGTTGAAGTAGAAACTCTTAAATCTCGACGCTCTAAGGGATTACATCATATATCTAACGTTAAAATTATTGTGGAATGACATACTTTCGAGAAACTAACAGTTTACGTAAACATGCAGAGAATACAAGGATACCGCGCTGTGTTTTGGCGGCGGCATATACTCAAAGCAACAGTCAAGTCTGCGCGCCGCACAAGGCAGTCGTTAACCGCAAACAATTGCTTCCTACGTCACGCGCCTACAGCTGATCGAGCGCTCAGTGCGAATGCACTGACAGCCGTAAACAAATACACAGTCTAATTTCTCCGACTAAATTCAGTATAAAGCTATAGTGACTTGATGAATTATGTTATTAACGTTCAGTATTTTTCAGGATACGGTTGTATAAAATATTTAAGAACTTCAGGTAAATTCTGTGTGTCTCCGACGTTAAGAGGACTTGCTATCGAGAAAATTTCAGAAAGAATGTAATTTCCAAGAAGAAACTAATAAACTAAAAAGGTAACTATTAATTGAGTTTATTTTTTCAGGTAACATATTTCCACTTAGGTACGTACTTTAGACGTAATTTGCTGCTCGCAATTACGTGATTCATACTTTGTGCTAATTTCATGTTCTATGAATTTACTTGTGAAGCGACGTGCTTGCGCACATTTGCTGATTTTTGTCAATGTTTTATTAATGAACAGGGTTATTTGTATATATTATGCATCGCTTGGCTGCAATGCTTTTTCACTGATGTCATATTTTTTATTATGTGTCTGCTGTGCTTATTTATTTAAATTATAATTGTCACCTGATTAGTTGTGCTGATATGTATGTAAGTTATACTTTGTGATTTATCTACTTGCGCCTTCATGTTTACTTATTAAGATGACATATGAACATTTATTTGCTTATGCTGATATGATGCTAATGACCTGTTTATTACGTAAAATATATGTTTGCTGCTATGCATATGGATTGCGTATTTATACATTTCTGTTTGTTGTCATAACTACTCTTTAATTTGGTATATAGAAATGCTGATATACTGTGTACAAACATAGAGTTTAGGTCACATTATGGTATTAATTATAGATTGTTCACTTGGCAGAGCCTCGTTGTAAGAATTGTACTGCATCTACTTGTTGACATTCTGTTCTCTACTGGTATATTTACTTGCTATTGCATGTTTTGCTTACGCTCAGTGCCTTATATTTTTAAGATAAGAAAATGAACTGCTATAATTCGACGAACGACATTAGTACAAGAAACTCCATAGAAGTCACATGAGCTGGAGGTTTTATGGAAGCTGTGTAAATTTATGCTAATAGGAAGGAAGATAACGACATGACATACCAAAACTAGGTTTAGACCATTGACAGTTATTACACTGCATTTTTCGTGAGCAATTGAAATAGGAAGTGACACTTGACACAAGAAATACTCCACATGTTTGCTTCTGTTTGCCATAATTTTTGAAGTGGTGTACATACTGTGAAATATTATGATCATTCACACTCCGTGATTGTACTTAATTACTGAGAGTTATTCGAACTAAGTCTGCTAGAGGTCATGTATGCATTTCTTTTATTTAATGATGGACAAGGTAACCAAAATCCATCTTATAATTTATAATGAGTAGAAGATTTGGGTCAGATGGATTACACAGAGGTTGTGTGTTGACAGTGTGTCTTCGGATTGTATGGGATGATGAGGTTTGCATTAGGATTTTATCTGTACTTGTTCGAGGAGACTGACTAGAGGAAAGAGTTGTTATGGAAGTGAAATGATATTGGTGATAAGATTTATATGTGTCGACGTATTGAAGAGGTATTATTGAGGTATTGAGATTATATGAAGTTGATGATCATTGGAGTTTTTTTGGACAAGAGGTAAGGTAAATGATATTGATGATAAGATTTATATGTATCGACGTAAGAGGTATTATTGAAATATTGAGATTATGTGATGGTGATGATTATTAGAGTTTTGGTGGATAAGAGGTAAAGTAAGTGAGGTGCATATTTTTTTTTTTTTTTTTGTTGGTCTATATGGAACAAGGAGGATGAAGATAGCAGACTACAACACTCAAGTAGAAGGAAGATTGTCTACACTTTGTTAAATCAATAAGCAGTACATATTTTTTTTTTTTTTGGAGAGCGGAAGTAATTGCATATCTTGGCTCACTGACAGTTGTTCAGCAATCGTACATTTTGTTCTGGCTTGGCAAACATTGGTCTTGACATGATGACTATGACATTGACTTAACTATTATTGACTGTTATACATTGCTGCCACTACTACTTGATACATATGATGAACATCAAATTTTGACAGAATTGCATTTACACAGTTAACACTATTCAATTACACAGTAGTACTTAATGTGGATGAAAGATGAGTGAGTGTGTTTAGTGTGCTTTCCTTTCCTAACTCTACCCACCTATCTCCTAAATATTATTTTATTTGTTTGTAGTGGCTTGCACTGACACCCATAAATATTATAGGTTTACTGATATTTGAGTATTTGTAATAGTTAATATGACAATTATCTGATATCATTTGTGTGTTTATTAGAATTTGTATGTTTAGTGTAAGAGCATTGAGAATAATTTTGTAAAATCATTTGTATGTGCATTCAAACTATTGTTCATGCCTGAACTGTGATTAGTGATGGTGAATATTATGGACTGTTACCTGCACTTTTTCAACATAATGGGTGCCACTTAGAAATGTTTAATTTCTGCTGATGAACTGTGTGATTAGTGATAGTGAATATTATGGACTGTTACCTGCACTTTTTCAACATAATGGGTGCCACTTAGAAATGATTAATTTCTGCTGATGAACTGTGTGATTAGGATAGTGAATATTATGGAATGTTACTTGTACTTTTTCTACATGATTGGTGCCACTAGGACATGTTTAATTTCTGCTTATAAACTCTGATGAACAGTGTGATCAGTGATAGTGAATATTATGGACTGTTCTCTGGACCTGCTCATCATTGCTAGGTGCAACTGATGGACTGCTTCTACTGAAATGAAGTCACTTGTTGGTGTCTGCACTTGTTCAACATTGCTGGATGCCACTAATGTAACTGCTTCTACTGAGATAATGTCACTTGTTGGTGTCTGCACCTGCTCAACATTGCTGGGTGCCACTGATGGACTGCTTCTACTGAAATGATGTTGCTTCTTGCTGTCTGCACCTGTTCAACATTACTGGGTGCCACAGATGGAACTGCTTTTACTGAAATGAAGTCACTTGTTGCTGTCTGCACCTGCTCAACATTGCTGGGTGCCACTGATGGACTGCTTCTACTGAAATGATGTTGCTTCTTGCTGTCTGCACCTGTTCAACATTACTGGGTGCCATAGATGGAACTGCTTTTACTAAAATGATGTCACTTGTTGGTGTTTGCACCTGTTGACCATTGCTGGGTGCTGCTGCTGGAACTATCAACTATTTGTTTTTTTTTAATAATTAAAAGTATTTTATGTAAACATTTGTATAAACTGATTTTTTGTGTATTGTGTAAACTATTATGTAAAGCCACATGTATGAAAGAATGTATTTTATATATTAGGTTATTGAAAGGTCAGTGCAATGCCAAAATTTTATCTAATTATGTGATATTTACGTATTAATATTATCTTTTATTTTGTCTGTATTTTTTTTTTGACGAATTTGGTGGTATTTTCACCACCAATGCTGGCAAAAATACCATCAAATTCTAGCCCGTGGAGGAAGGGCATATGAAAGGTGGCTACACTGAGCCGCAGTGCCAGAGAGTTTTGTTTCGCCGCCTCCACTGGCAGTGATTATTGAGAAGTAGCGGAGGGCAGTGCTTGTGGAGAACTCGTAGAGAGTGCTTGCTGAGATGTCGTAGTGAAGAGTTCTTGTTGAGAGGTCGTAGTAGGGAGTTCTTGTTGAGATGTGGTAGTAGCGAGTCGGTGTGGAGATATTGTAATGATTAGAGTGCTTTTCATCAATATAAATGAAGGTAAAAATTTTTTTTCTTTTCTCTCTCATTATTTCAGTGTCCTGAATAATGCGTCATTACAGGTTCAGTCAACAAAGCATCTGGTGTGTGTTCTTGTATTAGAGTGTAATTCTGGTTTTCTTGTGCAATTATAATATTTCTATTTTTTTAATTATTTCAGTATAAATGGTATTTAAAATTTCTTGTCTTGTTCAAGAAGAACCGTGCCAGATGTGTACGTTGAATCATACTCCCACACACAGAACAATTACACTTGTGTTTTGGTTTCGTAGGTTTTATAGTTGCTGGGGACTTAATTAATTAATTGTGTTAACGAAAATTTTCTTTCATTCTTTGTTGTTGTTCTATGCAGTCAGATTGCGTACAAATACTAGTCAGGGCCAACCGTTTACGAGACACAGCGTAATCGGACATACAGCTACGAAAAAAAAAATGATTTTCAAATTTAATAATTAAGCCCCCATGCAACTTGTCGGCTGGAATTGGTTTGTATTTCTTTCTCTTTTTTCTTTGAAGCTTCTCGTATAGCTTTTCCTACGATGAGTCGCTTGCTGAACTTCTCGGTGAAGTGACCAACAGTAATCCCCCAACTGCCAATAAGGTCTTTTCTTTTAATCTAGAGCCAAGCAATTCAGCTTTTTCTTTCGTTAAGCCCAGATCCCTAACCAAATCGTTAAGCTCGGTCTGAGTAAATAATTTCGGCTCTAGACTTTCTGTATCACAATGGAATTTATCATCATCTGGTTCATCTAAATCAGATCGTACATCAGAAAAACTTCTGTTACAATACAATTTAAATCATATAGTGGTTCAGGAAACGGCAAATCTACGAGTACACCATGCCCTACTGGTCAGATGGCGGACGGAAGGTCAGGGTAGCTTATTACCTTCTTGCTTTTCGAATTATGACCAGTAATATAAACACTGCAAAAGTAGCACTCATAAGAATGATTTCTTGGCTCCCTCCATATCATAGGAACAGCAAATCTAAAGGTTTTTTTCTCCTTTTCGGACAATTTTCTCAGATCTTCAACACACACATAATATAGCTTATGTGGCGCCCAAGATTTAACATGATCACCAAGTTTGGATCCATAGTATGTTAGATGAACCTTTTTCACGAAGTCTGTAATGTTTCTTTGGTGTTTTTTAATCACAAACTCACCACAAATATAACAAAAACTGTCAGCAGAGTTTTTAAAACCACGATTAGACATTGTGCTGATCATATGTACAGGAAACGGGAAGTTGAGGTTAGATTGACAGTAAACAAAACACCATCTGTTAGTACAAAAATAGAACCGACCTTTTTTTGGCAGCAGATGTCTTTCAGCAGTGCTACCAACGACATCTACATTCATTACACGTCCTTTTTAAATTATTTTAATTATATAAAAGCTGTTAGTCTTTAAAAAATCGCTTAATTTGATAAATTTAACTGTAAAATGTGAAGAAATGGTGGGTGATACAGTTTTTTAAGTATCATATTTGGATTTCCCATCCTAAAAAACATAAGAATAAGGTGTTTTCAGCAAAAAGTTTTTCCATCGTTGGCCTGAATAATTAAACGCAGAAATCAAAGTGGGACGTTCGACGAACGTATCCCTTAGGACAGTACGGCGAAATTTGGCGTCTGTGGGCTGAGGCAGCAAACAAGCGACGAGAGTGCCTTTGCTAACAGCACGACCGCCTACAACGCCTCTTCTGGATTCTAGATCATATCGATTGGACCCTAGACGACTGGAAAACCGTGGCCAGGTCGGATGAGTCCCGATTTCAGCTGATAAGAGCTGATGGTAGGGCGCGAGGGCGCCGCAGACCCCACGAAGCCATGGGTCTGGCTTGTGTTTACATAATGGGCTGAGTCCTCTGGTCCAACAGAACCGATCATTGACTGGAAATCGTTATGTTCGGCTACTTGGAGATCTTTTCCAGACATTCATGGACTTCATGTTGCCAAACAAAGATGGGAGGATGACAGTGCGCCATGTCATTGGGCCACAATTGTTCGCAGTGGTTTGAAGAACATTCTGCATAGTTCGAGCGAATTATTTGGCCACCGAGATCTGCCGCCATGAATCCCACCGAACATTTATGGGAAATAATCTAGATCAAATGGCTCTCAGTACTATGGGACTTAACATCTTAGGTCATCAGTCCCCTAGGACTTACAACTACTTAAACCTAACTAACCTAAGGACATCACACACATTCATGCTCGAGGCAGGATTCGAAGCTGCGACCGTAGCAGTCCCGCGGTTCCGGACTGAAGCGCCTAGAACCGCACGGCCACCGCGGCCGGCTAAATAATCTAGAGGTCAATTCGTGAACTAAATCCTGCACCAGAAACAGTTTCCCGATTTTGACGGCTATAGAGGCATCTTGGCTCAATATTTCTGCAGAGAACTTCCATTCACTTGTTGAGTCCATACTAAGTAGAGTTACTGCACTACGCCGGACGAAAGGAGGTCCGACACGATATTAGGAGGAAAGCTATGACCTTTATCAAATCAGTGTATGAACGTCTTTGTTTCATATAGCCAGTAATTTGGTCGACTGACGTTACATTTATGTGTTAATTTCAGTGGTTGTGCCTTATCTTAGAGGTCTCCGTGACATTACCTATCAACAAGATAACACAACACCTCAAAATGCGTGTGCTGTCCTGACCTACCTCGATACAGAGGCTGTTCGTCTACTGCTCAAGTTAGCACACTCTCCAAATCGCTCGCCCATTGAAAACATCTGATCATGGGTTGAAAGGAACTGCCACGTTACAAGTCGCCGTCCATGCCACGATTGATGAGCTGTGGCACAGTGCTGAAGCAGTTTGGGATAACATACACATATCTGCATCCATGCTCAGTTCGACGTGATGCCCAGAAGCTGCTGTTGTGCCATGTAGCGAACTAAATAGGGGAAAGTGCCCTACTACCGGATACTGTTTCTAAATTTAAAATTACCACAAATTAGCAGACTTTAAATTATGAAAAATGTGCAGTAATATTACTGGGGAATAGTTAAATACTTCACTTGTCAAAACTCTTCCGAATATTGAGCCATGCTGCTGCTCGCGTTGGTGCTGTTTGTAGGTTTCCGTCCTCTATTGGAGCCCAGACCGTATCGTTTAGCTGACATTGTTGTGGTTGTTCGTCTTCTTCTCGTGTTGACTGGCGCCACTTGGATTCGCAAGCGTTGCCTGTTGTGGCAGCAGCAGTGGTTATCGATATGTAGTAAGTGTGGCCCTATCTTTGGGGCGACGTCGTTGTTCTTCCTGGTCGTGTCAGTGGGCACTTCGGTTGGGGACTCAGGAGGAGCCAGGTCCACACAGTGCGAGAACACGCCGGGACCGCTGGCGGCGCGCATGGACTGTCGGATCGAAGACCTGCAGTCAAGAGAGTGCCCGACCTCCTCGTAAACTGGATCCTGCAAGCTTTAGTTGAGTGCATTTGGATTCAGGTAGAGAAACCTCCACCATTGCGAGATCTTGCGATTCTCAAGTGACTTCGGTTCGTGTTGCTGCTCGTAGTGTCGCCGAGGCGAAGAGCAGCGAGCGGAGTGCTTGGGGAAGGCGGATCTGATTAGCTTTCCTGGACTTCTAATTACTATTTGTTGCGTTCAGTTTGTTACTATCTGTTAAGTTCAACCAACGGTATTTTTCCTGCCTCGTGGCCGCTAATGATCCACTTACCTGCCCTGGATGTTAGTGTATGCAACGACGGTGTACGTTTCCTCGCCTTGCCGCTGCTGTTTGGTGGGGCGTGTAGTTTTGACAGGTTTCTTGATTGTAGGTTGGTTGGCGACTCTTCTACTCTGGTGGTAGTGATTCCTTTCTCGTTCCAGGCGCTCTAATCACAGTATTCTGCAGGCGGAGTCAAGACCGCCGGTTCCGGCTTTGGAGTATTTTTACATCTTTGCATTTGGTTTATTGGACGTCAGGTAGCCTCAGGAAGATTATCATTAGTCATTCGTTAGACTGCCACTAGTCTGAGTTACCATCTTGTGAAGTGAATGCAACCTTTGGCTGCCTATCTCATCGCTCGCTCAGAGGTCGATTCCTGGTGCACCGTCTGTGACTTGTATTTGCTGCTTTTTGTATGTTTCTAAATTTTTTATATAATTGCCATTCTAGGCGTTACAGCAGGTTTAAATGATTGTGCTACCAAGTTTACCATAATTTTGTCTCACCTGTTTGGTGATCAGTTGCCTGTCTTTTAAATTAACCTTTGCTATTGCGTTGCTGTTTTACAGTATGTTTGATAAATTTTTTATAATTGCCGTTCTTGGCGTTAAAGGCCTTCAGCCGTGACTGTGGCTACTTGCCTTAAAATTGTATCTGGGATCACATTGGCTTGTTTTTAAAACATTATTTACTGTGTCTGTGCTTTATGCTTATTTGGTAAGTTGTAACGCACTGAAAGCACTATTAATTACACAGTTGTTTATTCCTTCATCAATAAGGTGTCATATCTTGATTTATTGCTGAGTCTGGAATTACCGTGTTAAAATAAATGTGTGTAATTGCAAAAGGGAACCAATGGTAACTGATTACGGCCCCGTCCACAATCGTAACCGAATCCTGCCTTCCTTGGCTATCAGGTTTCTAATACGTTCTAATTCTGTGAAGCCGAACAAAGAATTGAAACATGTTAAACGGAGAATATAGTTCTTAACTTCGGATTTCGTATTTGCGGCCTCCATACAAACACTAAAATTTAATGAATTAGTAACATAGCCAAATTCACACCAAATGTTTGTTTCAAAAGTAAAGGTTGCTGCATAACTGTCAGTTATTCTACAAACGTTTCAGCCATAGCAAAAAAATCCTCAGTCTTTCCGTTTTTTGACACAGAAGTCACATTTAAAAACTTTCCAAGTATCATCGTCGACAAGTGTAGTATGCTCGTAACACCAGCGAAAGCAAGCAATGCATTTAATCAAGGTGTCTTTGGAAGTATCAGTTGACCACAGGTGATAGAAGTAAATGCACTCCTTGTCTTCTTCATATTCAGATGATGAGTCTTTCAACATGGTTTCATCAACGCTTAAATCGGTTTCTTCCTCACCACATCCCTGCTGCTTCATGATTCTCTGCTTCTTTCTTACAAAGAACTCCCTGTTGGCCCCAGATGTTGAAGGTCTGTCAGATGCAGGAAATGCAGTCCGAAAACAAAGGAAGTAGGTTACTTACACTTGTTCGCCCACTGCTTGAACACTGCTCACCGGTGTGAGATCCGTACCAGATAAGGTTAATAGAAGAGATAGAGAAGATCCAACGGAGAGCAGCACGCTTCGTTACGGGATCATTTAGTAATCGCGAAAGCGTTACGGAGATGATAAACTCCAGTGGACGACTCTGTAGGAGAGACGCTCAGTAGCTGGGTACGGGCTTTCGTTGAAGTTTCGAGAACATACCTTCACCGAGGAGTCTAGCAGTATATTGCTCCCTCCTACGTATATCTCGCGAAGAGACCATGAGAATAAAATTAGAAAGATTAGGGCACACACAGAGGCATACCGACAGTCTTTCTTTCCATGAACAATACGAGACTGGAATAGAAGGGAGAACCGATTGAGGTACTCAAAGTACCCTCCGCCACACACCGTCAGGTGGCTTGCGGAGTATGTATGTCGATGTAGATGAAGATGCATCAAATGAATGTGGGGTCTTCCCTGTAGCCTTTGTACTGGCTTTCTTTTTCTGTTTAGCTAGAGTTTGCTCCAAAACCCTTTTAAAAGGATACTGAGCCATGTCCCAAATCGACCTATCGCGCCGGGCTTTGGTGCACATTTATCTTTGGCTAGAGGACGTCCACGGGCGGCTTCTAAGAGATCTCTAGCGAGCTCATTGTCTCGTAGACAGTCCGCTGAGAGGGCAGATAGTGCCTAGCTGGAAAACTCGTGGAGCGTGCGGAGCGCCTAGAGGTCAGGGGTCGGCGGCTGTGCTTTCGACAGCAGGCGTGTGGACCCTGGTCCGCCGTAACTGGTACTATCGTGGGAAGAGGGGCCTGGGGACTGGTGCTGCAAACCGGCGCCTGTGCCAGAGCTCTACTGCACACGGGTGTATACGACCCAGGACAACCGGGAGATCCGGGAAAAACCCGGGAATTTTTTCATCCGGGAGAAAACCAGGAAAAACCCGGGAATTTTTTAGAATTCCGGAAATTTTTCGTTGTTTTAGTTTTCAGTTAAATCTTTGTGATTTTGACTAGTATGAACCAATACTCTAACAAAGGCTATTCTGTATCCCGCTTCTGCAGAATAATATTCCAGCAATAAAAAATGAACGAGAGAAAAAAAAACGAAAATAACACTTAAGTCGCAAAGGAAATGCACCATATACAACAACAAAACACGGTGCTCATACAAGCGTCTGCCAACGGCAAACTGTGTCAAAGACTTTAGGAAGACTATGCAACGCTTCTTAACAACAAATTGCCTCCGATGAGCGTGACATGACAGCTTTTTACATCAGATTCGTTTTAATGCAAGATCTTTTAATGTTTTACACGTACGGGCTTCCTGCGTCATCATAGCTGCGCAAGCGCAGTGACGCCTATTATCTGGCGCACTCTGGCAGCTGCTGAAACGAACCTATTTCTAACAGATCACGGGAAAATATTGCAAATGGTGGTTTGAAAAGCGTTACTTTCAAAGTAAATTTCCTTTTATGCAAGATGAACTATGTGCGAAAATGTACGACGAGTTTCTTAAATCGCAGTCCGTTTGACTCTCATTTAATAATCAACTCTTTGGGGACGACCACCTAGAAGAATTTCGAGCCCAGAAGATCAGATATTTATGTCGTTGTTAAAAATTTTACTGGCACATTTATCTGATGTATCTTAAAGTGTAACACGAGCAAAAAAGGTCAACATTATATGTGGAAGCTTCTCTTGCAACTTATTAACCTTCGAGACCAATATTATATGTGAAAGCTTTGCTTTTCTTGTAGCAACAATATGTATATTAATTTAAACCATTAACTTTGCTTATTTGTGTGTTCGCGCTACTTGAGAGTGATCTTGCTATTGGCTGACTATATCACGTGTCCTATGCTGTCATCAGCCGGCAAGATCACGTGACATAAGCTGTGACTGGCTTACAAAAGCGCGTCGCAATCTTGATTTCAATGCTTCGGAAAGTAACATGCGGTGTTTGGTGGAATTCGAATTTATGCCTTCGTAACATGAAAATATGCAGCATGCATGTTGCTGAACATCAAAGATCTTTCCAAAACGTCTTTTTTCCCCTGAATTTTATTTTCTAAAGTGCCTGTAAATTCTACGTCGGTGTATAAAACAATAAACCATCAAAGAATTGATAAGTTTTACAGTGCCAAGGAAAAGTATACTGTCCGTAACACGGAAAAAGTGTATTTTCACCCGGGAGAAAGTATATTTTCAACCGGGAAATCCGGAAAAAATCCGGCAATTTTTTTCCGTGTCCATGTATACACCCTGTGTACGCGCCGCCACGGGACACCAAGCTGCATGTTTACGTCTCTCTATTAATAACTGGTGAGGAGCTTTGAAGTGGTTGCAGTGCAGGAGCGCTGTCGTAACTGCAATTACGACACGTCATACCATCCGATTGTCTGGCAAGGCGTGATAACGTGGGTAATTCTCGTTAACTGCGTGGGCCTCTGAGAGAAGCCGATACCCGCTGATTATCATCTTGGTATTTAAATCATTTGATTTGTTTGACAAGGTTCAGCCTCCCGTGGTAAGACTTCCTTCTAATCACAAGCTTGCTGTTTATTGCGTTGGTCCTTTGGTGAGACAAGTGAACAAGGACGTAACGATCTTACAGTCAGTAAAGTTTGCTGTTGCGAACAGCGTAAAGCTTTGGTGTGACTTTTAACGCTCCAGTTGTGTTCTTGCGCCCATGCGTGTGGGATTGGCCCAGCTTGGGCTCTCTAAGTATTAATGGGACCGCTAGTGCAGGTCTTGCAACCAAAAATTTTCTTCTTCTTGTAAATGCAAGAAAATTGTATTAACTTTTTGTAGCTCTCCGTTATATCGCCTGATACCACGAATTTCTTACTTGTCGTTTCTCATATTGTAAAACAGGGTGGTACTGATGGGAGGGGTGCAGCAAATCCTTAAATCTAATCTCCAGAGTGTGAGATTCAGCTATTTGTTGCCACACTGTATTGAGCGTATTAATTTTATTGTATCTGTAATAACAGTCTTGTGTATGTTTTAGAACCAGTTAATTTGGGCTACTTGCCCGCGATCTTGTAGAGTGTCAAGGATTCTACCGCCTGATGGAAACCGCTTGCTATGCCATAAGGTTGCTCAGAATATTTTGTAAAAGTTTCACCTTCAAGTTTCTTATTGCGATTTTTGTATACGTCTTTTCTTAAAACAGTCTTTGTTGTAAAGAATACTTGGTAAATTTCATCGTATGTAAATATTTGCTTTGCAGTGTTCTCAGTTTAGAGATTGATAACTATACCTTTGGGGGCCATCCTCTTAAGCTTGTGATTTATGTGGAATCTTGTAATCTGAATAGCCGTGCGGAGTAGCATCGCGGTTAGAGGCGCCATGTTACGAATTGTGCGGCCCCTCCAGCTGGAGATTCGCGTCATCCATCGGGCATGGGTGTGAGTGTTAAGTTAGTTTAACTAGTGTGTAAGTCTAGGGACCGATGACCTCAGCTGTTTGGTCCCTTAGGAATTCATACACATTTGAACAAATTGTAATCTGAATAAACTGTATGCATTAATGAATGGTTATCAATACCTATTTGCCCAGGCCTTCCTTGTCCTTCCGAGTAGAAACGTTTCGAGGCGTCTCAGACATATTGTCAACACCGCTGCTTTACCTGTTCTTCTTGTTGGGTTTGATGATGGAAGTATTGGAGATGTGGTGATTTCAAAAATAAACTGCTGTTTCTTGCGTTTCCTTGACTGCAGTCGACAACTGTCATACTGTAGCTTCTGAGGCCTTATCTGCCTTTGCTGCAGGTAGTTGAGGAGGAAAATCCATAGATGAAGAAACCAATGGGTCACAAAGATAGAGCCCACATTTTTTGAAACCATTTGGAGCCACTTTCATATCTGGGGGTCTGCAGTATGCCCAACCCATCAATGGCCCGACGTCTTTGCATCTAAAACACTGGAAAGATAGCATCTGGAATAAAATTCAGAACGTCTATTTATGTAAACTGGCCCCAGATTTTGGGTACACGAAATAGTGCAACTTACTGTATTACTACCAGCTATTAAGGATCACTTCCTACTTCTACACTCATTTTCAGAAAGAACACCTTGAACGACTAGAGATAGGACATTCAGATTCAGCGGTCGTGTACATTAGTATGTTCTGCAGAAATGATTAGCATTTCAGTCACCTCGGTTCAGTATATTTCCTGTTGGCTAGTAGGCACAGGGTCCGCCGTGGTCCTTTAGAACTTGTTCCGTGTGTGATGGATGGTTCCAAAGATCAGCTGTGGTGTGGTGGTTGGGTGCACTCTTCGTTTCACCATATCCCACACATTTTCAATTGGCGACAAGTCTGGTGATCTGGCGGGCCACGTCAAAAGGCTGTGAAACCGAGAAGAAACGTGTTCCCCCAATACCTTTCGGATAGGGTGTCGATCTTCCTCGGAGGGGGGGAAGGGGGGGGGAGCGTGGTCTGGGAAGTGCGACCTGTTCCATCTCCTCATAGTCTACGGCCTTGTGAATTAGGCAACCACCCGAAATATGGGCACTTTACCCTACCCCTAAACAGTCCGACCCCTTAGCTGAGTGGTCAGTGCGGCTGCCTGCGACGCGGCAGACCGGATTCGATTCCCTGTACTGCCAGGGATTTTTTCCTTAGTGGAAGGAATGGAACGGAGTGCATTCAGCCTCTTGAGACGAATTTAGCAGCTGCTTGGCCGAGCAGTAGCGGCTCCAGGTCACGAAAGTTGACAATGGCGTGGAGAGCGGTCTGCTGATCTCACGTCCCTCCATACTGCATCCAATGGTGCCATCGGCAGAGGATGGCACGGCAGTTGGTCGGTATCGACGGGCATGCGAGGGTTCGTGGACGGAGTTTATGTTTGTTTTTTATGTACCCCTAAATCACCTACAAAGTTAATGATCTTCCTACTCTACTGCATACGCACAATAAGTAAAACCATGGGACCCGTGTAGAACTTTTATAGTTTCAAACAACGACAGTATCTTTGGCTTGAGGGTAATCGTAAGAATGAAGAGGAAACACCTTTAACTAGAACCGGACGAATTCAAATAAAAATCGTGAATCTATGATACATCCTTCCCCCGCACAGAATTTTGAACAAACTACTGTACGAAGCATTACAATACTTCGGTGTAAACGATATTTGACGTAACAATGTGATCCTCGTGTACTTTTTGTTTTACCATTTTGTTTAAGAGACACAAAAACGTTAGTTGATTTAGCTATCCTTGAAAAGGCTACATACAATTATCAGTGAGTAAAGACAGGATTTGGTAGTGTTCGCGTCTTACCTGTTATTACACTAAGACCACAATAACCTCTAACTGTATTTTGAGATCTTAATTGCACTTAATACTTCATGTAAGCATGTTAGGCCGTAGTAGCAACAGGTAAATCACAATTCAAGGCGGCAATGACAAGTATGTTTGTTGTTTCGGAAAGTATATTCGTTCAGAAAAGTCAGTTTGTACAGCGGACAGAGCCTGCCGCAGTGGTTGCAGTTATTATGTATGACAGTGCTGTATGCAATTTATCCGATTAATAAGTACTTTAAATCAAATAAACTGATATTTGTAATACTATAATATGAACAGAGAGTCTCTTATTTGTGATTATTAAGTTAGCTTCGTACAATATAGGTATGAAGGTGGACACCCATGATGCCCTTTTGCGTATGATGATCAAAAGTCTTTTATGTTAAAATTTCCCAAAAACAGTAAGTTTTAGCACAAAATCGGTATGCAGTGGCAGAAGCCGGTTAAAAAACCTTTCTAACCATACCTCATTCATTCCTGTACAATTAGTATGCGTTGAGAAAAGGAATGTTGTCTTGAGAAACAATATATATGATGATTATGTTATTTGCAGTGCTTTCTGTTGAAGTTGTAAGGGGTTCACCACCCTGCTGGAGCAAATGTAATTTCGATGTACTGCTCACGCGCTGCCTGCGACAGAAAATAACTTTGCTGCAATAGAGTCGCAGGTCAGAGCAATCTCGGCAGTTGTTGGAATCGCAAGCTGTTAGGGTGCAGTTGCAGGAGCTCGCTGTTGCGGTGGAGTTGTCTGTCGCGGGTACAGCGCAGTTCATAGCCATGTGTTGTAAGCTAAATTTTATTATTCTTATTGGCATGCGCGTAGTTAAGTCACTTGTGTGAGATGTTAAAATGAGTTTGTTTCAATCTTTTTGTGATTCGTCAGCACCAGTTGACCCAGATTTGTAATATTCAGTTTTTCATATAATGGAGTGCAGATCTTTATCAGCAATGTAAAAGATATTCAGAATATAATTTTTACCAGTCAACAAAAAAGGAAGGAATAATTTTGCCTTAAGTCATTGCCAGTCCCGATCCAGTCATTTATTTTAATTTAAATATTTCAGAAATTTTCTCAGATCATAGTCATGTGTTCTTTAGTAATCAGACGACCAGCTGTGCAGCTGTGTCAGTAAACAAAGTCGGTTTTTCTAATAATTCAGATCTCAGACAAACATTTCCAGTATTAGTAGATAGGCCAGCATTGCACTTAGCTGTGCCATTTACGAGCAGATATATAGACAGCGTTATCAGGCGACACCATCACGAGGTAAGAATTTTTCAGTTTATTCAGACTGATTTCATATGGCCATGGTGTAGCGCTTCTTACGTCAAAAATTTTTCAGTTTTCATGAGTTTTAATATATTTTAAAAAATTATCATTATTACTTTTATAAGTTATACTTGGAGATATCCGGCCAGGATCGTAATTTTGAGAATTTTTTGAGAAATAGTCAGCCATATACCATCTCTTACTTATCCAGTGTTAAGTGTAGTTTGAATTTGCGCAACGCATTTTCTAATTTGTCATATTTTTTCACAGATCATCGGCAATTTATTGCTCTTTATTGTCATTGTATTTGCCCCACTGTGTGTCCGCTTTGTTTTTGTTTGATTTTGTGTCCACCTTTGACTTATAAAAATGCCGCGAAAAACTGCAAACAGTATATCGCGAAGTGCAAAGGATGAAAACACCGATTTTAGTAGTTTAACTGATAATACTAGAGATACTCAGTCTTACATTTCTAATCCTTCAACCTTAGATAATCAGTACGTGTCAACCACCAGTAACATTTCAAATTTAAACGATCAGCAAACAGATTTAGTTATGTCCACAGTAAATGTAACAATAATTGATGACGCATCGCGTCCCACTACAACGAACGCTGCCCATTTTCACACATCGGACGTGCAGAATTTACTAGTGAAAACGTGCAATTTACTCAAAATACGTCAGATTTATTGGTTCCGATATGGTAACCAACAGAGTACAACCAATCAGCAGACCTTTTCATGAATCAGACAATTTACTAGTGAAAACGTGCAATTTACTCAAAATACGTCAGATTTATTGGTTCCGATATGGTGACCAACAGAGTACAACCAATCAGCAGACCTTTTCATGAATCAGACAATGACCAAATGGTTACAGAACACGTATCAAATGCAGATACACTATCACACAGCACAATAAACGGAGTCGTTAATTTTTACGTTAATCAAGTTGTGGCAATATTGCTACAACTTAATGACTCGAACAAACAACGAAAATTTCAAACAGTCGAATGAAAAACATGACATCAATTACAAACAACTGTAAGTAGGCTGTTTATGTTTTCTCTATGTAAGTAGGCTGTTTATGTTTTCTTATTGGCAATGTTACGTAGCGCTCAATATGAAAATCACTGGCTGTGCTGTGTGCAGTCTGTGGCTGCTTTGCATTGTTGTAATACTCGCCATTGTAGTGTTAGGCAGCTGGCTGTGGTCCCTTCTTATTGTTCTTTCCTTTCCAAGTGCTCCTTTTTTAAAGAATGTGGATCATAAAATAATTATTTAATAGATCTGTTGACAGAAAGTGTTCACATTAGCAAATGCATTTCATTTTATAAAAGCAATGCTGCAACACAGCTGGAAACCAGATATCAAGTGAAATAAGCAACTACGAAAAGCAAAGTATAAAAATATCATTCAGTAGTCATGTGACATTTCATAAGTTAGTAGCTCTCAACTCTCGTAGAAAGACGCTTGTCGTAATCAGGTGTGCAGATGTACGAATATTTCCCATCAATTCATAAGCATTTCAGTAATTAGCACAAAGTGCGAGTAATCATATGTTTTCAAGTAACGAGGGTGTCGCATTAGCGATGAAAGGCACACCCTAATGGCTTGTTCTCCAGGTGTTTGACACGTCCCACGTCCCCTTTTTTTTTCTACCTGTGCGCCCACTGGCTAAGGGAAAAATAACATAGACGCTAACCTTGAGACAAATTCCAGTATTCTTTACTGACGTATACCACTTGATAATTGCGTTAATGTTGAACCTCTGTGTACCAGGAAGAGTAAAGGTTTACACCACATTTCTCATGTAAAACCATTTATTGACAGATAATCTGCCTTTTAACTTTGTCTTTGCCATAAAACGTTTCACTTCACGTTACTAGTATGCTTTAGAAACTGTTACCATGCAACAATGTTTGAAGTTAAATATCCAGCCAAGAACCAAGAGAAATTATTTATACAGAAATTACGAATGCATTGTTATTGCGAACAGACGACACAGTGTAATTGTGTGTGTACATTCTTGCTTGTTAGTTGCACGATTAGAACATTTACCAGTACTGCTAATGAGATTTTAATGCAACATTTTGGTTTACTTGAAAATACATTCCGGATTTAAAGTACTTTCTGTGAGATACCAGATGAGACAATAGTTAGTTTATGTGACAGCTACACGATTTTATCACGACACTACTAATGAGTGACAATTTACAATGTTGATTTTGCGGTGTTTCTGTTTTATATCTGCACAGTTTTTCTGTATTATTCTGGAAAGTAAAACATCTTTTAGTAGTAACTTTTATGGTATAGCTACAAGGAGACAGCCTTTTCTGTAGCACAACAATACGTTACAGCACAGTACTTTCTTCATCACGGCAATAAGCGTAATAAGTATGATATCTATACGCAAAGCATTTCACTTTTGTTTATCATGAGGTAAGTACATTGGCTTCTGCAGAACTTAGCTTTCGGAGGACGATAACTACGACACTTCCACACAGATTATGTTGCAACAAGACGCACATTTAGCGCTACAGTACACGTATTTGAGTGATTAATTTTGTACTTGAAACATTTATTTTTAAAGATTTTTTAATTACAAAGAAAGTTTTCCGTGATACATTTCCCAATTATATTCGAGGATAACAGTATTCCTCATCATAGTGAATGTAGCTTAATATTAAAAGAAGAAAAAATTCTGTGAAACTACACAGAGACAGGGGACGTTTCATATAATAATATCATGAACTGGTGACAATTACAATTTTATAACAGAAGAATACAATAACAAAGGTACAAAATACATCATTAAAGAACATAACAATACAGATAACATTTGTAGTACAGGCTTTACAAAAGAATCGAACTAACATAGACATCAGTGTTACAGGAATTATGACATGAGTACGTACATAAAAGATCAGAATAACTTTCGAAACATCAACTTCACACATAAGCATTTAAACAGAATGAATAATGTCTAATATCTTTACAAAGTAAATAACATATTATTAATGCCAATTATATTTGATGATAACAGTATTCCTCATCATAGTGAATGTAGCTTAATATTAAAAGAGGGAAAAATTCTATGAAACTACACAGAGACAGGAAGAAAACAAATATACAAGGGTACACAAACTCATAGTGGGATAACACCAATAGGAAAGGACAGGGTTCGTTTTGAGTGTAACATTTGGTACTGCAGTCCAACCCAAAACTTCATATATCTTTCCTCTTATTTCATCCTTTGTTTCCACCAAAAAAATTCTATCTAAGCATGCTTCCTGTATTTATATGTTCACACATTTCTTACCTCAACATTTATTTCCAAGAAAATCCTACCTAAACCTGTTTTCTCAATGCATTTCTTCCAATTCATCGCAACTCATTTTCTTAGAGGCTACCCCCTCTTAAGCTAACTTAAATCTACTGAGCTCAGATGCTAAACTAAGGGACGAGGCAATGCAGCAGCACAAAATAAGTAACACAAACAGCAATGACAAAAAATGCAAATTGGCAAAGCTAGCAGCATAAATGAGCAAAAGTCAAATTCAATAACACTATGCCTGGCAAACAGCAGCAACTTATACCTAAACATGACATAGCGCAAGCAGAAAAAATATTACAGTAAAAACAACAATGCAGATAAGGGAAATGTATATTCACATCTTAATGTCTATGTAATTAAAGTGGTGCACCATAACAACTGATTGTAAAAAAATATTACCATCTAATTGAAAAGAAAATTATGTTTTACTGTTACTAGTTCCTTCTTATTGTTCTTTCCTTTCCAAGTGCTCCTTTTTTAAAGAATGTGGATCATAAAATAATTATTTAATAGATCTGTTGACAGAAAGTGTTCACATTAGCAAATGCATTTTATTTTATAAAAGCAATGCTGCAACACAGCTGGAAAACAGATGTCAAATGAAATAAGCAATTACGCAAACCAAAGCATAAAAACATCATTCAATAGTCATGTGGCATTTCGTAAGTCAGTAGCTCTCAACTCTCATAGAAAGACACTTGTCATAATCAGGTGTGCAGATGTACGAATATTTCCCATCAATTCATAAGCATTTCAGCAATTAGCACAAAGTGCGAGTAATCATATGTTTTCAAGTAACGAGGGTGTCGCATTAGCGATGAAAGGCACACCCTAATGGCTTGTTCTCCAGGTGTTTGACACGTCCCACGTCCCCTTTTTTTTTCTACCTGTGCCGCTGAAAAGGGCTCGTAATAATGGCTTTTTCTCCAGGCGTCTGACACAGCTGGGTGCCCGCGACGCATTACGTGCAGGTGGTCACTTAACTTTCTTACGGAAATATTTACCGCTACAGTGACAGCCTCACATATAAAAATATTTCACAGGTCAAGAATTTGCGTTACAAATCTGTAGAAACAAAATGCTATTGATATAACAGTGTCCAAAAAAAATTTTCGTCTGCATTGTAATACATTCACGAATATACACACACATTTCATAACTCTTAAAGTACGTTTCTTGGTTTCCAACATCCTTTTCATAAATCAGAGTCCCTAAACACTACTCATTATTCCTTACCTCATTATACATATACATATTCGTCGACACTTCTTCAATATTTCATCATGAGAAATACGTACCATAATAAACATTCCTCAACAACATAATACACATCGTCGTCGTAATAATAACATCATAACACCTCAGTCAAATCTCAAAATCGTCGTAACTTCCTCCATCACTTACCTCACAAAAATCTTCGCTGCTCAAGCTACTGCAATACAGCAAGCGCCACTACTGCCAGCTAAATAAAAGATTCAAACTATGGAAGGCACTAACTACTGATAGGGATAGTTAGCAAATGAAAGATATTAATAGAGAACAAACAATGTATTTACCTTAATATCATCACCAGTCATAATATATATATCAGTTCATGACAAATTGCAAACCTCCGCCATCTCTCTCCCCACATCCACCACTGCTGGCGGCTCACCTCCAACTGCGCAATGCTACGCGCTGTTAACAGCCAGCTGCCCAACACTACAATGGCGAGTATTACAACAATGCAAAGCAGACACAGACTGCCCACAGCACAGCCAGTGATTTTCATATTGAGCGCTACGTAACGTTGCCAATAAGAAAACATAAACAGCCTACTTACACAGAGAAAACATAAACAGCCTACTTACATAGCCCCCATGTTCCCCACAAAAAAATTTTACAAATTTTTTTTGGGCAGTGGCCAATAATGATTTGATAAAATTTTTCATAATTACAGTAACAAAGAAATCAAATGCACACACTTATTGATACAATGTTGGTCAAAAGCTAAAATTTTCTCACAGTCCATAAAGACAGTCCTAATCGTACATAACAGTAGAATAGCAGTGTTTTTTCTCACAGTCTGAGCAGTAAAAGAAAATGCACACGGAAGTAGTGGATTTCCATGCAGTCTTGAAGAAGTAGTGTTGTCCTTCCAATGGAAAGACAGTGCTGACTCTTGATATGCTGACAGGTAATGGGCCACAATGGAGCAAACCCACAGCAGAGTCATTCGAAGTTTTGAAGAGTATTGGTAGGTAAGTCATCACAGAGCGGACCCACTGTAGTCCTGGTAGAGAGTATGGTATTGGTGGGCCACCAGAGGTGCAGACCCACTGCAGTCCTTGTAGAAATAATGGTATTGATGGATCATCAAAGATGTAGACCCACTGTAGTCCTTGAAGAGATGGCCAGCAGCCATCTGTTGTGACTGTGCAGGTGCACAATTACCATTGAAGAGTCTTGCGGATAATATAGCAAGTCCATAAACCACCACCTGTGCACTCACAAAGTTTTTGAAATTGTCCTTAGAACCAGCAATGCTGTTATCCAGTCCCTTGCTGAATCATTAACACACGTGCAAACACTATCACTCCCTACTTCTCACATATTGTCCATATACTATGACCAACAGAAACGTGTGCAGTGAAATGTAACTAACAAGTTAATAATATCATGAACTGGTGACAATTACCATTTTATAACATAAGAATACAATTACAAAGGTACAAAATACATCATTAAAAACATAATAATACAGATAACATTTGTAGTACAGGCTTTACAAAAGAATAGAAATAAACATATACATGAGTGTTACAAAAATAGTGACATAAGTACATACATAAAATAATGAGAATAGTTTTCGAAACATTAATTTCACACATGAACATTGAAACAGAACAGAATTGTAAACAACTTTACAAAGAAAATAACATATTATTAATGCAACTTATATTTGAGGATAACAATATTCCTCCTCATAGTGAATATAGCTTAGTATTAGAAGAGAAAAAAATTCTATGAAACAGTACACAGAGACAGGAAGAAAACAAATACTCAAGGGTACACAAACACATAGTGGGATAACACCAATAGGAAAGGACAGGGTTCGTTTTCAGTGTAACATTTGGTACTGCAGTCCAACCCAAAACTTCATATATCTTTCCTCTTATTTCATCCTTTGTTTCCACCAGAAAAATTCTATCTAAGCATGCTTTCTGTATTTATATGTTCACACATTTCTTACCTCAACATTTATTTCCAAGAAAATCCTACCTAAACCTGTTTTCTCAATGCATTTCTTCCAATTCATCGCAACTCATTCTCTTAGAGGCTACCCCCTCTTAAGCTAACTTAAATCTACTGAGCTCAGATGCTAAACTAAGGGACGAGGCAATGCAGCAGCACAAAATAAGTAACACAAACAGCAATGACCAAAAAATTGGAAAATTGCAAAGCAAGCTACAGTAAATCTAAATTAACAGATAAAATGCAAAATTACAACTAATATGAGCCAATGAGCAGCAACAAAAAAAAAAATCAGTTGTAAAACTGGCTTAACAGAGTAATGTAATGTGAAATTTAGTAGCACTATGCCTGGCAAACAGCAACAGGAAATGCAATAACTTATATCTAAACATGACATAGCTCAAGCAGAAAAAATAATACAGTAAAAACAACAATGCAGATAAGGGAAATGTATATTCACATCTTAATATCTATGTAATTAAAGTGGTGCACCATAACAACTTATTGTAAAAGAAATATTACCATGTACTTGAAAAGAATATTATGTATGCAGTTACTAGTTCCTTCTTATTGTTCTTTCCTTTCCAAGTGCTCCTTTTTTAAAGAATGTGGATCATAAAATAATTATCTAATAGATCTGTTGACAGAAAGTGTTCACATTAGCAAATGCATTTCATTTTATAAAAGCAATGCTGCAACACAGCTGGAAACCAGATATCAAGTGAAATAAGCAATTACGCAAACCAAAGCATAAAAACATCATTCAATAGTCATGTGGCATTTCGTAAGTCAGTAGCTCTCAACTCTCATAGAAAGACACTTGTCATTATCAGGTTTGCAGATGTACGAATATTTCCCATCAATTCATAAGCATTTCAGCAATTAGCACAAAGTGCGAGTAATCATATGTTTTCAAGTAACGAGGGTGTCGCATTAGCGATGAAAGGCACACCCTAATGGCTTGTTCTCCAGGTGTTTTCCTGTGCTCTGAAAGGCACGCGCTAATGGCTTTTTCTCCAGGCGTCTGACACAGCTGGGTGCCCACGACGCATTATGTGTAAACATTTAAGAATTCTGGCAACGACATTCATCCACAAGCATGGCTCCATCAATTCTCTCATTGTTTTCCTCCCAACTGGTCATTGGAGCACAGATTAGAATTTATGTGTGGCTACTTAGAGAATGAACCAGCTGTAAGAATGCGATCGGTCATTCACGATTGCCACAGTGAAGGAGAATTTTACCATGCCTTCCTCTCAGCATATTGGTCTCAAGCCACACAAGACCGCGTAAAACATGGCATCATAATGATGAAACATTTCGAACAATCTGAATTTTCCAGCCTTGTGAAATATTTTGAAGACATGTTGCACAAGAATCAGTATCTTTCAAACCCATACAGCCCCTCAGAACTCATCCGCATTTGCTTAATCAAATTACCTGAACATTTACGACACATTATTTTGGCAGGGCGTTGCAAAGACGACATTGAAGCATTTCAGGGACTGTTACAAGAATTAGAAATTGACACTGACAATCGCGGAACGCGAAACCAGGAACACAACAATTACAGGTCACATCCGTCGCAATTCCGCGATGAAAGAAGTAATAACTTGACACGACAAGGCTATTCTCACAACACAAATCGTGACCAAACCAGACACCACCCGTATGATAACCGTTGGCAGAGTAAAAATAATTACAGAGAAAGATCGCATTTCCGTAGTAATGACTACTAAAATTTTCTCACAGTCTATAAAGACAGTCTTGATCGTACATAACAGTAGAATAACAGTGTTTTTCTCAAAGTCTGAGCAGTAAAAGAAAATGCACACGGAAGTAGTGGATTTCGATGCAGTCTTGAAGATGTAGCGTTGTCCTTCCAACGGAAAGACAGTGCTGACTCTTGACATGCTGACAGATAATGGGCCACAATGGAGCAAACCCACAGCAGAGTCATTCGAAGTTTTGAAGAGTATTGGTAGGTAAGTCATCACAGAGCGGACCCACTGTAGTCCTGGTAGAGAGTATGGTATTGGTGGGCCACCAGAGGTGCAGACCCACTGCAGTCCTTGTAGAAATAATGGTATTGATGGATCATCAAAGATGTAGACCCACTGTAGTCCTTGAAGAGATGGCCAGCAGCCATCTGTTGTGACTGTGCTGGTGCACAGTCACCACTGAAGAGTCTTGCGGACAATATAGCAAGTCCATAAACCACCACTTGTGCACTCACAAAGTTTTTGGAATTGTCCTTAGATCCAGCAATGCTGTTATCCAGTCCCTTGCTGAGTTATTAACACACGTGCAAACACTAACAGTCCCTACTTCTCACATATTGTCCATGTACTATGACCAACAGAAACGTGTGCAGTGAAATGTAACTTACAAGTTAATAATATCATGAACTGGTGACAATTACAATTTTATAACATAAGAATACAATTACAAAGGTACAAAATACATCATTAAAAACATAATAATATAGATAACATTTGTAGTAATAGGGGCTTTACAAAAGAATAGAAATAGACATATACGTCAGTGTTACAGGAATTATGACATGAGTACATACATAGATCAGAATAATTATTGAAACATCAACTTCACACATGAGCATTTAAACAGAATGAATAATGTCTAACATCTTCACAAAGTAAATAACATATTATTAATGCCAATTATATTTGAGGATAACAGTATTCCTCATCATAGTGAATGTAGCTTAATATTAAAAGAAGAAAAAATTCTATGAAACTACACAGAGACAGGAAGAAAACAAATACTCAAGGGTACACAAACACATAGTGGGATAACACAAAAGGAAAGGACAGGGTTCGTTTTCAGTGTAACATTTGGTACTGCAGTCCATCCCAAAACTTCATTCTATAGATCTTTCGTCTTATTTCAACCTTTGCTTCCACCAAAAAAATCTTATCCAAGCATGCTTTCTGTATTCTGTTCATACATTTCTTACCTCAAGATTTATTTCCAAGAAAATCCTACCTAAACCTGTTTTCTGTACCCTTTTTATTTGTATAACTTTTCAATGCATTTCTTCCAATTCATCGCAACTCATTCTCTTCTATAGTCTACCCCCTCTTAATCTAACTTAAATCTACTGAGCTCAGATGCTAAACTAAGGGACGAGGCAATGCAGCAGCACAAAACAATTAACACAAACATCAATGACAAAAATACAAATGCCAAAGCAATTGCAATATTACAACTAATATAGGGCACTGTGCAGCAAAAAAAAAAAAACAATCTGGCTTATCAGAGTAACACAAATTAAAGTTCAGTAGCACTATGCCTGACAAACAGCAGCTTATATCGAAACATGACATAGCTCAAGTAGAAAAAATAGTACACTAAAGATAACAATGCAGATAAGGCAAATGTATAATCACATCTTAATGTCTAAGTAATTAAAGTGGTGCACCACAAGAAGTTATTCTACCAAAAAGTTACCAATTACTTGAAAAGAAAATTATGAATGCAGTTACTAGTTCCTTCTTATTGTTCTTTCCTTTCCAAGTGCTCCTTTTTTAAAGAATGTGGATCATAAAATAATTATTTAATAGATCTGTTGACAGAAAGTGTTCACATTAGCAAATGCATTTTATTTTATAAAAGCAATGCTGCAACACAGCTGGAAAACAGATGTCAAATGAAATAAGCAACTATGAAAAGCAAAGCATAAAAATATCATTCAGTAGTCATGTGACATTTCGTAAGTTAGTAGAAATTCTCTCAACTCTCATAGAAAGACGCTTGTCATAATCAGGTGTGCAGATGTAAAAATATTTCTTGTCATTTTATTAGGCATTTCAGTAAATATCGTAAATTAAGAGCTAGTGTAATCATATGTTTTCAAGTTCGACCGTGTCGTTTTTGCGATGCTTTCTCTAAAGGAATGACAATGGCCAGGATAATGGCCTTCCCTTTCTTTTTTTTTTCTTCCTGTGCTCTGAAAGGCATGCGCTAATGACTTTTTCTCCAGGCGTCTGACACAGCTGGGTGCCCGCGACGCATTACGTGCAGGTGGTCACTTAACTTTCGTACGGAAATATTTACGACAGCAGTTTCTGCTACCGTTGCAGTCTCATTTAAAAATATTTCACAGGTCAAGAATTAGCGTTGCAAATCTGTAGAAACAAAATCCTATAAATATAACAGTGTCCAAAAAATGTTCAGTGGCATTGTGATACATTCACACATGATTCACACATGTCATAACTCTTAAAGTACGATTCTTGGTTTCCAACATCCTGTTTCACAAGTCAAGAGTCCCTACCCACTATTCATTACTCCTTACCTTATTACACATATACGTATCCATCGACACTCGTCAATATTTCGTCATTATAAATATGAAGCATAATCAAATAACTCATGTAGCCTCAGCCTATTAATCATAAACATACCTCAGCAGCATAATACACATCGTCGTCGTAAAAATAACATCATAACACCTCAGTCAAATCTCAAAATCGTCGTAGCTTCCTCCAATAATTAAAAAAATTCTCTGCTCATGTCAAAAGTGTCATCTGCCTCAAACGTACTTTAAAAATCATAATCCCTTTACCAAATACATCATTCAAAGCTCTCATAGTATCACAATGGTTCCGAAAAATATGAACAGTTTACAAAGTACAGACAAAATACAGTTTCATAAGTGTGAAGTTATCCAACGGTGTAATTGCGTAAACATGTGTCACTGATGTAGTAAAATAAATGTTTGTCTCTCTCAGTTAAATGATCAGATAGCTGTGTAATTTGTGTGTTAGAGAAATATGGTACCGATGTGTAAAGTTGTATAAGCAAATACCATATTAGCTAGGGTTCCTTGTGGTTGCCACACACATGGTACACAAAGTATGCGTGTACCCCCCTGAGGATAAATGTAATTATGCCCTCAGGTGTTACAAATTACAGCAATGGAATGAAATGTATCACGGAAAACTTTCTTTGTAATTAAAAAATCTTTAAAAATAAATGTTTCAAGTACAAAATTAATCACTCAAATACGTGTACTGTAGCGCTAAACTGTGCGTCGTCCTCCGAAAGCTAAGTTCTGCAGAAGTCAATGTACTTACCTCATGATAAACAAAAGTGAAATGCTTTGCGTATAGATATCGTAGTTATAATGCTTATTGGTGTGATGAAGAAAGTACTGTACAGTAACGTAATGTTGTGCCACGAAAACGGCTGTCTCATTGTTGCTATACCACAAAAGTTACTAATAAAACATGTTTTGATTTCCAGAAGAATTCAGAAAACTGTGCAGATATAAAACAGATACACCGCAAAAGCAACATTGTAAATTGTCACTCATTAGTAGCGTCATGATAAAAATCGTGTAGCTGTCACATAAACTAACCTCTGTGTCATCTCGTATCTCTCAGAAAGCACATTAAATTCAGAATGTATTTTCAAATAAACCAAAATGTTGCATTAAAATCTCATTAGCAGTACTGGTAAATGTTCTAAGTATGTGAGCCTTATAGTCGTTACGTAATCGTGCAACAAACAAGCAAGAATGTACACACACAATAACACTGTGACGTCTGTTTACTATAACAATGCATTCGTCATTTCTGTTTAAATAAGTTCTCTTGGTTCTTGATTGGATATTTAACTTCAAACATTGTT
Source organism: Schistocerca piceifrons (assembly GCF_021461385.2). Lineage (NCBI taxonomy): Eukaryota > Metazoa > Arthropoda > Insecta > Orthoptera > Acrididae > Schistocerca > Schistocerca piceifrons. Next base: position 146,023,618 of record NC_060139.1, read on the forward strand.
GCATGGTAACAGTTTCTAAAGCATACTAGTAACGTGAAGTGAAACGTTTTATGGCAAAGACAAAGTTAAAAGGCAGATTATCTGTCAATAAATGGTTTTACATGAGAAATGTGGTGTAAACCTTTACTCTTCCTAGTACGCAGAGTTTCAACTTCAACGCAATTATCATGTGGTATACGTCGGATTCTGTAAGGTCCATTGTAAACTAGAAAGAATTTGTGACTCAAGTGTTTCTTCTTATGGGACAATGACTGAGCTTTAATGAGAACTTTTTGACCAATATACAATTTCTTTGCATTTGCTTTACCGTGTAGTTTTCGGCGGAGTTTTGTAATTTTTCATGAACTGCTATATTTATATATGATGATATCAAGGTAAATACATTGTTTGTTCTCTATTAATATCTTTCATTTGCTAACTATCCCTATCAGTAGTTAGTGCCTTCAGTAGTTTGAATCTTTTATTTAGCTGGCAGTAGTGGCGCACGCTGTGTTGCAGTAGCTTGAGCAGCGAAGATTTTTGTGAGGTAAGTGATTTGTGAAAGGTATAGTTTAATGTTAGTCAGGGCCATTCTTTTGTAGGGAATTTTGAAAGTCAGATTGCGTTGCGCTAACAAAGTATTGTGTGTCAGTTTAAGCACAGTCATGTATAATTGTTCAAAGGGGACGTTACACAACTTAACAAACGCCTTGATCAGTCGGATGAAAAACACGACAGATCAATCAAATATACCGATGAAAATTTCAAACAGATTAACGAAAAGCTTGACACCTCTATTGAACAACTTACTGAACAGATTACAGCCGTTGCCGTGCAATGCAATGAAACAAAAAAAAAGGATTAGGTGAGGAAATTAAGGTTTGTGCCAGGAATAGTAGCGAAGAAATCAGATCCGTTGCAACACACACGAAGCTACAACAAAATTACTTTGAGATGAAATCAAAGCAGTCGCTAAACAATGTTCAGAAAAAACAACACAGTTACACGACGAGATTAAAGCAGTATCAGCAGAACTTTCGCGCGCTTTGCATGCGAAAATTGACGAGAAATTTTTGAACAACAGAACACCCAAATTGACGATCGTTTTAATTACCACCTACAAAACAGCGAAACGCGTTACCGCAAATTCATACGAGAACAGGAAAAAGTAAAGAAACAAGTCATGCAAACAGTTACTGCACACAGACAGGAAGATAAGCGTAAGTTTAATTACCACCTACAAAACAGCGAAACGCGTTACCGTAAATTCATACGAGAACAGGAAAAAGTAAAGAAACAAGTCATGCAAACAGTTACTACACACAGACAGGAAGATAAGCGTAAGTTGTTCGCGAAAGCATAAACATATGTTGTCACCAACATTACTACAGTATCGGATGAAATTAACACAGTCAAACAATCGAACAGAATTACAGGATGAACTTACTGATCTGTAAACAAAAACAAACTCTAGTATTCAGACCTTAGGAAAAAAAAATACACGGAAGACTTTCGGATAGTTACTAGCAGACTTGAACAACTGGAATTAGTACAGGCTCCCGATGCCATTAAAGCGGACGTTAAGAAATTAAACAAAACCACGCGTAAATGCAAAAATAGATTGATGCTTCTAACGCCAGAAATGGCAATCAGGTAAAAACACTAACTGAAAAATTTGATGAATTAGCCAGTAGAGTTGACGTTATCGAGTACAATAATGACATTAAATCAGACGATACGTCACCAGTTTCCCTCAATCAGATACCCGAATTCCAAAATATGCAGCAAACCATCAGTGAGTTAGGTACATGCAATAATATACTACGTCGAAAAATGTCATCTTTACAGCATGAAGTGACAGAAATAAAAAATGTTTCAGCCTATAACATCTCACAGCATACGCCACATTCTGAACATTTGTCACACTTCCACAGCCAACACAACTTAGGTAGATTACAGAGAGTACATGACTTAGATGCCGAACAGACGCAGACGAACACATTCTTATAGAACACTGATCTTGTTCAAACATTTAGAGACGATAATTTTGACTACAAGCACTTTTTATCCGTTAGGAAATTTAAGACATTTAAGAATGACAGTACACAAATTCATCCCTTGGACTGGATACAACAATTTACTTTTGCATTTCCACCAACTTGGCCTGTAACGCACAAGCTAGAATATATTTGCAGCTTTTTAGAAGGCGAACCAGCAACGCGAATGAGACCGATCGCAAGACAATGTTACTCAGTAGAAGAATTTCAGAATGCTTTTCTGTCAGCGTATTGGTCGAAACCGACACAGCGCGGTACCAAGGATCAGTTAATCAGCCTACCGAATTATAAAAACTCAAATTTCTCCACTATCATGCAATTCTTTAAACATATGGTACAGCAAAACCAATATTTATGCGAACCATACAGTGAGTCAGCACTAATCCAGCTATGTATTTCGAAATTACCACGATCGTTAAGAGTATCGCTCTTAACTGTACAACAGAAAGAAAACATTTCAGCATTTAGAGATTTATTACAGCTTTTGGAAGCCCAGCAGTCAGATTATTCAGTCATAAATAAAAATTTTCTACAACATAACCAAGGCCAACAGGTATATGGCAACTACGACCAGCCAGGCTATTTTAATAGCCAGGGAGATAGACGTTCCGGAAATGACAAGAAGTACCAGCACGACTTTAATAACAGATAGAATTTTAATCAGCAGCATGCACAACATTTCAGCAACTGCAGACACATTTTTGCAACAATCGAAGCTCTTCCACACAACAGCAACAGAACCAACAATGTTATTTCCAAGGTGAGCCAAACTTTGAAGTTACGCCGCCTCAGCCGAGTAGTAACGCTCAACAACAAGTAAACCAATACGCACAGAGAAACCATTATTTCAACTCTCATCGCAACATGCCGTATAATAGTAACTATCATGACAAACGTAAATGCAATGAGCCCAGTTTTCAATGCACAATTAATAAAGGTAGGTTTTGTTAGCAGCAGAATCTTCCACAGCCACAGATTATCATGAATGAACCTCAGCCTAGTACGTCAGAACGAAGTAACAGAACAGTACAGATAGAAGTAACAGAACAGTACAGATAGACGTAACAGAACAGTACAGATAGCTGAAATGCCACAGCATCCTCCCGCTGATAACAGCACGCCAGAAAGAATTTGACTAGATACAGTACCGGTAGCACCTTTCAGCAACGTGGCAACACCTTTGATACACAAGATTTTGTTCACAGAAAATGTCATTACTTTGGACGATATCCGAGATACGCTGTTACATGAATAACCAGTTATACAAAAAACTATTTCCCACCCTTTCACCATCTGCGACACAGTCGCGTATATGGACAGTGATCCAATACTGTCAAATGTTTTTCATCCTCCGATCTTTTCTACACCATGTCCTAAGGTGATAAGGCCGTAATGGCGTCGTCAAAACATAAAAATGTCAAATTGTTTTATTCCAATCTTTGATCTCAATATAAATTCTTTTGACGATGACCGGTTTCAGTCAGTAATGACAATCCTCAGACCTTTTCTACACCATGTCTTAAAGTGATAAGGCCGTAATGGCATCGTCAAAACAGATAAATGTACTCAGCACATCATCGTCACATAGATCTAAAATAAGGTGTAGAATAGGTCACATCGTCCACACAGTCATTTTTGACGATGCCATTACGGCCTTATCACTTTAGGACATGGTGTAGAAAAGATCTGAAGATGGTCATTACTGACTGAAACCGGTCATCGTCAAAAGAATTGATATTGTGATCAAAGACTGGAATAAAAATATTATTTCCCACCCTGTTATTGAAGTAAAAATTGGTTCATTCTCACTTTCAGCACTAATCGATTCTGGATCACCTATTTCGGTAATAAATGAAGACTTTCAACAAATGTAGCCACGAAAACAATTATCCTACGTTACCACTAGACAAAACTAAAGTAAGAGGTGCAGTATCCCGTAAAGGAGTGATGTAAAACTACACACTTATAATTTTTTATTGCGAGTCATACGTTTCACACAAACTTTTGGATTGTTCCTTTGACAACAGACATTATTTTAGGCACGAATTTTTTGGTACAACACAAAGCAATCATCGATTTCAAAAAGTCATTTGATGTTAAAGAATGGGAAACAACAGCTTGCATTGAAATTTCTGCACACATTATCAGCAGAAGAACAGGCAATTAATCAAAGAGAAGTCATTTCTAGATCCCGTAACAAAAGACTGGCATCCACCTTTTTCACAGATACGTATGTACACAACTACGATACACCAGACGAATTTGATTACGACGTGATGCAAAAGGTCTCTGAGAAAGTAAAACAGAGCGACGCAAATACAGATGGCGAACATAGTCAACTACGCAATATTCTTTTACATCAAGCCCCAGTTTTCGACAACATCCCTGGTCTGGTTTTATGTACGAACTTCAAGTTAAACAGCACCACACATTTAAAGCCAAACATTATCCTATTCCTTATATCCATAAAGAATAAGTCAAGAATGAACTACAAGCTATTCTAGACCAAGGCATTATCGAACTGGCAGTTAGTCCGTATATAAGCCCGCTTCACATTGTCAAGAAAAAAGACGGCTCACTTCGCCTTGTACTTGATTCTCGTCATGTTAATGACATTATCATTCATGAAACAGATCGCTCACAGACACTAGAAGAACTTCTTCCGAAATTTCATGGTACTGCTGTCTATTCCACCTTAGATTTAAAAACCGGGTTTTGGTAAATTCAACTCCATCCGATCTGGTGATTGTTATCAATTTTCCTAATTACCGTTTGGTTTAACAATTTCTTCAGCAGCATTTATTCGTGGTATGAACACTACACTTCCGAAAGAACTTAAAGACAGAATCACAATGTACGTAGACGACATCCTTATAGCAGAAGCTAACTGGTCTCAACATAATTTCATTCTTGAACAATTGTTACAAACTTTTCGTGCATAAGGACTCACAGTTAATCTTAGCAAATCGTACTTTGGCAAAACCACCTTAAATTTCTTGGACATGTAATCTCAGCAGAAGGCATTGCGTCTGACCCTGAAAAACTTCACAGTTAGTGTGATATTACTGTTCCAACGACGAAGAAACAACTCCGTAGTTTTCTAGGATTAATTAACTTTTTTCGTAAATTTATTCATTACTCTGCTTTGGACACCCCTAGATTATGCCAGTTGACAGGCAAAAACACTATTTGGTAGTGGGGTAACCAAGCACAAACTGAATTTATTAATCTGAAACATGCCTTGTTGAACGCACCACTTTTATCACACCCAGATCCCATCAAAAAATTTTCCATTGCTACGCAGTTGTAACACTGATCTAGGCGTACACATTTTTCAGGAAATCTAAGAAGATGGTGTTACAGTAATCGTAAACATCGCATTTGCAAGTCGCATTCTATCACCTGATGAACGGAGTTATTCAGTTACAGAGCTTGAAACATTATGTGTTGTATGGACATTTACCAGATTTAGGCATTTTCTTTGTGGAAGACATACTACCGTTTACACAGACCATAGAGCTATACGGTTTTTACTTTCCGCCAAATTCACACATGACAGATTAAGTAGATGGAAACTTTATTTACAGGAGTTTGATTTTACAATTGTTCATATTTCCGGTGCGAAAAATATTGTAGCAGACGCACTATCCCGTTTTCTCAGAAACAATCAGCAAGACGTCGCAGCCAACTTCTCCCAAACAAATTTCAGCTTCATGTCTATTCAACAAGTTGCATTTGAAAATTTCATTTCGTCCTCATTACTAGACGTTGCGAAAGAACAGAACAAAGATAATGTATGGAAAGAAATTAAATACCTTAGGCAAGAAGGAGTAATGTTACCATTAGAAAGAATTATACTGTGTGCAACAACATTCTGTTTCGCCGCTCTCGCCCTGACAGCAACAATTGGTTACTTTGCATTCCTGAAGAGCTTGTTTACGAATTAATTTGGTACACTCATTTAAGTCATTTAAGCCATGCCCATTATGGATCCAGAAACTGTTTTCTCATCATAAGACAGAACTGTTACTTTGGCAACATGGAAAAACGTATTCGACGACTTTTAGCGTCATGTAAAATGTGCCAGAAAGCTAAATCATCCACTACTTCACATATTCCACCATTATATCCTATTGTACCCATTAAATTAAGGCACGTGGCCGCTATGGACATCTATGGACCGATTCCTAGATCTAATAGAGATTGTTGTTGCATCTTTGTTGCTGTTGAACTCACTTCGAAATTTGTTACCTTTACTCAGTTAGGCAAAGCCACTGCTAAATCTGTTTCAAATGCATTCGTAAAACATTTTCTACGTCATGTAGGTCATGTACTGAAAGTAATTTCCGACAATGGACCACAATTCCGATCTGCAACATGGACACATATGTTACAAGCTAGAAACATTTCTCTGACTTATATATCCAAATATCATGCTTCTTCCAACCCTTCTGAATGTTGGATGGATGAAACTGGTAAATTATGTAGAATATACTGCCATAAGAATCATATTGATGAGAGACACACACATTTTTTCATTCCAAGATGTAATTAATTCTATACCAGATGAATCCACTACGTTATCTCCTACTGTTATTTTGAAGAACGTTGAACCACCCAATAAAATTAATGAACTGGTATCTTTTCCTACATCACGTCGACTACGTCACCATGAAATAATTGACATTGCCCTCAACAATATCAAGCGTGCCGCACAGCGCCGCAAAAGACAGCAAAAACAGGTTTGTAAACTCTGTGAATTTCGCATAGGACAGAAGATATTGGTACGCACACATTATTTATCCAACAGAGGAAAGAGGAGATGCAGTAAATTTGAACTTCTATACGCTGGCCCATGTAGAATCCGCAGCATTCCTCACACTTTACGAAACAGAAAGTCAAAAGGTAACCACCAAACTTCCAACGTCAAAGCCTTTATAGAATGAACTTGTTTAATGATTTGTCACATTGTAATGCCATATCCAGTTACATTTACATTTATGTCACCACATACTGATTATGACTGTATTTTTCTTGGCAAATGCTCGGCAAGATGAGGTTGGCAGGTTGCTTTTCTTGTCATAATATCAGACCGTGCACATTTTATAAACAACATAACTTTTCTTGGCAAATTCGCAGTAACTTGAACTTACTGATTATGATTGTATTTTTCTTGGTAAATGCCCGGCAAGATGAGGTTAGCAGGTCACTTTTCTTGTCGTAATATCAGGTTGTGCACATTTTATAAATAACATAATTTTTTTGGCCACTTTATAATGTACATATGATGATTTTCCTAGTGTTTACTGTAAATTGACACGGATATTTTACCATCAGGATGAAAGAGAGAAAACGCAACACTTTGCCATGAAAAGTAATTGGACAGGAATTAACAACCATTAACAGTAATATACTACACACCATTTGATAGCAGTATTGACGAATTATTTTTCTTTCAGAGTATGGCGTGATTATGGCAGACTATCAAGTAAAACTACATACATTAATTTTAGTGATGATGTATGTTAGGTGTAAGAAACTCTATAATATGTGAAATGATGTTGGTAATAACGTTATACAAAGAAAATGATACTAGAGAAGTCATGCCTTGAGCTGACAGAAACAAATGATGGTGTTGAATACTGAAGTCTTTATTTTTAGCATATGATGATAATAATGAAATCTCCATTTAGTTATGAGATGCTATGTAGTTATTTAAGTATTTGTTGTAGTTTTTTGACAGTATGTCATATATTGCATAGTATAATGAAGGAATATTTTTGGGAGAGACAGCTAGAATACATTCATATTAAAGAAAATTTTTCATTACCTGTTAAATCGGAGTTTATTACTTTTCTACATAATAGGCATACATTTCTTCTTTCAGCTTAATAATCCACTTTGTATTTTTTCCAGGAATAACATTTCATGTCATCAGAATCATTTTGAAATATGTTTTTTACATTATATGCTATTGACACCTACTTATTAAGCCTGCTCCACCAGTTATATTTTACCTACTTTTTTCTATCACTCATGAATGTGATCACATATACTTTACTTATTTGATAACCTTGTTGCAGCTGACTCATAACGAATGACAAATGACGTTAATCATTTTATTTCCAGCAGTAAATCAAAAGCAATTAATCATTAATTCCAAAGCAATGCATTGCTAGTCCAAAATACATTGCAAAATTCCGTTCTTGTCTTATGTATAGATTCCATTACCTGTATGTATCATTACTCTAGTGACCTTGATCACTAGGTTAAATGTAATACATTTTAGGTATCTCTTATGTCATTTGTACAATATTATATATACTTACTAGCAGCTAAATGCTAGATGTTATAACACCTATTTCTGGATAATGATTTGCATATCATCTGTATCAGTTAATGAAATTTTGACAGGCCACTGAGTGCCAACACTTCTTCAGCTAAGAATATATAAGATTACTACTGATGATTTCTATGTTACACTTATTTAATATTTTAGTTTTATTGTTTGGCCATTGAACGCCACAACATTTTTGTAAAATTGTCATATAAAGCTTCCTCGAAGCCACATTAATGATGTAATAACGCCTATTTCTGGATAATGATTTGTATATCATCTGTATCAGTTAATGAAATTTTGACAGGCCACCGAGTGCCGACGCTTCTTCAGCTAAGAGAATATAAGTTTATTATCTCTATGTTACACTTATTTAATGTTTTAATTTTAGTGTTTGGCCTTTGAACATCACAACATTTTTCTAAAATTGTCATGTAAAGCTTCCTCAAAGCCACATTAATGATGTAATCATCAGTTAATGAAATTTTGAGAGGCCGCTGAGTGCCAACACTTCTTCAGCTAACAATATATAAGACTACTACTGAATGAATAACAAAAAAAATTTTCCTGATCTTATTGTTTCAAATCAAGTATATATCTATGTAAAACCGCCAATGGAACGCTCACGTGATCTTACCTTACCTATGTGATGGGACAGAAACTCGGCTTATACTTTGTAACTTTGGACTGATGTCAATAACGTAATTTTCACAAAATGTTATAAGACTAAATGTATCCTTCAACCTCTGAACCAATTATCACCAATTAATGAGACTTTCCTATATCCTGCCCGTCCTCATGGTCATGGAGCACTCTATTTGGATTTTTTGCACTAATTTTGCGTTATTGTACAGATTATGAATTCTACAAGAATGTGGTGTTGGTGTACCTTATGTACTACCAAAAGAGCAACATACAATATTAATACTACATTTCAGTATTTTGGCTACACTGATAAATATTTCGGAAAAGAGACCTTCTGATTGTCACACCTGGTGTTGTGCTTCTGTGAAAAGATGCAGACTTTTCAATGTAGCTATGTGCAACCCACTGTGCTACAACAATGATGCTATCCTTTCCATTCCTCACCTTCTTCTTATAAAAGATACTAAAGACATATACAGTGCATGTGCACTTTATCTGATTCTTAATATTCATAACTACTTTTGTATGTTGAGTACTTATATAATTTGTCAATAATTTCATATATACTCTGTAACTATGTAAAGCATATGTATATTAATTACCAAAACTGATTTTTTAGGCATGAAAAACTAAATATTTCCTATCTATTTGCAATAGAAAAATTTGTTGCTCATGGCAAGTCGACTCACCATCGCCGCCAAATTTTTACCCCCCCCCCCCCCCCCAGTGAAGAGTTATGTAAGGGGTTCACCACCCTGCTGGAGCAAATGTAATTTCGATGTATTGCTCACGCACTGCCTGCAACAGAAAATATCTTTGCTGCAATAGAGCCTCAGGTCAGAGCAGTCTCAGCAGTTGCTAAAATCGCTCGCTGCTACAATGCAGTTGCAATGGCTCGCTGCTATGGTGGAGCTGTAGTCTGTTACTGGTACAGCACAGTTCATAGCCATGTATTGTAATTTTATTATTTTTATTGGCATGTGCGTAGTTAAGTCACTTGTGTGAAATGTTAACATAAATTTGTTTCAATCTTTTTGTGATTCGTCAGCACTAGTTGACCCCGATTTGTAATATTCAATTTTTCAAATAATGGATTGCAGATCTTTATAAATAATGCAAAAGATTTTCAGAATATAATTTTTACCAGTCAACAAAAAAAGAAAGGAATAATTTTACCTTAAGTCATTGCCAGTCCCGATCCAGTCATTAAGTTAAATTTAAATATTTCAGAAATTTTCTCAGATCATAGTCATGTGTTCTTTAGTAATCAGACGACCAGCTGTGCAGCTGTGTCAGTAACCAAAGTCAGTTTTTCTAATAATTCAGATCTGAGACCAATGTTTTCCAGCATTAGTAGATAGGCCAGCATTGCACTAAGCTGTGCCATTTACGAGCAGATATATAAACAGTGTTATCCGGCGACACCATCACAAGGTAAGAATTTTTCAGTTTATTCAGACTGATTTCACAGGGCCGCGGCGTAGCGCCGCTTACGTCAAAAATTTATCAGTTTTCGTGAGTTAATATATTAAAAAATTATCATTATTATTTTTATACTTTAAGGTTACAAAGTTTAATGGCCAGAAATATAATTATACTATCGCTACTTTAGACAGTCCCATGAAAAACGAGTGATCGTAGGATAATGAAAATGTGGATACATTTATAAAGGCATGCGAAAGAGAAGTAAAGAATAAACCATTGAAAGAAACACAGTTTAGTTTCCACATGAGACTGTGAGACTTGGTAATTTCACACCATGTTTACGTTCCAGTTTATAAACGTTGCTCAGTATGACGACCATCTGCATCCACAACAGCCTGGAACCGCAATAGAGATTGCTCTACTGCTACCTAAAATACATGAGGTGGGATGTTGGCTATCTTCCTCTCTATGCTCATCTTCAACCTCCAACGTATATTAGTGTCCCGTTGATAAACTCTGCCCTTCAGGTAACTCCACAACTAGAAATCACACAGGTTCAAATCTGATGATCACCTCTCTCCCGTAGAACATGGATACCGTGTTGACGAAGCAGATCACAGCAGTGTGTGGCGTTCATGCTGCATACCCTTGGTCCGTGAGGAACCGAGTTCCTCAGAGAAAAATGAACTGTGCCGTGAAGCCACACCACACAATTCACTATGCGGGGAAACTTCATGAACATTCGTTGGCGGTGACTATCTGCAAATGCAACAACTTTGAGTGTTCACTGCCCCTGTGACGTAAAGTGTGCTTTAACACTCCACAAAATGTTCCAAGGCCACATGTCGGCAACTCCATCCCTTGTAATAAACGTAAGTGCAAATTGTACTCGAACGTCTGCGTCACATAGGTCTGTCTGCAAATGTAATGCACACTGATGCTTTTGTATCAACCCTACATCGCTGTACCGGTGTGAGATCCTGGCCACTCTTCTTGTATAGGGTGCCTAGGAAGCCGTTTTCTCAGATAGCTAGACTACATTCAAGCAATTCTTATTAATGGAGTTTATTACAGTAAGTTAAATCGACAATACTTAATTTCACGTTTCTACAAAGATGGGTTGCAAGCAAATGGCATCATGTAAATAATCAGTGTCCTTTGATACATACAATTTCCATGCAAGCAAATCACGCAAGTTCGTAAGTCACTGCTACAGAGTTTATATCAAAGCTCGTCTTCTTGTGCGGCTCTTCCAGTGCAGCCGAGGCTTGCTGGAGTGGTGTTAATATTCTCTTCGTATAGGTGCCGCACCTGTCTTAGTGTCGTCCTAGTGAGCGTTCTACTGGCTGACGTCGTCTCACAGCCTTCTCTGCAGTTTCGTTCAGGCCGAAGTGCCGGCGCTTGATATTACGCCGGAACAACCTGTACCACCACCTAACGGAAAGTCGCGATACTAGCACTACTAACAACTAAATTCCTGCAGCGCAGTCTGAACATCATTCCTATAAAGCTGGGTGCCTATACGACAATCAGACCTTGGTGATACCTCTTGCTCAAGAAGAAGTTGCTGTCCCAAGCTCAAAACTGGAGAGACCGGATGACACCTACCCAGAAGCGATGCGGATGGTAGGTCGCTTTGACAATGTGATGTTTGACAGCATTGCTAAACGAGAGGAATAGGTATGATCCCGGCTATATGGATCACAGCTAGAGCAATAGTGATTAAAAAGGAAAGGATAAAGTCCCGGTATCACCGGAAAGCTGTAGACCAATTTGCTTATTAAAAGTCTTGCCCAAAGTTCAGTAACGTCTGCTCTGTGATCGGTTGCAGGCGCACAGGGAGCTCTTGGGTCTAAACCAGTGTCAATATGGAGTCAGAAATGGGAAACTTATAGATGATGCAGTTAATAGAGCTCTTCAGATAGTAGAAAATTCGACAAGGAAGTATGCATTCGCGCTCATGATTGACATCGCAGGCGCAATCGACAATTTTTAGTGGCCTGCGGTATTCACGTGCCTTCGAGATCTCTGAATCCCCAAATGTTTGTAAGAGCTTTGCAAATTATTGTAGTGGACGTAGCGTCCAGTGGCTTGTGGGGCAAAAAAAAAAAATCATCAAAAAGGTTACCAAGGGCTGTCCTCAAGGCTGGAATCTTAGTACTGAACCCGTATTAGATCTATTAAATGGGGCAGATGCTGTTGAAGATGTTGTCGCATATGAAGATGACATCCTAGTAGTTGTGGCTGCAGACTCCAGGGCGAGATTTGAGGAAAAGGCGAATGATGTGCTTGCTCAGATGCAACATTGGTACAAGAGCAACAAACTTACTATAGCTGTTCATAAAACCACTACATACTTCTGAAGGGAAGACTTTCTCTTGCCAGAAATCCTTCCCTGAATACCTGTAACACGAAGTACTGTTTGTAGATGCTTAGGCATTCTACAAGCGAGAAAAGAAACTTTCTGGAACACGTAAAACCTGTTACTCAGAAAGCAGCCATAATTACGCATAAGACTGCCCGTGCTGGCACAGCTGACTATGAATTATCGTTCCATGTGGTGTGGTCATATCAGAAAGCTGCTGTAAGTAACCTGTTTGTATGCTAGCAGCGCCATAAACTGTGTTAATATCGCTGACTGCGCTCTGCGCCCTCGGCAAGAGATTCTGTGGTTGGACGGACTAGCAGTTAGCAAGTGGATAGAGAAGTGTGTGGACATGATTTTCTTGGTGGAGACTCTGTGTTGGTAGGACACGCAGTGAAAAGTGAGATGAAATTTCTTATAAGAAAATATGCAAGGAAAGGTATAGTATGGATGTATGGTTGATAATGTTTGGGTAGTGAAATTACTGACAATTATATAATTTTTAGAACTGGATGCCACATGAATACGGTAAAATTTTCTAAATGCATTGTTTGCTCTTCAACAAAATCTTTCTTTTGCTAACCATATGCCCCCTAGTAATCAGTGTCTATAGTAGTTAGAATCCTTTTATTTAGCTGGTTGTTGTTGCTACTTGCTGTAATTCATGTTATGAAGATCTTCTGTGAGGTAAGTGACTTATGAGAAAGAATGGGGTTTCCACTATCAGGATTTGTGTCTGAAATGAGTTTAGGCGATTAACAGAGTTGGAGGTAGTATCATATTTCTTTAATTTCATATTTTCTGAGTTTGTATTTTTGTTAGGATTTCTTGCAATTCAGGGCCATTCTTTTGTGTTAATTATTGGAAGTCGTGTTGTCAGTGTATAGCAGTCAGATTGCGTTGGGCTTGTATATTGTGGATAAATAGGTTAAGTTTGAGTTGTCTTTGTCAGGGAAAATTCTCTAGGTCAGCGTTTAATAAAAAAAAGACTTAGTTTCACTGTCTTCAACGCCGTGGTGGGCTCCACTGACAGCGTATGGGCACGTTGCTTTAGACTAGGCAGCTACAAAAGAATACTGAGACGAATTCAGCATAGCATACTTCTGAGGCTCATCAGTGTCTTTCGCACCACACCTGTAGAGGGTTTACTGGTAAACCTCCGGACTTGTCTTATGTATATCGTGGTACATTGCAGGATAACTCTGTCTTGCCTGAGTGAGTGAGCAATATGATGTATATGATATCACAGGAACGCAAATTGCTGATTAAAAAACATTTACGAGCCTGGAAGTTAGGTGAATGGCAGCCTGACTGGGACACTGGGAACACTGCCAGGCTTGTTTACACCATATTCCCAAGCATCAGGAACAGGCTCAAACTGCACGACATTGCCTCTGCTCAAGGTATGGTGCACCTATTAACATGTCACGGTCCACAAGCCAAACATTCGCAACAAGTGGGATGTAGTAACACACCAATCTGTGAATGTGAAGAGGAAGGTCCTGTTGATCATGACGTTAACAGAGTGACTGCAGATAATTAGACTGTGATTTGCAAATAATTTTAAGTGATCAAAACTTGTGGACTAAAATCAATGACAGCACATCTGATATCTAAAAGGCAACTGCTTAACTTTCAGTCCATGAGATGAAGTGGACGCTGTTGTTGTTTGGTACTTTCTTTCTGATAGCGGCTATCGAGACGAATCCAGTGATGTCTAACAGTAAGGTCAACGAAGGTCACAAAGTTGGCATGAACGTCCATTTACAGAAGGTGTTCGAAGTGATGATCATTGGTATCGATGCATTGCTGCAATCTTCTTATCATGGACTGAGTGGTATTCCTTATCACATCGGTACTTATCGAAGCACATGCTCTGACCATTCTCTCTCGCATATCTTCAGGTGTAGTTGGAACGTCTTTATAAACAATGTCTGTTAAGGATCCCAACAAGAAAAAATCCAGAGGCGTCAAGTCTGGTAAACGAGCCGGCCACGACACATCTCTTCTGTGTCCAATCCAACGAGCTGGGAATTGTCTCTGCAACTCATTTCTAGCCATCAGCGAAAAATGTACCGGACACCCATCGTGTTGATACCACATTCTCTTCCTTGCTCCTAAAGATTTTTCTTCAAATAACAAATGTAATATTTCTCGCAGGAATGTGGTGTACTTCCTACCATTAAGATTTATTTCGATGAAATAGGGGCCTATAATTCTGTCCTCCAGAATCCCACACCATACATTCACCGACCATGGTTTTTGGCGTGCAACTTGCCGCAGTCAACATGGATTTTCAGTTGCCCAATAATGCACGTTATGAAAATTAACATTTCCATGGTTCGTGAGTGTAACCTCATCAGTAAATAAAATCAAATTAATAAATGTGTCATCCCTGTCAATCTGATGTTGAGTCCATTGGCAGAATTCAATGTGATGCATACAATCCGTACCGGTTAATTCTTGGTGGTGATTGATGTGGTAAGGATGATATTTATGGCGATGCAGAACACAAACAACGCTACTCTTGTCGTGCCAGTTTCCCTTGTGCTTTTATGCGAACTAGCACAAGGATCTCGGACAATGGTGGAAAGAGTACCAATTTGCGTTTGCTCGTTAGTAACTTTCCTTTGCCGGATATGTTTCCGGTGCGTTAAAGATCGATTTGTTCTCAATTTATCATACACATATTTCAATGTACGACATGTAGGGTGAGTACTTTGAGGATATGTTTCAGCGTATAAGTCTCTAGCTTTCACTGTATTTTGTTGGCATTCTCCATATATGAGAAGCATGTCGACTTTCCTCAAGGAATACATCATTCACATTCGCTTGATTCGACGGTACTAGTCTTACCGTTCCTATTAGTGTTGTATTGCGAAACCGTCGAATGGTGTTTACATGTCAATGGCACGTTAGATGGATACGCCGTATTCGACGAATATTTACTATTTGCACGATATACGAGAGAAAATTGTCAGACTATGTGCTTCGATAAGTGCCGATGTGGCAAGGAATACCAGTCAATCCATGATAAGAAGATTGCAGCACTGCATTGATACCAATGATCATCACTTCGAATAACTTCTATAAATGGACGCTCATGTCACCTTTGTGACCTTCGTTGACCTTCAAAGACCTTACTGTACAGCATGCTATTTTTTTTTTAAAGATGACCTTCATATCTCTGACGCGACCCCACCTAGCAACAAAAATCCAACGTCATATTATGGCCCCCGTTGTCCTATGCAACATTTCACCCTCAAACTTTTCAGCTATTATCGTACTCTCAGAGGTATTCTAGGTAGCAATAGTTAATGACTCACTCTTATATAAAGTTTATTGCTACGAATTTGTGACCTATTACCTGAAAAAAAAGACGATAAAGCAAGCCACCCACACAGGTATGCATAGACACTCTTCCTTTTTTTAAGAAAAAAATAAGAGAAAAAAGCTATGGCCATCCACACGGGTATGCATACACTCGAGGGTTGCAGACACGCACATACCAGTGTGGGTGATGTACAATAGTGTAGCAACAACAGGTGTAGAAGTAGGTGTAGTTGTAGTTAGTCGGCGAACCTCGGGTTCTTCCGAGACTGTCAGTAACATATCTAGTAATGTAAGACAGAAGTTATTCACTTGGAAATTGAGTTGACTCCCTCTTTTTATGTTTTTATGATTAACGAACATATACGACCTGTTTAGATTTTCCAGATAATAGGTCTCAAAATCGTAGCAATAAACTGAGTTGAACTGAACTTAATTACGCATACGGTAAATAGTTTTCCGTCTACCCTATCTCAAGTAGATAAAGTTTAATTATAACAACGTCGCGCTGTGTGGTAGGACGATGATCACTTCTTTAAAATGAGAATTAATTACGAAGGGCAGAAGGAGTTCGAAGGCGCACAGAACTCCTGCGACTCTGGCGTTGGCTGGCTTATAAACTAATGAAAATAAAGCGAGCTGCGACGCGAGGCGTTTGTAAATCACGAAGGAAGTCGTCAAAGACGGCTGCCTCGTCCTGGTAAACAAGCGGTGTGGCATGGCGCCGCGCCAGCGCCTGGGGTACGTCGAGCTGCTACCTCCTGCGGGGCTCCGCACATCCCCCTCCCCAACCTAGCCACCACGACTATCCGGTGAGCTTCCCACACAGCGACCCAGTCCCAGCAGGTCTGCCTGCCACAGACCGCCGTCACACGAGCTTCTGCTGATACCGCATCTCTTTGCAGTGGCACAGGCGCGCCAACTGAAACACACTACATATTTATAAACCCGTACGGGCACGACCACTGCGCCCTGTATGAATAACTGATTTTAGTCTTCTAGCGAAAATAAAAAAAGGGAGACCGACTCTGTTCTGACGATGCTTCTCTCTTACAAGCAGATGTACCTGACTTTTGCATTTATACAGGCACAAGCAAGAATGTAACCGAGAAAACACACAAGTTTTGCACTGAAGTTGCAGAAGGGAATGATTTATATAAGATTATAAACAATGTATTTGTGCTTTCTTCAACAAATAACAAATTACTTTTCAATGACAGATTCTTTTCCATACATTCCGTACTTGTGATTTGGTAAATTTGTTCAAAAAATGTTTCAAATGGCTCTGAGCACTATGGGACTTAACATCTGAGGACATCAGTCCCCTAGAACTTAGAACTACTTAAACCTAACTAACCTAAGGACATCACACACATCCATGCCTGAGGCAGGATTCGAACCTGCGACCGTTGCGGTCGCGCGGTTCCAGACTGAAGCGCCTAGAACCGCTCGGCCACACCGGCCGGCGGTAAATTTGTTGTTGAACTAGCTATGCTCTGCGGTGTTACCGGAGTTAAATGTTAATGTCGAACCTCATTATGCACGCGTATGCGCCACCACAAAAGTTCTCTCTCGGAGGTATTAAGCCTTTCGTGTTTGATGGAATAAATACGTCCCACTAAAGTAACGTGTAGTTTTGAGCGTTGGGAGGTCTATATCTCATATCTGTTTAGTGCTAGCATGTAGCGAGAAGCTTTGGGAACTTGGAAAAAAATACTACGGACCATGGGGTGGATATATGGAAGGGTGTGAGTGATCAAATGGGATGGTGTGCGTTTATTGGTGACACAGTGTATCTGTTTCACGAAAATCAGATTGAGTCGCCATATTTTTCACTCTAAGAAAGTCTGGAGTAAGTAATTGTGTGTCCTTATATATCATATCCATTCTTTTGAAACATTGCTTCACACCTCAGTAATTATGCCGATTTGCATATAAAATGGACTTAGTTGAACGTATATGATACGGAAAACTTCACGGAATCTAGAAAATGTTGTGTATGATACGTCAAAGCCATCAACAAATCTTACATTGAAAACTTGTGTATGATATTTCATGTTTTTTCCGTCAGGAGAATAAATGTGTTTTGGTACTAATTTGTTATACTTCTTCTATAATTGTCATCCTGATAAAATCATTCTAAAATTAAAAACATAACTCTCAAAATCCTAGGGTGACATGAAAACATCGATGTAGTTAAGTTCGTGATGCACATTTGTCCCACTTCACCGATTTTCAAAACAGCACACCTTAAGCGTTTTGGTAGTGAAAGTGTGTTATTTATCACAAAGGAAGACAGTTATTGACATATTATCTTTTAGATGTACAGGGTGTTACAAAAAGGTAAGGCAAAACTTTCAGGAAACATTCCTCACACACAAATAAAGAGAAGATGTTACGTGGACATGTGTCCGGAAACGCTTAAATTTCATGTTAGAGCTCATTTTAGTTTCGTCAGTATGTACTGTACTTCCTCGATTCACCGCCAGTTGGCCCAATTGAAGGCAGGTAATGTTGACTTCGGTGCTTGTGTTGACATGCGACTCATTGCTCTACATTACTAGCATCAAGCAACACAGTACGTAGCATCAACAGGTTAGTGTTCATCACGAACGTGGTTTTGCAGTCAGTGCAATGTTTACAAATGCGGAGTTGACAGATGCCCATTTGATGTATGGACTAGCACGGGGCAATAGCCGTGGCGCGGTACGTTTGTATCGAGACAGATTTCCAGAACGAAAGTGTCCCGACAGGAAGACGTTCGAAGCAATTCATCGGCGTCTTAGGGAGCACGGAACATTCCAGCCTATGACTCGCGACTGGGGAAGACCTAGAACGACGAGGACACCTGCAATGGACGAGGCAATTCTTCGTGCAGTTGACGATAACCCTAATGTCAGCGTCAGAGAAGTTGCTGCTGCACAATGTAACATTGACCACGTCACTGTATGGAGAGTGCTACGGGAGAACCAGTTGTTTTCGTACCACGTACAGCGTGTGCAGGCACTATCAGCAGCTGATTGGCCTCCACGGGTTCACTTCTGCGAATGGTTCATCCAACAATGTGTCAATCCTCATTTCAGTGCAAATGTTCTCTTTACGGATGAGGCTTCGTTCCAACGTGATCAAATCGTAAATTTTCACAATCAACATGTGTGGGCTGACGAGAATCCGCACGCAATTGTGCAATCACGTCATCAACACAGATTTTCTGTGAACGTGTGGGCAGGCATTGTTGGTGATGTCTTGATTGGGCCCCATGTTCTTCCACCTAAGCTCAATGGAGCACGTTATCATGATTTCATACGGGATACTCTACCTGTCTTGATTGGCCTTTACAAGTGCCTTTACAAGTATGACACAACATGTGGTTCATGCACGATGGAGCTCCTGCACATTTCAGTCGAAGTGTTCGTATGCTTCTCAACAACAGATTCGGTGATCAATGGATTGGTAGAGGCGGACCAATTCCATGGCCTCCACTCTCTCCTGACCTCAACCTTCTTGACTTTCATTTATGGGGGCATTTGAAAGCTCTCGTCTACGCAACCCCGGTACCAAATGTAGAGACTCTTCGTGCTCGTATTGTGGACGGCTGTGATACAATACGCCATTCTCCAGGGCTGCATCAGCGCATCAAGGATTCCATGCGACGGAGGGTGGATGCATGTATCCTCGCTAGTGGAGGACATTTTGAACATTTCCTGTAACAAAGTGTTTGAAGTCACGCTGGTACGTTCTGTTGCTGTGTGTTTCCATTCCATGATTAATGTGATTTGAAGAGAAGTAATAAAATGAGCTCTAACATGGAAAGTAAGCGTTTCCGGACACATGTCCACATAACATATTTTCTTTCTTTGTGTGTGAGGAATGTTTCCTGAAAGTTTGGCCGTACCTTTTAGTAACACCCTGTATATGAAAAAAAATTTAGACATGAAAGTGTTAAGGCACGAGCCACCTGCAGCCCAGCCAACCGCGCGACACCGAAAAAAAAACATCAAATTTTGAAACATTGGGAAAACCTGCCAGAATAGATATTGCTCACAACTCACTCGTTTACTTAAAGGGAAAAAATTACACGACCGAGTAGCGAGTTACAAAATGCGCCACAAGGGAGTAAATAATTTCACAATTGTCTGCAAACATGCCTAACTCAGAAAAAGTCATAATCGTCTTGGTGTTTCTGGAGAGCCGGAAATCTACTGTAATAAGTCTCTGTAAAAAGCGTGACGAGACTTCTTGTTCTCTGCGTATATGAAGGAATTTCTGGCTCTCGTTACACGAGAGCATACATGGGGTGCTAAGATGGATACCTGACACTATTAACGTTTGTCCTTGACTCTTATTTATAGTGATCGAGAAGGCCACTTTCAAAGGGATTGCAAGTATTTTAACCGGAAAGCAAGTGTGTTGGGATAATTCGTGGTATCAGTTCCGTCTCTCCTTTGGCTCCGCCAGTGATGATGGTGGTCTGCATAATATGCCTTTTCAGCTCTGTGGTGCGTAACCTGGTGCCACTGTACAATCTTGGTGCACGCAGGTCAAGCATCAGTATGGCATGCACACCAGACGTGTACACATTCCGGTTTTACACTGACCATGCTTGCCTGTTAACAAGACAGGCAAGCTGCCGCACATTAGCAGCCGAACGAGGCCATTTTACTCCCATCCCAGTTAAGCTATGACCAATTCAGGCAGTCTGAAAGTGTCCTGCTTGCCTGGAAGCCTTCCCTCTGTACTACGCTACGTAGCACTTTATTCTGTACGCCTTCATTGTAGTGTAATTGAGTAGAATTAGGAAGTTGACGAAAAATCTTTTTTACCCGAGTATCACAAGAGGAGGCTCAATATTATATTTATTCATTTTCAGTTCTAGCAGGTCAGAAAATATTGGACTTTATTTATTCATTTTTTTCCTTTTCGGCGTACTTCTGGCTAATTGATTTGAAGGTCTTTTTTTTAGGTAGCTTCATGCTCTTTCGATTAGTAGTGGTTATCCTCAATTCGAACCATCATCACGTTATCTGTAATACATGTTTCATGTAGTGATCAGAACAATCTCTGAAAGTCGTAATAGTTTGCCCTAAGATCCTGAAGATGTCTGTTACACTGCGGCAACTAAAGTGAGTATTTGTAAGTCTGATCCCAGTTCTACGAATTTTAATTACTTTTTCTAGGATATATATTGCGGGTCGCTGAATGCATTGTAAGTTGCCAATATAGTTCATCCTAAATTCTTCAAATGCATTATAACAAACAAAAAGTTCGTTTTTCATATTGCGTCACTCTAAAAAGTGTACGTCTGAAAGAAGAAGCTTTTCTTTCATATTAAGCTTTCGCCGGCCGGTGTGGCCGAGCGGTCCTAGGCGCTTCAGTCTGGAAGCGCGCAACCGCTACGGTCGGAGGTTCGAATCCTGCCTCGGGCATGGATGTGTGTGATGTCCTTAGGTTAGTTAGGTTTAAGTAGTTCTAAGTTCTAGGGGACTGATTACTCAGATGTTAAGTCCCATAGTGCTCAGAGCCCCCCCTCCCCCCTTTGAACTAAGCTTTCTTCTTAATACGTTACATACCACCAGAATGTGGTTTCTAATAGCGACTGAGCCATACTCTTTTTCCTATTTCAGTCAATGTTAGCAATTTAGAAAGCCTCTATGTAATGCTAAATGGCAACTCCTTAGCGCACATTTCCACACACTTGTCAGCCACTAAGGTTTTGTCCCCTTTGAAAATATTTATAGAGTGAATAAACTGCTAGTGAAATTTACAAACATGTAACATTCTCGAGATTTCTTAGTGAGTGTCTAGTAACTTTTTATGCAATTTGCATTGCGAGGCATGTGGCAATTTCTTTGAAGCTGCCACATAAACATGCGAAAACTTTCTCCTGCTGGACTTGGGTTCTGTTTTGTGACTGGTATATATTCTCTAATTCTGGTTTGTTCATTTTGCTGCTTCCACCGTTATTATTAATGAGCTGTAGTGAAACTATCTACGCAAACATATACAGGGTGTTTCGCAGTTCATGTTACATGTTTCTAGAGGTTGTACAGGGGACTTAATAGGTCAAGTTTTACTTAGGCACTCACGTTCGGAAACGTCATGCAGCGACGCTACAGAGCGTTAAAGTAATAGGCGTCAGTGTTTGTAAATGTATGTATATACACAGTGATTCCATGATGTTACAAACTTTCTGAAACGATGGAGAAGGATAAATGTATCGATTTGAGGTAAGGGTAACTCTACCAGAAACAAGTGAGACGAAAGTTTTAAGCGAAAACTGCCCTGATACCTCTGACAGTAGAACACATGTACTGGTTGGTATTGTTGTTGCTAAGGTTGTAGGATACACAATTTCCAGAGGTGCTAGTATATACCAAAACAAGGAAAAAATGACCAGTAAACATTGGCTTTAAAATGCATATCCGATGAACCACGATCACTTGTATATCTTCGTTACTGTGAAATACATCTCCTCTATGGAACAAGTGCTCATAGCTCTTCAGGTATTCATTTTAGAGCCCATGTTTACTAGACTTTTTTCTTGCTTTTGTTCATACCACGCCCTCTGAAAGTTGCCTGCCCTACAATCTTAGCAACAACAGTACCAACCAGTACATGTATTACATTGTCAGAGGTATCAGAGCGGTGTTCACTTATAACTTTCGAGTCGTTCGTTCCCGGTACAGGGACCCTTTCCTCAATTTGATACATTTATCCTTCTCCATCGTTTTAGAAAATTTATAACATTCTCACGGAATCACCCTGTTTACACATACATAGGTGCCGGCGCCTATAACTTTGACGCTCTTTGTCACTGGAAGACGTTTCTGGACCTGGGTTCCCGTGTAAAACTTGATGTACTAAGTCCCCTTTACGACCTCTAAAAGTGTGTAACATGAATTGTGAAACACATTGTACCTGGCTAGTCACGCCTTCGACCATAGATACTAGTAGACTGGCCATGCTGTGCAGAAGCTATAGGGCTGGTGTGGCTCCAACATAAACCACCTGTCTGTTGGCAAAACGTGGCGGGATTTTAAATCAGCGGTCTGCCATCCTATGTTTGTATCGTATTTTACCCACATTTCTCAATTGACTGTCAAATGCTTCCAACAAAAATTACTTTTTTATTTGCGCAAAAATTATGTCAGAACTACATTTGACCTGGATTTGTTCACAGTACCATTTATAAAATCTAACAAATACATCGAACGCCCTCTGGTGGGCAGCGGGACGAAATTAATATAAACTATCAATTAAAGTAAAATGTCGTTAAAATTCTTTTAAACAGTAAGAGCGGGCTCGTGTCAAAACTTTAAACATTGGATTCGCCGCCGCGTTTTGAGCTCTGGTCACTTATAAAAGAAAATGGGATATGGGAATTATGTCAACTATACGTGCCAAAATTGTCGACTTCAGGAGCAGGTCCATTTTAGAGTATCAATTTTAGGTGCACTTCAAAGGTTCAGTTCCTACTATTTTTACAAAAGTTTAAACCATCAGTTTAAAAAAATATATATTTTAGATGAAAGGTGAGACTTTGAAGTTTCAGAAAATAATTTTGGAGCCTACATTTATTTAATTTAGAAGGTAGAAAAAAATTCTCTTCATGTGTCGACTATAAGTATCTTACCTTATTATAATCTCACTTGTATATACAAAAAGGCGCGTATGTGCAGATGGCTTAAAGTTTTTCCGTTTCAGGGCCTGTATCCAAAGCTGCCTTCGGTTTTCATCCTTAGGGAACCTATGAGTAGGAACTTACTTCTGTAACCTAATTATCACTGAAACTTTCCACAATGTAATATGAGTCTGACTTTACAGGCATCACTTTCAACGCTTTAATTTACGTGATACTCTATTTCAAGTGTAAAAAACATATAAAAGTCACTTCAGCAGATTTCAATAAACGCATCTGCACTATCATAGAAACACTTACACGTGAAATGTAATGCCATTTCCCGCGACAAAACGCTGAGTATAGCCATAAGCTCAACACGAAACAACCATGTTTTGCTAACATTCAGGTGACTTTAGCCCAGAGATGTTGGAGCCACGAAAATGACGCCTGGGCCAGACTATTATGTTGATAGTCGAAGAGTCACGCTGGACTGACAGCGCAACCTGTTGACAGGTGCAACAGACTGAACGGGTCCCATGGAACCTTCCACGCTTGCGGAAACCCAAGCTATCCTGCCTTAAAAGCCGTCGGCACACGGACCGTGCATCCGAACGTTGAGCGTGCCAAGTATCTGATGTCATAGCGTGGAATAGCGCGCTCGGGAGTCTTTCCGAAAGTGCAGAGCAATATCTAGCATGTCAGATATTCTGAGCGTGCGTCTGAGCGTTGGCCAATGAGATGGCACAACGCCACCTACGTCACAAGCACGCCGTCTCCCTTCAGTACAGAGTTGTGAGGCGCCATATAGGCATTCATTTCAAGCCTATATGTATATATGCCGTTTCTGAGCACCAGCAAATTGAGAATCACTGGAAAACCCGTTGTTAACTGTGAAATTCGTTCCAATAAATTAATGAGAAACATCATTTTCGTGGCAAAAGAATTATTGTAACCTGTGTGTTATGAGAGTAGGCTATTTGAAGGCAGCGACACACCGAAGATCCGCACAAAACGCATTGGTCTTGGTACTATTTGTTATAATTAAATTTCAAGTAGTAACATATTTACGATAAAGGTTTTCAGCAAGGGGTAAGATAACATGATTAGATGAAATGGGTGTGTTGTTCGTTTAGCATGCCGGCACGGTAGCTCAG
Source organism: Schistocerca piceifrons (assembly GCF_021461385.2). Lineage (NCBI taxonomy): Eukaryota > Metazoa > Arthropoda > Insecta > Orthoptera > Acrididae > Schistocerca > Schistocerca piceifrons. The sequence continues at coordinate 146,048,531 of NC_060139.1, forward strand.
CGTGTTCGGTCAGAGGGTTAGCCACCCGCTGTAATAAAAAAAAATTCAGTGAATGGATCAACGAACAACCTGAACGGGTCTCATGAGACGCCCGCCCTGAACATTTACAACGAACAAAATGAGATCAACAAAGAATATATATATAAAGAGCGTGATGAGTAGCGTCGCTGTTCTGTTAAGAGTAAGTTGTTAGGGCACTGGTTCACGTCTTCACACTTCCAAATTTTTTTCCTAACATTCGCCTTTTTATTAGGTTCTGATACTTTATTATCAGTTTAATATAAGCATATACTATAATATTTGATGATATGTAAATAAAAGTTCACCTTTTTTTGAGGGGTGACTTTGTTCGATTGGCTTAATCTACAGGACAACTTGCGCTACTTGTATAAAGATATTTTGCTCCTTTTTCTTTTACGCTTCGTAATTCACTTGTTGCAAAGATTCTGCTACTGCGTAGGAACAGTGATCAAGTAAGACTGGCCTTGGGCTTTTACTAAAATGTGTGTGTGTGTGGGGGGGGGGGGGGGGGGGCACTGTTTAAGGAAAGTTCATGTAGGCTTAAACGTAAGCCACGTCACTTCTTGGTTTCCAAACTTGGATGATGGACTTGGAGATACTGGATCAGTCTATATGTTTGTCAGATTTCGTATGTTCTGAGTTCAGAACACTATCCTATCTGCAAAAGACTAGAAATTCGAAAATCCACCTATCCTAACTTCAAAATAGTGGAATCTGCAAGTTCAGCAATTTCCCGCACGCTTCTGATATCTTAGCTTGCCGCCCTAAGCCTGAAAGCGTTGTAGGAAGGAACCACCCGTCCTACTCCCATGGTAACAGCACAAGTGAACTGGGCCAACAGATAGACTGGGGGACACTGTTTAAGCGGAGTACAGGTGAAATTAAACTTAGGGCAAGTCCGCTCACGGTTCAGAAACTGAGGGTGCCAAACTTTGACGTCAGAGGGATGTGAAAAATTGTTTAACATACTTACTGCGCTGTTTCATAGTTAGGATATATGGATTTCTGAATTTCTCGCCATTTTGCACTTAAGGTATAGTTCTAAACTTAGAACATATGAAATCTGACAAGCATGCAAGCTGGGCCAGTACAGCCAGGTCCACCATCTCTGATTCTGACTTCATAGGCCTGGGGAAATGTTATAGACACGCAAACTGGGCCAGTATCCACTAGGTTCGCTACCTTAGATTCTTTACTCATGTAACTCCGTCGCTAATTTTGGGCGTTACTGTGAGATAAGCAGTTCCTTTGCAGCAGTATGTGAGGTGAGCAGTTCCTTTGCAGCAGTATGTGAGGTGAGCAGTGGGCGTTACTGTGAGATAAGCAGTTCCTTTGCAGCAGTATGTGAGGTGAGCAGGCAGGCACAGAGCCGCTGATGTGCGATTACATAAAAAAACCTGCTTACGTACTACAAGATGGGCAGGTTGAGTCCCGCAATCTTTGCGACGTTGCAGTTAAGAATTGGCCTGAGAGGAGTTTCCACACCAACGGTCCACAAAGGTGTTGATCTGTACGTGCCTGGGAGCGACGTATCAGCACAAAAAACGTGCCATTAACCACTAAAAATACCCTTTGATACCCTTTATTCTAGTACAGTTTTAAGCAGTCTGGCAGCAGCCTCCATGACACCAGGGCCACGCAACTCTCCACCACGCATGGGCCAGTGAGCAGCAGACACTGGTCTAGGCACCCATCTCCACCATATCATCTCATGTGGCTAAGTCCGCAGCTCTGTACTTGGAGCAGTAGAAAAGATTGGTTGTCTCCAGGTTCCACAGCAGCAGCTAAACTTCTGCCCACCACTGCCATCCATCCATCCATCCATCCATCCATCCGTCCATCAGTAAGAGCTTCTCTTCCAATATCAGTAGATCTCAATGAGAATCTGGGCTGGCACTTCTCGCTCATGGTCGCAAGTTGTTAAATGGGTCACGAATTGCTGTGTGAAGCAAATCGTGCCAGCAAAGTAGGACGCGGATGTCACAGGCAGGGGGCATGTTCGAGCATCACAGCACTTCGATCATTTTAATGCAAGGCTGAATAAAAATGTTTTACCTTCCAGCCGAATGCTCCTAGCCATCATCCGCCAGTACCACTGCCTCAAACCCCAATACTCCACCACCTCTGCACCGTAGCGGCCATACTCACCATGGGTCGCTAGATATTGGTCTTACAGGTATTTTGGCAACAGTAGATCTGGACTGGCAGCAAGTGCTGGCACAATCGATCTCCATGCAGCACGGCTTCGTAACCACAGCATGCAGGTTCATCACGCAGTGGAATGAATGAGTAGACTATTGGCTTTTGTGATTGTTCTCCTTGTTTTGTACATAGAGGGCGAGAGACCCACAAAAATTTGAGGGTTACTCTTATCTTTCTTACTTCCGCGGTAATACGGAAGAGCAGATTTTCTAGGGCATTCTGCACCGTGTACAGTATCAGTACAGGTAATTTGTGTTAAATGCCATAGGTACGGCCATATGGCTTGTCACTGCACGGAGTCAATGTGGCTGATAATAAGGCGCAAGATGTAAATGTTGTATTGTGGTGTACGATCTGAGCAGGTGTGTTCTTGTGTTACTTATTGCTTATTAGAGACGATGGTTTCACAATAACAGAGTCTCAGACTCAGGGTTCACTGGTCGGGAGATAATTCAAGCGTTAGTTAATGAAGTAGCGCAACTGAGGGCTGATAATAGGAACTTGTGTAACAAGGTTGCAGCTAGGATGAACAGTTAGAAGTAGCTGAACAACCTAGTCCTTTACTAGATCCAGCCACAGCCAATTTCAGCACGCCCTTCTCTGGAAAGTCGATTGACAACATAGTGTCTTTTTGGGTGACCAGCATGCCAGAATTTGGGAATTGTCTCAGGATCAGTTACTCCAGGCAACGAAGGGAAAGCCAAGACGTATGTCATATGTGCAGAGGGGTTAAAAGGCACACAAACGTTTAATGGACTGAAACAAGGCCTGCTATAAAGGTACAAGAAGCAAAACAGCACTAGGTTTTTTCGCAAACAACTGAGTAGTCTGTCGAAGAAACATAATGAGTCAGCGAATTTTGCAGACAGTACACGTAATGTGAATACGATGACATGTGAATTAGTGAAGAATGACGAGGCATTTAAAGTCATACTCTTTTGGAGGCAGAACAGCTGGCAATGGACGCACTTTTAAGGGACTCGGGGCCAGGTATGTCGAGAAGGGTGAGAGCGGCTCTGTAGACACATAAGTCACTGAGTTCGAAGAAATTGATGCAGCAAGAGGACGCTAATAAGGTAGTGTTTTCCACTAATGAAGGTGCTACAGATGTGGGAAGACGGGATGTGGGCAGAGGCAATATTCCCAACTTTAGGGTAGTAGACGGGGTGTGGCTGGACACCATTATACCAACTGCAGGAACGGTAAGGGAAAGCAAGGGAGGAATAAACAGGTGTTAAACGCAAGAGGGAGCCCTAGTCCCGCCGCGATAAGTTGCCGGTAAATCTTGATGCAATAACTATGGATGCAGAGGCGGAATGTGGTATAGTGGGAGTAGTTGAGGTTAGAAAGCCCAAGTTTTTGTTGGACACAGGAGCGCATCTCTCGATAGCAAGTATCGACCTCGTGGGTCAGAGGAGACTGAACCTTCAACACTATAATCTGGTTCAAATGGCTCTGAGCACTATGGGACTTAACTTCTGAGGTCATCAGTCCCCTAGAACTTAGAACTAATTAAACCTAACTAACCTAAGGACATCACACACATCCATGCCCGAGGCAGGATTCGAACCTGCGACCGTAGCGGTCGCGCGGTTCCAGACTGTAGCGTCTAGAACCGCTCGGCCACTTCGGCCGGCCCTATAATCTGGGTGGAGTTGGAAATAATGCTGTAGAAGCTTTGTTTTCAACAATAGTAGATTTTCAGGTTGTGGTGCACCGCTTTAACAAATTGCATAAAAGTGGTGTTCCACTTAAGTGAAGGTTGTTGTGTGCTCTTAAGGTTACGCTTTCCGATAACGTAACATGCCAAAATTGAAGTCAGGCAACGTGTAGTTCAACTTGGAGCGACAACGTTTATTTATATCGCGACAAAAAAATAAAGGAAGACAAATTGAAACTGCAAATTATTTCAATGAGTATTGAGCCGTCTCACAGCTCAGCATTTTGATTTACCCGCGAGATTAGTTCACTTGTTTTCGCCGCAGCGATAGGGGGCGTGATTGCTGATCGCTGTTGGCGCTGGTGCGCGAAGCAAGAGTTTGGGGAGGACGGCTCGGTCGGTATATGGCGACAGGACGGAAGCGGCGAGGAGTGAACTAACTGGTGCCTGCCGATTAAGGACTGCGATGAGTGTGACTGTTTGCGAACACGTGGGGATGACGGAATGCTCGCTTGCTTTGCGTGGTTCTCCATGACCAGCTGTTGTTTGTTGGGTCTGGCACTCGAGTGTAACTGGAAACTGCCTTGGTGTTATTCTCGTAACCTGGCTAAGGCCGAAATTTTCATATACTTTTATTATATTTCATGATCATTACTTATTATGGGGTTGGTACCTGTAGCCAACATTTTGTGATCTGGAATAATTTAGAGAATATCATCACGTGCCAGGTGTCTACTGTGAATAATTCTTAATTTGTTTCATAGTGTATGGCACGGTATCCACTATCATCGATCATTTTATGAAAGTTCCGTCCAAATTATTATTACATTAGATCTTGTTAACCTTGGCGAGTTTAAATTGCAAATTTTCTAATTCTGCTAATATTGCTTGGGATATAGATTTTGAGCTGTGTTGTGTATGCACTTAAAAGGACTGTTGTGAGTGAGAAGCACACTTGAGTGTGTAATGTTTTTCAGTTCCATTGTTACGAAGTGATCATTATTTATATTGCGTGATTTGTTGGGTTTTGTAGTGAGTGGAACTTTAATTTGTGTGATTCTGTTTTGTAGAATGTTTTTCGTGGCAGCATTTGAGAATCCGTTGTTACAAGAAGTTGCTAGCTCTGAATTGCCACCTCGTTAATCAACCATTTATTGACAGATGTGTTTGTCTGTCTGTAGCAAGTAAGAGGCAGCAACTGTAGCTTGTTCGCACAAAAACTGTTACCCAGAAATTTGGATGGGAAAAAAGCAGTCATCCTTTATTATAAAGTTGTTTTATAGTATGTTGGAAGATCATTCTTTGAGTCGTGTTTATTCTGTATGAATCAAATTTAGGTATCACACAGCTGGCAGAAATGGCTGTTGAGCTCGTAATAGACTGTATGTGTGAAATAATTCGTGTAGTTTTGTGAGTGATGTGTTAAATTATTTATTTGTAAGTTGTTTTGAAGATCTGCATTTTTGGTGTTGTTGAACCAAAACAGTATTCTTGAGGTCTTGATGACTGCACATGGTATATAATATACCTTTACTACCAGTACCTTTATGTAATGTTTCAGAGTGGGACTGCATGTTCTTCTGGAGAATGTTAAAAAAAATTCTGTTACTGAAATTTCCTTTAAACTGATAATTGTATTAAGTTGGATGTGTGACCAATTATTGTTAAATAATAAATTTGTGTCAACAAGGCTTGGATCAAATAAACGTGCCTACACCTTCCCCATCCTGGCTCTGCTACCATCTGTACATTACAAGTATGAAACTCGAAACGTTACGGTTGGAATGAATGTTACTTGAATGTTAAGACAAATGTTAATGTGCTCCACAGCCGGCCGCTGTGACCGAGCGGTTCTAGGCGCTTCAGTCCTGAACCACACGCCTGCTACGGTCGCAGGTTAGAAACCTGCCTCGGGCATGGTTGTGTGTGATGTCCTTAGGTTAGTTAGGTTTAAGTAGTTCTAAGTCAAGGGGACTGATGACCTCAGATGTTAAGTCCCATAGTGCTTAGCGCCATTTGAACCATTTCTGTGCTCCACAAAGAGGTTTTTCTCTTAATTAAGAGTGGCTTTAATTGGATCCAAGCTTCCCGAACTGTCTAGCTATGCTTATTTTTAGTAAGTTTACCTGTATGATGTAGGTTCGTACAGTCACCGTAATCATCGAATGTAGCGATAAGAACCTGTAGCCTCCGCAACCCGCACAGTTACTTCGCACGCCGCTGTCCTGAAAACTTTATTTCAGTTTATTTCTCACGTTAGACATGCGTGGCCACCTACACTCGTAGCTGTCTCTGGGACGTATGAACGTAGACGTGTCAATTTTAGGGGGAGAAAATATTAGTAAATTACAGTTCCAGTTCAAAGACGGCTTATTGAGATGGAACCGGACCGCGTGCGGGCTCGAACTAACACTCACAAAACCGCAGAGAAGAACGACTAATCGTCCGTTTATGTAAACTTGAAGCACAAATTTCCAAAGCTGTTAAAATGATGAAATAGCTGACCTTTGAATAAATATTTATTTATACGATGGCTCTCTTTAACAAAACAACCACTTTCGTATTTCTGTTCACGAGATAAACATCGTTCTCGAACTTATTCTGTAATGGCTGCCGTGCAACAATACAACTAGATCCGCTCCGACAACACGTCTTTGTATTCCAATATCTCAAGTCACTGTAAAAAGTGCTTTTAATCCAATGTCAAGAATGCTAAATCAATAAAGAGTAGCATCGCATACACGAGTTTATTCTCGCAGTCACATTCTTTGGCTGCAGCAAATACGTTAATTCTCAAGCGCTCAAAGCGTGAAGTTCGTTACACTACAGTTCGTTCCGTGAAACACAACTCAGCACAGCAATTCTATACAGTCCTTCTCAAAATCAGCACATTTCGCATCCCTTAAGTCGATTTGTTTCATTACACGTTCCAGCTAGGGGCGGATGCCCCCACTGAAATACTGTATCAAGATGCTTCAATCTAAGAGGTGAACCACTTGAACTGCGGTCAACAACACCAAGAATTAAGTCGCATGTTATTGTGGCGCAAAGCACCGGGAAGTCGATTTAGGCAAATGTGGAACCGGAATGGCGTGGTAACTGAGGCCCGCGCGTTCCGCTAGAATGCAGGTAGAGGCTCGTGCATAATATACGGCAAGGCATTGTCCACTCCTGCACTACGACTCCTGGGGGACATCTGGCTGGCAACTCCGTGTAGTGGCCGAGGGAACTTTTTTTCATTTTTTAAAAATTTATTGGCATTCCGCGCGTGCCCGTACAGCTGTCTTAGTAGTGTAGTGTAAAGACAACACAGCGCACAGTCCCAGAGCGCAGAAATTCTCTGACCCAGTCGGGAATCGAACCCGGTCCCCTTCGCGCAGCAGTCCGCCTCGCAGCTACCGAGGCGGACGATTTTGCAGTTGGGTCCGCTTCAACTATCGAGGCGGACTTGTTGACCGTTAATGAGGCGGCCATATTGTTGGAAGTGACTGCTTCCTGTTTGGGCAGCGGCGAGTAGTCGGTTGCACTCCCAAGTCCATGAATATGCTGACGTATTTCTGGAAATTCACTACGTAAGGGGATGAAATAAGGGGTGAAAAGTTTTATGAAAATATTTCATGATGAAAGTATATCTATAGCTAAATCTATGAAAATTTGAATTTGTTTTTTCTGTTAGAAATAACGCAATTAGTGTCCCGTTGTTTTAGGAAAATCAACCCTTTTAGGGGTGAACCCCAGTGGATGAAAGTTTTTATGGAAAGATTGCACTGCAAGCATTTTCGAAGCTAAATCTATAAAAATTTGTACTAGGCTTCTCTGTTAGAGATAAAAACTCGCATTTCACTGTTTTCGGAAATTCAATTCTTAAGGAGCTGAAATAGTGGGTGAAACGTTTTATGAAAATATTTCTTTGTGAAAGCGTTTTTAAAGCTAAATCTTTGAAAATTGGTATTTGGATTCTCGGTTAGAAAAGCAAAAATAGATGTTTCACTGTTTCTGAAAATCCATCCCCTAAAGGGTTGAGAAAGGGCACTAATTCATTGATTCATCATCGCTATTAGCCCTAACCGTTAAGGACAGAAACTTGATACGTGGAGAGGGTGTGGATCTTATACTGTAGGCAACGTTTAAGAAGGGATTGTTCGAATACCATTCCTAAGTGGTGAAATGAGGAAGAAAAGCTTTTTGAAACTATCTTGCTATTAAGGTAATTTCGAAGCTAGAACTACGAAAATTGGTATCCGGTTTCTCAGTCAGAAATTAAAAAAAACTACGTGTTTCAGCATTTTTAGGAATACGGGCACTAAGGAAGTAAAATAGTGGATGAAACTTTTTTCGAAATAAATCATTATTAAAGATCTACTAACGTACTTTTAAGCTTTGTCTATGAAAATTAATATTTGACTTCTCGGTTACGATAAAAAATACGTGTTTCAGTGTTTTTGGATATTCAATTCCTAGTGGGGTGAACTATGGGTTGAACTTTGTGAGAACTGGTATTTCGCTTCTCAGATAGATGTAATGAAATATGTGTTAGGGGAGGAAAGTTTCTGCAGGAATATCACACCAAGAACGCGAAATGCATGATTAACAAAAATCTTGAACCCCAGATACTCCTTTGATGTGCTCTGTGTCACTTCGGCTTTAACTGGTATTCATGCAAATATTTTGATATCAGTGGCCTCTCAGGCTGGTGGCCGTTTGGCGATTGCTCTTTGGTGTATTCTTTATTTTTTTATTCTCTCAAGACTAAATATTTCGTCTGCTTTGTATATTTTAAATTCGGGATTAATTCTCTGGGCTTGTCAAAACACTTAAAAGCTTAAAAACTTTTTTTGTATTACAGGCAGCCTCTTGCAGCTTATGGCCTTGACAATGCGAGGAATTTTAAATCTTAAGATCCAGCCCCATGGAGGACCTTGTTTCCTAAAGGTTTCCGTCCAAGAGCTACTTTCTATTTTTAGTAACTCATTTAAAACATAGTTGTCCACCTGTGGCCGATAATTAAATTCTGGTGTTCTTTGTTTTGATCATTTAACCTGATTGCTTTCACAGCTAGTTGGCAATGCTGTTTCGTAAATCTTGCTATCTTGTTTGCCGACTTAGGCGAGCTACTAATCGTAAACGTTTTAAAATCGTATTTAAGCACATTGGTCGCCGTGAAGGCAGACCCGCCACGGTAGCCAAGAGCGCTAATGCGCTACTTCCTGGACTTGGGTAGGCTCGCCAGCCCCGGATCGAATCCGCCTGGCGGATTTAACGAGGAGGGCCGGTATGCCAGCCAGCCTGGATGTGGTTTTTGGGGCTTTTCCACATCCCACTAGGTGAATACTGGACTGGTCCCCACGTCCCGCCTCACTTACACGACTTGCAGACATTTGAAAACGTTTGCACTATTTCACGGCTTTCACTAGACGCAGACAGCTGGGGTACACTAATTCCATCCCTGGGGGGTTTGGGGTGGCTACAGGAAGGGCATCTGGCTACCCTTTGACACTAACGCCGCCAAATCCTTAGTAATAAGGCTGACCCCGCGTTGCAGTGGGACAAAGGCCCAAAGGAAAGTGATGGTCGCTGTGAAGGTGCTTATTTAATTACTGTATTTCTCTATTCTACTGCCTTTTTAGGCAGTTAATAATTGCAGTTCTTTTTCGTATTTTATTACTTGTGCCATCACTATTCTGAATGTCTACCATAGCGGAAAAGTTGATGTGTGTAAATTGCTTTTCTAAAGTGTCCACCCCGAACACTAAAAGCGTTAAAGCATGGCAGCAGATCGTTTTTCAGAAAAACGACTTAACCAAAATGCAATGCCTGCACTGTTGTACTGGGAAGCCTCTCTCCACTGTGCAAGGCAAATGCTCCTAAGTAAGTTCACAACTACTGGGATAATGCAGAGCATTTAGGCAGAATATTTTGGGTGGATGGAGCAGGTAAGGTGTTGCTGAACAACAATGCTCCAGCCTTTTTGTCTCGAGAACTTAAGAAATTCTGCTTCAATGGCGCTATATCTCACATCACTATCACAACCCTACTATTCACAGTCATCATTTGCGGAATGAATTGACCGAAACCTGAAATCTGCCCTGATTATTTTCCATACCCAGTCTCAGACCAAGTGGTATCAGTCAATCAGATAGTTTAATTTTGCGTTTGATATCGCTGTGTACGAGCCTCAAATGACCACCTGCACTAAGCTGATGATTGCAGTTCCTGTTAACTCTATTATATATAGCCTGTGGTCGAACAGTGTCCAAGGATAGCAATCCAAAGGTCATTAAGAAAAACTGAGACACAACCAGGAACAACATTCGCCTTGTACACCTTAGAGAGCAGTTTGTTACAACAATGGCAGGCGGCCGGTCTCATTGCGGGTGGGTGACGTCGTTTTCTGAAAAACCCCTGGACTCAAGTAATGGTAGCCAGAAGGTGACTGCCAGAATACTTCCCCACTTTCTGGGGCTGTACAATGTGGTCAAGGTAGCCTCTCAAGTTAGTTTCCTGGTTCAGGACTTAGTCACCAGTAAACGGGTTAGAGTACGCTTAAGTCAGCTTAAACTTGCATCTGGTAATCAGGATGCTGGGAGGTCAGTTGTCTCCTATGTTGGGGTTTTCCGACCCCACCCCCTGTCCTTGTTTCCTGTTGTGGGTGGGGGGGGGGGAGGGGGATGGAGAGGAATTGAGCAGTGCAAAAGCCATTATTGATGCCTGTCCCTATAGCATAACGTCTTTGGTCTATTGCCTGATAAATTCAGCCAATTTTGTGTTTCTCTATGAATGGGTTGAATCTGTTTTATATTCCTTACCAGGATTTTGGTGTGAACACTTTCGTGAATGAGCTACACTTCTGAATTTCAAAATTATGTTACAGTTTTTATATTTCAGATTTCGACATTTTGTGTTTGGGACAGAACTGATAAAAATTAGAAAGTGTTTCAGTGTCTGTCTCCTAATTTTTTGGATGAGATAATGTTCCAAAAGGTAATTTAATTAATAATTTAACATAATTGCATAACTTGTACCTTTCATATTTGGTTTGTTACTGAAATTAACATGGCTATTTCTATGTTGTGACCGTTAAGAGGTTTTGTTACATGTAATACGCATTTTGTCTGACTCAAAATTTGTGTTTTCTCGATAATTGTGTATCTGCAAATTTGTTGTAAGTCTACATTGAAGATAATTTTCGATAAGGTGCAAAATTCATTTTATATTTCTTGTATATAGAACTTATAGGGTATCTACAGATGTTCGGTACCGAAATATTGTATGAACAGTGTTGAGCAGCTTGAGTGGTAAAACCTATATCTGCTCAAGATCGTAAAGATGTACTAGAAAGCTTCAATGAATCTATCGATACCATACTTATAATGTTACAAGCCCTAAGTAATGGCTTCGACAGTTGGCTCTGCTTGGAGTATCGAGACAGACAAAAATGGTTCAAATGGCTCTGAGCACTATGGGAGTTAACAGCTGATGTCATCAGTCCCCTAGAACTTAGAACTACTTAAAGCAAACTAACCTAAGGACATCACACACATCCATGCCTGAGGCAGGATTCAGACCTGCGACCGTAGCGCGAGGTAGACGTGTTGATAGTTAATGGGGCTGTTGTCTCCCAGAGTGAGCTGTGGGGAGTCATGGGTTAGCATCTACATCCCTGAATAAAATGCCTTACCTGGTGTACAGGTAACTCGTGGTACTTTCAGTTTCACACAGGAACATGTAAACTACAATGATCAGACGGTAATTCCAGAAAATCCCTGTGTTCTGTCATACAGTTCAGCCATATTGGTATCAACAAACTACGCACTAAAATATTGTATGGTCGCAATCTGTGTGGGTGCATTGGTTATGCTATGTGTGTTACTTCTTGTTAAATTTTTATAAAATTCTGCCTCACATTTGTTGGAGTGTTGCTTTGTGAGTATACATGCAGTATGACTAGCAGACACTATACATGTGTAATCTATTTTATCAGTTTTACATTGTATAGAAAATGACTCGATGAAACTGACAGAAATACTTCTCGTGTTCATTATTATTTGGTCTTCAACTTGATATCTGCCACTTTGGCGTTAACTGGTATTTGTATTATGATTCCTGTGGCCTCTCACACTGGTTGCCATTTGGTGGCTGCTATTCTGTATCTTTATTACTATGCAAAGATTAAATATTTGATATGGTTTGTCTATTTTAAATTCAGGTTTTATTCTGCATGCTTGTCAAAGAAGTATTTAAATGCTTATGGGCTTTTGTTGTGTTTCATACAGTCTCTTACTGATTATAGGCCTTGAGATTGTAAGGAATTTAAAATCTTAAAAGATAGCCTCACATGTAAATGAAAATTTCCGTTTGAAGCGCACTGGATGGCGATTTATCTACTACTACCTGATGTTTCTTCCCCTTCCCTTAAAGCCTCCTTTAAAAAAATAAATTTACTGAATGTAATGAGTAAAACAAAATAAAAATTCATAAAAACTATATATTTTACTAAATATTAAATGATTTCAAAAACATTTATTTGTAAAGATTTAATCAACATACAAATGATTGAAAATCAGTTGAATAAATATTCTTAACTCAACAAAAATCTCACACATAAAAAACTAAGTTCTGACAGTGAAGTTTAAAAATGTGAACTTAACAAATTATTTTTTAAATAACTTAGTTTAAAAAATATAGCTTCATTTTTTCGTTTTTAAAGAACTTATAAATTTCTTCTCTTATAAATTAGCTCCCCAATTTTAGTATTCAAATATTCATAATTCTTTTTTCATTTTTTTAATCTAATATATTTTTATGTTATAAATTAGAACAAATAAAGTATGATTAATGTGTGGGATATGTTTAAACGTGTTAAGCAACTTTTCTTGAAAGTAATAATAAACCAAGAGAGAAACAGATTAAATGTAGTACTTGCAAATATTGTTTTGAACAGTCTTTAATTATAAAACATTTGAAATGGATAAAACATAATGACCATGTTGAATTTTTAAAAGGATCTCACATAGAGGAAACAGAGAGATACAGGAAGAAATAAAAAAGTCAAAAAATTCTCTTTTTATGACTAAAACATTTGTGGATTATCATATAAATTGTTTCTATATAAATCTTTTTCATGGACATATTCATGAAGCATTACTATATAATATTTACAGTTACACAACTCATTATATTTGTGATCATTATATTTTACCCTCAATATTAAAAAACTATATTTATGCTTATATATAATTCTTAACAGTTTCTTACTCAGTAATGAAAAAATTTAAATCTATGGATTTAGAAAACATAGAACACAATAAAGACAGTTATCACAATTATAAAATTGTTTCAATTAATTTCCCAATGTAAATTTTATTTTTACATTACAAGATATATAGAACTTATTTTAATTGTGTATTATTAAATTTTATTAAATCATAACTAAAAAATATAAAAATTTAAAAAATGTATCAAATTAAAATTACATTTAAAAATTCTCAGATAATATTCTACACTGAATATCATGAGGTAAATTGTTTTTTCATAAAAGATTAAATAAACAAGAGTATCATTATGAATTTTATCATTGAAAGTAGTACATCATTTCACAGTACTTTGTGTGTTGTTTTTCAACATTTTTTCATAAGGTGATATTTATAACATAAATAGGATAATTCATAATGAATTTATATCACTATGTCCTTCTAATGTGATACTCATTTAACATCAGAGAAAGAATCATAACTTTTTAAAAAAACATTTTGGTGGGGCTAAATTCCAAATCTGTTGAGGAAAAATTTCATCACTTCCGTTTTTCGAGAATAATATTTTCTAATTTAATTTTATCAAATCATGAAGAATCGACTAATTGAATATTTTTAAAGTTTTTTGAAAAATTACAAAAATAAAATAAGGTTTATCAAACTCTGCTGAATTATAATGATTTCTTATGTCTGACTAAAAATTATTTCTGCAATCCAACCTAGCAGTATCTATAGTTTGGAATTCATTGAAATATATTGGTTTTTGAGGATTTTTTAAATCTTTATTGTTCTAATTCAAGTCTATTATCATAGTCATATTTAACAATAGGTACTCTAATTTCAACATTTTCAAAGATAGTTTTTCCTTCTTTTAGTAGAGTACCTTCTATTTTGAACCCAGCATCATTTTTATTTGATTTTCTAATAATAAAATCCCCAGCACTTGAAGAGCATGTAAAAATTACTGTTAAATCTTCTGCCCTAATTACTTCTTTATAATGTTTAGGAAACCCTCCTAATGTTGCTAAGGGATAAAGTACTTCATTTACTTTATTTTTCATCTTATCATTATTAAGTATATATCCTATATAAATTTTATACAAAAACAGATGAAGTTAAATTTAATAAAACTGATGCATAAATAAAAGTATGTTCTGTTCTTGATAAAATATTATTTCCTTTTCATATAGTTACAAAGTCAAATAATTTTACAACATAGTTATCAATTAATTTTTATTAGACTTTGTCATATGTCGAGAATCTGTACCACAGTCTGAATAATTTAAAGACTCATTCATACATCATAGATGGACCCAGCAATCACAAATACTTATATCAATTTTCACAAACATTGATATTAATTTCAATATCTTTAGTAGGACTATTTGAATTATTTTTACGTCTCTCATTCCCTGGAAAAGAATAAAATTGATACCTCTCAATCTTGTTCATTTATAAAGAAGAAAGATTAATAAAGATTAACATTTTATATTATATTATAATATTATTTTTGATACCCAACTATTATGTAAATTATTAAAACACAACCATTTAACAAAGAATTTATCATCTTTCGTTTTTATAGCTTTTTCCAACAAGATATACTTCTGGAAATTAGTTTTCTGTAGTTCTTGCTCGTAAAAATTTCCTTTCACTTCTTCTCTATCTAAAGCTCTAAATTCATGTGTTACTGGATTAGGGCAAATAACTCTTTCAATTTCAAAAATTTCTGAGGATCAATTAGCTGTTTTACCTTTTGCAAAAATTCATTTTAATTTACTGATTTCAATTTTATCTCCTATTTTATATTTTAGTTCATTATAATTTTTTCATTAACTTCTGTTGGCTTGATTTTTATTGTTGAATGTTTTGTATTATTATATTCATCTACTAGTTTTTTTAACAAAATCCATTCATATATAATTATCTTGAAGAGCGAATTGTTTCTGCACTTTTTCTTTTAGTTAAATCTTTCAACTACTGAACCCTTTAACTCTGTAAAATTTGAGTAGTGATTAATTTATTATTTTTTATAAGTCCTTGAAAATCTTTATTACAAAATGTTTTAGCATTATTTGCTTCCAAATTTTTTGGACATTTTAGTCTAGCACAACATTGAAACAGCTGGATATACATACACTACTTGCCATTAAAATTGCTACACCACGTCGATGACGTGCTACAGACGCGAAATTTAACTGACAGGAAGATGATGCTGTGATATGCAAATGATTAGCTCTTCAGAGCATTCACAGAAGGTTGGCTCCGGTTGTGACACCTACAACGTGCTGGCATGAAAGTTTCCAACCGATTTCTCATACAAAAACAGCAGTTGACCGGTGTTGCCTGGTGAAACGTTGTTGTGATGCCTCGTGTAAGGAGGAGGAATGCGTATCATCACGTTTCCGACTTTAATAAAGGTCGGAATGTAGTCTATCGCGATTGCCATTTATCGTATCGCGACGTTACTGCTCGCGTTGGTCGAGATCCAATGACTGTTCGCAGAATATGGAATCGGTGGGTTCACGAGGGTAATACGGAACGCCGTGCTGGATCCCAACGGCCTCGTAGCACTAGCAGTCGAGATGACAGGCATCTTATCCGCATGGCTGTAACGGATCGTGCAGCCATGTCTCGATCCCTGAGTCAACAGACTGGGACGTTTGCAAGACAACAGCCAACTGCACGAACAGTTCGACGACGTTTGCAGCAGCATGGACTATCAGCTCAGAGACCATGGCTGCGGTTACCCTTGACGCTGCATCACAGACATGAGAGCCTGCGATGGTGTACTCAGCGACGAGCCTGGGTACACGAATGGCAAAACGTCGTTTTTTTCGGATGAATCCAGGTTCTGTTTACAGCATCATGATGGTCGCATCCGTGTTTGGTGACATCGCGGTAAACGCACATTGGAAGCGTGTATTTGTCATCGCCATACTGGCGTATCACCCGGCGTGATTGTATGGGGTGCCATTGGTTAGACGTCTCGGTCACCTCTTGCTCGCATTGACGGCACTTTGAACAGTGGACGTTACGTTTCAGATGTGTTACGACCCATGGCTCTACCCTTCATTCGATCCCTGTGAAACCCTACATTCCAGCAGGATAATGCACGACAGCATGTTGCAGATCCTGTACGGGCCTTTCTGGATACGGAAAATGTTCGACTGCTGCCCTGGCCAGCACATTCTCCAAATGTCTCACCAACTGAAAACGTCTGGTCAATGGTGGCCGAGCAATTGGCTCGTCACAATACGTCCGTCACTACTCCTAATGAACTGTGGTATCGTGTTGAAGCTGCATAGGCAGCTGTACCTGTACACGCCATCCAAGGTTAGTTTGACTCAATGCCCAGGCCTAACAAAGGCCGTTATTACGGCCAGAGGTGGTTGTTCTGGGTACTGATTTCTCAGGATCTATGCACGCAAATTGCGTGAAAATGTGATCACATGTCAGTTCTAGTAAAATATATTTGTGCCATGAATATCCGTTTATTATCTGCATTTCTTCTTGGTGTAGCAATTTTAATGGCCAGTAGGTTAACTGTGTATGTGAACTAAACTCCGTTCGACTTGATGTCCAGTGCTGCAGTTTTAATGGTGGGTAGTGTGCTTATTTTGTCTGTGTTTCTTCTTCACTGAATTTAAATGAGAGTGTGTGTGTGTGTGTATGTGTGTGTGTGTGTGTGCTTGTGCGTGTGGGGACGGAGGTGCAGCGTATGTGTCGCGCGCGCACGTTTCTATCTCCGCTGCTCTGCCTTCATCTTTCAGACAAGAAAGAGCCAGTACCTCCGCCGGATTTTATTGCACATTCCAGCGTCTCATCCCGCTACTACTACCTGCTGTGTATTCGTGCGACGTGACAAGAGTGACAGGCGGGCAAGTCAAAGAGAGGCAGCGGGGCTGCAGCCCCGTGAAAGGGGCGCAGAAAGGAGGCTAGGGCGGTCCGTGGCCGGCTGCCTTTCACGCTAGCTCTCAGCGGCCGGCCCCTCCGTGAAAAGGACCGACGGGCGCGTCTCCGCTTTCTCACTGGCAGGTCGCCCGCGTCACCTGCGCCCGAGCCCCGAGCCGCGCTCTCCGTACCTTCCCTCCGGGCTCTGTGAAATATTGCAGACGCCCCGATCGATCGCCGGCGCCGCCTCATCGTTCTGCCCGCGGCCCTTATCGCTCGCACGGTGTTCGGCTTGGCGTGTTTATCTCTAACAGAGAGAAGACAAACAGCATATCCGCCAGACGCTAACAGGCGATACACACTGTAGTGGCAGTCCGGTACGTAGTTCCAGATAATAACATGCGAAGGCTCCACCTGTTTTCTCAAAAGGAATATGTCTCCCAGCAGGTGTTCTTCTTTCCTATACATTCATATAGAACTCCAATATTCTCTATTTTTCCTCTGCCTTGTTCTTCCTCAGAGCAGCCCCTTTAATAAGTTAGTTAGGTTTAAGTAGTTCTAAGTTCTTGGGGACTGATGACCACAGAAGTTAAGCCCAATAGTGCTCAGAACGTCTAGCGGTTCTAGGCACTCAGTCCGGAGCCGCGCGACTGCTACGGTCGCAGGTTCGAATCCTGCCTTGGGCATGGATGTGTGTGCTGTCCTTAGGTTAGCTAGGTTTAAGTAGTTCTAAGTTCTAGGGAACTTATGATCTCAGCAGTTGAGTCCCATAGTGCTCAGAGCCATTTGAACCATTTGAAGTGCTCAGAACCATTTATTTCGCTAGTATAAATCTTGTTATATCAGTCCCATCATTTTTCATGTCTCTTGGACAGTTGTCAGACAGGTGGTGAGGTGTCGCCCCTTACACTGATATACGTAGGAGTGGAAATTTCTATACTCACCTGATCCATGTAAGATGGAGATCTATCAACTTAATCTGGCTTTTTTGTGCAACTGAAACCACTCTAAACGCTCGATATTGATAAGGAGGAACCTTATCCTGAAGTATGTATTGTTTTCAGGGGTATGGAATATCGTTTCGCAAAGTATCCGTCGTTTCACTTTTTTTTGGGAATGGTATCGGTTAGTTCATTTTGCAGCTTACGTGATTTTCTGTTTCAGTTTGATCATTTATATTTGACGGACACAAGTTCTATAAAACCAACAAAAATGTGTGCGCATCTCTCATATTGAAATTAACTAAGAGTCACTATAAATGTTAGTCATATTGTACAAAGTTTTCATAATTTAAAGAATTATTTCATTCCATAAAGCCAGTTATTTAAGTGAAGACATGCGAGATTATAATAGAAGTCAAAAATACGTTTTGTAAATCAGTTACGTTAAAGATAATTATTTACCGATAAGCTATAACTCATATTTCGAAACTAGATTAAGTTAAGATATTCTGATGCCTTTGAATAAAAATAACACATGATGACTGAAGCATAGAGGACATAAAAAAACAGACTAGCAGTGGCAAAGAGGGCATTCCTGGATGAAAGTAGCCTACGGCTATCAAACATCGGCCTTAATTTCAGGAAGAAATTTCTGAGAATGTATGTTTGGATTACATCGTTGCATGGAAGTGAAACGTGGACTGAGGGAAAATCGGGAAAGAAGAGTAGCGAAGCCTTTGAAATGTCGAGCTATAGAGCAACGTTGGTAGCTGCATGGACTTATAAGAAGTGAAGACGTTCCCCTAGAGTCGTGAAGAAGAGGAACACGTAGAAAACATTGACAGTGAAAGGGGACAGGATGATAATACATGTGTTATACATCAAGGAATGCCTTCCGTGATACCTGAGGAAGTTGCAGAGGGCAAAAACATATAGTGGAAAACATAGATTGGAATATATCCGTCAAATAACCGAGGACGTTGGATGCAGGATCTACTCTGGCATGTAGAGGTTGGCACAGCAGAGGAAGTCGTCGCTGACCGCATCAAAACAGATTACTGATAAGCCAAAAAGCCTGTGAAATGTGTATCTTTGCTTTACATTTAGTTGGAACGCCTGCAATAATTATATCGAAGTTCATAAATACGCTACTGACCATTAAAATTGCTACACCACGAAGATGACATGCTACAGACGCGAAATTTAACCGACAGGAAGAAGATGCTGTGATACGCAAATGATTAGCTTTTCAGAGCATTCGCACAAGGTTGGCGCCGGTGGTGACACCTACAACATGCTGACATGAGGAAAGTTTCCAAGCGATTTCTCATAGACAAACAACAGTTGACCGGCGTTGCCTGATGAAACGTTGTTGTGATGCCTCGTGTAAGGAGGAGAAATGCGTACCATCACGTTTCCGACTTTGATAAAGGTCGGATTGCTTATCGCGTTGGTCGAGATCCGATGACTGTTATTAGAATATGGAATCGGTGGGTTCAGGAGGCTAATACGAACGCCGTGCTGGATCCCAACGGCCTCGTATCACTAGCAGTCGAGATGACAGGAATCTTATCCACATGGCTGTAACGGATCGTGCAGCCACGTCTCGATCTCTGAGTCAACAGATGGACACGTTTGCAAGACAACAACCATCTACATCAACAGTTCGACGACGTTTGCAGCAGGAGGGACTATCAGCTCGGAGACCAAGGCTGCGGTTACCTTCGACGCTGCATCACAGACAGGAGTGCCTGCGATGGTGTACTCAGCGACGAGCCTGGGTACACGAATGGCAAAACGTCATTTTCGGATGAATCCATGTTCTGTTTACAGCATCATGATGGTCGCATCCGTGTTTGTCGACATGGCGGTGAACGCACATTGGAACCGTGTATTCGTCATCGCCATACTGGCGTATCACCCGGCGTGATGGTGTGGGGTGCCATTGGTTACACGTCTCGGTCACCTCTTGCTCGCATTGACGGCACTTTAAACAGTGGACGTTACATTTCAGATGTGTTACGACTCGTGGCTCTACCCTTCATTCGATCCTGCGAAACCCTACGTTTAAGCAGGATAATGCACGACCGCATGTTGCAGGTCCTGTACGGGCCTTTCTGGATACAGAAAATGTTCGAATGCTGCCCTGTCCAGCACATTCTCCAGATCTCTCACCAGTTGAAAACGTCTGGTCAATGGTGGCCGAGCAACTGGCTCGTCACAGTACGCCAGTCACTACTCTTGATGAACTGTGGTATCGTGTTGAAGCTGCATGGGCAGCTGTACGTGTACACGCCATCCAAGCTCTGTTTGACTCAATGCCCAGGCGTATCAAGGTCGTTATTACGGCCAGAGGTGGTTGTTCTGGGTACTGATTTCTCAGGAACTGCGTGAAAATGTAATCACATTTCAATTCTAGTATAATACATTTGTCCAATGAATACCCACTTATCTGCATTTCTTCTTGGTGTAGCAATTTTGATGGCCACTAGTGTATTTGTTTCGTAAATCGATTATGTTAAAGATAATTATTTAACAATGATTTATAATTTCCATCGTTCCGACGATCTGAATTCGGGCGTCTGCTTGGCGATCGCCGCGCTTGGGGGCGCTGGTCGGCAACTACTGAAGCTTCTAGGCTGTCGAGTGACCGCCCTCCATGGCGGACACGAGGTTCCGCGGCTAAGGCGAGGAGCTGTCTGCCCGCTCTGTGACCTGATGCGAGAGAGACCTCCCTGTTCATCGCGGAGGCAGTGTTGTGAGGCTTGGCCGTACTAGGGCAGAGTATTTATGGTTGGTGTCCGAGGTCACATTGTTTACCTGCAGTTTTTGCCCTGTGGATTCCGCACGACTTGTTTGAATTAGCGGCTCAACAGGATGGTATTACAATAGTGTGTGTAGTCGTTGGTGCCAAAGCAGACTCCCTGTTATTGAATGGAGACCGTCCATTTAAGATGAATTTGACTAGTTATGTGTCGTACCTTAAGTCTGCTGTTACGTGTTTTAGTTCAGCACCGTCGCTATCATTTCTGTAGCCACGCTCTGATCGGCGAACTTGTGAGTGGCGTACTGTCTGGATTTTGTTCCATCGTTGCGATTACTGTGAGCTCCAGGGTTTCGCTATTTTGCCGAGTGCCCACTATCCGATAGAGCAAATATCTTATAGTGAAAACAGATGCTATTGCTTGTGCAGTGACAAGGACTGGAATTTTTGGAAAGCATCTTGAAAGCAGACGCTGGAAACTAACTACAGCTTTTGTGTGGTGGGTCACATGCACCATCGCCATGCGCGGAAAAATGTCATTGTTGTCTGAAAAGGGAACATTCCCCAGTGTCAATTAACGATCCTGATGAAACTTGGCGGGTGTGTAGAGGGGACAAAATTATGCCATTCGTGTTTTTTTGATTGTTCCCAGTTTCACTTTCAAAAGGCAAAACACACCCTATAAGGTAATTTAGCATATTAGATTTAGAGACAACAGCTTCAAACCATGAAATATAAAGAACGTGTTTTATATAAAAGTTGAAATGTAACGAACGGTCTTGAAAACTGTACAATCAACTTTAGGAAAAAAACTGAAAATTTACTAATTACCCCACTAAAATTAATGAACTTTATTAAACGCACACTTTTGTTAGAACGTAAATTAAAGACTCTGTATGTCCATCTTTTCAGAGATACTGGCTGTCAAATTAACCACCTTTCAGCCGGCAGCTGAGTAGGCAGATGATGGTTGAAGGTATCGCTATAGCAAGCAGAAATCTACTAATACCAGTATTGCTGGCCCCTGTTTTGATCAGAACCGAGTGGAATCTTCTTACACGTCGGTCAGGGGCCTGAAGATACCATAGTAAATCGCCGAAATGGTAACCAAATGAAATAAGTTTGGAAACTAGAAGGCTGGAAGATGTTTAATTTGACATGCTATAAATTAAAGAAGCTTTCACACCACATACATCCATGTGTAATACAGCTGGTTTCTGTAACACAATGTTTAGATAATAAGTTGTACACGGTGTGCTGTCAGAGCCTGTGCAACATATTTAATTAAAATATCTTAACGCTCATCATTATTCTACTTATTCGTTGTACATATTTTTGTTGTATTATGTAAATTGTTATCTTACATTTTAAATTCATGGTTTTTTCGTTTTTTTGTTTACTGTTTCACATACATGTATTCTATTAACTGTAAACAATAAGTAACTCATTGTTACGATACAAAATCGTTGCAACCATGATAATAGGTACAGAAATGTTTACAACTTAAGGTTTTTGTACACCATGCACACAAAATGAACGACATTTCTTCACATAATGCACACGATGAACAATGAATTAAAAAACCAAATGCAGCGGGTGTCGCAATTTAAGGCGGACGATCCTCTAAATACCCTAATTTGTACTAAGCATATTTCAGTATGCTGGAAGACATCGGCAAAGAGAACTGACTACGTACTAGTGACTGCAGCTTGAGCATATGGTTTCTCAAGTAGAGACTGACGTCATAATCATGCAGTAGACCTAGATCTGAAAATCTTCTCACGATGTTCTCCCAACGTCGAAAGCCGTATACGTCCAATAGCTTTACCTACGCTGTCGAGCCTTTTGGCATCACCACGTGAACAAATTCCTTGTCCTCAGGTACAACACTCAAGACGGTTGTTTCATACTGGCCACCCGATGAATCTAACAATAATACAGACTTTTCTCCCGCACTCGGAGGGAAAACTTCTGTCAAATCTCTTTTGACATGGTCAGACGTCAGTTTACCAGATTTCGATGTCTTCACAAGAACATTTGGGGCTTCAAAAAGAGATTCTGTAATTTTCGTCCCAAACTCTCCATTAGTTTCTTTTAAAACTATGAAAGGGGTGGAGGAGGGGTCCGGAGAGGTAAGCAGTTTGCCAACTGCAGAGACTGTAGTCTAAATCTCATAACTCTGAGTAACTCATGACAGTGCCTGCACCATGGATTCGACTTTCTTTCCACCCTTTTGGAATAAATTACATCCAGAGTGCAACTCCAGTTTGAATTCACTCTGACGAGAGGTGTACACATTTTCAGCCACCAAAACGCTAATGTGGTCCTTAACTTGCACTACAAATCGTAAAATGACGTCGTCGAGATCATTTTTGTCGTTTATATATTATCTAATTATTAATTTTGTTATTTTCCGTAATACATTTCCGTGCGCCTTTTTAGAATTCAATAGCCAGTTTGGGCTTACTTTGAAATTGCGTAACTTTATTTCCCTGCTCATTTGAAGGTCCACTTTTGGAGGTCAGTGTCAAGGATAACCAGTCGATGACCCGCAGCCTCTAGTACTTTTTGGAGAGTCCAGCACTGTGTTACCTTCATCTTATCACGTTTTGACCCGTCACAAAGAACATACTCCAGCGATACAGCTGTTTCACTTACGTAACTGTGCGATATTTATGCTGCACCTATGAAAGCGACTCTTTTCCCTTCTTTCCGTTTCTCCAAAATTCAACACCACATTTCTTATATTCGAAATCTGATTCGCTTTCTGAAGAATGGACATTGCTTAGGATGGAGGACTCCTCATGCTTTTCACAGTCAGATACACACTCGTCATCAATCATTGCTTCATCACGAAGCTTCAGTCCATCAAACAATAGCCCATTGTCGTGTTCCATAATAGTCGAATTTCCATCCATATTGTCACAAATGGATGCTACAATGGTGTCTTTCAGTTCCACATCCTGCGAATTATAGAACTCTCAGGGAACTCCATTACAGCTAAAATGATCATTTCGCATTCTGCATGTATTAACTGGGTTAACTGTTGGCATCTTACCTATACACAATACAACGTTTCACGTCAGTTCGGCAAAAAGTTAGTTCAACACCGCACGTTCAGCGAAAACTGACAACTACAGGCAGTGCGAAGAAGAATCCGAAGAAATGCCCAGAAATCCGTGCAATGCGAAGTAGTCCAAACAGCGTTCCTTGAGAGAGAGAGAGAGACTGAAGAACGTAGCGAGGTCCAGAAGTCGCGCGGCGCCGGCCGATGTGACCGAGCGGTTCTAGGCGCTTCAGTCTGGAACTGCGCGACCGCTACGGTCGCAGGTTTGAATCCTGTCTCGGGCATGGATGTGTGTGATGTCCTTAGGTTGGTTAGGTTCAAGTAGTTCTAAGTTCCAGGGGACTTCTGACATCAGATGTTAAGTCCCATAGTGCTCAGAGCCATTTGAACCATTTTTGAACCAAGTCGCGCGGCGATGCACAGTTCCCCCAGTAGTACCAAGCAGCAGACGAGACTGTTGCAGAGCTGTCGGTGCCGGCGTACAGGGTGACAATCATTGAACTACATGAAAAAAAGTAAATTACTTACAAACTGCGGCGGTCACGCACTTTATTCAACATGCAAACGTCACTAAAGACATTCGGACTTACGTTATGAACTGTTCGCTATGCCTGCTATCATTGGCGATGATGTGGCGTAGACGAATAGTGAAATTCTGCGTGAAGTGTCGGAACTTCGATGATGTCGATGACTTCCTGAATGGCTGTTTTCAGATCACCAACAGTTTTGGGGTTATTGCTGTCAGGGGCGGATCCTGGGGGGGGGGGGGGGGGGGGAAGGAAAAACAGCTTATTATGAGCATAAAACGACTTAATTAACAATATAATATGATTTCCTGAACACAGTCAAATACCCTATTATAACTTTTCGCAGTCATATCGTCATTGCTGCATATAAACACATGCGCGAATTCGATGGCAACATTCTGTCAAATGAAAGCAATTGGTGAACTAATTTCGAAGATTTAAGAATGGAAACAAATGAACATTAGCATTTTTATAGATTATTTTACATTAGCAGACAATCACAGAGTTTTTCATGTACACGTGTCGTATTTGAAGAATATTTTTTAGGTAATGCAGTAAGTTATTTCATTAAACACACTTAACACATAGCGATACACAATTAAAATAAAAACAGAATATTATATATGTATTCTGTTTGTAGATTAATTGTGTATCGCTGTGTGTTAAGTGTGTTTAATGATATATATATATATATATATATATATATATATATATATATTGTGTGTGTGTGTGTGTGTGTGTGTGTGTGTGTGTGTGTGCGCGCGCTCGCGCATAGAGTATTAATGGTTTTATTAGGAATTGATTTTTTGGAAGGCAGGTACCAAAAAATTTGCTCCCCGCCTCCCCTGACCGAGATCCTGGATCCGCCCCTGATTACTGTACACCTTGACTTTAATATAGCCCCACAAAAAGGAGCCGCATGTGTTCAGATCTGGAGAATATAACGGCCAACCAAGTCCCATGCCAGTGGCCTCTGGGTACTCCAGAGCCAGAATGCGGTCCCCAAAGTGCTCCTCCAGGACACCAGTCTCCTGCTTCGACGGAGTCGAGCTCCGTCTTGCATGAACCACATCTTGTCGAAATCAGGGTCACTCTGGCTAATAGGGATGAAATCATCTTCCAAAACCATCACACACCGTTCGGTAGTCACCGTGCCGTTAAGGAGTATCGCATCGATCATTCCGTGACTCGACATTGCACACCACACAGTCAGCCTTTGAGAGTGAAGAGACGTCTCGATCGCGAAATGCGGATTCTCAGAGTCCCCCAAATGCGCCAATTTTGCTTATTGACGGACCCATCCAAATGAAAGTGGGCTTCGTTGCTAAACAAAACCGTGCATGCGCATATCAATTCCCATCATGACTCGCGCCCAACCGTGCTGTTTGAACGTCCTAACGCAGGAATTATGACGATTTTGTTTCGTATAGTTCAATAATTGTCACCCTGTATATAAGAGGAGGCGTGCAGCTCTCGGTAGGCGCGCGATGTTATCTGATGTGCCGGTACAGCCTCTGATTCCACATGACGTGCTAGTTAGCAAACCTCGATAGACTGCAGGCCGCAAACTGTAGTATCTCTCGGCCGCGGGTAGCGAAATGGTTCAAATGGCTCTAAGCTCTATGGGAGTTAACATCTGAGGTCATCAATACCCTAGACATAGAAATACCTAAACCTAACTAACCTAAGGACATCACACACATCCATACCCGAGACAGGATTCGAACCTGCGATCGTAGCGCTCGCGCGGTTCCAGACTGAAGCGCCTAGAACCGGTCGGCCACAACGGCCGGCTACAATGAACACTCTCTGCTGCCGCTGTGTAGGATTGCTGGCAGCAGCTGATCACGCCGCTTGCACTTGGAGCCACTACGCTACAACACATTCTTTCTTGCTTCATCCTTGTTGACACTGAGTATTATTTGTAGTGAGTCTTTGTACGCTGTGTTGACTTGTTGACAAATCATTTCTGCTCCTGTCCAGCTATCTTGCTATGACAGTTGCCGCACCACTCGGTAGACCACCTCTCTTTTTGTGTACGAAGTCGTACACAACAGACAGATGAGATCAACACTACTGGCCATTAAAATTGCTACACCATGAAGATGATGTGCTACAGACGCGAAATTTAACAGACAGCAAGAAGATGCTGTGATATGCAAATGATTAGCTTTTCAGAACATTCACACAAGGTTAGCGCCGGTGGCGACACCTACAACGTTCTGACATGAGGATAGTTTCTTACCGATTTCTCATACACAAACAGCAGTTGACCGGCGTTGCCTGGTGAAACGTTGTTGTGATGCCTTGTGTAAGGAGCAGAAATGCGTAACATCACGTTTCCGACTTTGATAAAGGTCAAGCCTACCGCGATTGCGGTTTATCGTATCGCAACATTGCTTGCGAGCGTTGATCGAGATCCAATGCCTGTTAGCAGAATATGGAATCGGTGGGTTCACGAGGGTAATACGGAACGCCGTGCTGGATCCCAACGGCCTCGTCTCACTAGCAGTCGAGATGACAGGCATCTTATCCGCATGGCTGTAACGGATCGTGCAGCCACGTCTCGATCCCTGAGGCAACAGATGGGGACGTTTGCAAGACGACAACCTTCTGCACGAACAGTTCGACGACGTTTGCAGCAGCATGGACTATCAGCTCAGAGACCATGGCTGCGGTTACCCTTGACGCTGCATCACAGACATGAGAGCCTGCGATGGTATACTCAACGACGAACCTGGGTGCACGAATGGCGAAACGTCGTTTTTTCGGATGAATCCAGGTTCTGTTTACAGCATCATGATGGTCGTATCCGTGTTTGTCGACATGGCGGTGAACGCACATTGGAAGCGTGTATTCGTCATCGCCATACTGGCGTATCACCCGGCGTGATGGTATGGGGTGCCATTGGTTAAACGTCTCGGTCACCTCTTGTTCGCATTGACGGCACTTTGAACAGTGGACGTTACATTTCAGATGTGTTACGAGCCGTGGCTCTACCCTTCATTCGATCCCTGCGAAACCCTACATTTCAGCAGGATAATGCACGACCGCATGTTGCAGGTCCTGTACGGGCAATTCTGGATACAGAAAATGTTCGACTGCTGCCCTGGCCAGCATATTCTCCAGATCTCTCA